>NC_053038.3:231636895-232271062 GCF_002575655.3 Aegilops tauschii subsp. strangulata | reverse complement strand
CGCCTTGACGCCCTTTTGGCGATATCGTCGGCTTCCTTGTTTGTGCCGCGGGGCTCATGCTGCAGTTCCAGGCCCAAGAATTGCTTCTCCATTTTGCGTACCTCCGCGAGGTATGCCTCCATGTGCTTGTCCTTCAGCTCGTACACCTTGTTGGAAAAGTTGACGAGGAGCTGAGAGTCGCCCTTGATGGTGAGGAGCTTCAACCCCAAGGTCGCCGCAGCCTTGATGCCAGCGATCAATCCTTCATATTCCGCGATGTTGTTGGAGACCTTCTCGCTCCACTGGAAGCAGAGCTCCATGACGTAGTAGAACTTGTCCTAGGTGGGTGAGATGAGCACGGCGCCAACCCCCGTGCCCTGGCGTGCGAAAGCACCATCGAAGTGCATGACCCAGCCGTCCGGTGCTTCGCTCCCTTGCGAGAGAGACCGGTCCTCGCCCGCTTCGGGCCCTAGAGCGTCAGTCCACTCTGCCACGAAGTCGGTGAGTGGGGCTCCTGCTACCTCTTGAGCACTGCGTTGGTTTTCCCTTGAAAAGGAAAGGGTGATGCAGTAAAGTAGCGTAAGTATTTCCCTCAGTTTTTGAGAACCAAAGTATCAATCCAGTAGGAGACCACGCTCAAGTCCCACGCACCTACACAAACAAATAAGAACCTTGCAACCAACAGGATAAACGGGTTGTCAATCCCTTCACGGCCACTTACAAAAGTGAGATCTGATAGAGATGATAAGATAATATTTTGGTATTTTTATGATAAAGACTAAAAGTAAAGAAATCAAAATAAACGGTAATAGAAATAACGGTAGATTAATATGATAGAGAATAGACCCGAGGAACATAGGTTTCACTAGTGGCTTCTCTCAAGAGCATAAGTATTATGGTGGGTAAACAAATTACTGTCGGGCAATTGATAGAATTGAGCATAGTTATGAGAATATCTAGGTATGATCATGTATATAGGCATCACGTCAGTGACAAGTAGACCGAATCCTGCCGGCATCTACTACTATTACTCCACACATCGACTCCTATCCAGCATGCATCTAGAGTATTAAGTTCATAAGAACGGAGTAACGCTTTAAGCAAGATGACATGATGTAGAGGGATAAAATCATGCAATATGATATAAACCACATCTTTTTATCCTTGATGGCAACAATACAATACGTGTTGTTTCCCCTACTATTATTGGGATAGAGAACCGCATAATTGAACCCAAAGCTAAGCACTTCTCCCATTGCAAGAAAGATCAATCTAGTAGGCCAAACCAAACTGATAATTCGAAGAGACTTGCAAAGATAACCAATCATACATAAAAGAATTCAGAGGAGATTCAAATATTGTTCATAGATAATCTTGATCATAAACCCACAATTCATCGGATCTCGACAAACACACCGCAAAAGAATATTACATCGAATAGATCTCCAAGAGAATCGAGGAGAACTTTGTATTGAGATCCAAAGAGAGAGAAGAAGCCATCTAGCTAATAACTTTGGACCCGAAGGTCTGAGTAAACTACTCACACATCATCGGAGAGGCTATGGTGTTGATGCAGAAGCCCTCCGTGATTAATGCCCCCTCCGGCGGAGTGCCGGAAAAGGCCCCAAGATGGGATCTCACGGGTACAAAAGGTTGCGGTGGTGGAAATAGGGTTTTGGCGCCTCCCCTGATGTTTTCGGGGTACGTAGGTATATATAGGAGGAAGAAGTAGGTCGGTGGAGCCACGAGGGGCCCACGAGGGTGGAGGGCGCGCCCAGGGGGGTAGGCGCGCCCCCTGCCTCGTGGCCTCCTCGTTTATTGCTTGACGTCCACTCCAACTCCTTTGGATCACGTTTGTTCAGAAAATCACGTTCCCGAAGGTTTCATTCCGTTTGGACTCCGTTTGATATTCCTTTCCTTTGAAACACTGAAATAGGCAAAAAAACAACAACAATTTGGGCTGGGCCTCCAGTTAATAGGTTAGTCCCTAAAATAATATAAAAGTGTATAGTAAAGCTCATCGAACATCCAAAACAGATATATAATAGCATGGAACAATCAAAAATTATAGATACGTTGGAGACGTATCAAGCATCCCCAAGCTTAATTCCTTCTCGTCCTCGAGTACGTAAATGATAAAAATAGAATTTTTGATGTGGAATGCCTCTTAGCATAATTTTCAATGTAATTTAGATCCGAAAGATTCAAGACAAAAGTTTAATGTTGACATAAAAACAATAATACTTCAAACATGCTAACCAAGCAATTATGTCTTATCAAAATAACATAGCCAAAGAAAGCTCATCCCTACAAAATCATATAGTTAGGCGATGCTTCAATTTCGTCACACAAAATGTTCTCATCATGCATAACCCCGATGAAAAGCCGAGCAATTGGATCATACTTTTTAACGTGCTTCAGCCTTTTCAACCCTTATGCAATACATGAGCGCAAGCCATGGATATAGCACTATGGGTGGAATAAAGTATAATGATGGGGGTTATGTGAGAAGACAAAAAGGTAGAAAGTCTCTCACTGACGCGGCTAATCAACAGGCTATGGAGATGCTCATCAATTGATGTATATGAGAGGAGTAGGGATTGCCATGCAATGGATGCACTAGAGCTATAAATATATGAAAGCTCAACAAAAGAAACTAAGTGGGTGTGCATCCAACTTGCTTGCTCACGAAGACCTAGGGCATTTTGAGGAAGCCCATCATTGGAATATACAAGCCAAGTTCTATAATGAAAAATTCCCACTAGTATATGAAAGTGACAACATAGGAGACTCTCTATCATGAAGATCACGGTGCTACTTTGAAGCACAAGTGGAAAAAGGATAGTAACATTGTCCCTTCTCTCTTTTTCTCCCTTTTTTTTTCTTTTTTTCTCTTTTTTTTGTTGGCCTTCTCTTTTTCATTGGCCTCTTTTTTTAGTCCGGAATCTCATCCTGACTTCTGGGGGAATCATAGTCTCCATCATCCTTTCCTCATATGGGACAATGCTCTAATAATGATAATCATCACACTTTTATTACTTACAACTCAAGAATTATAAATAAATATGACTCTATGTGAATGCCTCCGGCGGTGTACCGGGATATGCAATGAATCAAGAGTGACGTGTATAAAAAAATTATGAAAGGTGGCTTTGCCACAAATATGATGTCAACTACATGATCATGCAAAGCAATATGACAATGATGGAGCGTGTCATAATAAACGGAACGGTGGTAAGTTGCATGGCAATATATCTTGGAATGGCTATGGAAATACCATGATAGGTAGGTATGGTGGCTATTTTGAGGAAGATATAAGGAGGTTTATGTGTGATAGAGTGGATCATATCACAGGGTTTGGATGCACCGGTGAAGTTCGCACCAACTCTCAAGGCGAGAAAGGGCAATGCACGGTACCGTAGAGGCTAGAAAATTGTGGAAGGTTGAGAGTGCGTATAATCCATGGACTGACATTAGTCATAAAGAACTCATATACTTATTGCAAAAGTTTATTATCCCTCGAAGCAAAGTACTACTATGCATGCCCCTAGAGGGATAGATTGGTAGGAAAAGACCATCACTCATCCCCAACCGCCACTCATAAGGAAATCAATAAAAGAACACCTTATGTGTCAAAATTGTCACACAACTTTTACCATACGTGCATGACTACGGGACTTGCCAACCTTAACACAAGTATTTCTCAATTTCACAATTACTCAACTAGCACACTCTAATATTACCACCTTTATATCTCAAAACACTTATCAAGTATCAAACTTCTCATGATATTCAATGAACTCAATATGGAAGTTTTTATTATGCTCATCTCGGATGCCTATCACATTCAGACTAATTTCACAATTAAAGCAAATTACCATGCTGTTTAAGACTCTAAAAATAATATAAGTGAATCATGAGAGATCACTAATTTCTATAAAATAAAACCACCACCGTGCTCTAAAAGATATAAGTGAAGCACTAGATCAAAAACTATATAGCTCAAAATATATAAGTGAAGCACATAGAGTATTCTAACAAATTCCGAATCATGTGTGTCTCTCTCAAAAGGTGTGTACAGCAAGGATGATTCTGGTAAACTAAAAATCAAAGACTCAAATCATACAAGACGGTCCAAGCAAAACACATATCATGTGGTGAATAAAAATATAGCCCCACGTAAGTTACCGATAGACGAAGACGAAAGTGGGGATGCCTTCCGGGGCATCCCCAAGCTTAGGCTTTTGGTTGTCCTTTAATTTTACCTTGCGGTGCCTTGGGCATCCCCAAGCTTCGCCTCTTGCCAATCCTTGTTCCATAATCCATCAAATCTTTACCCAAAACTTGAAAACTTTACAACACAAAACTTAACAGAAATCTAGTGAGCTCCGTTAGCGAAAGAAAACAAAACACCACTTCAAGGTACTGTAATTAACTCATTCTTTATTTATATTGGTGTTAAACCTACTGTATTCCAACTTCTCTATGGTTTATAAGCTCTTTTACTAGCCATAGATTCATCAAAATAAGCAAACAACACACGAAAAACAGAATCTGTCAAAAACAGAACAGTCTATAGTAATCTGTATCAAACGCAAACTTCTGGAACTCATAAAAATCTACCAAAATAGTAGGTCTTAGAAAATTTGTTTATTGATCTACCACAATTGAAATCAGTATTTATCACGTTCTGGTGATTTTAAACAATTGTTTTCGTGAACAGAAAGTTTCTGCAATTTTCAGCAAGATCAAATAACTATCATCCAAGAAGATCCTATAGGTTTAACTTGGCACAAACACTAATTAAAACATAAAAACACATCTAACCAGAGGCTAGATCAAATATTTATTACTAAACAGAAATAAAAAGCAAGAAAATTAAAATAAAATTGGGTTGCCTCCCAACAAGCGCTATCGTTTAACGCCCCTAGCTAGGCATAAAAGCGAGGATAGATCTAGGTATTGCCATCTTTGGTAGGCAGTTCTTCAATAAAGACACCTATAACCCTTAGGAGTTTCTTTCTTTTTGTTAATTATCAAACTCCTAGGCACAAAATCAAGAAAATCATTTGTAGCAAAAGGTTCCTTAAGGATAGCGAGAAAGTTGGGGTGAACACTTATGGATTTGAGGTCTGCATTTCCCTTACTAGATGTTTCACCCTTATTTTTAGGAACATACATCAATTTGGCAATCTTAGCATTAGAAGGAGTGTTTTCCACGGAAGAAAAGGCAGACCCTAGGTTGGTAATAATATCCTCAATTTTATCAACTCTAGTGGAATCTTGATCTATCTATTCATTAACCATAGGTTCCTTTTCTTTAAAAAAATTAAGAGCAACTCCTACCTTAGATCCGTATTGGGTAACTTGGTTGTGGATCTTTCTATCCAAATTTTCAATCAACTCTATGGTGGCAACTTTATTTTCAATAATTTCAAGCCGTTGCATCACATGTTCCAAAGTTAAAATAGTTCCATTAACCAAAAGAGGTGGTGGGCCAAACAAATCTATCATAGCATTATAAGAATCAAAAGTATGGCTACCCAAGAAATTTCCTCCGGTAATGGTATCAAGAATATATCTATTCCAAGGAGTGATGCCTACATAAAAATTGTGAAGTAGAACGGAAGTAGATTGCTTCGTAGTAGATCTATTTTGCGCATTGCAAATTCTGTACCAAGTATCTTTTACATTTTCTCCCTTCCTTTGTTTAAAATTAAGAACTTCATTCTCGGGAGACAAAGGAGTAGATAAAGGACTACCAATAACGATGAAGCAAGCGAAAAAGAGGCGGACGGAAAGAGAGGGCGGATAAAACGGCAAGGGTGAAGTGGGGGAGAGGAAAACGAGAGGCAAATGGCAAATAATGTAATGCGAGGGATAATAGTTTGTGATGGGTACTTGGTATGTCTTGAATTCTGCGTAGACTCCCCAGCAATGGCACCCGAAATCCTTCTTGCTACCTCTTGAGCACTGCGTTGTTTTTCCCTTGAAGAGGAAAGGGTGATGCAGTAAAGTAGCGTAAGTATTTCCCTCAGTTTTTGAGAACCAAGGTATCAATCCAGTAGGAGACCACGCTCAAGTCCCACGCACCTACACAAACAAATAAGAACATTGCAACCAACGCGATAAAGGGGTTGTCAATCCCTTCACGACCACTTGCAAAAGACTAAAAGTAAAGAAAGCAAAATAAACGGTAATATAAATAACAGTAGATTAATATGATAGAGAATAGACCCGGGGGCCATAGGTTTCACTAGTGGCTTCTCTCAAGAGCATAAGTATTACGGTGGGTAAACAAATTACTGTCGAGCAATTGATAGAATTGAGCATAGTTATGAGAATATATAGGTATGATCATGTATATAGGCATCACGTCCGTGACAAGTAGACCGACTCCTGCTTGCATCTACTACTATTACTCCACACATCGACCGCTATCCAGCATGCATCTAGAGTATTAAGTTCATAAGAACGAAGTAACGTTTTAAGCAAGATGACGTGATGTAGAGGGATAAACTCATGCAATATGATATAAACCCCATCTTTTTATCCTCGATGGCAACAATACAATACGTGTTGTTTCCCCTACTGTCACTGGGATCGAGCACCGCAAGATTGAACCCAAAGCTAAGCATTTCTCCCATGCAAGAAAGATAAATCTAGTAGGCCAAACCAAACTGACAATTCTAAGACACTTGCAAAGATAACCAATCATACATAAAATAATTCAGAGGAGATACAAATATTGTTCATAGATAATCTTGATCATAAACCCACAATTCATCGGACCTCGACAAACACACCGCAAAAGAAGATTACATCGAATAGATATCCAAGAGAATCGAGGAGAACTTTGTATTGAGATCTAAAGAGAGTGAAGAAGCCATCTAGCTAATAACTATGGACACGAAGGTCTGAGGTAAACTACTCACACATCATCGGAGAGGTTATGGTGTTGATGTAGAAGCCCTCCATGATCAATGCCCCCTCTGGCGGAGCGCCGGAAAAGGCCCCAAGATGGGATCTCACGGGTACAGAAGGTTGCGGCGGTGGAAAAACCTCGGGGTACGTAGGTATATATAGGAGGAAGAAGTAGGCCGGTGGAGCCATGAGGGGCCCACGAGTGTGGAGGGCGCGCCCAGGGGGGTAGGCGCGTCCCTCTGCCTCGTGGCCTCCTCGTTGATTGCTTGACGTCCACTCCAAGTCCTATGGATCACGTTTGTTCAGAAAATCACGTTCCCGACGGTTTCATTCTGTTTGGACTCCGTTTGACATTCCTTTCCTTCGAAACACTGAAATAGGCAAAAAAAACAGCAATTTGGGCTAGGCCTCCGGTTAATAGGTTAGTCCCAAAAATAATATAAAAGTGTATAGTAAAGCCCATTGAACATCCAAAACAGATAATATAATAGCATGGAACAATTAAAAATTATAGATACGTTGGAGACGTATCAGCTCCCTTGATGATCCTGGTGGTGCTGAACTCCACCTGGAATGCCTGCAGCTCGATGTTCCACTCGGCGACCCTCCCCGCAACATTGGGGCTCCGGAGTATCCTCTCTAGTGGGTAAGCTGAGACGACCTTGATGGGGTGGCCCAGGAAGTAGTGGCGCAACTTACGCGAGGCCACGAGGAGCGCGAGCAGGAACTTCTGCAGCACGGGGTAGCGCGCTCGCGCGTCTGGTAGTACCATGCTGACGAAGTACACCGGGTGTTTGACGAGGGCGAAAGTGTTGGTGGGGTTCGAGATCTCCTGAGACAGGGGCGCCTCCTGAGGCTGGGGGACCTCAGGAGGTCGGTCGTCTATCAGGGCTACCGCGGCCTCAGGGGCACCGTCTTGTGGAGCCTGGTCATCTGCTAGCGCTGTTGTGGCTTGAGGGGCACCGTCTTGGTGCTGTGTCATCTCGACCAAATGTACGGCGCCGTGCGGCGGGCTCTTGGCATGGCGCTCCTCCCAGACGGCCACCAGCGCCGCGCTAGCGGAATGGGGCATGATGGCCAGGTAAAGCACGAGGGGATCAAGGGGATGCGGCACTAGCATCTGGTGGGCTGGTCAGGTATCTGTTGAGGTCTTGAAACACCCTGTCGGCTTCCGAGGTCCACTCGAACTGGCCCTTCTTCTTCATCAACTTGAAGAATGGGAGGGCGCACTCCACCAGCTTGGAGATGAAGCGCCCCAGCGAGGTCACGCAGCCCGCAAGTTTTTGCATTTCCTGGAGAGTCTGCGGCTGGCTCATGTCTTCTATTGCTTGGACCTTCTCCGGGTTCTCCTCGATCCCCCTGTGTGACACGAGGAAACCCAGAAGCTTGCCGGAGGGGATGCCGAACACGCATTTCTCTAGGTTGAGCCATAGGTCTACCTTGCGCAGGCTGGCAAAAGTCTCCTCCAGATCATGAATGAGGGTCCTTGCGTCGACGTAGGCCTCAGCATTCTTCCCGAGCTGTTGGCCTAGGGTGATGTGCATCAGCCGCTAGAAGGTCGCCCCAACGTTACGCAGCCCGAACGGCATGCAGGTGTAGCAGTACACCCTGCATGGGGTTAAGAAAGCCGTCTTCTCTACGTCCTCCACCGTCATCTTGATCTGGTGGTAACCTGAGAAAGCATCTAGGAAACATAACAGGTCGCACTCGGCGGTGGAGTCGACGATCTGATCGATTCGTGGAAGCGGGAACGGGTCCTGAGGGCAGGCCTTGTTGAGGTTGGTGAAGTCGACGCACATGCGTTCCTTCCCGCCCTTCTATGGCACGACGACGGGGTTCGCCACCACTCTGGGTACAGGACTTCGTGGATGACACCCGCTGCTTGTAGCTTGTGGGTCTCCTGGGCAATGAAGGACTGCTTCTCTGTGGACTGTCATCACGCCTTCTGCTTCACGGGGCACACATTAGGGCACACCCTTAAGTGGTGCTCGATTACTCCCCTTGGGAACCCCACCAGCTGCTTGGGCTCCCTGGTGAATACTTCCTTGTTTGCGTGCAGGAATTTCACCAGTGCCTCTTCTTGGTCCGGGGCGAGGTCGACGCCTATGGTGAAGGTGTCTCCTGAGGACTCATCCTCATCGACCGGTACTTGCTCCGTCTTGGCCCGATCGTGTGAGAATAACTGCTTCTTCTTCGCCGGCGCAGCCCCTGGGCCCCAGACAATGCTTCGTCAGTGGGGTGCGCTGCGGCTGCAGCCCTGAAGGCGAGCACTACTAGGAAAAGGCCTACTAGTGGCGCACCAGTTTTTCCTACTAATGGCGCACTACTGGGGCGCCACTAGTACCACGCCACTAGTATTAAATACTAATGGCGCACCACTAGTGCGCCATTAGTATCTGGTATACTAATGGCGCATCACGCCGTGCGCCATTAGTATAGACCAAAATGCGCCATTAGTATGCCTCCCAGGGGGCGATATTTACACATGTGCTTTGCCATACTAATGGCCCACTGTGGGGTGATGCGCCATTTGTATCCTTTGGCATATTAATGGCGCACGTTGGGGTGATGCACCATTAGTATGAATATTAGGGATTATTTTTTTTCTTTTCTGATATTTGCACAGGTTACAAAATATATTATTGGACAGAATATATACAGCACCACACAGCAACAGCAGATTCATCGAATACAATAGAAGATTAGTCTCTGAATACAATTCATCATATTAGTCTCCGAATTCAAAAGACCGAACAAAGATAGAACATTACAAGTCTCGAGACCGCGAGTAGCGAGTTTGTCTTCACATTACAAGTCGATATCGATCATCTAAACTACCATCACATAGAAGAGAGCTGCGGTCATCGCGATGAGCATCATCGCGATGAAACTGGTCTTCATCCGGTTCCTCCAACGCTCCCTCCTCTCTCCCGCTAGATAGCGCGTGTATCTAGATTCCGCCTCCGCCCTGGTGTTGTACCCTTTGTAACTGTTACCGCTGAAATGGTGAACCTGTCTCCGACACTCCTCCCAGTCGTCGTAGACTCCGGGAACCTTACCCTTGTACACGACATACGACGGCGTCTGTATGCACTAGCCAAATAACAGACAATACATAAGCAATATATAAGTATGCAACAAAAGGATCGGAAGAGAAAAGCAAGACATTAATAGCATCATTCATGGTCCTACTAATAAATAGCATCGATTACATCTAAGTTGAACGACTGTCCAAACCAAAGAGACATACAAGTTCATTAAAGTTTAATTACAACATGAGCTAATCGATGTTTCAGAACTACACATAGCATCACTACTTTCGACTCGACTCATGGGACCGGAGCGTGGATGAAGCCGCTGTCTTTCGTGATGGTCATGAAGTCGCGGGCATTGTCAGCCTGCATTTGTAGCGTTGTGTCTATCTCACTGTTGGACGGTTGATATTTGAGGTAGAACTGCCCCGAGGTATGAAGGACATCTTGATGGATGATTTATGCAAACTCCGACTGGATGCGAAAGAATTCTTGTCGGATGTCTGCGTCCTGGATTGCCGCCAAGCTTGCGGCCCAATCTTTGAGATTATTTGGTAGGAGAAGGTGATTATGGTCCCGTACGATCGCCCGCATGTGATGGAGGGCGTAGTAGGCATCCTTCTGACCGCCAGGTGGCTGCTTGACGCAGGGGAACGTCGTATTGTGGGTGAACACGTGCCTGCCGTACCTACGAAATGGCCTCTTAAAGGTGCCTCCAGATGCAGCGTAGCCGGGGAGAGCATCATCAAGAACTTTCTTGATATTTGTGTAGTCTATCTTGGAGTCACGGTCCGGGTCGAAATACGTGGCCATGGAATATTTCGGGCTTAAGAGGATGAGTGTGCAATGTGTGTCACTGCACAGAACACGGAATGTTAGAAAAAAAAGAACGATCGAAATCTAAGAAATCATATGTTACGGGGCGGTTAGGGGATGACTTCCTCGGGAAAGTAAGGCACGAGGAAGTTATCCTTATCTGGGTTTGCCAGAATGACGCCTTCGAGGTGTGAACTCACGACTTGCCGGTCCCCAGCGTTGCCCAAGATCTTGGCACGCATGTAGAAGGGGTCGACTATCACAATGTCCGGGGTCTTGTCTCTAATGATCCGCATCTCCATACTCAGCGAAAACAGCCGAACGAAGGTGTAGTGCAGCGGATGAAGGTTAAACATAGCAAAGATGTCATCAAACCGCAGGACGATCGTACCCCCGACGGCGCTATCCACAAAGCCCTTGCCCTCTGGCACCTTGGCCACGAAAACCGGGTATGCCACATCATTCTCTCTGAGACGCTGCTTCTCCAAAGAAAGAACACCGTCATGCAGACTCCGCATAGCACCGGTTGCAGCATTGAGCATATTTGTCGGTAGCATCGCCCTACCCGCCACATGCACCCCCTCGAGATATCCTTAGGTGAAGGTGGCCCGTCCTGAGCACGGATCGTACTCGGTGCCGGCTGGCTCGCACCGCCGCCCTTGTTAGTCTTTCGTTTCCGTCCCTTCTTCTTGATCTGCTGTAATGGGATCGAGTTCTGCTCACAGACCGCCTTCTTGAGCGTGTTGGGGCTGATAATATTTCGTACCTCATCTATCTGAGGCTCGGTGAAGGCGGCAGCTGGAGGCGTCTCCTCAGAACTGAACGCCAGACGACGCCTGTTGCAATTGGGTTTCTCCTCCGTACCAGCTAGATCGCGGTCGTCTTTTTCAGGGTTGGGTTCTTGAGAAGGAGGCCCGCAGAACTCGTCACCGTACCCATGTTCGGCAAAGTACTTATCAACGTTGGTAAATGTACCGTCATCGTTGTCGTCGTTGTCCGGATCCTGTGCCATATGCATGTCCGGATCCTGTGCCATAGGGATGTCCGGCATGTCCGGTAGTGTTGCGGCGTTCTTGCCATGGCCTGGCGCTGGCACGACTGACGGTATTGTCTGTGGGGTGGTGTCCCCCGCCCCCAAACGAATCTGGCTCTTCGGCCAAAGCAGGGGCCAGCTTACGCAGGCGCTGAGGGTCATCACATCATCTTCGTCAGCCCCAGCGGGTCGAATCGGAGGTAACAACTCGTCGCAGCCTGGCAGCACCCAAACCAGTTCAACCCTATACAAGGTGGGTGGCATCAGATTACCGTGGAACACGCGGTTGCCCGGTTGAACGATTCTGCCCTTGGCGACATCGACCAACTCGCCGCCCACGAAGTGCAGGAGATTGCAAGGAACGTCGGCGGCACCCTGCGAAAACATGTAGGGCGACAGGGATGCCTAGTCAAAGGCAAGGAGATGAAGTCAACGGCCGAGAGGCTTAGTTACCGTGATGTCGTCGAGCTCGGCTAATGTCAAGGCACCGCCAACGGAGGGCATGCAACTGACGGAGGGGCCGCTTGCTGGCGAGGTGCCGGCCGGCGTACACCTGGGTGCATTAAGCTCCAATGCCCATGCCGGCGCCGAAGACACGAATACCGCCTCTGCCGTAGACACCAATGGCGCCGCCTGCATGTTGTGCGAGTTGCTGGCCGTGAAGCTGGGAACCGGGGGAGGCCCCTGTTGGCCGCCCGCAATCCACGTCATCAGCCCCTGAATCAAGGTAGGCACCATGGCGGTGAGCGTCGTTCCCAGTTGTTGTTGCACTTGCTCTTGGACAATCTCCGGAATCCGCACCACTTGTGCCTTGAGTTCTTGAACCTCGCACGACTGGCTTTCCGAGCTGGTCGTTTTCTCCTTTCGCCCACGAGCGGTATAGTATGACGACCATTTTGTGGACAAGCCTATGCCGGCCACACGACCAGCTGACGACGGCTTACTGAGCTTATCCTTGTTTTTCATTATGTTCAACGACCTATTTAAAGAGGTGTCGAAAGGGGAGCTCTGAGACGACCCCGCGCTACTGCTTTCAGCCTCCTGCGGAAGGAATGTGAACCATTTAGAAATTTGGCTTCATTAATTAGAATGCAACCATATGGAGCTAATTACGCGGGGGTGTATTCCTTACCAGAACAAGCTCAAGTGCCCTGGTCTTCGGATCCATGGTAAGCTCCTTTGTTACCGGGTCCTCCTTGTACCGGGCCCTGACAAAGTTCCTGGTCTGCTTGTCACGGTATTTCTCGAAGCGGGGCGGTAGGCCTTGCTCGGCATGCTCCGCGTCCTCCTTGTCCCATATAGGCTCCGCCACTCTGTAACCGCCGGGACCGAGTTGGTGGACCCCTAAGTTCAACTGCCTCATTTCTTTCCCCCACTAACTTGATTCAGAGGTTGCGCTGCTCTCGCACTTGATCTTGAACTCCTTGTAGTCATCTTCGCTGATCAAAGGATATTTCGCCTTGATCTTCTCATAACTATCACCTTTTTCAATCATTGCCTTCACCGTGCTTCTCCAAGTAGACAGGGCCGTGCTCATCCTCGTGAGGGCGACACTGTTCACTTTATTCCCTAAGAGGCGTGTGTTTGCAAAGTCAACGGGGAACTTGTATCGTTCGTGCAGCTTCGTGAAGAGGAGGTTGCGCAAATTCCCTCGGTCCTTATGCCTTCGGTTCTCGGTGTTGATCAAGACGGTGCTCCGGAGAATGCACCCGAGCTGAACCGAGTACCCCTTGACTAATTCTTTGGGCGCCGTTGGATGCCCGTCGGAGTTCACTTCAGTAAATTCCTCCTTGACGGTGCCGAGCACGCTCGGGCGCCGGTCCTTCCGTTGCCTCTTCGGTTGGCTGCCATCTGTGCGTGCGCCGCCATCATCAGTGGTGGCATCATCGGCGGCACCATCAGTGGAGTCATCCCCGACGCCACTAGGGGTTGTGTAGTCAGGATCGGTGTCTTCCGCGACGTCCTCATAGCGGTGAGGTTCTTCCTCCAGCTCCTGGGACAGCTCCCAGAATTGCTTGCCGCCCGAACCGCCGGCCTCATCGTTGTGGGCCATAATTTGCTCTAAATAGGAAATAAGTTTGGTCAAAAAGTTGGTTATTGTCAAGGAACAAGATCATGGTCTGATCATTTAGGGTTTGTCGACACCGAGGCATCCTAAAAGCTAAGCTTTTATCATTTAGGGTTTGTCGACGCCGAGGCACCCTAAAAGCCTAAGCGTACATCATTTAGGTTCTCATCGACACCGAGGCACCCTAAAAGCGAAGGTTTTATCATTTAGGGTTTGTCGACGCCGAGGCACCCTAAATGCTAAGTTAAGTTTTCATCATTTAGGGTTTATCGATGCCGAGGCACCCTAGGTTGACTGATATATATGGGTATCTTCTAATAATATACCCTACTTAATTAAGGACAAACACCAAGAGACAGTAAACATATCACACTTCTATATGTATAACACAAGAGGCAGTTGATCCTACTTAATTAAGTGCTAAGATACCACGGCCCATGCATTAGTCGCAAGTACCCCATATGTCCTATTTTTAGCAAAGTCATGCTAAAATTCACGGAAAATTTCAGCATGACCTTTAATGAAAATAGGACATATGGAGTACCCGAATTTGCCGGAATGGAAGTTAATCGACATTCCAGCAAACTGAAGGGCCTCTCGGGGTACCTGCAAAATCATCACGACACGATGGTCGGAGACATGACCTTTGCAAAATGGTCGGAGACACGATGGTCTTTCTCAATGTGATCAATTGATAGATCAACACGTAAAACATGTCCAATAAGTATGATTTATAGAGTCAACATCAGTATGAATATATATAAAGGTTTTCTTCATCAACCAGGCCCATGCAAGTAACTGGATCCAGCAACTATTTCTGCTACTCTGTAACTAACTACACTCTGTATTTATAGAGTCATTTCAGATGAGATCAGATTGAGCTCCAGCTGCAGCTGCAGCTGAGGGATCCATGAGCCATCATGCCAGCCAGCCAGGAAATAAACTTTACTTTCCAAAGGAAATAAAAATACAATGCATACATACATACATACTTAAGCAGGTAGATAGATAGATAGATAGATGAGCATGTTCAGTTTACAAGAATGAATATAAACAAGCAAAGAATGCATGCATGCATATCAAGAGTTGGCATCTACTGCTACTGCTACTGCTTGCCTCTGCTGCTATTGAATATTTATAATTAACTGAAATTGTTCCTTTAATTACAAGTAAATGCAACTTTTCCATTAATTAAAACTAAATTGTTCCTTCATGATATTCTCTCTTCATCTACCCCTGGCTACTTTCTCTCTTCTCTTCTTCAGTTAATTAACTGAATTTTACTGATGTTGTTGTTAACTGAATTTTACTGATGTTGTTGTTGACTTGCTGTTAATGAACAGTGGCTAAAGATATATAAAACTCCATTGCAAATGTGCCATGTCAATACAACAACTCTTAGAAGTGAAGAACAGGTTCTCCAAAATGAGTAGAAAGGGAGCATGCTGACATCTGTACAAGCCAATAATGATTTACTACTCAATGGAACAGGGTTAGATAAACACCAGTCAATAAATTTACTTCATGAAAAGGAGTAAAACTCAACAATGCAGCACTATCTCTGAACCTAACCTTTGTTTAGTATGGGTATGACAAATCAATGAGTTGCTCATCACAATGTCAAATGCCATTGGAAGACAAGAAATCAGGTCATCACATAAGAACAATTGGATGGCCTCGTGAACAACCAAGACATCCTTGAATGGCTGCCAAGTTACTACTAGCAGGCTCAAAAGTCAAGTAAACTGAAGATTGACCTTCTGAAGGTCTAAGTATGGCTGTGCTGTCAGGTTACTACTAGCAGCAACATGGAAGTAGACTTGATGATAACTATTGCACAAATATGTAAGAAAGAAGCAAGTGCATCTACTTATTGGAACAAGCCTGACAGTGGGAAAGCTATAAACTTATAATGACCGCGTTCAGATAAAAGATTGCAACCAAGCAGATCTGGAAAATGTATTATCAACTATAAAATATGGGTTGCAAACCAAACAACTAAGCATACTTTGTCAGATGATAACTATTGGAAACCAAACAAGTAAGCAGAGCACATGTATATACCTGTATCACTGTCTTGGAGCCAACAAACGCCCCAATTTTTCTCCAACCGCGATCGAACCTGTTACGCAAAAACACAAACAGAGAGATACATGTAACTAATGAGGACAGACAGACAAGGTAACAAGAACTCCACAGATCAATTAAGCCTATGCTTCTACTTTCACTCTAGTGTACCATTGTGGCAAAGCCATATATGTATGTACGGAGGAACTTTGTTTTGTTTCATTCTGAAAATATGCTGCCATTCTGGAAACTTGGATGAGTGTTTTTCAATGGTTTTTGAATGAAAACATTATGACAGCTTGCAAACACAGGACCATGTCATTATCATGGCAGTCCACTATATATTTTTATGAAAAAATACATCATTATCAGGGCACATTATGGCCATTTTCTTACATGATGCCAAGCTAATGACTGACATCTGTTCTTGGCAAATGATGAGTCTCTGGTGCCCCTTGAAAATTGTTGATGCCACATTGTACTTGTACCCCACATGTTTAACCCCAAACACACAAACATCACCACAAGGACTGAGATAAAAACTAATACAATCATGTACTTGAAGAAACCCTGTTCTTTTCTCTTTCCCTTTTGAACCTGACATACACTGCATCATCACACATTTTCCTAGAAATTTAGTACAGCATGTTGGGGGTGAGGGGCATCACCTCGAATCCCTGGCTTGCCCTGGAGGGCAACGTCAGGTTGGGGAAGACGGAATGCTGCCCTGGAGGTCGACCGCGATGCAGAATTGGTCGGGGAGGTCGGCGGGCTCCGGGTTATGGGGAGGTCGGCGGGGAGGACCGCCGCGCTGGGAGGATGGCGAGGGGGTGGGCCGCGCTACACACGTCGAGCGCAAGCCGACGCTGGCGGGGGCAGGTGGGCGCTGAAGTGGGAGGAGGCAGCTTCTCGGCGAAGACGGTGAGGGCGCGGGTTGAAGTGCGCGGCGACGAGGCAGGCCGCGCGGTGTTGGACGGCGAGCACGAGGTTAACGCAGGCGGGGCCGCGGGGGGAGGGGGCGCTGGGGCGGGAGGACGTACGTCAAGGGCGCGGGCGCGGGTGGAGGGGGACGGCGAGGGCGGTGGCGCTCGGCGAGGGTTTTGCGACATCAATTTCGGGTGCGGCCGGGGCAGCGAGCACGGGGGCAGTGGTGGTCGGGTGCGGCGGGGACGGCGAGCACGGGGGCAGTGGTGGTCGGGTGCGGCGGGGACGGCGAGCACGGGGGCGGCGCGGGTGAGATGAGGCACGGGATCGAGGGCTTAGAGAGAAATGTGAGATTGAGGATTTTAGTGTGGGGGGGAGGCTTAGCAATGGCGCACCCCCTAGCGGTGCGCCATTAGTATGTTTTTTTTCAATAGCAATGGCGCACCCCCTAGCACTGCGCCATAAGTAATGTTTTTTTATTATTTGTTGTTGCATCTAATAATTTTTTAGAAAATGAATATGAATATGAAACAGTAATAATTTTTTATAAAAACAGTAATGACTTTTTAAAAATTATCATCAAATTTGTTATTTGAAAATATTTATGAATATCAAAAAATATCATCAAATTTATTATTTGAAAATATCATCAAATTTGTTATTTGAAAATATAATCAAATTTGTTTCTTTTTCAATTTTAGTTGCATTCATTTGTAACGGTGGAGCAGGCCGGGGAGGGGTGCGGTGGGTCGTCGGCGGCGGTGGAGCGGGGGAGGGTGCGGTGGGTCGTCGGCGGCGGTGGAGCGGGGGAGGGTGCGGGGGGTCGGCGGTGGCAGCCGGTGGAGCGGGGGAGAGGGTGCAGGGGGTGCTCGGCGGCGAGGGGGACCGGATCTGGTGAGGTGGGATAGCGATCGAGATGGAGGGGGATCGAGATCGAGTGTCCATGAAATTTAAAAATATTCATGAGTTCAAAAAGTGCCCATGAAATACAATCGAGAAATGAAGGCTACAATTTAAATATAATCGATCTTCTGCTTCGCTGGGTCTAGGTATCTGCTTATCTTCCCCGCGTAACCGTAAGGAAGTTTTACTCCTACGAGGCAGGTGAAAAACTGATCGATCTCATCCTGACTTAGAGTGAAGCACGCGGGAGGGTAGTCATTTCCGGTCTTCTTGGCCTTTTTGCCTTTGCGACGACTTTCCGTGTCCTGCTTCGCCTCATCATCATCATTAGCGTGAAGCTCCTCCCTAATGCCCATTGATTTCAAGTCTACCCTTGCTTTCGGCCAATCTTTGGTCCTCTCTGGCATTTTGAGCAGGGTACCAAGTTGACTTTCGCACACGTTCTTCGTGATATGCATGACATCAAGGCTGTGAGGCACACGGTGGATCTTCCAGTACGGCAAATCCCAGAAAACAGACCTCGTTTTCCATACCTTCAGCAGCGGCTCTGGCGCCTTTCGCTTCTTTCCCGGCTCTGGCGCCTTTTGCTTCTTTCCCGGCAGTGGGCAATTTTTCCAATTTTTCAACAGCTCGTCTATTTCCTCGCCGCTCCTCGTACGCGGGCGTCTTCGGGGTTCGGTTTCACCATCGAACAGATCCTTGCGTTTCCTCCACGAGTCATCGTCGCGAAGCCACCTTCGATGTCCCATGAACACGGTTTTCGAAGACCCGGGATCTCTATCTAGCTAGCGATACGTTGTGTCATCCATGCACCTGACGCATCCAGAAAATCCGTGGACCACCTGCCCCGTGAGATATCCATAACCGAGATAGTCGTGCACCGCCGTGAGCAGTGCGGCTCTCATAGGGAAATATTCTTTCTCTGCGGCGTCCCACGTATTGGCTGGCATTTTCCACAGCGTGTCTAGCTCCTCTTTCAGCAGCCCCAGATACAGATTGATGTCGTTCCCTGGTTGTTTCGGCCCTTCAATTAGCATACTCATGTGAATGTACTTCCTCTTCATGCACAACCAGGGGGGAAGGTTGTACATCCACACAAACACATGCCAGGTGCTATGTGTGCTTCTCTGGCTGCCAAACGGATTGACTCCATCGTTGCTCGCGCCCAGCACGATGTTCCTTGGATCCTTCCCAAATTCTAGGTGTTCGAAGTTCAACGCTTGCCACTAGCTCCCATCCTTAGGGTGACTCAGCATCTTGTCTTTTTTATTTATCTCCGGATCATTTGCGTCATCTTCTCGCTTCTTCTCCTCCCTATCCGCGTGCCAACGTAGGAGCTTTGCTACCTTAGGGTCCGCGAAATACCGCTGCAGACGAGGAGTGATCGGAAAGTACCACACCACTTTTCGAGGAGCTTTCTTCCTCTTCTTGTATCGAGTGACGCCGCACACCGGACATATGGTAGACTCCGCGTGCTCGTCCCGATAAATGATGCAATTGTTCATGCACACATGGTATTTCACGTGCGGTAAATCCAGAGGACACGCGATTTTCTTCGCCTCCTCGAAACTGGTCGGGCACTTGTTCCCCTTGGGAATACGTTCATGCCAGAATGACATGTTCTCGTCAAAGCATGCGTCGATCATTTTGTGTTTTACCTTCATCTCCAGAGCCATGAGCGTTACTTTCAGGCGGGTATCCTTGGGCCTGCATCCTTCATACAATGGAGTAACGGCGTCTATCTCCAGTTGATCCAGCTTGGCTTTCTCTCGGGCGGTAGCTCTTGCGTTATCCGTCTGCTTGAGAAGTAGCTCTTGAATATGAGGGTCCTGCACCCAGCCCATCGATGGTCCATCGTCATCTGCTCCACCGGCATCTTCATCTTCATGATCATGCCCTTCATCTGCTCCGGCATCTTCCTCATCATCATGTCCTGCATCTTCTACATGATGACTGTGTACAGCATCACCGCCGTGACCATGTCCTGGAGATTCTTCGTCTTCTCGCCCGGCCGTGCCGCGATGGTTGTCTTGCTGCCCTTCCTCATTTCTTGCCCGGCTCCCATGGACGACTTCGTAGTCATCTTCATCACCTTGCCACCGATAGCCATCCATGAAACCACGCAAGAGCAGGTGGTCACGCACCTGCCCGGAATCCGGGTCCGCAAAAAGGCTCTTCAGATTGCATCTTCGACACGGACATCTTATCTCCGTCTCGTTCTTTTGAAGCATCTCGGCCTTTGCGGAGCTCAAAAACCTGTTCACGATGCCTTCGGTCATCGTGCGGACCATGGTCGCCTGCGGGGTAGAGCAAAGCGATATTTTAGAACCAAGAAAAAATTTGGCATGACTTTCCCTAAAAATAGGACCAAAAAGAATGCATAGTGCCAAAATTCTCGCCGAAACGGAAATGAATCAACATTCCGGCAAAATATTGGCAACTATCGCATTTCAAATACCGGTACCTGCAAACACAAACATATATGCAACACCACAAACATACATAGATCTAGCTAGGCCATAAAAAGTGCATGTGCACGTTGTTGGAGGGAGAACAACATAAAGATAGCTTCCCCCTTACTTACATATCAAAAAAAGGTAATTTAACCACTTAATATGGATGAATCTATGGTGCAAATGAGGTGAGGAGGAGGAGGCAGCCGAGACAAGCTTGCAGGAGGAGGTGGAGAGAATGAAGTGGGGAAAGTGAGTGGGTAGGTGTGGCTGTCCAAAATATCTAGCTGGTCCCAGGTTACTAATGCGCACCACCTACAAATGTGCCATTAGTAACCCTCGTTACTAATGGTGCACCTGCTGGTGGTGCTCCATTAGTAGTTTTGCAAAAAAAAATATATACACTAATGGCGCACCAGGGCACAGTGCGCCATTAGTTGTTTTGCAAAAAAAATATAGTAGTGGCGCACTATGTGGCTGGTGCGCCATTACTAGTTAGAACTAGTAGCGCACTGTGCCCTGGTGCGCCATTAGTATGTTTGGAAAAATTAAAAAAAATTGTTACTAGTGCCGCACCGTGTGTCTGGTGCGCCATTAGTGTCTTTCACACTAATGGCGCACCAGCACATGGTGCGCCACTGCTATATAATAGTGGCGCACCACATGTCTGGTATGCCATTAGTGGCCATTTCATCTATAGCCCTTTTCCTAGTAGTCGAGCCTGTGGGCGGTGAGGGCCTCCTTGGTGTCTCCGGCCACGGTGAGGACACCGCTGCTCCCGGGCAACTTCATGAGGTTTTAGGCGGGATGAGTTGCCGCCATGAAGTGAGCCAGGGCAGGGTACCCGAGGATGGCGTTGGACGGGAGGCCGATGCGAGCGATGTTGATGTCAATAAGCTCGGTGCGGTAGTTGTCACGGGTACCGAAGGTGACGGGGAGGCGGATTTGCCCCAGGGGCTGGTGGAACCACCACAAACCCCGGAGAAGGGCCTGGTGTGACGGAGCCGGCCCAGCGGCACGTGGAGCAAGCCGAAAGCTTCCACGGAGAGCACGTTGAGGCCGGCTCCGCCGTCGATGAGGGTCTTGGTAACCGCTACATTCCAGATGGTGGGTGTGCAGAGCATCGGGAGCGCGCCCGAGCCCACGGTGGTTGCCGAATGGTCCCCCGAGTCGACGGTGAGGTCAGCCTTGGGTGCCGCCCATCCCGGAGGAGCCCCCTGATGTCTAGTACACAACCTTCTTCTTGTAGACATTGTTGGGCCTCCAAGTGCAGAGGTTTGTACGACAGTAGCAAATTTCAATCAAGTGGATGACCTAAGGTTTATCAATCCGTGGGAGGCGTAGGATGAAGATGGTCTCTCTCAAACAACGCTGCAACCAAATAACAAAGAGTCTCTTGTGTCCCCAACACACCCAATACAATGGTAAATTGTATAGGTGCACTAGTTCGGCGAAGAGATGGTGATACAAGTGCAATATGGATGATAGATATGAGTATTTGTAATCTGAAAATATAAAAACAGCAAGGTAAATAATGATAAAAGTGACCGTAAACGGTATTGCAATGTGTTGAAACAAGCCTAGCGTTCATACTTTCACTAGTGCAAGTTCTCTCAACAATAATAACATAATTGGATCATATAACTATCCCTCAACATGCAAGAAAGAGTCACTCCAAAGTCACTAATAGCCGAGAACAAACGAAGAGATTATTGTATGGTACGAAACCACCTCAAAGTTAATCTTTCTGATCAATCTATTTAAGAGTCCATAGTAAAATAACACGAAGCTATTCTTTTCGTTCGATCCATCATAGAGTTCGTACTAGAATAACACCTTAAGACACAAATCAACCAAAACCCTAATGTCACCTAGATACTCCAATGTCACCTCAAGTATCCATGGGTATGATTATACGATATGCATCACAAAATCTCATATTCATCTATTCAAACCAACACAAAGTACTTCAAAGAGTGCCCAAAGTTCTACCGGAGAGTCAAGACAAAAACGTGTGCCAACCCCTATGCATAAGTTCACAATGTTACGGAACCCGCAAGTTGATCACCAAAACATACATCAAGTAGATCAAGTGAATATCCCATTGTCACCACAGATAAGCATACAAGACATACATCAAGTGTTCTCAAATCCTTAAAGACTGAATCCGATATGATAACTTCAAAGGGAAAACTCAATCCATCACAAGAGAGTAGAGGGGGAGAAACATCATAGGATCCAACTATAATAGCAAAGCTCGTGATACATCAAGATCGTACCACCTCAAGAACACGAGAGAGAGAGAGAGATCAAACACATAGCTACTGGTACATACCCTCAGCCCCGAGGGTGAACTACTCCATCCTCGTCATGGAGAGCGCCGGGATGATGAAGATGGCCACCGGTGATGGATCCCCCTTCCGGCAGGGTGCCGGAACAGGGTCCCGATTTGTTTTTGGTGGCTACAGAGGCTTGCGGCGGTGGAACTCCCGATCTATTCTGCTCCTCGATGTTGTTAGGGTATATGGACATATATAGGTGAAACAAGTCGGTTAGGGGAGCCATGAGGGGCCCACGAGGGTGGGGGGCGTGCCAGGGGGTAGGGCGCGCCTCCCTGCCACGTGGCTTCCTCGAAGCTTCCCTGACATCTACTCCAAGTCTCCTGGATTGCTTTCGTTCCAAAAATAACTCTCCCAAAGGTTTCATTCCGTTTGGACTCCGTTTGATATTCCTTTTCTTCGAAACACTGAAATAGGCAAGAAAACAACAATTTGGGCTGGGCCTCTGGTTAATAGGTTAGTCCCAAAAATAATATAAAAGTGTTTAGTAAAGCCCATAAACATCCAAAACAGATAATATAATAGCATGAATACTTCATAAATTATAGATACGTTGGAGACGTATCAGCGTCCCCAAGCTTAATTCCTGCTCGTCCTCGAGTAGGTAAATGATAAAAGAAATAATTTATGAAATGTGAATGCTAGCAGGTGCACAAGTTTGATCAATGATAATATCAATCACCTTTTCTAGCATCATTATATGTCATAACAGTAGCTCAACTCATAAAACTTTTCATGATCAAGTAACAATCTATTCACATGTTAAAGCATAGATCATAAACTTTCTTGAAAACTAACAAACAATTCTCAATCATCAAACAATTGCAATTCATCTTATTTTTAGGAAGGGTCTACGTAAGAGCTTTGATTTAGCAAATCCCACATACTCAACTATCATATAGTCTTCCATGATTGCTACCACTCAAAGCATATGTTTAGAACAAATAGCATCCATCGAACACAGAGAAAGATAGGGGCTTAATGTTTCGCCTCCCAACTTGATCAAATAGATAATTGTCAACAATAATAATTCATGATCAAATATATTTGAATGGCCATATATGCTTAGATCTTTCCATCACATGATGCTTGCCAACTAAAGAGTAGGTTGGAATGAGAAGGAATACTACTGACTCTTGCATAAAAGTAAAAGATAGGCCCTTCGCAGAGGGAAGAAGGGATTTACAGAGGTGCCAGAGCTCGAAGCTAAAACAGAGATGAAATAATTTTGAGAGGAATGCTTTCATTGTCAATATCTTCCATACTAGATACATTATAGGCGGTTCCCAAACAGAAAGTTAAAGATTTTAGTCCCCCTCCACCAACAATCACACTCCACGGCTTGTCCGAAACAATGGGTTCCGTCCAACTATCAACAATCCTGGGGGAGTTTGTTTAAATTATTTGCGAATTTGTTTTTGATCTTTTGATCATAGGACTGGGCATCCCAGTTACCAGCCATTTTCTCATGAATGATGAGCGGAGTCCACTCATTGTGAGAATAACCCACCTAGAATAGAAGATATTGACAGCCCCTAGTCGCTACATGAGCGATTCGGGCACACAAAACCGATTATTATTTGAAGGTTTAGAGTTAGGCACATGCAAATTTACTTGGAACGGTAGGTAAATACCGCATATAGGTAGATATGGTGGACACTCAATGAAGAAACTTGGTTCAAGGAATTTGGATGCACAAGCAGTATTCCCGCTTAGTACAGATATTTCGGCTAGCAAAGGATTCTAAATGGCAAGCACCACATGTTAGAGGATCCATAACAATATAACTTCTATACTAATATTCCCAAGCATAGCTCATTATGTTATCTTCCTTGTCCAACTTCAACTAATTTGCTCAGGTTTGAAAATAATTAATGGGTCTCACAATCGTAGAAGATGTCCAAGATAGTATATTTATATGTGAAATCTCTCTTCCTTCGATATTCTTTAATGAATTGTTCAAGTGACCAATACAATGTTTGCTAACCTTCAAAAAATTTACCACCTCTACTTCTTATATGTGAATGCATTACTCCCCATGGGATAAGCATATGAAACATATATAATTTCAGATTTATGACATTCAACTCATTCAACCATTTACTCATAGGATATAAGTGAAGCACACGAGTAAATGACAAACTAGTCCAAAAAGATATAATTGAAGACCAATGAGTAGTTAAATAATTATGTAGCTATGTGAAGACTCTCTCTCATTTAAGAATTTCAGATCTTGGGATATTATTCAAGCATCAAGCAAAACAAAATAAAACGACATTCTAAGAATAGTAAACATCATGTGAAGAAGCAAAAACTTAGGATCAACTGAAACTAACCGATAGTTGTTGAAGAAGAAAGGTGGGATGCCAACCGGGGCATTCCCAAGCTTAGACGCTTGAGACTTCTTGAGATATTATCTTGGGATGCCTTGGGCATCCCCAAGCTTGAGCTTTTGTGTCTCCTTAATTCCTCTCATATTACGGTCTCCCTAAATCTCAAAAGCTTCATCCACACAAAACACAACAAGGACTCGTGAGATAAGTTAGTATAAACCAATGCAGAAACCTTATCATGCTCTACTGTAGCAAATCACTAAAATTATTATTAAACATTGCATACTAAATGCCTCTGCATATTTAATAGTCATATCCTCTAATAGAATCATTAAACAAGCAAACATATGCAAACAATGCAAACATAACAGCAATCTTCCTAAACAGGACAGTCTCTAAAGAATGCAGCAAGATCCATACTTCCCTAGCTCCAAAATTTATGAAAGAAAATTCCCACTGTAGTAAATTTATCAGAGCTTATTATTCAAAAGGTTTCAACATTTTATCACATTCTGACTTTTCTAGGGAACTTTTGCAACAGCGGTAAACTTTCTGTTTTCAAACAGCCACATGAAGACTTGTAAAATAAGCATAGTAAAGGCTATCAATGCCACTTTTATTGAAATAAAAGATGCAAAACATTGTTCTAAATAACAGAAAGAAAATCCTAACAAAATAAATTGAGGCTCCAAGCAAAACACATATCATGTGGTGAATAAAAATATAGCTCCAAGTAAAGTTACCGATGAACGAAGACGAAAGAGGGGATGCCTTCCGGGGCATCCCCAAGCTTAGGCTCTTGGTTGTACTTGAATATTGCATTGGGGTGCCTTGGGCATCCCCAAGCTTACGCTCTTGCCACTCCTTATTCCATAGTCCATCGACTCTTTACCCAAAACTTGAAAACTTCACAACAGAAAACTTAACAGAATACTCGTAAGCTCCACTAGTATAAGAAAATAAATCACCACTTTTGGTACTGTTGTGAACTCATTCTAAATTCATATTGGTGTAATATCTACTGTATTCCAACTTCTCTATGGTTAATACCCTCCGATACTACTCATAGATTCATCAAAATAAGCAAACAACACATAGAAAATAGAATCTGTCAGAAATAGGACAGTCTGTAGTAATCTGTATCAAACGTATACTTATTGAACTCAAACAATTATGAAATAAATTGGTGGATATGAGGAATTTATCTATTAATCATCTTCAAAAAGAATCAACCTAAAAGCACTCTCTTGTAAAACAATGGCCGCTAAACTCGTGAGCACAAAGTTTCTGTTTTTTACAGCAAGATCACATTAACTTCCACCCAAGTCTCTTCCCAAAGGTTCTACTTGGCACTTTATTGAAAAAAGCTATAAAACATGATTAATACATTAGCTTAACCATGTGAACACACAAAAACAGTAGGGGTAAATGTTGGGTTGTCTCCCAACAAGCGCTTTTCTTTAATGCCTTTTAGCTAGGCATGATGATTTCAATAATGCTCACATAAAAGATAAGATTTGAAACATAAATAGAGCATCATGAAGAATATAACTAGCACATTTAAGCCTAACCCACTTCCTATGCATAGGGATTTTGTGAGCAAACAACTTATGGGAACAATAATCAACTAGCATAGGAAGGCAAAACAAGCATAACTTTAAAACTTTAAGCACATAGAGAGGGAACTCGATATTATTGCAATTCCTACAATCATATGTTCCTCCCTCATAATGATTTTCAGTAGCATCATGAATGAATTCAACCATATAACCAGCAGATGAAGCATTCTTTTCATGATCTACTTGCATAGAAATTTTACTACTCTCCACATAAGCAAATTTATTCTCATCAATAGTAGTGGGGGAAAACTCAACAAAATAACTATCATGTGAAGCATAATCCAATTGAAAAGTAATATCATGATGACAAGTTTCATGGTTATCTTTATTCTTTAGAGCATACGTGTCATCACAATAATCATCATAGATAGGAGGCATGCTTTCAGCATAGTAAATTTGCTCATCAAAGCTTGGGGGACAAAAAAATATCATCTTCATCAAACATAGCTTCCCCAAGCTTGTGGCTTTGCATATCATTAGCATCATGGGTATTCAAAGAATTCATACTAACAACATTGCAATCATGCTCATCATTCAGAGATTTAGTGCCAAACATTCTAATGCATTCTGCTTTTAGCAATTGAGCACAACTATCGGAATCCTTATTTTCATGAAAGATATTACAAAGATGAAGCATATGAGGTACCCTCAATTCCATTTTTAGTAGTTTTCTTTTATAAGCTAAACTAGTGATAAAACAAGAACCAAAAAGATTCAATTGCAAGATCTAAAGATATACCTTCAAGCACTCACCTCCCCGGCAAAGGCACGAGAAAAGAGCTTGATGTCTACTACGCAACATTCTTCTTGTAGACGTTGTTGGGCCTCCAAGTCCAGAGGTTTGTAGGACAGTAGCAAATTTCTCTCAAGTGGATGACCTAAGGTTTATCAATCCGTGGGAGGCATAGGATGAAGATGGTCTCTCTCAAACAACCCTGCAACCAAATAACAACGAGTCTCTTGTGTCCCCAACACACCCAATACAATGGTAAATTGTATAGGTGCACTAGTTCGGCGAAGAGATGGTGATACAAGTGCAATAAGAATAATAGATATGAGTATTTGTAATCTGAAAATATAAAAACAGCAAGGTAACTAATGATAAAAGTGAGCATAAACGGTATTGCAATGTGTTGAAACAAGGCCTAGGGTTCATACTTTCACTAGTGCAAGTTCTCTCAACAATAATAACATAATTGGATCATATAACTATCCCTCAGCATACAGCAAAGAGTCACTCCAAAGTCACTAATAGCGGATAACAAACGAAGAGATTATTGTAGGGTACGAAACCACCTCAAAGTTATTCTTTCTGATCAATCTATTCAAGAGTCCGTAGTAAAATAACACGAAGCTATTCTTTCCGTTCGATCTATCATAGAGTTCGTACTAGCATAACACCTTAAGACACAAATCAACCAAAACCCTTATGTCACCTAGATACTCCAATGTCACCTCAGGTATCCATGGGTATGACTATACGATATGCATCACACAATCTCAGATTCATCTATCCAAACCAACACAAAGTAGTTCAAAGAGTGCCCCAAAGTTTCTACCGGAGAGTCAAGACGAAATCGTGTGCCAACCCCTATGCATAAGTTCACAATGTTACGAAACCCGCAAGTTGATCACCAAAACATACATCAAGACTTTGATCTGGTTTCTTTGTATGGGCAGAGACAGCATTCAGATATTTTTGCTAATCTGGAGCTGCCTTTTACTGTTGAAGAAATTGAAGCTGTTGTTCATGATCTCCCAAATGACAAGTCTCCTGGCCCTGATGGTTTTAACAATGAATTCCTCAAGTCTTGTTGGGATATTATTAAAGAAGATGTGCTCAAATTCATTTATGATTTTCATGCAGGGCACATCTCCCTTGAGAGCTTGAACACTTCTTTCATAACTCTCATTCCAAAGGGGAGTTCTCCATTGACTGCAAATGATTTCAGGCCTATCTCTTTACTGAACAGCTGTCTGAAAATTGTTACTAAGCTGCTGGCAAATAGATTGCAAAAGGTGATTCTGAAATTGGTACACATCAACCAATATGGATTCCTTAAAGAAAGATCTATTCATGACTGTTTGGGGTGGGCTTATGAATATTTACACCAATGTCATAAGTCAAAGGAGGAGATCATTGTTCTGAAATTGGATTTTGAAAAGGCTTTTGACACCATTGAACATCAGGCTATGTTGGATATTTTAAAAGCAAAGGGCTTTGGGGACAGATGGCTTACATGGATCAAATTATTGTTTACTTCTGCATCCTCTGCTATATTACTAAATGGTGTTCCTGGAAAAAAAATTATTGCCTTAGAGGTGTAAGGCAGGGGGATCCTCTGTCCCCTCTTCTCTTTGTGCTGGCTGCTGATCTACTTCAGACAATTCTCAATAAGGCAATGCAGCTGGGTTTGGTAACTTCTCCCTTGCAAGTAGAGTCATGCCCTGATTTTCCAATTGTCCAGTATGCTGATGATACCTTGGTTATTCTGGAAGCAGATGCAAAGCAATTACATTGCCTCAAAGCCCTTCTCAATACTTTTGCTGATGCCACAGGCCTTAAAGTTAACTACAATAAATCAAGTATGATTCCAATAAATGTGCCAGAAGAGAAGATGGAGATTTTAATAAATACTTTTCATTGCAAGAAGGAATCTTTTCCAATCAAGTATTTGGGAGTACCCCTAGGCCTTCATAAGCCTACTGTTGAGCAATGTTTTCCTCTTGTCACAAGGCTGCAGAAGAAGATTGTGGGATTGTCCACCTTTATGACTTTGGCTGGGAGATTGTTGCTAGTGAAATCTGTCCTCAACTCATTATTGATATATCTCATGGGATGCCTTGATGTGCCTGTTACCATCAAAACCCAAGCCATAAAATACTTGAGACATTGTCTTTGGAGATGCCCTGATTTGGAGGACCATAGACCTGCCATGGTGGCATGGAGTACTGTGTGTAGACCTAAAAATCAAGGTGGATTAGGAGTGATTGATATTTTTGTTCAGAATAAAGCATTGCTTCTCAAGAACCTGCATAAGTTCTACAACAGACACAATATTCCCTGGGTCAATCTGATTTGGGAATCTTACTACAGCAATGATTCTCTACCTGGTAATAGCTCGATGGGATCTTTTTGGTGGAAGGCAAACCTTAAGCTGATTGATAACTATAAGTCCTTGGCCAGATGCAACATAGGTGATGGAAAGAGTGCTTATTTTTGGACTGATCTTTGGCACTCACATTGCTTGCAAGACATGTTCCCCCACCTATTCTCGTTTGTGAAAAACAAGGATGCTACTGTTCACACCATTCTCCAAACTGAATACTTAGAGGACCTATTTCATCTGCCACTGACTGTGCAAGCTTTCCAGGAATTTGAGGCTATAGAGGACATCTGCATTGCTTTAAGGGCCTCTGATACATTGGATTGCATAGATACCTGGAGCTACATATGGGGAAATGAGCAATTCTCTATGGCTAAGGCATATAAAGTGCTGATGGGAGTTAAAGTTGTGCCACAGCAGTTCAATTGGATCTGGAGCAGTTCTTGTCAGCCAAAACATAAGGTGTTCTTTTGGAGACTACTTCATGACAGGCTCAATACTCGAAATCTTCTGAGAAGGAAATCTTTTCAGCTGGGCAGCTATAATTGTGCTGTCAACAATTGTCCACAGGAAGAGACTCTTCAGCACCTTTTCTGGACTTGCCCTTTTGCTGCACAGTGTTGGGATCTGATCTGCCCTTCAAGACAGGAAAATGCTTCAATCCTGGAAGCTTTTCTTGATCTCAAGCAGAAACTTCATGTACCTTTCTTCATGGAGATAGTCATCCTTGCCTCTTGGGCTATTTGGATCTCCAGGAACAACATGATTTTCCAAGCAATTCAACCCAGCATTCAAAGGTGGAAAGCCATCTTCATGGAGGAGCTCTCTCTTCTCAGATTCAGAATTAAAAAGAGCTATGCTGGAGCATACTGTTTTTGGCTGGATAATCTTGTCCTGTAATCCTAGTTTCTTAGTTGTTAGTGTTTTTTTTTCTTTCCTCTTTCTTTTGTCTTCCTTCTTGGCTTATCTCAAGCCTTTTGTACTTTGGTTCCTTTCTGGGACTTTACTTTTTTTAGATTAATATAAACAAAAAAATTGCAGTGGGGTTTTGCCCTACTGTGTACAGTCAAAAAAAAGTAGATGACGTGAATATCCCATTGTCACCAGAGATAAGCACATGCAAGACTTACATCAAGTGTTCTCAAATCCTTAAAGACTCAATCCGATAAGATAACTTCAAAGGGAAAACTCAATCCATTACAAGAGAGTAGAGGGGGAGAAACATCATAAGATCCAACTATAATAGCAAAGCTCACGATACATCAAGATCGTACCACCTCAAGAACATGAGAGAGAGAGATCAAACACATAACTACTGGTACATACCCTCAGCCCCGAGGGTGAACTACTCCCTCCTCGTCATGGAGAGCGCTAAGATGATGAAGATGGCCACCGGTGATGGATCCCCCCTCCGGCAGGGTGCCAGAACAGGGTCTTGATTGGTTTTGGTGGCTACAGAGGCTTGCGGCGGCGGAACTCCCGATCTATTCTGCTCCTCGATGTTTTTAGGGTATATGGACATATATAGGTGAAAGAAGTCGGTCGGGGGAGCCACGAGGGGCCCACGGGGGTGGGGGGCGCACCCAGGGGGTAGGGCGCGCCTCCCTACCTCATGGATTCATCGAAGCTTCCCTGATGTCTACTCCAAGTCTCCTGGATTGCTTCCGTTCCAAAAATAACTCTCCCAAAGGTTTCATTCCGTTTGGACTCCGTTTGATATTCCTTTTCTTCGAAACACTAAAATAGGCAAGAAAACAACAATTTGGGCTGGGCGTCCGGTTAATAGCTTTGTCTCAAAAATAATACAAAAGTGTTTAGTAAAGCCTAGAAACATCCAAAACAGATAATATAATAGCATGAATACTTCGTAAATTATAGATACGTTGGAGAAGTATCACCCCCTGCTGTACACGGGCGCCGCCCATCAGGCGGATGAACTGCTTGACGTGGCGATCCGAGGGCAGTGCCTGCGAACCACCAAGGAGGGCTCCGACGGCGAGGGGCGCCGGTGCCGCGAAACGCGTGATGAAGAGATCGCCCAGCTCCTCACAGGATGCCACAGAGGACTCCGGAAGGTTGAGCAGCCAGGCGCGCGACACGCTAGCAAGGGTCATGGGGAACTAGTTGTTCATGACCTGGTCGTCACCTCCGCCCACCCGAATGGCCTCCTCGTACGCCTGGAGGAAGGCCGCTGGATCCGCCGTGCCGAAGTAGTGAGGCGGCATCTCCGGCTTGAACTTGTGCGACCACCGCACCTACCGCAAGGCGGGGGTGAAGGCTCGAAGCCCCACAACGCCCCCGCGCGGGCCCGTTGCTCCGGCCGGTGGAGCGGCGCTGGCCATGGGAGCTGAACGGAGAAGCGAAGCGAGCGAAGTAGCAGACTGGTGGAGAGACGAAGCTTCAACGCACCCCTACCTGGCGCGCCAAATGTCGGATTACGGGTTCCGGCAAACCGTTGAGTGGTTCAAACTCTGGGGTACGCACGAAGAACACTCTCTCCCTAGCCCGCTCGCTCAATGATTCCACGGCCCAGATCGACGAACCCAAAGAACAAAAGACACAGGTGTTTATACTGGTTCGGGCCACCTTGCGGTGTAATACCCTACTCCAGTTTGTGGTGGATTGCCTCGAGGGGCTGAGGATGAACTAGAACAGTGGATGAACAGCCTCAGGAGGTGAGGTCTTCTTGAGCTCGATGAGCTGGTGCGTGTCAGGGTCGTATGAATGATCCGTCCCCCCTATGGTGGTGGCTACGTCCTATTTATAGTGGCCTCGGTCCTCTTCCCATATGTTAGGCGGGACGGGATCCCACAATGGCCAAGTTTGAAGGGGGGACAACTAGTACAAGCTATCCTGACAAAAGTAGTCTACGCCTGCCAAAGGCTCTTGTGGTGACGCTGTTGTTGGTTTCTCGATGACCTCCGTCATGCCGTCCTGCTGGTCTTGGTCTTGTACCAATATGGACACCTTTGCATAATGCCTCGGGACCCCGCGCCTGCGCTTGCCTCGTTAGGACCAAAGAGGAAACTGTTAGACTGCGCCCGCTGCCGCCCGCCTGGCCTTGATCGTCATGGCTCACGTCAAGTGAACCTCGCGAGCTGCCCCTTGCATACATATCTCCGCTCCTCGGGAGCCAGCCTAGTGAGGCTGCCCCAGGGAGGTCTTGGTGTTGTCCGCCTCGCGAGGCTTGGCCCCTCACGAAGGTCTTGACCTATTGCTGCCGAAGCTGGGCCGTACCAGGCCGTTGGTGGAGCCACACCTCGGGCTGCAGGCAGGAAAGTCTGGGCACCCCAATTTCCAGAACGCCAACAACCTTGTCCTTAGGCGCGTTCAGTCCGCCAAGGGTACAAACAAGTTGTCACCGAAGTGGGAAGGCCCTTACCGGGTACTTCGAGTCACCAGACCTGGCGCAGTCCATCTGGAGACCGGGGATGGCACTTAGTTGCAAAACTCATGGAATATTGAGCATCTCCGCAAGTTCTACCAGTAAGTCGTGGCTGTCAGGCCCTGCCCGGCAACCACCCTTTTGTACAGGCCTTGCCTCAGCTACATGTAACCCCTCGTACAAAGCCGGGGCGATGAACCCGTGCAAGAGAAAATAAAGAAGCGCTATGGGGGCCCCCGACCAAGATTGTATGCATGCATGAGCATACGAAGATCACTTCATAAGCATTTCATGAGCATTTGCATATGCATATAGATAGGATTGCATCTTGCATTCATTCTCATCTACATGAAGCTGCAGGTTCCTGCAGTGAACTTGGCTTCGACAAGGAGTTGAGAAGATTGCCCGGCAAAGCGATCCCCGGCAAGCCAAACAGGTAAGTTTTACCTCCTGACCATTAGTGTTCTATAAGGCTACAACTTGAGCATGAGAAAGCGTCGCCACTCTTTTGAGACTTAGGTGCTCCCATCCATGACTCGAATGTTGCTTCGGTTAGAATGGTCGTAGTAGCCTTTGGAAAAAATAAGTTGGCAGGCGGCTAGTCCCTTTGTCTGTTCCCCGACAGACGCAACTCTCCGATACAATAAAGGGCACTGGCAGGATAGCCTGCTGGGGAAAACTCGTTTATTTACATTAAAGAGGCATCTCACCTCTACATGGGCATACACATGCACGAGTTCCCGGCAAGGTTCATCTTTTTCATTCATATGCTAATACAAGTACAAGCTTTACAGAACACAAATATGGGCTCGAGAGATTACATTATTTGAATTAAAATTTGGCGATTGCCGACAGATTTAAGATTGAAAAAATATAAGTGCCCCGTGATCCCCACTTTTCATTTCCCCTCCTTCAGGCACTGCGGCGGAAGGAGGAAAAGACGAGAAAAGGAGCACCCAAGCAGGAACCCACCCCGGTCTCGTCAGGGCCCGTTGGGAACAACCTGACAAGACCGGTACTGGCGAGGCTGTGAAGGAGGAGTGCGGGGGATGGGGTGGCGCCTCCTGGTTGCCACATCCAGAGCCAGCAAGAAGCCCTGGCTTGAGCGCCGATGGAGTCATCCACCAAAGCTCAGCCGGAAGACTACTAGAGGGAAGGAGAAGGCTCGAAGAGAACATCCCTCCCCGGCTATCACGCTAGGAGGCTGGTGAGGGAGTCCTGGACTAAGGGGTCCTCGTGCGTCCGGCCTGTTAGCCATGGGCCGAAGTAATGGGCAGTGAAGATACGAAGACCGAAGACTGCACCCGTGTCCGGATGGGACTCTCCTTGGCATGGAAGGCAAGCTTGGCGACCAAATATGTAGATTCCCTTCCTTGTAACCGACCCTGTGTAACCCTAGATCCTCCTGGTGCTTATATAAACCGGAGGACATAGTCCGAATGGGGAGATACTCATTACCATAGTCATACAGGATAGGCTTTTAGGGTTTAGCCATCTCAATCTCGTGGTATATCAACTCTTGTAATACTCATATTCATCAAGATCAATCAAGCAGGAAGTAGGGTATTACCTCCATACAGAGGGCCCGAACCTGGGTAAACATCGTGTCCCTTGTCTCTTGTTACCATCAACCTTAGACGCACAGTTCGGGACCCCCTACCAGAGGTCCACCGGTTTTGACACTGAGATTGGTGCTTTCATTGAGAGTTCCACTGTGCCGTCCCCAAAAGGTTTGATGGCCCCTTCAATCATCAACGACAACGTTGTCCACTGCAGGCCAATCTTCGTATTCGGTGGCTTCACACTGCGGCCCAACTCGCTTGGCCATCTGGAGCAAATCGACAGCTACGCCCCTGGCCATTAGGTCAAATTTGGGAGCTTGAACTACATCCCGGACGTCCGTGGAGACTTGATCTTCGCTGGATACGAGACCGCGGCGATTGCTCGTAGTCACCCCGATGGACATGACCTAAATCTATCATCGGTCCGCATCCAGGAGATTGCTCTTGTAACTGCTCTAGCCGCAGATCCGGAGCATATTGCGCCATCTAAGGACGGGAGGCTCAACCCCACCACGGAGGCCACAGATTCCACGGCGTTGGTGCAGAACATAGACCCAAAGTCACACGACGTCTTTGTTTCCAGAACTCCGGACTCCTCTCTGGTCATAAATTCCGAGCAATGTGCATCCGTGGAGGCCGAACTTGATCGCTTATCGATCTTTGAGTTTAGCGCCGCAGACATCTTCCAACACTCGCCCTTCGGTGATATGCTAAACTCATTAAAGAATCTGTCCCTAGCTGGGGACGCACAGCCGAATTATGTCCGGTTTGAACTGGAGGCTGATGATGGGGGAGAATTCAGCTTTCCATCCGCCACACACTTCATAGCCACTGTGGTAGACTTAACCGACGTGCTTGACTACAGCTCCGACGACATCGACGGTATGGACGACGATGCCGACGAGGAGCAGGGCCAAAACCCGCCTCTTACCGGACGCTGGACGGCCACTTCTCCATATGACGTATACATGGTGAATACACCTAAAGAAACTAACAATGATGACAAAGAGGATCCAGTTAAGGACAAACCTCCTAAGACACGGTCCCGGCGTCAGCGGCGCCGGTCTAAGTCACGTCGTACAAAAGACAACAGCACCGGCACTGGAGAAGATAATACTCCGGACGAAGCTGAAGACAATGAAGACCCTGTCGGGGCAATCTCCGAACAGGATGAACGAGAGGACGTGAATGTTAGCCCTGATGAACAGGCCATACATGAAGACTCGGAGGATAGTAATTATCTTCCGCTCTCCGAGGAAGAAGAGAGACTCGGCAATGAAGAATTCATCGTGCCTGAAGAACCTCTCGAGCAGGAGCGCTTTAAACGCCGGCTAATAGCCACTGCAAGGAGCCTAAAAAAGAAGTAGTTGCAGCTTCAAGCTGGCCAAGATCTGCTCAATGATAGATGGACCAAAGTCCTGGCCGCCGAAGAATACGGCCTCAACGGCCCACCCAGAAATTACCCGAAGCGCAAATTGTTACCTCAGTTCGATGAGGAGGCGCCGGAGCCCGTACCATCATCGCACAACGCGGCTGACCGACCGCCACGCGGTCAGGATAAAGCGGCAACTCAAGCCAAACACCAGACCGCCCCACCTCACCGTAAAGGCAAGAATAAAACAGCTCGGGGTTGTACATACGACCGTCGACAGGACTTGGACAGTAGAGCAGGACACACAAGATTGATCTATGGATCGCGAGGACGTGCCACGACAAACCTAGCCACGCCCGAGCCGAAAACTGCAAACAGACTCCATCGGAGGTACATCGCAGTGTGGCCCAGTATAGAGGCTCCACACACCCTCTTTGCTTCACAAACGAAGTAATGGAGCATGAAGTTCCAGACGGGTGTAAACCCATGAATATCGAATCATACGACGGAACAACGGATCCCGCGGTATGGATCGAGGACTTCCTCCTCCATATCCACATGGCCCGCAGAGATGAACTTCATGCCATCAAATACTTACCACTAAAACTCAAAGGACCTGCTCGGTACTGGTTAAACACTCTGCCGGAAAATTCTATTGGCAGATGGGAAGATTTGGAAGACGCCTTTCACGACAATTTCTAAGGAACATATGTCCGGCCACCGGATGCCGATGACTTAAGCCACATTGTCCAGCAGCCCGGAGAATCAGCCAGGAAGCTCTGGACTAGGTTCTTAGTTAAAAATAACCGAATTGTCGATTGTCCGGACGCGGAAGCCCTTGCGGCCTTCAAACACAGCGTCCGGGATGAATGGCTTGCCCGCCACCTCGGCCAAGAAAGACCTAAATCCATGACAGCCCTTACCGCTCTAATGACCCGCTTTTGCGCGGGAGAAGACAGCTGGCTCGCTCGTAGAAGCAACAGCGCTCGCGACCCGGGCACTTCCGAAATCCGAGACGGCAATGGCAAGCCATGACGCAGCAAACACAAAAGTCGCAATGATAATGAAAGATCACGCGGCACAACGGTTAACTCCGGATTCAGCAGTCCTAAATCCGGTCAATGGAAAAAGGCATTCAAGGCGAGCGGAGATGGACCATCCAATCTAGATAGGATATTGGATCGACCCTGCCAGATTCACGGCCTCCCTGATAAACCAGCTAATCATACCAACAGAAGCTGTTGGGTCATCAAGCAGGCCGGCAAGCTCAACGCCGAACACAAGGGGAGGAGGCCGCCCGGCGATAGGGACGACGAAGAGATCCACCAACCAAATACCGGGGGTCAGAAGCAATTTCCCCCCAAAGCAAAAACAGTAAACATTGTATACGTGACACACACCCCTAGAGGTGAGCGCACGAAACACTCCCTCCGTACAGGAGATCATACTACTGCTATCTCAGCCGAACTACACATCGGCCTTATCACGCCGCATACCACGTCGGCCATCACGCCGCCGGTCTCCATTCAACATGACCAATCAATGTCCATATTGGACTAGCAATTCGGCTTCCGCCATTCACCTAATATGCCTTCGAAGTGGGTACCGCGCATACATAATTATGCGCTTGAAATATCCTGGGCACCGGCGGAAGCACAATATGGGTGTGCCTGCAACCCCCCTACTTTTCTAACTGCCCTTTTTTCCTTTTTATTATCCCCTCCACGGGTAGCTCAAGGGCCGGTCACCCCGAGGACTCTACCAATGTTCGGGTTCGTACAATCATCCAAGGGTTATTCCTGTCAACGAATCCCTTAACCGAGGACAGGCAGCGCAGACATGCGAGAGGAGGTCCAAAATAACCTTTTGTAGACTAAGCTCTCTATTCCGAGCCTGTAAAGTGCCTTTTTCCTTAGCCTCGACCCCTGGCATATCAAATAGCCAGGGTGGCGGCTTTGTTATCTATATAATAATTGGCATATCACTCAGCTCCCAGTACACATAACCAATGTCCAATATCCACTTTATATTAATCGACCCGAAGTTTTGCTCCTGTGGTTGTTTTACACACACACCTCGGCATAACTCGCCAGGGGCTCGGTACGGGAACAAATGAGTTGCCGGGAAGTCCGAACAACTTTATAGCGTACTTCGGCATCGCGAGTTTGGCCTTATATGCATCAGCTCCGAATCATGTCTTGGGTCAATAGTTGGGTTGCCCGGCTCCTGTGCTTGCTACCCTAAGTTCCGCTATATCGGCTAGGGTAGTAAAGGGAGAACTACTGCGATTGTGCTTCCGGTTCATCTGGTCAACCACCTCAGTAGAGAAAGCCGAAAACTGACTGTCATGATGCGGCGAGAGCTGGTCAACCACTCGATGACTTATCGGAATCTTTAGTGATTCTCTCTGTGTTATACGAAGGATCTTTTTCACATCATCTGTACAGCGCATCGTACTAAAAATAAGCCGCGTACATACCAGGGGCTATATCGTAGACCCACCATAAAAATCCTATGGCTAAGTGAAAGTGTTAACGCCCTATAGTCTGATTGCCTGGTTCGCCGCATTGTCACCTCCTTCATGGACCAAGACATTGGGTCAAGAGTGATCAAATGCTTTTCCGAATACCCCCGTACTTCCTACGATGGGGCTGAAGCCGACGACTGGAAAACTTTCGGATTATATAAAAACGGCCGCACAGGAGGAAAAAAGAGCTTTCGAGCAAAACATAAAAATAGATTAAATATAAAATTGTCTTTTGCAATTCCCTTACACCTCACTCGAATACTATGTCTTTCGAGCATTGACCCTCTATCAAGCGGGCAGCCTCTAAGACGTCTTCAAAATAATGCTCCGGTGTGTGATGGTCCTTGCCCTCAGGTGGACTCTTCGCCGCAACATCGATGGCCTTCATCTTCCCCCAGAATGTCTTGACATGGGCAAAGGCCATCCGTGCACCCTCAATGCACGCCGACTGCTTCATGGCATCGATACGTGGCACCGCATCAACAAGCCGCTGCACCAAGCCGAAGTAGCAATTCGGAACAGGCTCAATTGGCCACAGCCGGATTATGACGTTCTTCATGGCAATGCCGGATATCCTAGGAAGCTCGGCGCATTGGGGCATCTATTCATTCAGCAACAGAGGGCGCTTTGACGCGCCAAATTGTGACCAGAAAAGCTTCTCTGTTGCATACCCCTCTCGCCCATGGTAAAACTGCGCCGCATCGGAAGAACTCTTCGGCAAGTCTAAAAAATCGTCCGGAGAACACCACACTTGGTTAAGCTGACCATAGTTCGGATCGCCGAACTTAGCCTGCAGCAAAAAGGGCTTACCGGCCGCAATCTCCCCAGCTTGCCGAATCTCCTCACGGGTTGCTCTGGATTCAGACCGCGCTTCTTTCGCTTCTCGTAAGGCCTTGTCAAGTTCAGCCGTTTTGGCTTCATTCTCCTTCTCAAGAAATTCACAGCGGCCAGTAGCATTTTTCAGTTCGAGCGCCATTGTGGATATCTTCTCCTTGTCTTGGCGCCGAGCAGCTTGTTCGGCCTTTAACTCAGCCGATGCCTTTTTGGCAGCCGCATTACTAAACCGGGCCTGCTCCTTGGCCTGGGCCAGCTCCACTCGAAGAATCTCAATGGCAGCAGCACCATCTGCAGCCATCCATATCCCAGTATGTAACTTTCAGCGTCATGCTTATATTACAAAAATATATGGGAAAGGACTTCTCTGAATACATACCTTGCGACTCGTCAAGACGCATATTGATTACGCAATGTCATCCCCTGCCACATCAAGCTTCCGCTGTAGCTCGGCATTATCCGTAGTCTGGGAAGTAGCCAGGGGGGAAGCAGCCTGTGTTCCAGTTAATCAGATTAGTCCCTGAGTATTTCTTCTTGATCCTCCATTCGCGTCCCGTGGGAAGCCAACTCGAGTCTCAGGGGCCACTACCTATACACTGGTGCATCTTTGCAAATAAAATATGGTTGAAAACATTACATCACAAACCTCAAAGCCTCTTAGTAGGCTCATGAAGGCTTCATTCAATCCGGTCTTCGCGGACAGAATCTTCTCAACCACCATACCCATCAAGGTACGCTGTTCCCCCAAGAAAGATGCTTTTCACAGCATATCCCTCGACATATCTGGCGCCGCCGGGTCTCCGGAAGCCGCTGTAGGAGCACTACCATCCTTTGAAGGAACCTGTTCACCCATCTCCAGAATCATCGTTGGCTGAAAACTGGACAGTCCGGGGCTTTCATTATTGGCCCCCGAATCCCGGACGATCGGAGGTCCACCTTCGGGTATTGCCTCTTTCGTCCCCTGCACCGCTTGTTGATCAAGAAAAACCCTCCGAGATGACACTTCGGAGTCGTCCGCCTTATTGGGCGAGGAGGTTGGGGGAGGCGTCTCGCTTTCCATCATCTCTGGGAGGAGATCTCCCGAAGAAGAGGATTGCCCAGAAAACTCTGTGCCGAACTATAAAAATACACAGGCACATTACATGTCTCTTCGGTAACAGGAAAGGAGCGGGATGCTATCAAAGCACCCCGGATTCACTTACGATTTGGTTGAGGGCTTGTCCTCATGACGGAGCTGTTCAACGGCGTCGCCTTCCAATCCCGAGCCGCTCGATGGTGGCATCTTGCCCCTCTTAGGAGACCGCCCCTCCCAACCTTCAGAGGCGGCCCTTTTCTTCCTCAATGGAGAAGGGATACTTGCTTCTCCTTCGCCTTTGTCTTTAGGCGAGGAAATATCAATTTCTCCGGACTCAGTCTCTAATTTACCTCTGGAACGAAGGTCACCCCGGGTCTTCTCACTCTCCACTTCGCCCTCCCCTACCGGCGCCTGGTACAGTGCCGGTGCCAGCATCCTTGTTAACACGGGGTCTGCTGAGTCTTCGGGAAGAGGGGCCGGACACCTAATCCGTTTCGCTTTCTTTATCCAGCCCTTGAAAAAGATGGTTTTCTCAGTGTCTTACCATAGGATATCTGATTATGAGGTGTTCGGTGGACGAGTACTTACCGGGGTATTCGGATGGTTGCAGTCTAGGCCGGTATCTTCGGTGGAGTCCGGCCATTGTTTTCATTTCCCGAAAAATAATTTCCACATTCCTTCGTGCGTAGTGCCGAAGAAGTACTAAAGAGTGTGTGGCCCTTCTGGGTTGAACTCCCACATACGGAGAGGTTGTCGCTGGCATGGCAGGCCTCGGCGGACTAGCATTACCCGAATAACGTTGACAAGATCGATATCCTTCTCAATGAGGCTTCGGATGCGACTTTGTAGAGCCTGCACCTCGTCAACTAATCCCAGTCCAACCCCCTTGTTAATCCATGATGCAAGCTGAATTGGGGGGCTAGGTCAAAACGCAGGCGCGGCTGCCCACTTGGAACCGCAGGGCTCGGTGATATAGAACCACTCCTGCTGCCATAAGTCGGAAGATTCTTTGAAAGATCCTTTTAGCCAAATAGCGCTGGTAAGCTTGCTCACTGAGGCACCACCGCACTCCACCTGCTCCCCCTCTATCATTTGCAGTTTCACATTGAAGGTCTTGAGCCACAAGCCGAAGTGTGGAGGAGTACGGAGGAAGGCTTCGCACGTGACGATAAACGCCGAGTTGAGAAGAACCGAGTTCGGGGCGAGATCGTGAAAGTCTAGTCCATAATAGAACATGAGCCCCCGGACGAAGGGATTAAGGGCGAACCCTAACCCTCGGAGGAAGTGGGAAACGAATACGACCCTCTCGCCGGATCTAGGGGTAGGGATAACCTGCCCCTCCGCGAGAAGCTGATGGAGGATTTCTGCGGTCAGATATCTTGCCGCCTGAAGCTTCGCGATATCCTCCTCTGTGACAGAAGAAGCCACCCACCGGCCTTGACGGCTGGATCTGGACATGATTGAGGCTTGCAAAGGGTGAAACATGGGTGTTGGAACTCGAGGTAGTAAGAGTCGAGGAAGAAGCAAGCATGGAGAGGAAAGGCGGGTCTGTGCCCCTTTATAAAGGCCGAGAATATCGAACGCCTCCTCCCGGGCCTTAAAATTTGCCTATTCCCAAGGAGTTGTACCCTAAGGATGGTTGGGTTACCCATGTCCGTGTCGATAAAGGAATCCCTTAATAAGGGGACACGATCTCTGCTTGGATAAGACGTGCCAATGACAACCGCGTCTTGGAACATGGGGCCGCAGGTGAAACAACGGTTTGAAATAATGACCGGACTGACATGATGTCATGTTGTAAAATTTGTCAGCAGATGGGACACAATTATATTCCCTCTGCGATTGTGTGATGCGTGTTACAGGTCCGGACACATTCAATACGTCCGAAGACTATCTTGGAGTTCAGAAGGAGGAACTCGCCTTGCAATGCCGAAGAAACATCTACGCGCCAGATACCTTGTCATTGAAGCTAGGTTCAGGGGCTACTGAGGGAGTCCTGGACTGAGGGGTCCTCGGGCGCCCGACCTGTTAGCCATGGGCCGGACTGATGGGCTGTGAAGATACAAAGACCGAAGACTGCACCCGTGTCCGAATGGGACTCTCCTTGGTGTGGAAGGCAAGCTTGGCGACCAAATATGTAGATTCCCTACCTTGTAACCGACCCTGTGTAACCCTAGATCCTCCTGGTGATTATATAAACTGGAGGACTTAGTCCGGATGGGGAGATACTCATTACTGTAGTCATACAGTTAAGGCTTTTAGGGTTTAGCCATCTCGATCTCGTGGTAGATCAACTCTTGTAATACTCATATTCATCAAGATCAATCAAGCAGGAAGTAGGGTATTACCTCCATACAGAGGGCCCGAACCTTGGTAAACATCGTGTCCCTTGTCTCCTGTGACCATCGACCTTAGACGCACAGTTTGGGACCCCCTACCTGAGATCCGCCGGTTTTGACACCGATAGCCGGTGATGATGATGCCGGAGGGGAGGGGAAGAGCGGGAAGACGAGGCGGTAGGTCGCCCGTCGGAGGCGAAGGCATCCATGCCATCGTACTCCAACTTGAGCCCCTGCCACCCGCCTTCTCCAACCTCCCTTGCTTTCTCCTCACCACCGCTGCTCCCAAGAAGCGCCGCGACTCCAGCCCGACGCTCTCCCCGGGAAGACGGCAAGTGGCCAAAATGGCCAAGGGGCTCGAGGCGCACCGCTCCCCTCCTTGGTGGGCAGGAAGGCGCGCCTCTCATCGTCATCAGCCCCAAGACCACCAGGAGGGGCAGTGCTGGGATTACCAACGATCTCCAGCCCTGCCTCCCAGCCGAGCTTCAATGAAACCAAGAAGTTCACCACAGCAAGGACCAGGCTCACTCCCGAGCATTAGCACCAGTGCGTGACGACATTGGCCCCAACCAAGAGCCCGGGGGTGGCCCTAGGCTCTTCTCCTCAACATGCCTAGCAGAAGTAGAAAACAAAGGAAGAAGGGTGTGAGGCTGAATGACTCCGCCCTACTCCACCCTCCTTTTATAGGCGTGGCGGGGAGGGGGGCTGCTCCATCAACGGGCGGCCACCATCCTCCTCCACCAATTCAAGACGACCGGGCCCTCGCCTTGATGCTCTCCCGCGCCACGCACCTCCGTTACCTACCCCGCGTGATGCATGCATCATACGTGGCTAAAGATAAGGGCGTGGTGGGAAGAGTGAATTGGAAGTTTCTACCCCGTGCGTTAAAGTCATTCAGGGGCCATTACTATAGCGGCCCCACCACCATTGGCTTTACACAATGCATGGGGAAACCGGAAACTTGCCTGGAATCAAGGCTAATGAAGAAGCTGAGGAGACCTCAAGAGACCAACCTCTTCAGCAACCCTGCATGTGCACTTATTTGTCCCCACCCCTATGACACTCGGTAGTGTGTTCGGGGCAGGCTCGGATTCTTCTGTTGGTGCAACAAACCCTGGGTCTGTTGCCCAGACAGTGCATAGGCACGAGACCAAGATCGAAGCACCAGCCAAGTTAGAGTTCAAAGGACCAAGAGATTCGAAGGACCAACATGCAGATCAGGAGGATCAAGATCAAGACAGAGAACTAGGATATCACCAGGTGCGGAGCTGGCATGATAGCCCGGCAAGCCTTGCCGGGCAACCAGCGATGTGACACTAAGCAGTGCATTTAATGCGCCCTGTTAGCCCAAAGAGTTAGGTATGATAGCAGTATTTGCTATCATATCTATAAAAGGCGGCCCGTGGCAACTGTAGAAAGGGTTAGAAAGTTGGATAACTCACACCCCCCATACGCGCGTAGTCGCTGCTGCCCCAAGGCAACCCCTATCGGGCAAGTGTACTATGCTCCACCACCACCTTTTCCATCATCAATCCACCAAAGCAGGAGTAGGGTTTTACGCCTCGCGGCGGCATGAACCTGGGTAAATTGCTTGTGTGATCCCTTCCGTGCTGCCCCACGCTCGTCTGCTCTTTGTGCAACGCGTCGCCCCCTTGCCGAACCAGCCTAGGGGCCTCTTGGTCCCATAGGTGGCCGTGGTTTCCCGCGACACTTGTGCGGGAAAATAAAATACCCTACTGATTTTCTAGTTATTGGTTCCCCACAAGATGATTTTTGTCGCATTATTATATTTGGTAGACCTTTCTTGAATATACTGAATGCTAAGATTGATTCACAAAAGAAACTGTTAGTGTTAATTTTGGTGATGTATCTCTTGAGTTCAATTTCTCCAAATTTCATAGACAACCTCGTGATAAAGAATTACCTAATAAATATGAAATTATTGGTCCTATTGCCGTACCTCCAACTGATCCTTTAGAACAATATTTGTTAGACCATGAAAATGATTTGTTTATTTATGAAAGGAACTAAATAGATGAGATATTGTTTAAACAAATGCATATTTTTAAACACAATTTGCATGTTGAGACTCTTGGAGTTCCTCTTCCAGCCAAGAGTGATCCCGTGTTTGATCTTAAACAATTACCTGATACGTTGAAATATGCTTATCTTGCTGAACAGAAGATATATATTGTTATTAGTAGTGCTAAGCTTTCAGCCTGAAGAAAAGAGATTATTGAAAACTCCGAGGGAAGCACCGTGCCACTATTGGATATATTCTTGGTGATCTTAAGGGCATTAGTCCCACTCTATGTCAGCATAAAATTAATATGGAACTGATGCTAAACTAGTTGTTGATCACGAACGACTGTTAAATCATAAGATGAAGGAAGTGGTAAGAAATTGAATATTAAAACTTCTAGAAGCAGGTATAATCTATCCTATTGCTGATAGTAGATGGGTAAGTCATGTTCATTGTGTCCCTAAAAAGGGAGGTATTACTGTTGTTCCTAATGATAAAAATGAACTTATCCCACAAAGTTTTATCATAGCTTATAGAATGGTAATTTATTTTAGAAAAATAAACAAAGCTACTAGGAAAGATCATTATCCTCTGGTTTTCCCCAAATATCCGTGTCACAAGAGGATCTAGAAAAAACTACTTTTAGATGCCCTTTTGGTACCTTTGCTTATAGACGTATGCCTTTTTCTTTATGCAATGCACCTGCTACCTTTCAAAGATGTATGACAGCTATATTCCCTAACTTTTATGAAAAGATTGTTGAGGTTTTCATGGATGATTTTTCTGTATACGGAACTTATTTTCATGATTGCTGAAGCAATCTAGATCGAATGATGCAGAGATGTGACACATGTACAATCTAGGAAAGACTATTAGAACATACAAATTTCTATTTTCTAGATGGATACTCTGGTTTTTCCCAAATACCTGTGTCACAAGAGGATCAAGAAAAAACTACTTTTACATGCCCTTTTGGTACCTTTGCTTATAGATGTATGCCTTTTTGTTTATGCAATGCACCTACTACCTTTCAAAGATGTATGACTGCTATATTCTCTGACTTCTATGAAAAGATTGTTGAGGATTTCATGGATGATTTTTCCGTATAAGGAACTTCTTTTGATGATTGCTGAAGCAAACTAGATCAAGTTTTGTAGAGATGTGAAGAAACTAATCTTCTCTTGAATCAGGAGCAGTGCCACTTTATGGTTAATGAATGTATTGTCTTGGGGCATAAAATCTCCGGAAGAGGTATTGGAGTTGATAAAGATAAAGTTGATGCAATTGATAAAATGCCATGTCCTAAAGATATCAAAGGTATAAGAAGTCTCCTTGGTCATGCTGGTTTCTATTGGAGATTTATAAAAGACTTCTCTAAAATTTCTAGGCCTCTTACTAATCTTTTGCAAAAAGATGTTCCGTTTGTTTTTGTCGATGATTGTGTAGAAGCCTTTGAAATACTTAAGAAAGCCTTACTCTGCACCTATTGTTCACCACCTGATTGGAACCAACACTACAAAAAAAGAAACATCCGTGACATTTTGGGCCGAGCGAAAAAATTTCTATCATGCTTATGACACTTCTATGATGATAATTGTGACAAAACCCGTTATCATCATAGATGTGGTGGGCTCCTACTTCTATGACAAAAAATCATGACAGAAAATGGGCTTTTAGTCCTGGGTGGGCCGGAGATGCAGCTGCATGACATTCTTTGGGCCGTCCATGACGGAAAAAACTGTGGTAGAAGCGAGGGCGAGGAAAATATCAGGGATTTCCCGGTTACGGTGGGTGGTCGGGGGACGAGCGATGCGCGTTTCTCTTGTACACATAGCGCGTGGGTGTGAGGCGTTCGGCTCTAACTAAACCCGAGCGATTGCACTGCAGGCTACGCGTTACTGAACCCGGGTGATCGATCGATCTGGCTATTAGCTGAACCCGATCGAGTGATTCCTTCACTACTGCTGCTAACTGAAGCCGATCAAACCTGCTGCCTCCTTCCCTTGATGAACAGTGAGTGTTGTTGGGGGGGGGGGTGGATGAACAGTTCCCGGTGGGGGTTGGATGACAGGACCCCGTGGTAGTAGAGGCCATTGCCGCTGGATCAACAGGACCCCGATCGAGCCAGTTGGGGTGGATGAACAGGAACCCGTGGAGGGGTGGTTGAACAGGACCCCATGGAGAGGGTTGGTTGAACAGTAGCGGGTGGAGGAGCGGTGGAGGCTGGATGAACAGGAACTCGTGGATGAACAATCGCAGGTGGAGGCTGGAGGAGGTCGACGGTGGATGAACAGTAGCCCGTGGAGGCTGGAGGAGGTCGACGGTGGAGATGAACAGTAGCTCGTGTAGTCCCGTTTTGTGGTACGCCACACCCCTCCCGATGAACAGGACCCCCGTTTCGACCGTAGCGCTCCAACACAAGTCCATTTCCTCCATTTTGCAGTACGACACACCCCTCCCGATCAACAGGTGCCCGTTTCGACCATACGCGGTCGAACACCAGTCTATTTCCTCCGTTTTGCGGTACGCCAGACCCTTCCCGATGAATAGGACTCCGTTTTGACCATACGCGGTCGAACAGAAGACCCGTTTCCTCCGTTCTGCGGTACGCCAGGCCTCGTTTCGATTGGCTGTTCCATCCAAGCCGGTTGGCTCCCGATGAACACAACGGATTCTGTTCTGACCCAGCCGGTTGGCTGCCGATGAACACGACGATGCATTCCGTTCCGACCTAGCCGGTTGGCTGCCGATGAAGAGGACGCCATCCTGCCTCTACATGTACACGAGCCCTGGTCGTACGTATGCCTGAGTAGTCGTTCGAGACCCTGCCCGTATGTATGTACGTGGCCGTATTTACTTTCTTGCACCTTGGTTGTACGGACGTGTACACGATATTAACGGGACTGCGTGACATGCTACGTGCGCGCCCCTACTATGACACGTGCGCGCCAATACTACGACACGTGCCCTTCCCTACACGGCCACGGTTCTTCGCTGCAGCCTGCAGACAGACCTATCGTATATACATACACGTTCACGACCAGAATGACAACGCTACGTACGCTTCGACCAGGTGGGTCCCGACTATCCGGGAGGATAAGGAGGCACTTCCTCGCGTGCGAAGATGTAGCTGGTGGGTCCCAGCAGTCAGGGGGGAATGTTTTTTTTGTGAAATACGGTGGCCCGTCCGATTGGTCCCTGCTGCCAGGTGGAGGATTAATTACTTTGCACGTAATAAGGAGGCATTTCCTTATGTGCGGCCATGGACCCAGCTATCGGCCTCTCCACGTACAGCCCACTTCTGATGGTTGTCATTCGTTGACCATGTTGACCACGTCGCGCCGAGAGCACCAGGGCGGTGGACAATGACAGGGCCTAAGAAGGGGACGATGCGGAGCCGGGAAAGACCAGGAAGTGGATGCCCACGCTGAGGGGAGTACGAGCGCCGACTGGTCGGTTGCGGGGTGAGGCTGCCGTTGCCAGAAAATAACAGGATATGCGAGTGGGTAGAGGGATGGACTGGCGGCTGCACAGCCGGCCACGGGAGGAGGGAGCAAGCAGTCGCGCCGGCGCTGGTTTGGGCGGCTGGAGGAGGAAGATCAGAGATTGAAGAAGCACGGCGGCCGTTGGATGGACATCCAACAGTCACTTCTCTATGTTGACTAAATTGACAAAGCCTTGCGTACGCGTCAAAATTATTTTTTAGGACAGCATCATCGTCAACCTTTTTTTGGTAGAGTCATTATTAACCTAGTAGGCCCAGAAGTCAGCCTCCAAATATGTGGAAAACAGCATACAACCCATTAGCCATTATTTTCAATAATTTACAGCCCATTTGCTAATTCTTATGGATATTTTGAACCCCATATTCTTTTTATTAGCATCACAGACCATATATTCTAGGCACTGCTAAAAAATTCAACGAAATTTTGCATATTTCGGTGGGGTCTGAACTCTTTTAATCACGAAATTTTGGGTCACGTTAACAATAATTTTTTAAAAATCATATCAAAATAAAATTCAAAAAAAATCTCCGCAAAAAATGAATGAAATTTTAAATATTTACTAGCAAGATGCCCGTGCGTTGCACGAAACATGAAGATGCATTTGTATGAGTAGTTTATCTTGTGGGAGATAAGGATGGATGAGGGAAGGCCGTATCTGCAAATGTGGAGAGGAGTGCGGGTAAATTGCCATAGTTTCCTTCCTATCCGTTAGATATAGATCGGACGGCCTATATTGGAGGATGGAAGGCACACCATCATCACCAACTCTGCTTTTTATAAGAGTAGAGAAATCCAGAAAAAATTATATTTTAATTTAATTGCCGGTTGGCTTTGGTTTAAAAATTTACAACCCATTTCTTACAACTTATAGCCCATTTTCTAGGGAAGCCCATTTCTTACTACTTACGTCCCTCCTCGTCTTGAAAGATTTGCAGCCCACCAGGGCTGAGAAAACCAAGTAGGCCTCGGTTGGGTATTCTCCAAAAAAAGAACTGGGCTAGCCATTTTTAGAAAGAAAAAAATATCAACTGGGCTCGTCATGTGCTTAAATAAAAGTGTAAGCGTGGCTAGACGGGCCACAGCCCCCGCACAGCGGGCAGTTGAGCTCCGTCTCTAAAACTAAAAAACAATTGGGCGAGCTGCTGCGTCCCTGGTGTTATCCGCTCGTTGTATATTTTCTCGTTTATTGACTACATTGACAATGGCGTGGGACCTAGTTGTCAAACAATTAGGAGAAACTATTTTTTTTGGCTTATAATAACGAGGCACCTGCTTGCGTAATGCAATGACCCTGGTGGGTCCCTGCTGCCAGCCCCTCCACGTACAGTCATCTCCTGATTCCTCTCGGTTGTTTACCTTGTTGACAACGCCAGACAGCGGCAGGCACTGCGAGTGAACCAAGGTGGAGAACGACGGAGAGGCCTCGGACTGGAACGAACCAGAGCCGTGGAAGATGCGGCTGTGTAGTGGCAGGCGGAGGGGAGTACGAGGGCAACAACATGTAACTCAAGATTACAAACGGTACAAAAACCCCAAGGATTAATTGTTCATCAAATTTAGACAAAACCCAGATTGAACATGGCAATAACGTCTAACCCAACCACTCTTTTTCGCAGTCACAAAAAATGGATCGGTCTGATCCATAAAATCAACATCCTGTGCAAAACAAATTATTGGAGGATGACTACAATTTGTTGTAAATCGAAGCCGAGCACGTTTAGAAGCCCATTTGTCCACCTAAAACTTCTTTTTTTTTGCTGTTCAATGTGTCCGTCCGTGAAAAATCTATTGTTGTAAAACTTAAGCCTCATAGACAATAGTAACCTTGCATTCAACAGGTAGAATGTGATAAAGCTTCTGTTTGACTGGTTGGATTCATATCCTTCCATCATTATTGTCCTCAAACGAATGTGATGAGAACTAAGAAAACCCTGGTGCTTATTACGCTACCGATTGGTTATACGTTTTTCTCCATGTGTTAGCAGTGCCTAAGTACACATGAAGATTGAAAATAGTTAATGTCTGAAAAAAGAGTATGTCGAAAGAGTGATAGCTGAATGGTTAATTCTAGTACAATGTATACGGGCATTCAATGTGCATGAAATCATCACCTTTATATATAAATTCTCCAGAGATCGAAAGCATCGCAGCAAGCCAATAATTATGTTCAGATCAAAACTAAACATTCCGATATATAAGATCTTGATAGAATCGAGCAGCATTCATAGGCTATCCATGGACGAACTCTTCATTGAGCATATAACATAATATTAGTACCCAAGGTGTACTCCAAGATGATATAAAACTTATGCGCACAAATAAAAAATGCAGCTTATGATTACAAATGTGTAGATGATAATATACGGTACCTGAAAAAGTGAGGAGCCAAACACCAAGTTCCTGTGATCATTAAAAGGATGACTAATTACACCCAAGGTCTCCAGTTTGGGTGTAGATAGGACAGTTATTTGCGAAGGTTTGCAACAATCATCAAGGAGCAACCTTTGAAGTGAAGGGGCATCTTCGATGATGAGTTGCCGTCCTTGAAAACAAATTCCAATGATTTTAAGGTGAGGCGACTTTATTTGGAGACAACTGATAGGGACTTCTATTCCCACAACAATGAGCAAGCACTCCAGGGTAGGGCAACTTGAGTGCATGATGCTGTGTAGTGAGGCCTCCGACAGATAAACCACCTCAAGCAAAAGTTTTTTTAGCAGTGGGAGTCGAAGCATTTGTACCAGATCGTCTGGTAGATGGCACCGGGTGAAGGTGGCGGTGCGGAGAGAGGAGGAAAACCGCGAGATGGACAATGGTGGTGTGGGCACGAATTCTTCGTGTGTTCCTGGTATTAAACTTTCCTGGTAATGGTAGAACTCAAACTGCTGGAGTTTTCCGAATTCAGGGGATGTCAGCCAAGCATCCACCATGCAGGGTATGGACAGCAGGTAGCGTGTCGGGATGCAGAGGCGTTGAACAGGGCCCTGCTGGTGAGAGGAGACGATGGCTCTGATGAGGAGATCAAATTCAGGAAGGACAAAAATCTGACGACAGTCGAGATTGAGAGGTGCGGTGTGCCATATCGTGTGCCACCGAGTTGAGAGGACTTGTGTGTGGCAGCAATCCTTGGTGGGGATAAGCGAGATGATCTGCCCAAGGATGTCGTCTGGGAGATCGCTGATGCGCTCCACAGAAGATTATAAGGGTTCCTCAGATCTGGGTGGGGGGCTCGCCGCGTCTCCCCACGCTGCCGGGTGTGGGATCTACAACCGGCATCGCCGCTGGCGGGATCCTCATCTTCTTGGTGCTGGGGCTAGCCGACTCCATTTTCCTCGAGGGTGTCGCGTAGAGCTAATGGATTTGAGCCGAGTAACGAATGAGGAGCCTAGTTGTAGTGCGAGTGAAGAAGAAGGAGAGCAGGGGTTTTCTGTACAAGTTAGGAAGAAAGTGAGCGGGGTTTTCAGTACGAGTGAGGAAGATGGGGAGCGGGGGTGATTGGGGGGCGACGGAAGTGGGAGAGTCCAGCGAGCTGCAGTATAAGTGGAAGCAAGGAGGAAGGAGGATTTTTCCGGGATCGCCCCCTCTTCAGGAAATATGGGCTTCTCCTCGCAAAAAAAAACAAATGGACTTTAAGATGGATAGGCTTTTGTATCGGCCCAGTTGGCTGCCCGTGTTTCGTACTGGAGGGCCTTAACACTAGAGGCAGCCCATTAGAGACACTCTCCAGCTCTCCACCTTATTGCCCATTCGAAAGAAAATGAGAGACGCCTCCAGCTTAATTATGGCTCCTCATCGGTAACATTTTTCAACTTGAAAAAATGTTATAGCTCCTTTTCGCGCCGGCTTGGCATCCACCAAATTAGAGGATGGTGTATTGCATGCAAACACTCACATTGTTCGTAGCGAGGCAAAATGAGGGGTCAAATAACATGCCCACAATATACGTAAATTAAAAGTGATTGTGGTGGATTAAATCATGTACAAGCCAAATTCCCCTCCATTCCTCTCCAAACCCCTTGGGAGGAGGTTGAACCGAACAAGGCCTAAGACTAACCACAGTGGGAGTAACTTAATTCCATACAGTATCATAATAGGATACTCAACCCTCTCTTTCTTCATTTAATTCTACGCCGCCTCATCAAATTTGCCTACTAGTTGGCATGCATGATACTACTTATGATACTCCCATTACAACTGGCCTGGTAGAATTAATATACCTAATCTAAATGGTTGACGCTCGATCTCTTTGTCCTCCTCCAGCATCCGGCAGAAGAAGAATCGTTCAAGACACCGGCTGTATTCGCCGGCATCGCCGGTGTGGCCTTCATGGGATACAATCGGCGGCAGCCTCCCGTGTTCTACTTCTCCTCGTCGACAACTGCGGCAGCTTCTTTCTCTTCCTGCATGTCGTGGCTACGCGCACGTCGACGGCGGATGGCGCACTCACAGACACTGGAGCCGTTGTTTGACGCGGCAGCGTCGAGGGCAGCGACGATGCCCGTGCCGCTATGCTCCCCGACAAGCCGGCATGGAGCAAGTCGGCACTCTTCCTCGAGCTGTATTGGAGAGGCCAGCTGCGGAACCACGCGCTGGCTTAGTGCGGCAACTGCCTCCGACGGGCTAGGCGAGGTACGTGGAGAAGCGAGCTACCTCGCTCGTAATTGCCAGGATCGGCAGGCCACCCAGACGGCTTTTATGCCAGAGAACTGCTATTCCTGCTCGTCGGATGCCGCCGAAAGACTGGAAAAATTGGTGGAAGAAGGAGCTTGGTGGGCATCCTACTCCTGAACGGATGTGTGTGGCCGGAGTTGGTTTCTCGCATTCCACGTGGGTTTAAATGTAGGTTTTTGAATGTGGCGAGGAGGCGGGTACAGTTAGGAGGGCAGCGAGCGGTGCCCTGGGCCGGCGCGCCGCTTCAAATGGCGGACGCAGTGAGAGGTCACGTCCGCCCTGACCCCCTTGACCGTGGACCTTGACGGTGTACGTCACCTTGTTTCCAGATCCGAGATGCCACGTGTACCAGATGAATGACTCCAAGTTCGACCACCGTGATGCTTGGTGCGAGCCGGGAACACTATTGGAGACACCCCCCTCATAATTTTCCTATAGATAAATACATTGATGGTCACTGAAGTTGAGGTCGAAGTACGATACGGTCATTCGACTTCAGAATACGCTCAATACAACCATTGAGTACGTGTTACATTAATTATACGGTCACTGGCTCGCCGTAGAGCTCCGTATTTTGTCTAGTTGACTGGTCAAATTTGTATACGTGGAACCTGCTATTGCATTGTCATTACTACGTCCTGCCTGACTCATGGGTCCACCTGTCAACTCATGAAATAAATAAACATGTAAAAAATAAGGACTATGTGCGCAAAATCCAGATTCTCCGGATTGCTGATCACGTAGTAGGCTAACTATTTGAATCAATACACTTGAATGCTAATGTACAAATCTTTTGTTTTTAAATACCCATGCATGCACACACATGGCGCACACCACGTCCACACACAACACATGGATACCCGTGCCTGCCTTCTTGTGCGCCATCTGCAGCAGGGTGGAAGGAGGCTGCGTATGCATGCCAGACGGTCGCACCCACACATAGTCGGTCGCGTCCTCTGCTCTGCTTGACCCATCGTGCAGCACCACCACGGACACCATACACAGCAGCAGTAGCCAGCAAGCGAGGAGACCTCTCCGTGCACCGCTGCTGCAGCAGCTCATCGCACGAGAAGGCAGGCACCCACCATCGTGGCCTTCATTGTCCTGTTCATCGTGCCACAGCCAAGCTTGTCCAAAACAGCACCCTGTTGTGCCATCTCTTGCAGCACCTCTTTGTCGTCGTTGATCAACAACCAAACGGAGACAAAGGCAAGGTGGTGACGGCTTCGGCCTTAGAGCACCGGCGTCACCTACTAACCTTAGGCTAGCCATAGTGGGAGTAACATAAGTAGTAACATAACGCATCCCAAGACATATATGTTGTATGGAGTTAATGAGGAGAGAGGTGTTTGTAGTAACATAATAATATGTTACCGTAACATAACGCAACCCAATGCAAAATGAGTCTACAACATAATAAATGAAGGCTTGCATGACACTACATTTATGTTACTACCCACTATGATGATAGTAACATAAACTAGTAACATGCAAAATGTTACTAGTCTGAATTTCTACCCACTATGACTAGCCTTAGTAGGTGACCTTGCGCTTGGCTCTTCGCCTCTTCCGGAAGTCGAACAATAATGATGGTACTATAGTAGTACTTCTGGCAATCTGACACCAAATAAACTGCTGCACGTCCACCGCTTGTAAGCAAAAGTTTCTCCTCATGCTGCGGGCCACCGCGCACATGTGCACGAGGGAGAAGGCAAAGTAAGCAAGTTTCTCGTCCTTCTGCGAGTTGACGGGGCACATCAAAGTTATTTAGTACTCTCTCCAAAAGGGCCAACCTTGTCCTTGGCTACCATCCCATGCTCCGTCATTGAGTACGTGCACTATTCTCGTGCCATCAAGGAGAAAAAATATAGCACAGTACGTACGTGCCATCGAAGTGCACGACTCACTTACGCACTACTTATATCCATTTTCTTGCATGACACGTGCACCTTGATGCTAGATGTCCCACGTGTTGGCAAAAGGATGAGCAATCAGCAAAGCTCACGTCGAGAAGGAACATGAATAAATCTTCACTACAAAAAAAGACAAATCGTGACATTTTGGGTCGAACGAAATTTCTTCCTGTCGTACTTATGACACTTCTATGACGATAATTGTGACACAAAACGGTGTCATCATAGATGTGGTGGGGTCCTACTTCTATGACAAAAAATCATGACAGAAAATGGGCTTTTCGTCTTGGGCGCGCCGGAGACGCACCTGCATGACATTCTTTGGGCCGTCCATGACGGAAAAAACCGTGGTAGAAGCGAAGGTGAGGAAAATATTGGGGATATCCCAGCTACGGTGGGTGGTCGGAGGCCGAGCGATGCGCGTTTCTCTTGTACGTACGTGCGTGTATGCGAGGCATTGCGCTCTAACTAAACCCGAGCGAGGCGTTGGGCTCTAACAGAACCCGAGCGATTGCACTGCAAGCTACTCGTTACTGAACCCAATCGATCGATCCCTTGCTATTAACTGAACCCGAGTGATTCCTTCGCTACTGCTGCTAACTGAAGCCGGTCGATGCTAACTCTGGATGAACAGTGAGTGTTGTTGGGGGGTTTGGATGAATAGTTCCCGGTGGGGGGTTGGATGAACAGGACCCCGTGGTAGTAGAGGCCGTTGCTGCTGAATGAACAGGACCCCGATCGATCGAGCCGGTTGGGGGTGGATGAATGATACGTCTCCAACGTATCTATAATTTTTGATTGTTCCATGCTATATTATATTTTGTTTTGGACCTTAATGGGCTTTATTATACACTTTTATATTACTTTTGGGACTAACCTATTAACCGGAGGCCCAGCCCAGAATTGCTGTTTTTTGCCTATTTCAGAGTTTCGCAGAAAAAGAATATCAAACGGAGTCCAAACGGAATGAAACCTTCGGGAACGTGATATTCGGAACGAACGTGATCTAGAGGACTTGGACCCTACGTCAAGACATCAGCCAGGAGGGCATGAGGTAGGGGGCGCGCCTACCCCCCTAGGCGCGCCCTCCATCCTCGTGGGCCCCACGTTGCTCCACCGACGTAGTTCTTCCTCCTATATATACCTACGTACCCCCAAACTACCAGATACGGAGCCAAAAACCTAATTCCACCGCCACAACCTTCGGTACCCATGAGATCCCATCTTGGGGCCTTTTCTGGAGCTCCGCCGGGGGGGGGGGCATCAATCACGGAGAGCTTCTACATCAACACCATAGCATCTCTGATGATGTGTGAGCAGTTTACCTCAGACCTTCGGGTCCATAGTTATTAGCTAGATGGCTTCTTCTCTCTTTTTGGATCTCAATACAATGTTCTCCCCCTCTCTTGTGGAGATCTATTCGATTTAATCTTGTTTTGCGGTGTGTTTGTTGAGACCGATGAATTGTGGGTTTATGATAAAGTTTATCTATGAACAATATTTGAATATCCTCTGAATTCTTTTATGTATGATTGGTTATCTTTGCAAGTCTCTTCGAATTATCAGTTTGATTTGGCCTACTAGATTGTTTCTTGCAATGGGAGAAGTGCTTATCTTTGGGTTCAATCTTGCGGTGTCCTTTTCCAGTGACAGTAGGGGCAGCAAGGCACGTATTGTATTGTTGCCATCGAGGATAACAAGATGGGGTTTATATCATATTGCATAAGTTTATCCCTCTACATCATGTCATCTTGCTTAAAGCGTTACTCTGTTCTTATGAACTTAATACTCTAGATGCATGCTGGATAGCTGTCGATGTGTGGAGTAATAGTAGTAGATGCAGGCAGGAGTCGGTCTACTTGTCTCGGACGTGATGCATATATACATGATAATACCTAGATATTCTCATAACTATTCTCAATTCTGTCAATTGCTCAACAGTAATTTGTTCACCCACCGTAATACTTATGCTCTCGAGAGAAGCCTCTAGTGAAACCTATGGCCCCCGGGTCTATTTTCCTTCATATTAATCATCCAACACTTAGCTATTTTTATTACCTTTTATTTTACTTTGCATCTTTATCATAAAAATACTGAAAATATTATCTTATCATATCTATCAGATCTCACTCTCGTAAGTGACCGTGAAGGGATTGAAAACCCCTTTATTGCGTTGGTTGCGAGGATTTATTTGTTTGTGTAGGTGCGAGGGACTCGTGCGTGGCCTCCTACTGGATTGATACCTTGGTTCTCAAAAACAGAGGGAAATACTTACGCTACTTTGTTGCATCACCCTTTCCTCTTCAAGGGAAAACCAACGCAGTGTTCAAGAGGCTTACGCGAAGTCAAGTCAAGATTTGACTCCCGACAACGAGCCATTTCTGGCGTCGTTGCTGGGGAGTCTACGCAAAAGTCAACATACGAAGTACCCATCACAAACCCTTATCTCCCGCATTACATTATTTTCCATTTGCCTCTCGTTTTACCCTCCCCCACTTCACCCTTGCCGTTTTATTCGCCCTCTCTTTTCTATTCGCTTTTTTCTTGCTTGCTTCTTGTTTGCTCGTGTTGCCATGTGCCTTCTATATGCTTGCATCTTCGCTTGCTGAAAATCTATCGATATGGATCGACTTAAAGTGTTCTACTTGGATCATCTTCGATCCTTATGCTCTCGTGCTGAAACCCAAACTAGCCTAGTTGATGGGAAATCTCTAGATGAGCATGCTCATTTTGTGCGTCATCGTTTGTCTGAAAAAGGGAAGCTCTTATGGTATCATATAAATAGTTTGCTATGCTATGCTTGGAATCTTTGTGAAATTTGTAATTTTACTTGTTGCTCTAAGAACCCTAAAAAACACCTTCCCTACCTATGTGAGTTCAATGATAATGAAATCTTATCTTCTTATGCAAAGGGTGTTTATAGTTACTATGATATCGAACAAATTGAAGAATTTTTCATTTTTAAGGGTGCTCATGAAGTTGCTTGTTTGATTGAAAAGTATGATTTTACTCTCAACAAATCTGAAAATTCCATCATACTTAAATATTGCAATGAAATCTTTGCTCATAATGTCTATGTCCAAGAATTTATTGAAAGAATGGCCGTTGCTTTGGAAGAAAATAATGATATGCATGAATCTATAGATAATGACGATTCCGATGATTTGATTGAAATATCCCTTGATGAACATGATGCTTGCTATTCTTGTGGCCATGATGCCAATATTTATGAAGATGAATTTGCTATAGTCCCTTATGTTAAAAATGAGATCGTTGCTATTGCCCCCATGCTTGATAGTTCCTTCGATGAAAAGCATGATTGCAAGGATGTTACTATAAATTCTCTTGATGTCAATTGTGCTAATAATATGCAAAACCCTAAGTTTGGGGATGCTAGTTTTGCTATGTCTACTACTTGTTGCAATGATCATGATTGGGGTGATTCTTCTCTTGATCTTGAAAATTTATTTAACCCCCATGATGAATATGCGATTGATAATAGTGTTTGCAATAATATTGAAAGTGGGTTTGGAAGAGTGTCAACTTTAGATCCCACATATTTGGATTTTGATCAATCTTATGAAATTTTTGATAAAAGTGGGCTTGGAGAGGTCATGACTTTAGTTAATGTTAATCCCACTATTTCGGAAGAGTGTCAACTTTGCATGCATGTGGATCATGTTGAAAAATATTTTATATGATAGCTATATTGTTTAATTTGCTTATGATCCTACATGTAATTATTATGAGAGAGGAAAATATGGTTGTAGAAATTTTCATGTTACTAAACTACCTCTCGTCATGTTGAGATTGCTATCGTCTCTTTCTTCTTCATTCCATATGCTAGTTTTTGCTTGCTATGATAATTTGTTTGCCTATAAGATGCCTATGCATAGGAAGTATGTTATACTTAGATGTGTTTGTCATGTGTTTCATGATGCTCTCTTTGCGCTTCAATTCTAATCTTTCATGTGAGCATCGTTAGAATTATCAAAGCCTAGCTAGGGGTGTTAAACGATAGCGCTTGTTGGGAGGCAACCCAATTTTATTTTTAGTTTTTTTCTTTTTGCTTCTGTTTAGAAATAAATCTTTGATCTAGCCTCTGGTTAGATGTGTTTTTATGTTTCAATTAGTGTTTGTGCCAAGTTTAACCTATAGGATCTTCTTGGATGATAGTTATTTGATCTTGCTGAAAATTGCAGAAACTTTCTGTTCACGAAAATAATTGTTAAAACTCACCAGAACGTGATAAAATGTTGATTCCAATTTCTGCTGATCAATAAACAAATTATCTAGGTCTTCCTATTTTGGCTGAATTTTTGGAGTTCCATAAGTTTGCGTTAGTTACAGATTACTACAGACTGTTCTGTTTTTGACAGATTCTGTTTTTCGTGTGTTGTTTGCTTATTTTGATGAATTTATGGCTTGTAAAATAGTTTATAAACCATAGAGATGTTGGAATACAGTAGGTTTAACACCAATATAAATAAAAAATGAGTTCATTACAGTACCTTGAAGTGGTGTTTTGTTTTCTTTCGCTAACGGAGCTCACGAGATTTTCTGTTGAGTTTTGTGTTGTGAAGTTTTCAAGTTTTGGGTAAAAGATTTGATGGATTATGGAACAAGGAGTGCCAAGATCCTAAGCTTGGGGATGCCCATGGCACCCCAAGATAATCCAAGGACACCAAAAAGCCAAAGCTTGGGGATGCCCCGGAAGGCATCCCCTCTTTCGTCTACTTCCATCGGTAACTTTACTTGGAGCTATATTTTTATTCACCACATGATATGTGTTTTGCTTGGAGCGTCTTGTATTATTTGAGTCTTTGATTTTTAGTTTACCACAATCATCTTTGCTGTACACACCTTTTGAGAGAGACACACTTGATTCGGAAATTATTAGAATACTCTATGTTCTTCACTTATATCTTTTGAGTTATATAGTTTTGCTCTAGTGCTTCACTTATATCTTTTTGAGCACGGTGGTGATTTTGTTTTTTAGAAACTATTGTTCTCTCATGCTTCACTTAGATTATTTTCAGAGTCCAACAAAACAGCATGGTAGTTTGCTTTGACAATGATAGGCATTCAAGATTAGTAAAAAAAAATCTTATGAGTGTGTTGAATATTATGAGAAGTTTGATACTAGATAATTGTTTTGAGATATGAAGATGGTGATATTAGAGTCATGCTAGTTGAGTAGTTTTGAATTTGAGAAATACTTGTGTTAAAGTTTGTGATTCCCGTAGTATGCACGTATGGAGAACCGTTATGTGATGAAGTCGGAGCATGATTTATTTATTGATTGTCTTCCTTATGAGTGGCGGTTGGGGATGAGCGATGGTCTTTTCCTACCAATCGATCCCCCTAGGAGCATGCGCGTAATACTTTGCTTTGATAACTTGTAGATTTTTGCAATAAGTATATGAGTTCTTTATGACTAATGTTGAGTCCATGGATTATATGCAATTTTCCTCCTTCCACCATTGCTAGCCTCTCTAATACCGCGCATGTTTCGCCGGTATCATACACCCACCATTTACCTTCCTCAAAACAGCCACCATAGCTACCTATCATGGCATTTCCATAGCCATTCCGAGATATATTGCCATCCAACTTACCACCGTTTCGTTTATTATGACACACTCCATCATTGTCATATTGCTTCGCATGATCATGTAGTTGACATCGTATTTGTGGCAAAGCCACCGTTCATAATTCTTTCATACATGTCACTCTTGATTCATTGCATATCCCAGTACACCGCCGGAGGCATTCACATAGTCATATTCTGTTCTAAGTATTGAGTTGTCAGTAAATAAAAGTGTGATGATCATCATTTTTAGAGCATTGTCTCAAGTGAGGAAAGGATGATGCAGACTATGATTCCCCCACAAGTCGGGATGAGACTCTGGACAAAAAAAGAGGCCATAAAAAAAGAGAAGAAACGGCCCAAATAAAAAAATCAGAGAAAAAGAGAGAAGGGACAATGTTACTATCCTTTTACCACACTTGTGCTTCAAAGTAGCACCATGATCTTCATGATAAAGTGTCTCCTATGATATCACTTTCATATACTAGTGGGAATTTTTTTTTCATTAGAACTTGGCTTGTATATTCCAATGATGGGCTTCCTCAAAATGCCCTAGGTCTTCGTGAGCAAGCAAGTTGGATGCACACCCACTTAGTTCCTTTTTTTGAGCTTTCATATACTTATAGCTCTAAGTGCATCCGTTGCATGGCAATCCCTACTCACTCACATTGATATCTATTAATGGGCATCTCCATAGCCCGTTGATACGCCTAGTTGACGTGAGACTATCTTCTCCCTTTTTTGTCTTCTCCAGAACCACCATTCTATTCCACATATAGTGCTATGTCCATGGCTCACGCTCATGTATTGCGTGAAGATTGAAAAAGTTTGAGAACACTAAAAGTATGAAACAATTGCTTGGCTTGTCATCGGGGATGTGCATGATTTAAATATTTTGTGTGGTGAAGATAGAGCATAGCCAGACTATATGATTTTGTAGGGATAACTTTCTTTGGCCATGTTATTTTGAGAAGACATAATTGCTTAGTTAGTATGCTTGAAATATTATTATTTTTATGTCAATATTAAACTTTTGTCTTGAATCTTTCGGATCTGAATATTCATACCACAATTAAGAGAATTACATTGAAATTATGCCAAGTAGCATTCCACATCAAAAATTCTGTTTTTATCATTTACCTACTCGAGGACGAGCAGGAATTAAGCATGGGGATGCTTGATACGTCTCCAACATATCTATAATTTTTTAATGTTCCATGCTATATTATATTCTGTTTTGGACCTTAATGGGCTTTATTATACACTTCTATATTATTTTTGGGACTAACCTATTAACCGGAGGCCCAGCCCAGAATTGCTATTTTTCCCTATTTCAGAGTTTCGCAGAAAAAGAATATCAAACGGAGTCCAAATGGCATGAAACCTTTGGGAACGTGATTTTTGGAACGAACGTGATCCAGAGGACTTGGACCCTACATCAAGACATCAACCAGGAGGGCATGAGGTAGTGGGGCGCGCCTACCCCCCTAGGCACGCCCTCCACCCTCGTGGGCCCCATGTTGCTCCACCGATGTACTTCTTCCTCCTATATATACCTACGTACCCCATACTACCAGATACGGAGCCAAAAACATAATTCCACCGCCGCAACCTTCGGTACCCGTGAGATCCCATCTTGGGGCCTTTTTCGGAGCTCCGCCGGAGGGGGCATCGATCACGTAGGGCTTCTACATCCACACCATAGCCTCTCCAATGATGTTTGAGTAGTTTACCTCAGACCATCGGGTCCATAGTTATTAGCTAGATGGCTTCTTCTCTCTTTTTGGATCTCAATACAATGTTCTCCCCCTCTCTTGTGGAGATCTATTGGATGTAATCTTCTTTGGCGGTGTGTTTGTTGAGACCGATGAATTGTGGGTTTATGATCTAGTTTATCTATGAACAATATTTGAATCTCCTCTGAATTCTTTTATGTATGATTGGTTATCTTTGCAAGTCTCTTCAAATTATCAGTTTAGTTTGGCCAACTAGATTGATCTTTCTTGCAATGGGAGAAGTGCTTAGCTTTGGGTTCAATCTTGCGGTGACCTTTCCTAGTGACAGTAGGGGCAGCAAGGCACGTATTGTATTGTTGCCATCAAGGATAACAAGATGGGGTTTATATCATATTGCATGAGTTTATCCCTCTACATCATGTCATCTTGCTTAAAGCGTTACTCTGTTCTTATGAACTTAATACTCTAGATGCATGCTGGATAGCGGTCGATGTGTGGAGTAATAGTAGTAGATGCAGGCAGGAGTCGGTCTACTTGTCTCGGACGTGATGCCTATATACATGATCATACCTAGATATTCTCATAACTATGCTCAATTCTGTCAATTGCTCAACAGTAATTTGTTCGCCCACCGTAATACTTATGCTGTCGAGAGAAGCCTCCAGTGAAACCTATGGCCCCCGGGTCTATTTTCCATCATATTAATCTTCCAACACTTAGCTATTTTTATTACCTTTTATTTTACTTTGCATCTTTATCATAAAAATACCAAAAATATTATTTTATCATATCTATCAGATCTCACTCTCGTAAGTGACCGTGAAGGGATTGACAACCCCTTTATTGCGTTGGTGCGAGGATTTATTTGTTTGTGTAGGTGCGAGGGACTCGTGCGTGGAGTCCTACTGGATTGATACCTTGGTTCTCAAAAATTGAGGGAAATACTTACGCTACTTTGCTGCATCACCCTTTCCTTTTCAAGGGAAAACCAACGCAGTGCTCAAGAGGTAGCAATGAACAGGACACTATGGAGGGCTGGCTGAAAAGGACCCCACGGAGGGCTGGTTATACAGTACCGGTGGAGGGCTGGATGAACAGTAGCCCATGGAGGGGTGGTTCAACAGGACCACGTGGAGAGTGCTGGTTGAACAGTAGCCGGTGGAGGAGCGCGCGATGGAGGCTGGATGAACAGGAGCCCGTGGATGAACAGTCGCAGGTGGAGGCTGGAGGAGGTCGATGGTGGATGAACAGTACCCCGTGGAGGTAGTCGACGGTGGAGATGAATAGTATCCCGTGGAGTCTCGTTTTGCGCTACGCACACCCCTCCCGATGAACAGGACCCCCGTTTCGACCGTAGCGCTCCAACACAAGTCCGTTTCCTCCGTTTTGCGGTATGCCACACCCCTCTCGAGCAACAGGACCCCGTTTCGACCGTAGGAGGTCTGTTTCCTCCGTTTTGCGGTACGCCAGACCCATCCCGATGAACAGGATCCCGTTTCGACCGTGGCCGGTCAAACACAAGACCGTTTCCTCCGTTCTGCGGTACGCCAGGCCTCGTTTCCATCGCCTGTTCCGTCCAAGCCGGTTGGCTCCCGATGAACACGACGACGCATTCTGTTCTGACCCAGCCGGTTGCGTCCCCATGATCGCGACGACGGCACAGCTTCTTCGTTCCGACCCAGCCATGTACACGAGCCCTGGCCGTACGTATGCGCGAGTAGGCGTTCCAGACCCCGCCCGTATGTACGTACGTGGCCATATTTACTTTCTTGCACCCTGGCCGCTGTACCTACGTGTACATGCTACGTGGGCGCCTCTACTACGACACACGTGCGCGCCTGTACTACGACACGTGCCCTTCCTTACACGGCCACGGTTCATCGCTGTAGCCTGTAGACAGACTGATCGTATGTACGTACATGTTCGCGGCCAGAATGAGAACGCTATGTACGCTTCGACCATGTGGGTCCCGACTGTCAGGCACTTCCTTCCGTGCGAAGATGTAGCTGGTGGGTCGCAGCAGTCAGGGGGCGAATGATTTTTTTGCCCGTAATATGGACGCACTTCCTTGCGTGCGAAGATATAGCTGGTTGGTCTCAGCAGTCAGGGGGAAACGTTTTTTTTCATGAAATACGGTGGCCCGTCCGGTGGGTCCCTGCTATCAGGTGGAGGAATCATTATTTTCCGCGTAATAAGGAGGCGCTTCCTTGCTGTGGCTGTGGACCAAGCTGTCAGCCTCTCCACGTACAGTACTCTTCTGATGGAAGTCGTTCCTTAACCACGTTGACCACGCTGCGCCGAGAGCACCAGGAAGGGAACGACACGGAGCCGGGGAAGACTCAGCAGTGGTTGCGCACGCGGTGGGGAGTACGAGGGTTTATTGGTACGGCTGCTGTCACCGGAAAATAACAGGAGATGTGGGTGAGTAGAGGAATGGCCTGGCCAGCAATGGAGTAGGGTGGGGCGGTGCGGCTTGTGCGGCAGCATAGCCGGCCACGGGAGGCGGGAGCAGGCAGTCCCACCGGCGCCGGTTTGGGCGGCTGGGGCAAGAAGACCAGAGGTTGAAGAAGCACTACGGCCGTTGGATCGACATCGTACCATCTCTGCAGGTAGAATCGTTTATATTGACTAAGTTGACAAAGCCCTTGGTACGCATCAACTTAGTAGGCCCACAGGCTAGCCTTCGAAACGGTGCGCCCCAGATCTCAGGGGGAGGAATCAGTTTTTTGGGCGGCTGAAGCTAGAATATCCAAGATTGAAGAAGAAGCACGACATCCATTGCATGGACATCCAACTGCCACTGCTGCTATAACCGTGTGTTGACTATAAGTTGACAAATCCTTGCATACGCGTCAACTTACATTTTTTAGGGGACGCGTCAACTTAGTAGGCCCACAAGTGTGTGGGAGAGAACTTATAGCCCATTTGCGATTTGCAAGAATGTGCAGCCCATTTTTGAATTCTAATGGAATTTACTACAGCCCATTTACAGTTTGTTAAAAGTACAACCCATTTTCTAGCTAGGACAACGATTAATAATTTCAACCAACCATTCAAAACAGATTCAATAAAACTTCCCACATTTTGATGGGATCCGGAATATTCTTATCCCGAAATTTCTAGTCAGATTAAATACAATTTCAATATAAATTTGTATTACGTAAAAATTCCAACGAAACATTGCGTGCGCAACAATTAATGAAATTAAAATTTTCAAAATCCAAAACAAAAATTATAAACTACTTACGTGTTTGGTGCATATTTTTATAGTTACTGCCCAATTTTTATAATGACATCCCATTTATTATTTCTTAAAGCCCATGTTCTTGTTAAGCCTAATGCATCCCTCCTTGGAAAGATTTCAAGCCAGCGGGTTGGAGAATAACAAGTTGACCTTGCCTGGGTATTCCTAAAAAAAAGTATAGCTGGGCTAGCCATTTTCAGCTTGAAAAAAATTAATATCTGGGTGGATATCTGGCCTGGGCTAGACGGGCCATAGTCCGCCCAGTTAATACCCTGCTCTCCTTTGAACAACAACGAAAACATCGCTCAAGAAAAAGTCTGTAGTGCTCACACCTCAAAAACACAAATACTGCTCGAGCTGCTTGGTCCTAGCTGTCGGCCGCTCCTTGTGCAATTATCTCGTTTATTGACTCCATAGGTTGACAAAGTTGTGGGACCGTGATGTCAGGAAACCAGGAGGAAGCAAAAATATTATAGTTGTATATAATAAGGAGGCACTTGCGTATGTGTGGCTATAGCCCTGGTGGGTCCCCACTGTCACTCTCACCAAGTAAAGTCATCTCCTCATTCCTCATGTCTATTGACCACATTGACAACGCGAGACAGCGGTGGCACGACAAGCGCAACAACTCAAAGGACGACGGAGAGGGCCTTGTAGGCCCTACAGATGGTCTGATACCGCGCCCGCTGCTCATTCCGGAAGCCAGGATCATAGGGCCACATGTCCGCGACGACATTGTCGTTCGCTTGTTCACCGGTGCTCGTTGAGGAGACAGAGGTTGCAGCACAGGTCCTCCTGCGCTGGTAGGTCTTCCGCCATTAGGGCATCGAAGTGCGGCCACAGCTGCTGTATGGTGAACACAACATGTGTCAGGGGAAACGACACCTATGGGATCACAAGAATCCCTACTAAGGTTGCCGGGGCGCAGGGTTGCAAGAAGAGCAGGATCAGTAGCTGGCACGAGGAGCGTTTACCCAGGTTCGGGCCGCGAGGATGCGTAAAACCCTAGTCCTGCTTTGGTGGGTGTATTTCAGAGAGTTCTTGAGCTCTCGAACTAGCTGTGGTGAGTGCGTGGTTCGAAAGAGCCGAATCCTTCTCTAGTATGCCATGGGCCTCCTTTTATAGTCGAAAGGGGCTGCCACAGTGGCACACAAGAGGTGGAAAGGCGCATAGTGCCCCGAGCTTATCGCTCGTATTACAGGACAAGATGCATTTAATGCGTAGCTTAGGTGTCCCCTGCTTTATCGGGGACGGGGGCGAGGCCCGTCCCATCCGTCGCCGCTCCTGAGGTGGCGCGGTGGTGGAGCCTTCACGAAGATCTGCATGCCGCCACGCAGGCACTCGATGAGTTGGCCTGGGGGCTATAAGTTGCCACGCAGGTGCCTGCCCAGCTGGTTGGGCTGGCAGCTGCATGTGAATGGCGGTGGAAGCTTGGTTGGCGTGGGCCTGGCGGTGGCCCTGTTGGCGTCTATGGTGAGGGCCTTGCCGGGTGGCCCGGCAAGGGTCTTGCCGTGGCGTGCTGTCATCCCCGACAAGGGCCTTGCCGGGGGTCTGGTGGCCTTCCTCGGCAAGGATCTTGCCGAGGATCGTCGTCTTCTAATCCTCATCTGATCTTGAATATGTCTTCACAAAGATCTGCATGCCACCACAGAGGTGCCTTCCCGAGCCCTGGCCCCACGTGGATGATGGCTTTGTGGACAGTGGGCTCAAGGGTGGCTCGCTCTGTTGGTGTGGGGCGAGCTGCCCTGACAAGGGTCTTGCCGGGGCTGCTGAGGCTGCCCCGGTAAGGGTCTTGCCGGGGGAGCCTACTTCGTCCCTCTACTCCTTGTGGTCTCGGCCTTGGCGTTGCTCTGATTATCTTGGGCTTCGGTCTTACCTTGGCTCACCTCCCATGTTCTGCTTGGTGTGACCATGGGCGCGGCTCCAACTGCCCGTGCACAGGTAAAGGGGTACAAAAGCGTGCCCCTCTTTTTGTACACCGACTGGAGCCCCGGGCCTGGGCCACACATTAGCGCGACACGTTGTTGGGCCAGGACCAAAATGGTGCGCGGGCAGGCGTGGCGGTTTTTACCGCGGTAAAACTCTTCTCGCACTTCGCTTCCCACGACCCGCGCGTGCGGCGCGGCATGGAGGGGTGTGCATGACGTGGGCGGCATGCGTGGGGCGGTTCCTGCACGCATGTGTCACATCGCAGTAAATGGGCAGCGCGATCCGCGGCTTCCCCATAAAAAGGGATAACCGCGGGTGCACTATTCCTTTTACCCTTCGCGCAACCCCAATCTCGGAAACCTCCGCCTGCCTTCCTCTTCTTCTCCAAGCTTTGTTCCTACTCGCCGCCGTTGCGCTTCCGACGCTCTCTGTCCTGCCCTCCTCCCCAGCCGCCATGGCGCCAAAATCCACCAAGGGCAAGGGAGTGGCCAAGGACGCCGGAGCCGCGGAGCCGCCGGAGAGTGCGCTGGTGGTGCAGCGGACGCAGTCTGCCTTCTTCCCCTCGACAGTTGACGTGTTCGAGCTTCGGGACTCCTTCAGGCTCCTTGGGGAGTGAAGACGGGGGGGGGGGGGGGGATTCGGGGCATCCAGCCACGCGCGTCATCCCCGCTGAGTGCGCCGAGGGTGCCCCAAATCGGTACCCCTTCTTTGTCGATTATTTTTCCTGCGGGCTTTGTCCTCCCTTCTCCGATTTCTTCAGCGACGTCATGCATACCTTTGGCTTCCGCCTCCTGGATTTTACTCCGAATGCGGTGGCGTGCATGGCCCTTTTCGCGCATCTCTGCGAGGGCTTCGCCGGGGTGCACCCCAACACGGCGCTCTTTCGCCATTACTTCTCCCCTCGGATCCAACCAGGGGGCGCCATCTCCGGTTGCGTCGCCTGGGTCTCAAGATCCAAGTGAGCGTATCCGGAGGGCACCATGAAGGAAAGTTGGGTAGAATGGCGGGGCCGGTGGTGCTAGATCGGGGAGAAGGACCCGCCGGCGTTCTGCGAAGTTCGTCGGGCGCCGCCGGTCCGCAGAAGCGACTGGAGCGACGTCGGTGCTGACAACGAGAAGCTCACGGTCGCCACCACCACGATCCTCCGGCTGACCGAGGCCGGCCTCACCCTTGAGATGATCGGGGTGGACTTCATCCGCCGCCGGATCGCTCCACTGCATAACAAGGGGAGGCCAGCCTGGCTCTTCATGAAGCCCGCCGACATTATGCGGCTTCGTCACGGCCTCGACCACAATTTCACAGTGATGGGGCACGCCCATTTCTGCCAGTGGCTCTTCTAGCTTGACGTGGGCCGCGACGGCGAGGTCGAGCGGACCGGCAAGGTCGCGAGGGCCGCCGCGAAGGCCGGCAAGGTCCTCAAGGGTCCTCTGTTCAAGCTGCCGACCGGGGTGGTCCCACTGTGCAATAACTCACGCCGGTCCAATATCATTGCCATGATGCCGGACTGCAACGCGCATGGCCCTGACCCGAGCTGGAAGGAGCCGGAGGACGCCGAGGTGCAGCATTTCTTTGAAACTCTGCACGAGGGGTACGTCAACACCGACGCCGAGCGGCTGCTTGTCCAGGACACCACCCAGGCTGAACTGGACTACATCGCCACCATGGCGAGGGAGGCACAGCTTGCCGAGGAGGCCGGCAGCACTGGCGGTGTGGAGGACAAGGCCACGACGGCCGCGGAGGAGGAGGAGCTCGCCCGGTGGGTGGCGGCCGCTGGGGAAGCCAGCAGCGCCGACACCGAGGCTCCTCTGTATGAAGATGTGGTCGCGAGTCGTCGGAGGAGGAGGCCGAGACCGCCGGCCCGACGCCGGCTACGGGGAGAGGGTGAGTCCTGCGGCGGGCCAGTTCCGGCGAGCCGGTCCGGCCCGGCAGGCCTGCGCGGCCGCAACTGACCTTGGAGGGGTCCGGGCGCCACACGAGGGCCTCGGCGGCAAAGAAGCCGGCGAAGGCCGCGGTGAAGAAGAAGACAGCCGCCCCTTCTTTGTCCACACGTGTCCAGACACCACCTCCTCCCCCCCTCCAGTGGATGTTGATACGGAGGTTAGTTTCGATTATGGATCCCTCAGTCCGAGGAGGAAGAGGAAAACAGCAGAGGAGGAGGCGGACGACGAGTAAGTATCTGGTTCCTTTTCGTTATCTCTGCCTCCTCAATCTGTGTTGCTCGTCTTGACTTGTCTTCGCCTTTGCAGGGATGTGAAGACGCTGTCCCAAAGAGTGAAGAGGGCCAAGGTCTCGGCGTGTGGCCAGCCCCCAGTTGGTACTTTAAGGGCGCCACTGGTGGTGTTGAGCAGCCCGGACAGCAGGCCCCGGCATAGCCCCCAGCGTAAGTTCATCACTCTTCCCCCGTCAACATGTGTCAGGGGCACGACACTTTGGTGCTGACCTTGCCAGGTATGCAGGAGGAGAGCAGCAGCAGGAGGAGCCACAGAGGGCTACTCCCAACACGCCTCCCCCATTGACCACGCCGCCCCGAGGGGCGTCCCCGACAAGGGCGCCAAGCACCGAGCCCACGCACATGGAGGAGGAGGAGGAGAACTTGGGCGCCGGCGGCTTTGCCTGACACCAAATGTTGGCGAGGAGGGGACTTCCGTTTCCCAGCCTGGTACTAGCACAGGTAAGTCGTTCGCCGTTCATCCCTGTTTCTTTTTCTTTCTGGCTCTTGGTCCTGGCCTTGCCTCACCCCCCTCTTCGGCATCCAGATTCCTCCTCGGTGAACCCAGAGGACGTGGACGCCGTCATCGAGGATGTCGCCAAGGCCGCCGAGGAGGCCGCCAAGGGCACTGCCGAGGACGCCGCCAAGGGGCCTACCGGGGAGGCCGGCAAGGCTGCCGCTGAGGAGACCGGCAAGGGGCCTGCCGGAGAGGCTGGCGGGGCCGCTGCCGAGGAGGGGGAGGAGGTGGCTGATGACCAGCCTTCCTCTTCTGCTTCTTCTAGCTCCGGAAAGTACCTCAGGGTGAGCGACGACTTGTTCATTCACCTTCCAGGCGCGTCGAGCACCAGGACACCCGTTGAGGGAGAGGTGTTCAACGACGAAGTGCTTGCCGCTGCCAGGCTTGAAATCGTCCACGAGCCGATCATTGGTGGCGACGGTTCGCAGGAAGAGCGACTCCTCCACGCCATGGGCGCCAGCTTCCGGAAGCTCCAGGCGCTCCACCGCGCCCGCCTAGACAAGGCTAAGTCCAGGACGGCGGTGGTGGAGAAGGCAGAGGCGGACCTCCAGAAGCGCGTTGCCGAGACGCAGGACTGGTTCCGCGAGGCCCACAAGGAGCTCAAGGCTGCGCAGGGCGAGCTGGCCAAGCGTGACATGGAGCTCACCATGAAGCTCGCCGACGTCGAGAAAGCTCAAGAGACGGTGAGGAACTTGGCTGCGGCCGCCGAAGCCGCCCGGACCCAGCATGAGGCCGCGCTGAACTCCCAGGAGGAGGACCTCGCTGCATGCGAGGAGAAGCTTGCCGCCATGCTTCGCAGCAAGGATGCAGAGGTGGAGAAGCTTGTCTTGCAGAGGACCAGTTAGCTGGAGCAGAGGCACAAAGAGGCACTCAATGCCCAGGCCCAGGTTCACGCCGGCAAGGTGGAGGAGCTGGAGGCGAAGCGCGACGGGTTGAAGGAGCAGGCCCTAAAGCTGTCCTAGGAGAAGGACACGCTTAACAGTGCGCTGACAGAGGCGTAGTGCGCGGTCGTCAGCAAGGCTAGGGAGCTCTCCGAGGCCAACAACTCCATGAAAGACCTCAAGCTCAAGCTGGAGGGTCTCTAGAAGGTGCTGTCGGAGGCCAAAACCCGAGAGGGGACCCTGGCCAAGGAGCTGGAGGCCAAGAAGCAGTTGCGAAAGAACGAGGGCCTCAACTTCGCGGATCACGTGGAGGGCGAGAACCGTTGGCTCGATCGCCTCGCCACCATCGCCAACCAGGCCGCCGCGCAGCTGGCCATCATGGGGATGCCGGACGTGAGGTATGTCCCAGAGCGGAGCGTGAGCGCCAATTGCAGCCTGACCATGTTCTTTCAGAAGGTCGTCGGCGCTCTGGAGCGGCTTCACGCCAACCGGGTGGCCTCACTGGCCGACGAGTCCCGGAGGCTTTGCCAGGGTGCCATGACCAAGGTTCTCACCAAGGTGGCGAACTGGTACCCTGACCTCGACTTCGACGCCGTGCTGGAGAGCTAGCCGGAGGGTACTGACCTCGCGCCGCTCAGGGAGCGCATCAAGCCCATCATCAGTCGAGTCAGCGAAATTCAGAGGGTGGAGGGCCAGCGCCGGGATTAGGCACCCCATTCTTTATCGCCGCTGCAGGTTCACAACCAAGACAATCGCTATCTCTAGTTAGAACCGCAGCAACAATTCGATGTAATATTACTCTACAGCACTTTCAGTTTCAGGCATGTTATTTTCCTGTTCGATTTTCCTTTGTATGTCCACCCTACGCTACCTGGGTAGGTTTGCTGGCGCGTAAACCCAAGGCGGCATCTTGGGGACGGATCCCCATTGGCCTACCGGGTGTGCTTGCTGCCGGGCAAACCACCTTGCCGCCCTTAGCGCGGTCGCCCGAACTATCGAGCTTGACTCGAGTCAGAATCGAGAGCGTTGCTAGGTGCGGAAGGCTACCCCGCCACTCTCGACGCGGCCGCTTGAGCTGTTGAGCGGACCCGAAACAGAACAAGGGCGTTGCCAATTGTGGGAGGTCCCCTTTGCGTGCTGGTCTCTCATACATAGGCAAAATCTCCGAGGATGATAACCTTATATATAGGAGGAAATAACTCAAAGCTCTGAATGACTTAGCTTTTCTGTTGCCGCGCCGGCATCGTTCGTCCGGCTGCCTTCTTCTCAGGAGCCAAGGGCGGTGAAGAACCGCTAGGTTAGCTACTAGGCCAGATTCTCACAATTGCGCCCCCTACCTGGCGAGCCAAAGATGTGGGGGGAAACGACACCTATGGGATCACAAGAATCCCTACTACGGTTGCCGGGGCGCGGGGTTGCAAGAAGACCAGGATCAATAGCCAGCATGAGGAGCGTTTACCCAGGTTCGGGCCGTGCAGATGCGTAAAACCCTAGTCCTGCTTTGGTGGGTGTATTTCAGAGAGTTCTTGAGCTCTCGAACTAGCTGTGGTGAGTGTGTGGTTCGAAAGAGCCGAATCCTTCTCCAGTATGCCATGGGCCTTCTTTTATTGTCGAAAGGGGCTGCCACAGTGGCACACAGGAGGTGGAAAGGCGCACAGTGCCCTGAGCTTATCGCTCGTATTATAGGACAAGACGCATTTAATGCGTAGCTTAGGTGTCCCCCTGCTTTATCGGGGACGGGAGCGAGGCCCGTCCCGTCCGTCGCCACTCCTCCTTGCTTCGACACGCGCCTTGGCCAGCGATGCGCGCGGTGCCATGTAGGCAGGCAGGGAGTTGAGGTGGTGCGGTGGTGGAGCTTTCACGAAGATCTGCATGCCGCCACGCAGGCGCTCGATGAGTTGGCCTGGGGGCTACATGTTGCCACGCAGGTGCCCGCCCATCTGGTTGGGCTGGCAGCTGCATGTGAACGGCGGTGGAAGCTTGGTTGGCGTGGGCCTGGCGGTGGCCGTGCTGGCGTCTTTGGTGAGGGCCTTGCCGGGTGGCCCGGCAAGGGTCTTGCCGTGTGGCCCGGCAAGGGTCTTGCCATGGCGCACTGTCGTCCCCGGCAAGGGCCTTGCCGGGGGTCTGGTGGCCTTCCTCGGCAAGGATCTTGCCGAGGATCGTCGTCTTCTAATCATCATCTGATTTTGAATATGTCTTCACAAAGATCTGCATGCCACCATAGAGGTGCCTTCGCGAGCCCTGGCCACACGTGGATGATGGCGTTGGGGACCGTGGGCTCAAGGGTGGCTCGCTCTGTTTGTGTGGGGCGAGCTGCCCCGGCAAGGATCTTGCCGGGGGAGCCTGCTTTGTCCCTCTACTCCTTGTGGTCTCGGCCTTGGCGTTGCTCTGATTATCTTGGGCTTCGGTCTTACCTTGGCTCAGCTCCCCTGTTCTGCTTGGTGTGACCGTGGGCGCGGCTCCGACTGCCCATGCATAGGTAAAGGGGTACAAAAGCGTGCCCCTCTTTTTGTACACCGACAACATGAACCGGCTTGGACAGTGGTGCCGGCTCCTGGTCGGAAGCTACGTCCATCGTCTGATTATCGATGCTCAGCTCGGCGAGCTTGCTGGCGAGCCAGCCTGTACGGCTACCGGACCAACCCGCTGCCAAGCACGAGTCTGACTGCCGTGGCCCACCTAGATCGCCTCCCTCGCCCGCGCGCGCTTTCCGCCCGAAACAGTCAGCACCGCCCGCCCCACTTCCCGATGCAGGCGATTGCTCTGCCTTCAAACGACACAAGTGTCGTCCGTCCGTCCGTCTGCCGCCAAAATTAATGATACGCGGTTGCCGAGGCAGCTACTCCGGCGCCACGCGTCCGTCCCTCCGCTGCCCACCATTGCTATATAAACTACTGCGCCGGCCATAGCCGCAGTCAACCACCTCCGTTCCCTTTCTCCTGTCCACACCACTACTCCCCACCATGGCTTCCTCGCGCTCCAGCGCTCTTCGGGACGGGCGGACGACGGACCACTAGGAGATGGCAGCCATTGGTGCCAACTGGCTGGCCGGCAGGCAGCCGGAGGACGACGATGTCTCAATGGATAACATGGTAGTCGCCGATCCGACGCCAACCCCCTCCTCCGCGCCATCTCGCCGGTGCATTGCACCATGACTATCGGTGAGGTCCGTGTCCATGGCAGAAGTGTGAGGAGCTGTTCAGGGAGTCGCAGGCCGACGCCGCCTAAAACCACCATCTCCTCTAGGAGCACCTGGAGGCGGAGGAGCACATCGCCACGGAGCGGGCAGAGTAGGAGGCGCTGCTCGACTCGTACCGCTCCGCCCTTGAGGGCCACCTCGAGCGCTGGCGGTACCGCATATGGGTGGTGGAGGCTGCGCCCGCCTACAAAGAGGGCGATGAAGCGGGCGAGCGCTGTTTGGCGAGACCGAGGACGAGGCAGAGGACAATGCCAGCTCTGACGAGTCCCCGCTCCGCTAGCGTCGACAAGGCCCTGCTCCGTCGATGCCTCGCGGCGCCAACAACGAGGCAGAGGGCACCGCCGGCTCCGCCGAGGACCCGCCCCGCCGGCACCGAGGAGGAGGACCTCGCCGTCTTCGGTGAGGCCCTACTCCGCCGAGGCCCCGCCCCGCCAACAACGAGGCAGAGGACATCGCCGGCTCAGACGAGGCCCCACCCTGCCGGCAACGAGGGGGAGGATTTCCCCCGCTCCGCCGAGGCGCCGCCCCAATGGCAGTGAGATAGAGGACATCGCCGCCTCCGTCGAGGCCCCGCCCCGCTGCCAACGAGGCCGCACCACACAGAAAATGAGGAAGAGTAAAACACGGTAGGTCGTCGCCACTCAGGTGCAAGTAAGGCCACCGCTGCTACCCTCTGGTTGAAGCCAAGCTAGGCGGGTTGACCATTGACGGCCGATTAGCTTCTTGACAGCGACGTGGAGTCAGAGAACTATGTTGGAGAAGGACGTTGCTTCAGTTACTTAACTGGTGGTGCAGTTGGGTCACTGACACGTGGGCCCAACAGGCATCTGGGCCACATGTCAGTTACCCAACTGCACCTCTAGTTAAGTCACTGAAGCTCAGTCGGTTGGAGAATAAGCTTCTGTGCAGCTCAGCCTGACATAGGTGGATACATTCGGTTAATTAATTATACCTCTAGCGCACCCCTTTTTAGATGAAGAATGTATGAAATGTAATGAAATCCGGCATGTTTATATGAAATCCGACCCTGTATGAGTGAATTTAGTTCGATTAGTTCGAATTCTTGTATCACAGGCATTGGATGAACATGCAAAACAATACGTACTAGGATTATTCCCAGGGTGATCACCTCGTTTGCAGCAGTTTCACATGTACTCCATCCAGTCCTTTTTAGTCCGTATACAAGTTTTGTCCGCATTCAAAGTATCTCTACTTTGACCAATCTTTTAGAAAAAAGTATGACCATCCACAGTGTAAAATCAACTGACTTGAAAGAAAGTGAATATGCGAAGTAAAGAGGAACATAGGGGGTACAAAGAGTTTGAGCTGCTTTTTAGCGATCCTGTACATTGCAATCGAACACACAGGCCTGGCAATTCATAGAGAACATTCAAAACAATCAATGATTATGCATATCAGCGATTCACATGTCAGAGCCAATATTTACTTCACAACTAAACAATAAAGAAAAAGCGATTGATGCTGCTGACAGCAAAGGGCGTCCCATTCGAAAATATCAAAAGCATGTCTTCTTGCTAACATCAATGAGAAAATTTTGACAAGGTTGTCCCATTCCAAAATGTCAAATGCGTGTTGTTTTGCGTACATCAAAGAGCAAACTTTGACAAGGTTTCCCGTTCCAAAATATCAAATGCCTACGATTGTGGAATGGGCAGGGTTTGCCATCAGTTCGGACATTGACATGGCACCTCGTGCTAAATGAACCAGTTGTTCTTTTTTTGTAGTTCCACCAAAATCAACCAAATTCGCGGGTAGCGTGTTTGATTTTTCCTTTATATGTTGCAACGCGTTGACCATATCGGCCTCTCCTTCCTTGTGGTGGAAATGAATGATTCAATGTATTCATGAACATTTTGTGCAGTTCCCATTGAAATCAAGCTGAGCACCCCTGTTTGCACAAATACAAAATAAGTGATTAGTATAAAGCAAACTGTACTATGAATCTACAGTTTAAACAGGCACCTGCATGGTCCATGTAGAGCACACTTTAAATAAAATGGAACTCACCGAAAAGAATCCTAGAACAACATTGTACTTGCGCATCACAACAAAAGAGATGGAGTTCTGTCAGTCCTTCTGAGCTGAAGTTAGTTTGGTCTTGTGGGGATTAATGTAACCATCCTTCAACTGCTCCTTCTGATGAGAAGATAGACAAGGCTTCTTCATCCTGGCATGATCGGAACTAGTCACTTCACGTACTCCATATTCTTCTTCAGAGGAGGATGATCCTATTGTGCAAAGACAAGAGGACAACTAAATGCTAGCATCCCTGTTTGCTCAAAAAAAAGAAAGGAATATTTAAAACAACACAAATGAAGCACTTCTCAAGGACAATACCACTTTCTCATGACAATATCTAAACAGTAGCACAACACCAATAGAGATGACAAAGCTCAATCATATGGATGAAATCTGTGGGCGAGTAACAACCTTTGTAAGGAGGCTTATTGTGTAGAGCATACAGATCAAGCACTTCTCCAGAACCATCTGTTGTTATCTACTGTGGTTGCCATGCTTACTATATACTACTCGATTAGTTTAATGTTTCCAACATCTTCTTGTGCTGTTCCACTAAAATATATGGTATCTTCAATGAAGGTCCCTGTTTGCACAAATAGAGATAATTACATATTACATTAAGAGTGGCATCAAATCAGTGGCAAAACAATTGCTCCTTCCAGCCATAGCAATAAATTAAGATGCAAAACTATATCATTACTTGTGTCATCACAGTTCCAGTGCTTCATTATAGCAACGGGAGTTGATTTTTGTTTTTCGTCCGCTTGTTCTCCCCCTTCATCACTTGGTTCAATAACAGACAAGCTTCGCCTTCAATGTAAGATTTGGCATGTCAATTATGGAGCACAAGTATAGCACTAAACAACAACATTAATTTTCTGATGAAAGTGGCAAAATACAAGCCAAAAGTTGTGCAATATCCTTATCTTCCCTCAATGGGACATTACGGTGCACATACAGATTGGAATTCTTGTCTCCATTTGTGCAGTTCACTAAAATCAAGCAACATTGCCGTACAATTAGCACAACATATGAAAGCACACTGCACAATCATGTGAAAAGAAGTCTAGTACTGACCTCTCATGACGCGGAATTCAAACAACTCACAAGAAGAGGATCTGAACGAAATTTGCCAACATGGATAGGATGTAAGATCTCCTCTTGTGCAGTTCCACTAAGATCAAACAATCAAGCAACGTTGTAGGTGTGACATTTTGGTTGAACTGCACAAAACACTCTTAAAACAAAAGTGTTTTGTGCAGTGCAAAAAAAGGTCACAATAGCAACAAGGTGAAGTAGATAACCCTGTTTACACAGAGGTGCAAAGGAAACAACAAGTGGTCAATAACGGTGGATGACACAGAAGCCAACAAGAAGAAGCATCTAACTTATTTAATTGGGAAATAAAGCAAGATAGTAGCATTTCTCAAACTGTGGCATTGATTCATATTAATTGAGAGATTATATTAACAATAAAATTCGTTAAACATGTAATTTACTTTTAGCTGTGGCATTGCATCAATTTTCCAGCGGCATTATTAGAGGGTGTTTTTTTATAGGGACTTTCTGGTGTAGGGACTAAAAAAAGTCCATTTCAGTCCTTTCTAAACCAAACGGGAGGGACTTTTAGGGACTAAAACTGGGCATTTGGGCTAAAGAAAGAAGACCCCAAGGGAGAGTCTTTTTGGGACTTTTTACAACAATTGACCATGCCCCGCATCGCACCTTATGTCTATTAGCTCATTACTAGGGGTAACATCGTATTTTAGCATGTCATTTAATAACCTCTAGTCCATGTATAGTCCTTGGAACCAAGCAAGTAGGGACAAGGTGTTGGGGAACATAGTAATTTCAAAAAAAAATTCTACGCACACGCAAGATCATCGTGATGCATAGCAACAAGAGGGGAGAGTGTTCCCACGTACCCTCGTAGACGGAAAGCAGAAGCGTTAGCACAACACGGTTGATGTAGTCGTACGTCTTCACGATCCGACCGATCAAGTACCAAACGCACGGCACCTCTGAGTTCAGCACACGTTCAACTCGATGACGTCCCTCGAACTCCGATCCAGCCGAGCTTTGAGGGAGAGTTCCGTCAGCACGACGGCGTGGTGACAATGATGATCTTCTACCGACGCAGGGCTTCACCTAAGCACCGCTACAATATTATCGAGGTGGATTATGGTGGACGGGGGCACCGCACACGGCTAAGAGATCCAAGGGACCAATTGTTGTGTCTATGGGGTGCCCCCTCCTCTGTATATAAAGGAGGGAGGAGGAGAGGACCGACCAAGGGGAGAGGCGCGCCCAAGGGGGGCAATCCTACTCCAAGTAGGTTTGGCCCCCCTTTCCTATTCCAAGTAGGAGAAGGGGTAAGGAGGAGGTGGAGAGAAGGAAGGAGAAGGGGGGCTGCCGCCCCCTTCCCTTTCCCAATTCCGATTGGGTCAAGGGGGGCCGCACGCCACCTCCTGGCCTCCCTCTCTCCGTTCCGCTAAGGCCCATAAGGCCCAATAGCTTCCCGGGGGGTTCCGGTAACCCCCAGTACTCCGATAAATGTCTGAAACCTCCCGGAACCATTCCGGTGTCCAAATATAGTCGTCTAATATATCAATCTTTATGTCTCGACCATTTTGAGACTCCTCGTCATGTCCGTGATCACATCCGGGACTCCAAACTACCTTCGGTACATCAAAACATATAAACTCATAATATAACCGTCATCAAACTTTAAGCGTGCGGACCCTATGGGTTCGAGAACTATGTAGACATGACCGAGACACGTCTCTGGTCAATAACCAATAGTGGAACCTGGATGCTCATATTGGCTCCCACATATTCTACGCAGATCTTTATCGGTCAAACCGCATAACAACATATGTTGTTCCCTTTGTCATCTGTATGTTACTTGCCCGAGATTCGATCATCGGTATCTCAATACCTAGTTCAATATCATTACCGGCAAGTCTCTTTCCTCGTTCCATAATACATCATCCTGCAACTAACTCATTAGTTGCAATGCTTGCAAGGCTTAAGTGATGTGCATTACCGAGTGGGCCGAGAGATACCTCTCCGAGAATCGGAGTGACAAATCCTAATCTCGAAATACGCCAACCCAACAAGTACCTTCGGAGACACCTGTAGAGCACCTTTATAATCACCCAGTTACGTTGTGACGTTTGGTAGCACACAAAGTGTTCCTCCGGTAAACGGGAGTTGCATAATCTCATAGTCGTAGGAACATGTATAAGTCATGAAGAAAGCAATAGCAACATACTAAACGATCTAGTGCTAAGCTAACGGAATGGGTCAAGTCAATCACATCATTCTCCTAATGATGTGATCCCGTTAATCAAATGACAACTCTTTGTCTATGGCTGGGAAACATAACCATATTTGATCAACGAGCTAGTCAAGTAGAGGCATACTAGTGACATTCTGTTTGTCTATGTTTTCACACATGTATCATGTTTCCGGTTAATACAATTCTAGCATGAATAATAAACATTTATCATGATATAAGGAAATAAATAATAACTTTATTATTGCCTCTAGGGCATATTTCCTTCATTCTCCCACTTGCACTAGAGTCAATAATCTAGATTACTAAGTAATGGTTCTAACACCCATGGGGCCTTGGTGCTGATCATGTTTTGCTCGTGGAAGAGGCTTAGTCAACGGGTCTGCAACATTCATATCCGTATGTATCTTGAAAATCTCTATGTCACCCACCTGGACTTGATCCCAGATGGAGTTGAAGAGTCTCTTGATGTGCTTGGTTCTCTTGTGAAATCTGGATTCCTTTGCCAAAGCAATTGCACCAGTGTTGTCACAAAAGATTTTCATTGGACCCGATGCACTAGGTATGACACCTAGATCGTATATGAACTCCTTCATCCAGACTCCTTCATTTGCTACTTCCGAAGCAGCTATGTACTCCGCTTCACATCTAGATCCCGCTACGACACTTTGTTTAGAACTGCACCAACTGACAGCTCCACCGTTCAATAAAAACACCTATCCGGTTTGCAATTTAGAATCGCCCGGATCAGTGTCAAAGCTTGCATCGACGTAACCATTTACGACGAGCTCTTTGTCACCTCCATAAACGAGAAACATATCCTTAGTCCTTTTCAGGTATTTCAGGATGTTCTTCACCGCTGTCTAGTGATCCACTTCTGGATTACTTTGGTACCTCACTGCTAAACTAATAGCAAGGCACACATCAGGTCTGGTACACAGCATTGCATACATGATAGAGCCTATGGCTGTAGCATAGGGAACACCTTTCATTTTCTCTCTATCTTCTACAGTGGTCGGACATTGAGTCTTACTCAACTTCACACCTTGTAACACAGGCAAGAACCCTTTCTTTGCTTGATCCATTTTGAACTTCTTCAAAACTTTGTCAAGGTATGTGCTTTGTGAAAGTCCAATTAAGCGTCTCGATCTATCTCTATAGATCTTGATGCCCAATATATAAGAAGCTTCACCGAGGTCCTTCATTGAAAAACTCTTATTCAAATATCCTTTTATGCTATCCAGAAATTCTATATCATTTCCAATCAATAATATGTCATCCACGTATAATATCAGAAATGCTACAGAGCTCCCACTCACTTTCTTGTAAATACAGGCTTCTCCAAAAGTCTGTATAAAACCATATGCTTTGATCACACTATCAAAATGTTTATTCCAACTCCGAGAGGCTTGCACCAGTCCATAAATGGATCGCTAGAGCTTGCACACTTTGTTAGCTCCCTTTCGATCGACAAAACCTTCCGGTCGCATCATATACAACTCTTCTTCCAGAAGTCCATTCAGGAATGCAGTTTTGACATCCATTTGCCAAATTTCATAATCATAAAATGCGGCAATTGCTAACATGATTCGGACAGACTTAAGCATCGCTACGGGTGAGAAGGTCTCATCGTAGTCAATCCCTTGAACTTGTCGAAAACCTTTTGCAACAAGTCGAGCTTTATAGACAGTAACATTACCGTCAGCGTCAGTCTTCTTCTTGAAGATCCATTTATTTTCAATGGCTTGCCGATCATCGGGCAAGTCAACCAAAGTCCATACTTTGTTCTCATACATGGATCCCATCTCAGTTTTCATGGACTCAAGCCATTTTTCATAATCTGGGCTCACCATTGCTTCCTCATAGTTTGTAGGTTCGTCATGGTCTAATAACATAACCTCCAGAACAGGATTACCGTACCACTCTGGTGCGGATCTTACTCTGGTTGACCTACGAGGTTGAGTAACAACTTGATCTGAAGTTTCATGATCATCTTCATTAACTTCCTCACTAATTGGTGTAGAAGTCACAGGAACCGGTTTCTGGGATGAACTATTTTCCAATAAGGGAGCAGGTACTGTTACCTCATCAAGTTCTACTTTCCTCCCACTCACTTCTTTCGAGAGCAAATCCTTCTCTAGAAAGGATCCATTCTTCACAAGGAATGTCTTGCCTTCGGATCTGTGATAGAAGGTGTACCCAACAGTTTCCTTTGGGTATCCTATGAAGGCACATTTCTCCGATTTGGGTTCGAGCTTATCAGGTTGAAGTTTTTTCACATAAGCATCGCAGCCCCAAACTTTAAGAAACGACAACTTTGGTTTCTTGCCAAACCACAGTTCATAAGGTGTCGTCTCAACGGATATTGATGGTGCCCTATTTAACATGAATGTGGCCATCTCTAAAGCATAACCCCAAAACGATAGCGGTAAATCAGTAAGAGACATCATAGACCGCACCATTTCTAGTAAAGTACGATTACGACATTTGGACACACCATTACGCTATGGTGTTCCGGGTGGCGTGCGTTGCAAAACTATTCCGCATTGTTTCAAATGTAGACCAAACTCGTAACTCAAATATTCTCCTCCATGATCAGATCGTAGAAACTTTATTTGAACTTTTCAAATGTTTCAGACTTATGTTTCATTAAATAGATATACCCATATCTGCTTAAATCATATGTGAAGGTGAGAAAATAACGATGCCCGCCGCGAGCCTCAACAGTCATTGGACCACATACATCAGTATGTATGATCTCCAACAAATCAGTTGCTCGCTCCATAGTTCCGGAGAACGGCGTTTTAGTCATCTTGCCCATGAGGCATGGTTCGCAAGTACCAAGTGATTCATAATCAAGTGATTCCAAAAGTCCACCAGTATGGAGTTTCTTCATGCTCTTTACACCAATATGACCCAAACGGCAGTGCCACAAATAAGTTGCACTATCATTATCAACTCTGCATCTTTTGGCTTCAACATTATGAATATGTGTATCACTACTATTGAGATTCATAAAAATAAACCACTCTTCAAGGGTGCATGACCATAAAAGTTATTACTCATATAAATAGATCAACCATTATTCTCAGATTTAAATGAATAATCGTCTCGCATCAAAAAAGATCCAGATATAATGTTCATGCTCAACGCTGGCACCAAATAACAATTATTTAGGTCTAGAACTAATCCCGAAGGTAGATGTAGAGGTAGCGTGCCGACGCCGATCACATCGACTTTGGAACCATTTCCCACGCGCATCGTCACCTCGTCCTTAGCCAGTGTTCGCTTAATCCGTAGTCCCTATTTTGAGTTGCAAATATTAGCAACATAACCAGTATCAAATACCCAGGTGCTACTACGAGCTCTGGTAAGGTACACATCAATAACATGTATATCACATATACCTTTGTTCACCTTGCCATCCTTCTTATCCGCCAAATACTTGGGGCAGTTCCGCTTCCAGTGACCAGTCTGCTTGCAGTAGAAGCACTCAGTCTCAGGCTTAGGTCCAGACTTGGGTGTCTTCTCTTGAGCAGCAACTTGTTTGCTGTTCTTCTTGAAGTTCCCCTTCTTCTTCCCTTTGCCCTTTTTCTTGAAACTGGTGGTCTTATTGACCATCAACACTTGATGCTCCTTCTTGATTTCTACCTCCGCAGCCTTTAGCATTGCGAAGAGCTCGAGAATCGTTTTATCCATCCCTTGCATGTAATAGTTCATCACAAAGCTCTTGTAGCTTGGTGGCAGTGATTGAAGAATTCTGTCAATGACGCTATCATTCGGAAGATTAACTCCCAGTTGAATCAAGTGATTGTTATACCCAGACATTCTGAGTATATGCTCACTGACAGAGCTATTCTCATCCATCTTGCAGCTGTAGAACTTATTGGAGACTTCATATCTCTCAATCCGGGCATTTTCTTGAAATATTAACTTCAACTCCTGGAACATCTCATATGCTCCATGACGTTCAAAACGTCGTTGAAGTCCCGGTTCTAAGCCGTAAAGCATGGCACACTGAACTATCGAGTAGTCATCAGCTTTGCTCTACCAGACGTTCATAACATCTGGTGTTGCTCCTGCAGCAGGTTTGGCACCTAGCGATGCTTCCAGGACGTAATTCTTCTGTGCAGCAATGAGGATAATCCTCAAGTTACGGACCCAGTCCGTGTAATTGCTACCATCATCTTTCAACTTTGCTTTCTCAAGGAACACATTAAAATTCAACGGAACAACAACACGAGCCATCTATCTACAACAAACATAGACATGCAAAATACTATTAGGTACTAAGTTCATGATAAATTTAAGTTCAATTAATCATATTACTTAAGAACTCCCACTTAGATAGACATCCATCTAATCATCTAAGTGATCACATGATCCAAATCAACTAAACCATAACCGATCATCACGTGAAATGGAGTAGTTTTCAATGGTGAACATCACTATGTTGATCATATCTACTATATGATTCACGCTCGACCTTTCGGTCTCAGTGTTCCGAGGCCATATCTGCATATGCTAGGCTCGTCAAGTTTAACCTGAGTATTCTGCGTGTGCAAAACTCGCTTGCACCCATTGTAGATGGACGAAGAGCTTATCACACCTGATCATCACGTGGTGTCTGGGCACGACGAACTTTGGCAACGGTGCATACTCAGGGAGAACACTTTTATCTTGAAATTTAGTGAGAGATCATCTTATAATGTGACCGTCAATCAAAGCAAAATAAGATGCATAATAGATAAACATCACATGCAATCAATATAAGTGATATGATATGGCCATCATCATCTTGGGCTTGTGATCTCCATCTCCGAAGCACCGTCATGATCACCATCATCACCGGCGCGACACCTTGATCTCCATCGTAGCATCCTTGTCGTCTCGCCAACTATTGCTTCTACGACTATCGCTACCGCTTAGTGATAAAGTAAAGCAATTACAGGGCGATTGCATTGCATACAATAAAGCGACAACCATATGGCTCCTGCCAGTTGCCGATAACTCGGTTACAAAACATGATCATCTCATACAATAAAATATAGCATCATGTCTTGACCATATCACATCACAACATGCCCTGCAAAAACAAGTTAGACGTCCTCTACTTTGTTGTTGCAAGTTTTACGTGGCTGCTACGGGCTGAGCAAGAACCGCTCTTACCACAACGATAGTTCTTCAAGTTACTGCTGTTTTAACCTTCTCAAGGACCGGGCGTAGCCACACTCGGTTCAACTAAAGTTGGAGAAACTGACACCCGCCAGCCACCTGTGTGCAAAGCACGTCGGTAGAACCAGTCTCGTGTAAGCGTACGCGTAATGTCGGTTCGGGCCGCTTCATCCAACAATACCGCCGAACCAAAGTATGCCATGCTGCTAAGCAGTATGACTTGTATAGCCCACAGCTCACTTGTGTTCTACTCGTGAATATAACATCAACGCATAAAACCTAGCTCTGATACCACTGTTGGGGAACGTAGTAATTTCAAAAAAATTCCTACGCACACGCAAGATCATGGTGATGCATAGCAACAAGAGTGGCGAGTGTGTCCACTTACCCTCGTAGACCAAAAGCGGAAGCGTTAGCACAATGCGGTTGATGTTGTCGTACGTCTTCACGATCCGACCGATCAAGTACTGAACGCACGACACCTCCGAGTTCAGCACACGTTCAACTCGATGACGTCCCTCGAACTCCGATCCAGCCGAGCTTTGAGGGAGAGTTCCGTCAGCACGACGGCGTGGTGACGATGATGATGTTCTACCGATGCAGGGCTTCGCCTAAGCACCGCTACTATATTATCGAGGTGGATTATGGTGGAGGGGGGCACCGCACACGGCTAAGAGATCCAAGGGACTAATTGTTGTGTCTATCGGGTGCCCCCTCCTCCGTATATAAAGGGGGGAGGAGGAGAGGGCCGTCCAAGGGGAGATGCGCGCCCAAGGGGGGCAATCCTACTCCAAGTAGGTTTGGCCCCCCTTTCCTAGAGAAGGACGGATAAGGGGGGCCGCCGCCCCCTTCCCTTTCCCAATTCGGATTGGGACAAGGGGGGCCACGCGCCACCTCCTGGCCTCCCTCTCTCCTTTCCGCTAAGTCCCATAAGGCCCAATAGCTTCCCGGGGGGTTCCGGTAACCCCCAGTACTCCGATAAATGTCCAAAACCTCCCGGAACCATTCCGGTGTCCAAACATAGTCGTCCAATATATCGATCTTTATGTCTCGACCATTTCGAGACTCCTTGTCATGTCCGTGATCACATCCGGGACTCCGAACTACCTTCGGTACATCAAAACATATAAACTCATAATTTAACCGTCATCGAACATTAAGCGTGCGGACCCTACGGGTTCGAGAACTATGTAGACATGACCGAGAGATGTCTCCGGTCAATAACCAATAGCGGAACCTGGATGCTCATATTGGCTCCCACATATTCTATGAAGACCTTTATCGGTCAAACCGCATAACAACTGACGTTGTTCCCTTTGTCATGTGTATGTTACTTGTCCGAGATTCGATCGTCGGTATCACAATACCTAGTTCAATCTCGTTACCGGCAAGTCTCTTTACTCGTTCCGTAATACATCATCCCGCAACTAACACATTAGTTGCAACGCTTGCAAGGCTTAAGTGATGTGCATTACCGAGTGGGCCCAGAGATACCTCTCCGACAATCGGAGTGACAAATCCTAATCTCGAAATACGCCAACCCAACAAGTACCTTCGGAGACACCTGTAGAGCACCTTTATAATCACCCAGTTACATTGTGTCGTTTGGTAGCACACAAAGTGTTCCTCCGGTAAACGGGAGTTGCATAATCTCATCGTCATAGGAACATGTATAAGTCATGAAGAAAGCAATAACAACATACTAAACGGTCGAGTGCTAAGCTTACGGAATGGGTCAAGTCAATCACATCATTCTCCTAATGATGTGATCCCGTTAATCAAATGACAACTCTTTGTCTATGGCTAGGAAACATAACCATCTTTGATCAACGAGCTAGTCAAGTAGAGGCATACTAGTGACACTCTGTTTGTCTATGTATTCACACATGTATCATGTTTCCGGTTAGTAAAATTCTAGCATGAATAATAAACATTTATCATGATGTAAGGAAATAAATAATAACTTTATTATTGCCTCTAGGGCATATTTCCCTTCCCTAGGGACTTTTTAGTTGGGACTAAAAAAGTACTAGGACTTTTTAGCCAAATAGGGCATTAGATTAACAACAGCTAAAGAGTTGCACGGGACAATGGACTCACCATCACCTATGTGCATCTACCGATGTATGAAGGGTGATGCACAGTCTGTTGCAACAAAGAACAAACAACCAAGGAGCATATTTGTGTTGGTCCTAGTTTTGTAATCTTTAGACACCTTTCCCCGTGTGAGCGCAGCAAATCTAGTCCTGATGAAACTCTAAAGCCTTGTCCCCCAAAACAAAAAGATCAGTTTGTTAGAGATGTGTGTACTGCGTTTGTCATTGTTTTGCCTTTTCGACCAACGTAGGTGCTGGATAGCCAGTCTCTACTAGTAGTTTCCCCCTTCCTTTCCTCTTTGAACCACGTCCTAAATTCATGCTATACAACTTTCCCCCTTCCTTTCCTCTTTGAACCACGTCCTAGATTCTTGCTATACAACTTTCCCCACTACTTCCCCCTTCCTTTCCTTTTTGAACCACGTCCTAGATTCATGCGATACAACTTTCCCCACTACTTCCCCCCATTCCTTTCCTCTTTGAACCACGTCCTTGATTCATGCTATACAACTTTCCCCACTACTTTCCTATTTGATCCAACACCAAGATTCAGGTCCAGAAGCAGAAAAAGCCCACATGCAGCTAGAGCAATGCATGTGGAATAAGTAAATTATACCTTAAGGTTCTTGGGGTGTGGTTCGGTGGGCGACTGGAGGCCGTTCTGCCCACACTATGTACGATGATGAGGAAGAAGGGGTCGGAGGCCCTCCCGCGCGCGCCGCTGGGTGAAAGATAACAGCTGCGCCGGTAGTGGATTCCCTCCCTCGCCGACGGCGACAGCATTAAGCGTCCTTCCCTTCCCGGCAGACGGATCCTGCTGGCTCTTTGACCAGCAGTGAGGGGGGAGAGAGAGGCCAACGAAGTCTTGTTTAGATCTAGAGAGGGCGAGAGAGTGTGAAGAGAGCAACTACAAGCGCTGAGGCTCCAGCGTGTATATATATAGTGGAGAGAGAGTGTGAGGAGTTCAAACCCTAGAAAACAAGCGCCGAGGCCGAGATCATATAGCTCCGTATCCATCCATTTTGACCATTCAAAGAACCCTCCTAGCACCGCCCCAGATCACTTTCTCTCTCTGTCATGCGGGGCCTACCTATCATTGGGTGGAAGAAAGAAGTCGAAAAAAAACAAAATTATGCTCAAGTGTGGTTATCGAACCCGAGACCTCTAGTTTGATGAGTGAACATGCTAACCAGCTACACCACCATCACGTTATGCTTAACGAGAGGAAAGTAACCTTTTATACATTCCTGCATTCGTGTGACAAGCATGCCGTGTTTTTTTTTTGCATGGGAGTCATTGGGATTTAAATCATAATTGTGTCATGTGGCTTTGGTGGTAACGTCTTTTGGGATTTAAAGTAGTGTTGGTAGTATAGAAATAATGCACCCTTAGTCACCTTACATCTCTCCACGTAGTACTTTGGGTCCCACCAGTCAGAGGGTGAAAACAACAAATTAATAAGAAAATTGTTAGTACGCGAAATACAAATTAATATATTTTTTGTGACATGCATGAACATTTTGTTAGTTCAATCTATGGTCAAAATTTGATACGAAATACAATGGGTACCAATAAACCAGGACGGAGGTAGTACAGAAGTTTGCCGTCGGAACCGAGCCGATTTGGCTCTCCTGAGCTAGCAAGGTTTTTTTAGCCCACCCAAGCTAGCTAGCCCACGAAAGCTAACATATTTTAACAGTTCCAAACGCCTAACCTTGCCCGACTAGGCTATAAACTGTTCTTGCTAAGGATCCAAACGCTCCCTAAGTAACTCGCATGATATTCCTATTCTATGAACCTGTGTGTGTGCGTGTGTGTGTGTGTTTAACAACATGTGTGTGTTAGAGAGACTGACACATTGACCTACTCCTACAGAGAGATGGTGTGTACTGTACGATTTAGCCACGAGAGTCGGTGCATCCTCTCATTTCCAGGCATCCGGTCGGGACAGGAGGACCGCTGCCACGCCCGCTCTCGACCAGCCTGGCCCACCCAAAGCCCCTCCATCGCCTGCACATGCTTCCCGCCCGAAACGGTCAGCCCTGCTCCAAAGAATCTGTGCCGCATTCATGCTCGGGCAGAGCGGACGCGACCTCTCACTGGCGCCTGCGTTGAAGAGAGAAGCGGATTCAAGAGTGATGGTTGCTTCGTCCGTCCAACTTACTGCTGGGTCTATGTGATTTGACGGCTCATTGGTCATTATTACTGAGGTGGTAGGACTGCTGGATGTCCCTCGCTTTCGGCGAAAGAAGGTACTACTAGATTACAATTTTCTCCATTCTTACAACGGAGGAGTGCGAGAGTAGTGAAAACACGCAGGCTCAGTGATTACATGGCCCACCTCGCATTATCACCATATTTTCTGGACACCGTGCAACACCCAACTCTTTACATAGTACTAGTATAGTACGTACTGTAATTTATCAGCGAGATAAATTTGTACAATGCTATGAAGCTTCTAGCTTCTATTTCATTTATCTTGTGTCCAAGGTTGCCTGTTGCAACATTTAATCAAATACAAAGGAGACTAACATGCATGCTATTGCATCTCAATGATTGACAGATCATAGCCAATATGTACTCCCTCCGTTCCAAAATAAATGTCTCAACTTTATGCAAACTTTAGTACAAAGTTGTAGTACTACTAAAGTTGACACTTATTTTGGAATAGAGATAGCTAAAGAAAAAAATGATCCATGCAGTCCCTAGCCCTTGAACCGTAAACCATAACCAGGCTTTAATTTGCTGGCAACGTTGGAGCTTCCAAAGAAATGAAGTTTGCAACCCTTTAACCATCGGATCATTTTGTGCAGTTTCACCAAAATCGAGATGAGCATCCCTATGGCAAAGAAATTGAAGAAGAGTGATTCGAATAAGATTACTAGGACTAGTTGATGAGACATAAACTCATAAAAAATACAGTACATAGAAGACAGTAAAGGTATGTGCGGGGCAAAGAAGTAGAGAAATATCCACATGGAGTGATGTGGGCAGCTGGAGCAGTGGTGCAAGCCGGCTGTAAAGGAAGTTGTACCTGAGGGATGTCGGGACGTAGCTCAACCTAGAGGATGGCGGCGGGAGGCGGAAACTGCCCACGTCGCGGTAGTGAGCAAGGGACGAAGGCAACCTCACCGGCTTTGTGAGAGAGAACGGCGTGGACCCCTGATCGGGACGTGCCGACAGTGGGTTTTCGTCGTCGGCGACGGCGACTGCATCTACACTAAGCATCCACCCCTTCCCCCGGCGGGCATGATCCGTTGGGATGTTAGAGATGTGGCCATAGTCGTTTTGTGCGAGAGAGTGTGAAGAGAGCAACCCAGCAAGCAACCGTTTAGGCTCATCCTGGCTATGTATATAGTGGAGCGGGTTCCTATTCTCTCCATATGAACCTATTTATATTGGGTATGTGCCACTGAAGAAAAAAACTTTATTTATAAATGATGTGGCACCGTTCATGCGTGGTTCCTGACCCTCCATTATTTATAAGTGAGTAACTACTTCTAGACGCGTCAAATTATCATGTGGGCTGCATCATCTTACAGAAATGAGCTCCACCGTGTCACGTGTGTGGTTGGGGAAGACGCAAAAGACGCAAACATCTCTACTAGTACACTACGTGCGTGGGTGCGTGCACCTCTTCTCTTCGAGCATGGTTATTAAAAGTATAGCCCACTACTGTACTACCACGCGGTTATTATATATGGGCAAAGAGTATAGGCAGTAATAATGACTAATAAGCTATGAAATCACGAGGCCCACCTTTCTCTATATTTGACTGAGGAAGCAGCCATCATTTCACTCCTCTTTGAATATCCATCCTCTGCTACCTCTGCGAATAAATAAAAATCCGCTTCTACCTCCGTAGCATGGTTAGTTATATAGCCATGTCAATCACAACGTAGAAATATCACTCACTGATACAATAGGGCTGGATCTAAGGCTGGTGGTTTTTTTACTTTGTCTCTTTCTCTTTTTGTCTCATTTACTCATTTTACATAGGAGCACGTGTAGAGGATGGCTATTCCTTTCGATGGGACTTCTTCATGGGGTTTAAGACTAAGGCTGGTCATAGTGGGGAGTAACTTAGAATACTAACATGCTTTTGTCACTAGTCCATGTTACTACCTTCATAATGTGTAGTAACATATAGATGGTAACATACACACCTTCATTAATTGAGACATAGACTTATTTTACCTCGGGGTGTGTTATGTTACAGTAACATATTATGTTACCACAAGCATCTCTTCCCTCATTAACTCCATGCCACATAAGCCAGTTTGTCTTGGGATGTGTCATGTTACTACATAAGTTACTCCCACTATGACTAGCCTAAGCAGCTCCAAATTATGCTCGCTGCCCACCACTCTGAATCGTGCCATCTTTGATAGGGAGTAGTCCCATTGCAACAATGAGGTCCACTAGGTCTAGCACATCTTGTAAGAAGAGACTGTGACGCAAAACATACATCTTGTTGCCTGCTTCCTCGTAAAATACGTACCACTGGTACGTACTACTAGTACTACTACTACTCGTTCTCCAATAAACCTTGCGCTTGGCATCTCCAAAATATTAACCTTGCGATTGGCTCTTCGCCTCTTCGGGAAGTCGAGCAATAATGGTACTGCAGTATATATCGTTCTGGCTATACGAGACCAAATGAATTGCTGCACGTCCACCACGTGGGCGAGGGAGAGTGCGTAATATTATGTTCGTTTCAATATTGACTACATACGGAGCAAAATGAGTGAATCTATACTCTAAAATACGTCTATATACATCAGTGTTTGGAGTATGTACTAGTAGTTTATATTGAAATCTACTAAAGGACATATATTCCAAACAATATGATAATCTCTCTAACCAAGGTAGGGACGAGGAGTAAACGGAGGGAGTAGTAAAATTTTCTCCTCGTCCCGCGAGCCACCGCGCACGTGGGCGAGGGAGCGGGCATAGGCGTAGTAAGCAAGCTTCACCTCGTCCTGCCAGCCACCACGCCCGTGGGCGGGGGAGACGGCGTACTAAGCAAGCTTCTCCTTGTTCTGCGAGTTGACGGGACACATCAAAAGTAATACACACTGAGCATCCCAAGTGTATAGAGCATTCCCTCTAAGGTAGGCCCCACATGGTTTGCCTCTTTTTTAACATAACGCGTCAAGTCGGAATTTGTTTCTTCACCCATGGTAGACGATCCTCCATCAAGTGGACAACCAGTACATGTGTCAAATTACCACGTTTGCTGCCTTTTCGTACAGAAATGAGCTCCACTGTGTACCCGCGCAGGTGTGCTTGGGAAAGAGACGAGAGTACGTGCGCCGTGCGTGCACCTCTTCTCTTCGTGCATGTCCCCCACCTACGTGGGTGTGTGTGAGAGATACAAACCTAGATAGATGGCGTGTGCGTTCGTGAGTGTTTTTTGTTTGGCGGGGATGTTGATTTCGTGAATGTATTTGTGGAAATATGTGTCTATGACATCTCACACAAAAATTTGAGACATGCAATGTGTGTGAAATAGAGGCCTATCAATATCATATATAGAGGGGGCGATCCACGAGAAGAGAGGGAGGGGTCGTAGATATCGATAGATTCGAAGAGAGGATCAAGTGGGTGGGTGCGAGATCGATGAAGAGAGCCATCGAAATTGTGTGTGTGCAAGTCAAAGATATAGGGCGACTGACCTACCGGAACGTCGGAGGGCACAGGGCAACTTTGTGTGTGGCAGGGAGACACAACTAGAGCACTCGATGTATCGGTGTGTGGGGGGGAGGAGGGGGGAGGCAGAGGCCTAACTAGAGAGGTAGAATGACTCGTATATGTGTTGAGAAGGAGAGACCCAATTATGTCTGAAGGACCGGAAATAGGTTGGGTCAAAGAGAGAGAGAGGAGAGAGAGAGGGCGAGGGAGAGCGGTAGAGTGCTGGATGGGTGATGGAGTTGCTTCTCGAAGATGGTGGGAGGGGTCTACTAGACAAACTGAGGGTAGAACTGCAATATTATCAATAAGAGTGGGGATGTGTTTGTGTGTGTGCCTGTGCATGATAGATGTGTCGGGACGCATGCATGGATGATGAAGGGGAACCATGTGTTTGGTAAGCAAACCTAACTAGATCGGTAGATCAATTGTTGTTTGTCAGAGGAAGGGAGAGACATAACTAATGAGGTAGATCAATCGACGCGTGGGGAAAAACGAGTTATAAGGACCTAGCTAGCTAGATGTATAGCGGGAGATCGGTCGGGTTACATCCATTTGTTAGATGCAAATAAGGCCCAGCGAGACGGATAGACAGAGAGAATGGAGCTGGGAGGGGAGGAGTGTGCGATTGTGAGATCGATGAAAAGAGGGGCTAGAGTTTACACGTGTGTGCGACCGTATGAGAGACACGAGGCACGGACACAGAAAGGAGGAGATGGAAGGTGCATGTGTATGTTGTAGGCAAACATCGCTGGAGAGGTTTATCGATCGGTGTGTGTCAGAAAGGAGTTGTGGAGACTGTGGGAGAATGACCTAAAAAAGAATGTGTGCGATGGATAGAATGCTGAGGGAGGGGGAGGGCGAGGAGGGCGTGTGCATGCACGAGTGAAAGTTAGTGCTAGCTACAAAGGTTAGAGGATTGTGTGGGTGTAAGAGACTAACTAAGATGATAATTTGATATGAAAGTGGATTCATATATTTGAATATGAGATCATAGTGTTATAAACGTATGCATGCATGAATATAGCGGTGATACGCGTGTTGTTGTTTTGCACATGTTATACCATAACGTGATAATGCATGGCGTTTGCAACTCATAGCTGAATGTCGAACAATCTAAACCATACTATACGAACAATCTCACATTTTATTTGAATTTGTGATAATGTGTGGCGTTTGCAGCTTACAACTAAATATCGAACAATCTAAACAATATTATATATCGAACAATCACACATTTTATTTGAATTCGTGGTAATGTGTGGCATTTGCCACCCACATCTAAATACTTGTAGGAGTAGGGGGCGGGGCACCATACATTATGTGATAAACACATTATACATATGAGACATGGTTTAGATTATGAAGATCTAGCAAGAGCTTGAAATGTACTGTGATTTGAAATCAATATAAAGTGGATTCAAAAAATCGAGTTCGAGTTCATATAGTACACATAGTTCATATGTAACTCGACAGTAATCATGTGGTGTGCTGAGAAGATAATACACAAATGATGGTTTAACTTGACAATAATGATGATTGTAAATCTTATTAAAATATAGAAATGAATTCAAATGGTTTGCCTTCACAGCAATCATTATTGCATATCTTATTCAAATAGAGAAACAAATTCAAATTTAGTTCAGATTGAAGCGGTAGTATATACGTTCAGAATGCACTAAAACGTTCATTTGAGTAGCAGGTTGCATGCATTATACACGTAGCGAAATATTTTAATTGAACATAACATGATTCAAAGTTTTGAATGACATTTTTAGTGCGAGTTGATTTGGTACAGTAGATGGGACTACACTCTCTTGTGTGGTGCGAACTGATTTCTTTTTGTTTTTTCGTCGACGGAAGTGCGAATTGACTTGGTACAATACACGTTAGGCTTGTCCGGAAATTTCAACCCATGCCTTGTTACCCCGAAATATTTAAGATACTTCTTTGTCTCGTTGTGCTCCGAAAACTCCCTCCATCTCAACCCGCGCCTTGCTATCCCAAAATTACAACGCGCGCGTTACTCCCACCTCCCGCAAATCCGGACACGCAAAATGCCTGTGATACCCCTGAACCGAAAGAACCGCCTAGCACAAATCGTTGGGGGTACTTCCGTAACTTACCCCACATTTCGGACAAGCGGGTCCCTAAGCCATGGTTCCTCACTCCCATCCCATCAGCCCACCCATTCATACACCGAGGCCGCAAAAACCCGCGAAGCCCCACACCCTCCTCCGTCTGCCACTCAGCCGGAGCCTCTTCCCCGACAACGTCGTCCACCGCAACACCTCGATGTCCCTCATCTACTGTACCGGATGAGGATCCATCGTCGATCTCGTCGTCCCGCCGGTTCAGCCACCCCGTCCTCCACCTCCAAGGAGCTGCCCTGACGTTCCCCACATCTTTCGCGCCACGTCCATTCCCACACCGGCGTCTTCACCTACACCACCAGAAGAGCATCATCATCACCGTTTCCTCGGATGAAGCTGAGGCCTAATCGGCGCCAGCAAAGAGGTTGTACACTAATTGCCGCATTTTCTTCTTGATTCGATCTCACGGTGCTGCCGGCGCTTGGTCCCAAGCCGACATGGCGCGTCTCCATCCACGGCGGCGTTGCCGGCCACTTCCTCCACGGCATCGCTCCCTCCGCGGTGACGTCCACATCAATAGGAGCTGCTGCTGCTGTAGCTCTCGCTCGCTCTGCTGCTCTGCTCTTGCTCTCAGTCCCCTGCCTGGTCTGCTCTTGCTATTGCTCTTGCTCTTGCTCACGCTGCTGCTCTCGCTCTTGCTCTTGCGATGCTGCTCCGATTTGGCTACACTTCAGTTGACTGAATCGACTTTTGGGTCAGTCGATTTTCAGGGGGTGGGGCGGCTCATCGGAATTAAGCAATAACCAGCCGCAGCGGGGAGGGGGGCTCACCAGAGAGGTACCCTACTATCTATCTTAAGGTTCAGGGTGGGGGCAGTGGTCGCCGGCAGTGGTGGGGTGGTGGCGTGGTGATTGCTGGAGAAAAAGCTCGGCACGGGGGGGGGGGGGGGGTGTCGGTGTCAAAACCGGCGGATCTCGGGTAGGGGGTCCCGAACTGTGCATCTAAGGCGGATGGTAACAGGAGACAGGGGACACAATGTTTACCCAGGTTCAGGCCCTCTCGATGGAGGTAATACCCTACTTCCTGCTTGATTGATCTTGATGATATGAGTATTACAAGAGATGATCTACCACGAGACCATAGAGGCTAAACCCTAGAAGCTATCCTATGGTATGATTGTTGTTGTCCTACGGACTAAACCCTCCGGTTTATATAGACACCGGAGGGGGCTAGGGTTACACAGAGTTGGATACAAGGGAGGAGATCTACATATCCGTATCGCCAAGCTTGCCTTCCACGCCAAGGAGAGTCCCATCCGGACACGGGACGAAGTCTTCAATCTTGTATCTTCATACTTCAATAGTCCAGCTAAAGTATATAGTCCGGCCATCCGAGGACCCCCTAATCCAGGAGTACCTCAGTAGCCCCTGAACCAGGCTTCAATGACGATGAGTCTGGCACGCAGATTTGTCTTCGGCATTGCAAGGCGGGTTCTTCCTCCGAATACTCCATAAAATATCTTGAACACAAGGACAGTGTCCAGCTCTGCAAAACAAGTTCCACATGCCACCGTAGAGAGAATAATATTTCCACAAATCTAATCTGCTGACACGTTTGGCAGCATGACATCATACCATGGCCCGGTCATTATTCGAACTATTTTTCTCAACCAGCTACTGCACGTATTGCGAGGCGGTTTTCTTGGCACGTCTTGTCGAAGCAGAGATCATGTTCCCTTATCACGGGATTCTCATCAATACGGATGTGGGTAACCCAACCGCGCCATCAATTACGGCGCTTGGGGAATAAGCGAGTTTTACTAGGCAGGTGGGGAGGCGTATAGTTTCCTCCGCCCCTATAAAGGGACAAGGATTCCTCTTTTTACCCACGCCTTCTTCCTCCTTGCTCATCCATTCTTGCGCACTCGAGCTCCAGCACCCAAGTTCGCGTCTTTCCGCTCAAACCACTCCAAGCATGTCCGGAGCGGGAGGCAAGTGGATGGTCTCCTCCGTCACGGAGGAGAACATCACAAAGCTACGGGGAGCCGGATATCTGACCGCGGACATCACACACCGGCTGCCAGATGCGGGGCAGATCATCCCTACGCCCGAACCCCATGAGAGGGTGGTTTTCCTTACCCACTTTGTCCGCGGATTGGGATTTCCGCTCCAACCGTTTGTCCGCGGGCTCATGTTCTACTACGGGCTAGATTTTCACGATCTGGCCCCCAATTTCATCCTCAACATCTCGACGTTTATCGTCGTGTGCGAGGCCTTCCTCCGCATCAGGCCCCACTTTGGCCTATGGCTGAAGACATTCAATGTTAAACCGAAGGTGGTGGTCGGCCAGCAAGCGGAGTGCGGAGGCGCCATGGTAGGCAAAATGCCTAATGTCACCTGGCTCGAATGCTCCTATGTGGAGACCATAAAGGGGTGGCAATCGGGATGGTTCTACATCACCGAGCCGCGCGACACCAACTGGGTGGCGGCCCCCGAATTCTGATCCGGTATCCCCACGCGGCTCACCTCCTGGAAGGAGAAGGACCTGTCCTGGGGTTCATCGGTGAAGCTGACCGGACTCCAGAAATGCATCAGAAACATGATGAGCAAGAAAATCAAGCTTGTCAACGTGGTCCAGGTCATGCTCTTCCGCCGGATCCTCTCGTGTCAACGACGGGCATTCAATTTGTGGGAGTTCGACCCGGCCGAGCACCAGACGCTGCGAGAGCTCCTCGACACGATGGACAAGGACGTCTGGAAGGTGCTATTCAAGGGCACCGAGGTACCTCCTCCCCTTACCGAGGACCGCGGACTAAGCGCAAAGCGCCATGCCAATCCGGTAAGTTTTTTATATCTCACAGGATGTTTATTTCCCCCAGTTTAATCATGTGCAGGATCAAAGCCTCCATGCCATTAACAGGACTGGGTAGAGACAGCGGAGCAGATTGATTACCCAGCCCCCCTGCCTGAGGATCCAGCAGATGCTCTCCTAACGGAGATGCCGGTTCCGGCGCCTTACGAGGTGCCGGTGAAGAAGGCCAAGAAGAAGGACACGGGGACCCGGAAGGGTCTCCGACGCAAGGTTATATCGGACTCATCGTCCGAAAACTCCCAGGCGCACTCCTCCCACGAATACGAGGAGGACGAAGAGGAAAGTTCTCCCCCCCAGCCGGGGGAGACAAGAAAAGGAAGGCTGCCCCATCCGGGGAGGCCGAAGGGTCCAAGAAGGAATGACCCTCCTCCCGGACTGCTCCACGACGGCCGCCTACAGCGACGACGAGTGGTTGCCCATGGACAAGCCCCTGGCGAAGTCGTAAATATCCGGATACCATAGCAATTCATTGTATGATTTATTGCACTGCTTCTCATCACACCGAACATGACTATGCTGTCCGTCCCGAGCCCATATCGACGTATCTTCGTCGGATGGTTCTTTGGACCCGTCGGATATGAATAGCGATTCACATCCGACCGCCTCCACCCCTCGCCCTACGGACAACGTCGAGGTGTTGTCTCAAAGGGCACCGAACCGAGGGGAGGTAATCCTGGAGGCGCCTCGAAGCGACATTCCGGACCCTGGGCGCAAAGGGAGCAAGACTCCCATGGGCTCCAAATTCGCCCTCCAGCCGAACACTCCACCGGAACCTCCAGTGGTTCCGGACTCTGTCAGGCGACCCCTGATTAAGAGGGGCAAGCCACCGTGCCGGTGACCTCTGTCCATCCAGAGACACCGGACAATTTGCTGGAAGCGCTTCGTGGCGCTTCCATCGACGAAGAGCACCGCACTATCATGAGTGCGGTGATCGAGAAGGTTCAGTCTGCCAACAGCGGACTAACTGAAGCTTGTGCCAGCCTGCTAACCGGCTTTCAGGTAAGTAATCAAATTATAGGGAAATATTACCGCATAGATAGTAGCCCCTGATGCTCTGTTTGGCATTCGCGAAGAAAGGCCAAATAGAGGATCAAATAATGACTCAGGAGTCTAATCAGAATATGTCTATGTGCAAATGCAGGCTTCACTGTTGGCCGCTGCCGCACGTACTGCGGAGGTCGCTGCACTGAAGCAGGACCTTGAGCGGTCCAAGGAGGAGCTCGGCCTTACCAAGAGGCAGCTCGAAGAGAACAAAGGTAAGCGATACCCGGTCTATATATTAAAAAGAATTTTGGTTGTAAAATAATAGGATCATCATGAATTTGCCAGGGGCCATGACCGAAGTGGCGACCCTGAAGAAGGCGATGTCTGAGGCCGAAGACAAAGCGGCCAAGGAGCGCATCAAGCGAGAAAAGCAAGAAGCCCGGGTAGGCGAGGTGCAGCAAGAGCTCCAGGCTCTCGCCAAAAAACACGAGTCATTGGAGCTTGACTCTAAGACGCGAGAGTACGAGCTTGCGAAGGCCCTCAAAAGCGCACAAAACGCCAAGGCTGAAGCCCACAAGGCCCTCCAAGAGATTGAGGTGGTTATGAAGATAGCAGCGGGTAAGGCATTCATTATGCAAAGCAAGCATGTGAAGGAAACTTTCCTTTTACTTACCCTAGTTCGGAGCTCTCCAGGAGCGTTTGTAGATCTTCCCCGCAGTGTGTTGGATGCCGCGGAGTTTTATCGGCTGAGGAGGGGAGCTTGACAGAGAAGTTGTTCTGGTCTCAGTATACTGGGACTGAACACCCAATGCCCTTGAGCGACCAGCTGAAGCAACTGGTCGAGCTCCAGAAGGCGGCCGAACAGGCCATGAAGGGTCTTATGGTCCGGATGTGGCCTGGCGATCCCCTGCCTGACAGCTACTTCGGTCTGGTGAGGCGGCTTGTGAATGCCTGCCCACGGCTTGAAGTCATAAAGCGCTCCGTCTGCATCGAGGGTGTGCGCAGGGCTTTTACCCGGGCGAAGGTGCACTGGGCGAAGCTGGACGCCGTAAAGCTGGTGAAGGAGGGGCCGCCGAAAGGCAAGGAGCATCGCCACCCCGAAATGTATTATGACAGCGTCCTGAAGGGTTCCCGCCTTGTGGCGGAGGAATGTGCTAAAGATGAAATATTTGGATGAACGTACTCATGTGATCCTGTAATGTGAAACGAGTTAATTTGCGCTATGCAACCCTTGTTGATTTAAAATATTACCTTCTGTGCGGCCGTTTATGAAATCTGAGGGTTGGCCAGTCGTCGGCTTCTGCCCCCATGTAACTAGTACTGGGGTGTTCGGGATAAACCTGAACACTCTTTATCCCAATTTTGGGTCCTTCGAAGGAGGTGTTCAGCACAGCGAACCAGGCAATCGGACTACAAAGCTTTATCGCCCTCACTTAGCCATAGAAGTCTACAATTTTAAATTTTGGCGAAGCCCCTAGTATTTGGAAGGCCGAATTTGGGGCGTTATATATGCCTAAGTCGGGCAAGGCCGACTCCTCGCCCGAAGCAGAAAAAGTCTTTAAGGACTTGAGACCTCTCGAACAGCGACCAGCTCTCGCCTCATCATGACAGTCAGTTTTTGTCTTTCTCTACTGAGGTGCTCGTCCGGAAGAACCGGGACACCATCACAGTAGTTCTCCCAGCGCTACCTTAGCCGATTTTGCGGAATGTAAGGTACCAAAACATGGGAGCCGGGCAAACCCATCTATTGACCCAAGACATGATTCGGAGCTGATGCATATAATGCTATATGTTTGGGGTGCCGCACTGTCGAAAGTGTTCGGACTTCTCACGCCGTATTATGGGGTATACTGAAGCCCCTGGCGTACTAGTCATACTAGAATGTACGGGTGCCATCTGTCGTAATTAAGCAGACAAGAGAAAGAAAAAAAGGAAGGGGTAATGCAATAAACGCTACGCATTGTTATTAAATAGTACGTCAAAGCGTACAAATACAAGTAGTGCAATAAGCAGAAAATAGGACTATTTGACATGTCCTATCTAGGGGCAAGCTGCGTATGGGTATTTAAAACAGGTATTTCTATCGTTATTAGAGACCACCTGGGGATTCCCTTGTACGTCTTAGCTTCTTGCCTCCTTTGTATTTCCTTCCCGTAATGCGTCCAGCAATCAGACTGCCGAAAAGGGCTTCCAGAGAGTAAGGTCCTGAAAGAGAGAAAATTATAAAGGTATACAGCCCCTGGGGCGGTTGAGCCGCATTGTGGGACGTTTCCTGGCCGTGCCTCCGCCTATGCCCATGGTATTTGTAGTGCGTAATTATGTACGCGCGGCGTAAATTTCGTCGCTTGATTGGGACTAGGACGGAGGCCGAATTGCTAGGCGAGCTCTGAACGTGCCAGGCGATCCTGTTGCAGGTTACTCCGGACTCGCTTGAAGGTGTCCGAGGGCTTTATCGCCGAAAGGCTGCTTTGTGCTTCTGCTGGGAGGGCCGTGGTGTGCTCCTCCGTGCGGAGCGAGCGTTCTGTGTTTCGATTGACTGTTATAACCCCCCTAGGTCCTGGCATCTTGAGCTTGAGGTATGCATAATGCGGTACCGCATTGAATCTTGCAAATGCGGTTCATCCGAGCAGTGCGTGATAGCCATTGCGAATGGGACAATATCGAAGATTAACTCCTCGCTTCGAAAGTTGTCCAGAGATCCGAAGACCACTTCCAGTGTGATTGAGCCCGTGCAATGGGCCTCTACACCTGGGATGACAGCTTTAAAGGTGGTTTTGGTGGGTTTGATCCTCGAGGGGTCTAATACCCATTTTGCGCACTGTATCCTGATAGAGCAGGTTCAGGCTGCTGCCGCCGTCCATAAGGACTCGAGTGAGGTGAAATCCGTCAATGATGGGGTCTACGACCATTGCGGCAGATCCGCCATGACGGATACTAGTGGGGTGGTCCCTGCGATCGAAGGTGATCGGACAAGAGGACCATGGGTTGAACTTTCGGGCGACAGGCTCCATCGCATAGACGTCCCTTAATGCATGCTTCCGTTCCCTCTTGGGAATGTGGGTTGCATATATCATGTTCACTGTCTTCACTTGTGGGGGGAACCTCTTCTGTCCTCTCGTGTTCGGCGGCCGGGGCTCCTCCTCATCATTGCTATGCAGCCCCTTGTCCTTGTTTTCGGCATTCAACTTGCCGGCCTACTTGAACACCCAACATTCTCTGTTGGTGTGATTGGCTGGCTTATCGGGGGTGCCGTGGATTTGACACGAGCGATCGAGTATGCGGTCCAAACTGGACGGGCCCGGAGTACTTCTTTTGAATGGCTTTTTCCGCTGACCGGGTTTAGAGCCACTGAATCCGGCATTGACTGCCGTATCTTCGTCGTTATCGCCGTTGTTGCAGTGCTTATGTCTGTTACGACGTGGTCTGCTGTTATTATCTTTGGTATCTGAAGTGCCCGGATTCCTTGATGTGTTGTTGCTGCGAGCCAGCCAGCTATCCTCGCCCGCGCAAAAGCGGGTCATGAGTGTGGTGAGGGCTGCCATAGACTTCGGCTTCTCCTGGCCGAGGTGCCGGGCGAGCCACTCATCATGGATGTTATGCTTGAATGCCGCTAAGGCCTCTGCATCCGAACAGTCGACAATTTGTTTTTTCTTAGTTAGGAACCTGGTCCAGAATTTCCTGGCCGATTCCCCAGGCTGCTGAATTATATGGCTCAAGTCATCAGCATCTGGTGGCCGCACCTAAGTACCCTGGAAGATGTCAAGGAATCCATCTTCCAAATCCTCCCAACTGCCAATGGAGTCTGCTGGCAAGCTATTAAACCAATGCCGAGCTGGTCCTTTGAGTTTTAGTGGGAGGTACTTGATGGCATGAAGATCATCACCGCGAGCCATGTGGATGTGGAGCAGGAAGTCCTTGATCCATACCGCGGGGTCTGTTGTACCATCATATGATTCAATATTTACGGGTTTAAAACCCTATGGGAATTCGTGATCCATTACTTCATCAGTGAAGCATAGGGGGTGTGCGGCGCCTCTGTGCCGGGCTATATCACGACGCAGTTCATATGAGTCTTGTCTGCTGTATTCGGCCCGGCCTGATTTGCTTTTGGTATATCCGGCGTGACGATCATCGTCTCGCGTTGGGGCGCGACCCCGTGATCCGTAGATCAATCTTGTATGCCCTGCTTTGTTTTCCAATACGTCTCGCAGGTCCCGCGTGTTGCCCCGGGCCTTGGTGTTTTTGGTTGAACGGTGGTGGGGTGCGGTTTGGACTTCGGGCTGATACTCCTCTCTGTCTTGGCCACGAGGTGGCCGATCAGCCGCATCATATGCTGGTGACGTTGGTTTTAATGCTTCCTCCTCGAGTTGGGGTAGCAACCTGCAGTTTGGGTAACTCTTGGAGGGGCGTTCGAGTTCGTATTCCTCGGCTGCAAGGACTTCAGTCCATCTATCTGCTAGCAAATCTTGATCAGCTCGAAGCTGTTGTTGCTTTTTCTTCAGGCTATTTGCTATGGCTATAAGCCGGCGCTTGAAGCGCTCCTGCTCGACGGGATCCTCAGGCAAGATAAATTCTTCGTCGCCGAGGCTCACCTCATCTTCAGAGAGAGGCATGTAATTGTCATCCTCCGTTTCTCCATCTGCTGCCTGTTCTGGAGGGCTAGCTTGTTCATCCTCCCACTCTAAATCAGGCTGGAGGGGATTGTCTTCGTCTTCGGCACTATCCGGAGTGTTATTGTCTCTTGTGCCGGTATCACTACTTTTGCTATGGCGGGACTTAGAGCGGCGCCGTTGACGTCGATGCTTGGGTTGCTTCTTGGAGGGGTCATCCTCCGTTGTCTTATCACCGTCGCCTTCTTTGGGGGTATCCACCATGTATATATCACATGATGAGGTGGCGGTCCAGCGCCCTGTGGGCGGTGGTTCCTGTTCGTCTCCTGCATCGTCGTCCATACCGTTGATGTCTTCGGATTCGAAGTCGAGCATGTCGGTTAAATCGTCGACAGTGGCTACTAAGTGGGTGGTGGGTGGGGAGCGAATTTCTTCGTCGTCCGCATCCCATTCTAGCCGGACATAGTTCGGCCAAGGTTCTCCTGACAAGGAGAGGGACCTTAATGAATTTAGCACATCGCCAAAAGGCGAGTGCTGAAAGATATCCGCGGAGGTAAACTCCATGATCGGTGCCCAATCGGATTCGATAGGCACGGACGGAGGCAGCTCGGAGCCCGTGGCCGGGGACGAATCCAATGGTTCGGCAACACGTCTCTCATAAGGGGTGAAGTCAGTATTTGGCTCTATCGCCACTAAGAGTGTGGCCTCCATGGCTCTTTCATGAGGATAGCTCGAAGGAAGAGGGCGTTGTCGATCAGCTGCCCTCTGGTGTCGTCCGCAGCCTCGACGACCATCCGCGTGGCCCCGAAAAGCTAAGTCATGCAAAATTTTGGCTTATTTCATTTATATAAGTCTGTCCTCCCCGAAAAGTTCTCGTTCCTTGTATGGGAAGCCTGCACGCAATTGGACCCTTCCGCTATTGGCAACGCCCTTGTCTCTGTCTCGAGTCTGCTCGATAGTTCATGTGGCCGCGCTGAGAATGGCAAGGTGGCCTACCCGCTACTAGCAGTGCTCTTGTCCTGCTTCGAGTCCACTCAACAGTTCAAGCGACCACACTGGTAGTGGGAAGGTGGCTTGCCCCGCAGCAAGCGCCCTTCCGGCAGGGTGCTAAGGATCCGTCCTCAAAGCACCATGGCATGGGTTTATGCGCCGACAGCCTTATCTCAACAAGCGTAGGGTGCAAACATACAAAGAAAGATCTAACGGGAAGATAGCATGCGTGATATTGAAGTACTGCAGAGTTATATGACACTAATTGTTGCTGCGGTTCTAACTAAAGAAGAAAATTGTCTTGGTCGTGAACCTACAGCGGCGACGAGAAACAGGGTGCCTAGTCCCGGCGCTGGCCCTCTATCCTCCGAGCTCCGTCGACGCGGCTGATGATGGGCTGGATACACTCCTCGAGAATCATGAGGTCCACATCCTCCGGCAAGCTCTCCAGCGCGGCGTCGAACTCGAGGTTGGGGTTCCAGTATGCCACCTTGGTGAGGACCTTGGTCAGGGCAACCCGGCAAAGCTTCCGGGCCTCGTTGTCCAGAGAGGTCGCTCTGTTAGAGCGAAACTGCTCCTGGGCTCCAAGAACGCCCTCGAAGAATAGGGTCAGTTTGGCGTTGGGACTCACATTCGGCTCTAGGGCATACCTCACATTTGGCATCCCCATGGCCGCCAGCTTCGTGGTAATCCTACCGGCGACGTCGGCGAGGCGGCTGATCCAGAGGTATTCGCCCTTCACGTAATCCTCGTGGTTGGCGGCGTCATTCCTCCGCAACTGCTGAGGGAGTCCTGGACTAAGGGGTCCTCGGGCGTCCGGCCTATTAGCCAAGGGCCGGGCTGATGGGCTGTGAAGATAACAAGACCGAAGACTCCACCCGTGTCCGGATGGGACTCTCCTTGGCGTGGAAGGCAAGCTCGGTGATCGAATATGAAGGTTCCTTTCTCTGTAACCGACCTTATGTAACCCTAGATCCCTCCAGTGTCTATATAAACCAGAGGGATAGGTCCGTAGAGGGCAAGACTCATAGCTATAGACATACAGGCTAGACTTTTAGGGTTTAAGCATCACGATCTAGTGGTAGATGAACTCTTGTAATACTCATATTCATCAAGATCAATCAAGCAGGAAGTAGGGTATTACCTCCATATAGAGGTCCCGAACCTGGGCAAACATTGTGTCCCCTGTTACCATCGACCTTAGACGCACAGTTCGGGACCCCCTACTCGAGATCCACCGGTTTTGGCACCGACATTGGTGCTTTCCTTGAGAGTTCCACTGTGACGTCGAAGATAGGATCGATGGCTCGCCTTGTTCTCAAGGACAATATCACCTCCGAAGGAGCACTGGCCCCAGGACAAACCCTCCGGCTGGGCGGCTTTACCATGACCGCCCGTTCGGCTGTTAAGCCGACAATGACCTCTCGGGTCATCTAAAATCCCCTTCGTATCGACTCCGAACACTCCAAGTAGATGGATCCAGCAGAGCTTTTGTCTTTAAACGAGCTCCTAGGTCACTACAGACTACGATCGAATTGGGCTTAAACCCGATCAGAGAGAAATCAAATCTCCACCGATCACCCACCAGATAGCGGTAGTCGAGGAGCGAGACGACAACTCTTCCTCCATGCTAAGGATGGACTATGTCCAGATCTCCGATTTCGAAGGGCCGGACACCCATCTGCAAAGAGATACATCCTGCCCTCCGAACATAGAATCGGACGACGGGCCTAAGAAATCAGTGGATATCCCGGAGCCCGATCTGTTAAGTTTGGAAGACTTTCAGACTCCAGATCCAAAATTGGGTCAGGGTTCGGATTTAAAACCACCCACCTACCCAAGTATAAGTGCTCTCAAGAGCACACAACAGCAGTCTCAGGAAACGGTCCACCACTTCTGGGCCGGATTCCTTCTTGTAAAAGACAAGATTAAACATTGCCGTGACGAGGAAGCGATCTCAGCGTTCCGCAACAATTGCACGGACGAAGGAATCCTCAACGCCATCAACCGCCATCGCATATTACACTTCGCTGACCTGGCAACTATTGTACAGAAGTAGAGCGCAATGGGAAGCCCCTGGAAAACTCAGGCAGCCCGTTGGGTACCATCGGTCCCCACTCAACCCCTCGTTCAGGTGAAAAGGGCGCACCCTCGTGGCATGCCCGGTCCAATAGTAAAGAAATATAAGTCCATTACGGGGCGCGGAACCATTCTGGAAGGATGGCTCGATGGGCCATGCAAAATACACGCAACACAGGATAACATACCAACCCACAGCCATAGAGCATGTAGGGTACTCCGGCAAGTGGCCAAGAGCGGAGGATATCCTCACCAAGAATACCCTAGAACAACACCCCCCAGAAGACGACGACCCCAAAGTACTGACGGTCTTCGAGACATTCGCTTCAAACAATAGGCGCAAAAGGGCACTCCGCGAACTCGCCGAAGTCTGTCAAATCGCAGCAATAAACCCTTGGAACGACACGGCTATAACTTTTAATGCCGGTGACGAACCAAAATACAGGACAGTCGGAGCACCAGCCGCCTTGGTCCTCAGTCCAATTGTGGACGACTTTCGGCTCACCAAGGTTCTCATGGACGGCGGCAGCGGACTAAACCTCATCTATGAAGATACACTCCACAAAATGGAAATAGACAGGAGCCGCATTGAGCAAAGCAGCACGACCTTCCGAGGAATAATTCCCCGTCGGGAGGCGCGGTGTGCGGGAAAAATAACACTTGACGTGGTATTCGGCACGCCGGATAATTACCGTTCCGAAGAAATAACCTTCCAAGTGGCCCCTTTCAACAGTGGATATCACGCCTCTTGGGGCGAGATGCATTTACACGCTTCCAAGCTGTACCTCATTACGGGTACATGAAGCTTAAGATACCCGGGCCCAACGGCATAATCACCCTCGCCAGTGATCCGGACATAGCACTCCGCGCCGAAAATAAAACCGCATCCCTGGCCCTTGAGGCATTATCTGAAGCCCTCGCGGCCGCAGAATTAACCGCACTGCGCTCCACGGTGGACAAGGATGATGTGATCCTTGACAAACGGCCCAAATCCACCTCCTTCAAACTGGCGGAAGAAATAGTCAAATTCCAGGTCCATCCAACGGACCCCAAGAAGACAACAACTATTGGAGAACAACTAGACCCAACGGTTGACACCGCGCTACGAGAGTTCCTGTGCGAGAACTGGGATATATTCGCCTGGCACCCTTTCTGATATGCCAGGAATCCCACGCAGGTTGGCCGAACACAGCCTCAATATACGGAAGGGATATAAACTGGACAAACAAACGCTGCAGCGCTTTTCCACACCCCAAACGCCAAGCTATGGGGGAGGAGCTAGCCAAGCTAATCGAGTCCGGATTCATTAGAGAAATAAAACACCCGGACTGGCTAGCAAACCTTGTGATGGTACCAAAGAAGGATAAATCCTGGCGCCTGTGCGTCGATTTCAAAGACCTCAATAAGGCCTGCCCTAAGGATCCCTTCCCTCTCCCTCGCATCGATAAGATTATTGATGCAACCGTAGGACACGACTTACTGTGCTTCCTCGACGCATACTCCGGATACCATCAAATCAAGATGAAGGAGTCAGATCAAGCCGCAACGACATTCATTACCCCATATGGGCCTTTCTGCTTCAACACCATGCCCTTCGGGCTTAAAAATGCCGGCGCCACCTATCAGCGCATGATCCAAACATGCCTGGAGAAACAGATCGGCAAGACAGTTGAAGCATATGTGGACGACGTAGTCATCAAAACTAGACACGTCGAAACACTCATTGACGATTTACGTCTCACATTCGACAACCTCCGTGCATATGACATCAAACTCAATCTGGAAAAGTGTTTTCGGCATCCCCACTGGAAAACTACTGGGCTTCATCGTTTTCAATAGAGGAATTGAAGCAAACCCAGCCAAAATCCGAGCTCTGTCACAATTGTCTATGCCAACGGACATTAAACAAGTGAAAAAGCTTGCCGGTTGCGTGGTAACTTTAAGCCGCTTTATCTCCAGATTGGGAGAAAAGGCATTGCCACTCTATCGTCTTCTACGGTGCACTGATCACTTCGAGTGGACGGATGCAGCAACGGCCGGACTAGAAGAAATAAAAACCCTTCTGGCGAGCAACCCAATCCTGGCCGCGCCGAACGTCGGCGAACCCATTTTATTATGCATATCGGCAACACAGCAGGTGGTGAGCGCCGTGCTCGTTGTTGAACGAGAACAGGACGGACACAAATTCCCGCTTCAGAAGCCAGTATATTACGTATCCACTGTCCTCAAACCATGCAAATCCTGGTACCCTCATTATCAAAAGATAGCATACGCGGTCTTCATGGCATCCCGGAAGCTACGACACTACTTCCAGGAGTGGTCGATTACGGGGGCTTCCGAAGTACCGCTCAATGACATAATAGACAACCGCGATGCTACGGGCCGGATTGCCAAATGGGCCATTGAGCTCCTTCCATTTGACATAACATACAAACCACGTCGAGCCATTAAATCTCAAGTACTGGCTGACTTCATCGCCAAATGGACAGAGGCCGAACTCCCTAAAGAGTACATCACATATTCCAATTGGGTTATGTATTTTGATGGTTCCAAAATCCTAGCAGGACTAGGAGCGGCCGTCATTTTAACGTCCCCACCGCAGACGTCGTCCAGTATGTACTCCAAATATTATACACAGACTCCAATAATGCAGCCGAATACGAGGCATTGTTGCATGGCCTTCGGATGGCCGTCTCCATGGGCATACAATGGCTGGAAGTGCGCGGGGACTCGAACCTCGCAATATCTCAAATAAATGGAGACGTCGATGCCAAAGATCCGAAGATGGGGGCTTATCGTAATGCCGTCCTAAATATGTCGGCTCGTTTCGAGGGGCTCTAGTTTCATCACGTGGCCCGAGAAAGTAATCAAGCGGCGGACGTCCTTGCTCGCATCAGCACTAAGCGCGACCCCGTCCGACCTAACATCTTTCTAGAAAGGCTTTTTAAGCCATCCGTGGTGTGGCAAGGGGAGAACAGAAACACTAGTCCAGATCCGGAAACAACCCCAGATTCCGAACGCACCGATATCATCGGGGGCTCAGCCACCGAAGTAACACCATCGGCCCATCTCTTTATGCCAGTCATCGCCCCATGGACCGAAACCTTCTTGGCCTACCTCAATAGGAAGGAACTCCCTGAGGATCAGAGTGAGGCCAGCCGCATTGTCCGGCATTTGAAGGCCTACAAGGTTCACGATGGGGAGCTATACAAAAAAGCGCTACCGGAGTCCTTCAAAGATGTATCTCCGAAGAGGAAGGGTGGCAGCTCCTGGCTGAGATTCACGCTGGCCTCAGCGGGCACCACCCTGCAGCTCGGGCCCTTGTCAGCAAGGCCTTCCGTACAGGGTTTTATTGGCCGACGGCCCGAGCAGATGCACAGGACCTTGTCCAACGTTGCGTCGGATGCCAACTCTTCACCAACCAAAGCCATATGCCCCCACTGCCCTACAGACAATCCCCATCACTTGGCCTTTCGCGGTCTGGGGACTGGATATGGTCGGACCCCTTAAAGGTGGAAGCCATAAGAAAAAATATCAGCTGGTGATGGTGGATAAATTCACTAAGTGGATCGAGGCCAAACTAGTTAAAACGGCCAAGTCCGGGCCGGTAATGGAATTCATATCCGGCGTTGTGCATCGTTATGGTGTTCCACACAGCATCATCAATGATAACGACTCCAATTTCTCAGTCGACAAAGTGAAAGCCTGGTGCGCTAATCCGGGCATCAAGCTCGACTACGCCTCTGTCTATCATCCACAAACAAACGGTCATGTCGAACGAGCCAATGGTCTTATTATGAGCGGCATAGAGCCTAGACTAGTGCGGTCTTTGAAAGAATCAGACAAGCACTGGGTTGAGGAGCTCGACTCCATACCCTGGGGGCTGTGGACAAGAGATTGACAACAATAAAGGGGTTGTCAATCCCTTCACGGCCAATTGCAAAAGTGAGATCTGATAGAGATGATAAAATAATATTGTTGGTATTTTTATGATAAAGATTGAAAGTAAATATTGCAAAATAAATGGCGAAAGAAATAGCTAGTTGACAAGAGATTAATATGATGGAAAATAAACCCGGGGGCAATAGGTTTCACTAGTGGCTTCTCTCAAGATAGCATAAGTATTACGGTGGCTAAACAAATTATTGTCGAGCAATTGATAGAACTGTCGGTGTACAAAAGTAGGGGCGCTCCTTTTTACCCCTTTACTTGTGCACGGACAGTCGGAGCGCCGCCCACAGCCACACTAAATAGGGTAGAGGAGGGAAGCTGGAGAGAAGCCAAAGCACAAGCCAAACCGAGGCAACGCCAAGGCCAGAGGCACAAAAAGCAGAGGGGCGAGCTGGACTCCCCCAGCAAGGCCCTTGCCGGGGTGGCCTCCGCGGCCCCGGCAAGCGCCTTGCCGGGGCAACTTGCCCAAGACCAACAGAGCGAGCCACCCTTGATCCCACGGGTTCAAACCCAACCAACTACATTGGGACCAGGGCTCGGGGGGCACCTCCGTGGTGGCATGCAGATCTTTGTAAAGACCATAAATATGTGAGATCAGATGAGGATCAGAAGACGGCGACCCTCGACGGGATCCCAGCCGAGGGAATCCACAAGTCCCCCGGCAAGCGCTTTCTCGGGGACAACTGCAACGCCACGGCAAGACCCTTGCCGGGCCCCCGACAAGACCCTTGCTGAAGGCATCAGCAGGGCCACTGCTAGGCCCACGCCAGCCAAGGCTCCGCCGCCGTTCGCATGCAGCTGCCAGCGCAACCAGCCGAGCAGGCACCTGCGCGGCAACATGTAGCTTCCATGCCAACTCAGCAAGCACGTGTGTGGTGGCATGCAGATCTTCCTGAAGGCCCTGCCACCGCGCCATCTCAGCAACCTGCCTGCCTACATGGCGTTGCTTGCATCGCTAGCCTGGGCGCGTGTCGAAGCGAGGCGGAGTGGCGACGGATGGGACGGGCCTCGTTCCTGCCCCCGATAAAGCTAATGGAAACCTAAGTAGCGCATTTAATGCACTTTATCCTGTAATGCCGTGCGATAAGCTTGCTCACTGTAGGCCTTTCCACCTCCTGTGTGCCACTGTGGCAACCCCTTTTTCCTATAAAAGGAGGCCCGAGGTGACGGGGGGGGTGTTCGGCTTTTTGGAACTATGCAGCCACCGTAGGTAGTTCAAGAGCTCAAGAACACTCAATACATCCACCAAAGCAGGACTAGGGTTTTACGCATCCTCACGGCCCGAACCTGAGTAAACGATCCGTGTGCTCGCTCCTAAACCTGCTCTTCTCACGACCCTGCGCCCGCTGACCGTAGAAGGGATCCCAGTGATCCCATAGGTGTCGTTCTCACCGACATCTTTGGCGCGCCAGGTAGGGGGCGCAATGGTCAGAATCTCGTTTAGCAACCACCTTAGCAGTTCCTCGTGGCCATGGTTTCTAAGGAAGAAGACGGCCAAGAGGATGGCGCTGCCTGCAAGCACGAAGGGTGCCAGTACGGTGACAGGAATGGTAAGTCATGCTGGTCTTTATATATACATAAGGTTATTCCCCTCAGAGATCTCGTTCTTTGTATGGAAAACCTGCACGCAAAGGGGCCCTCCCGCGATTGGCAATGCCCTTGTTCTGTTTCGAGTCCTCTCAATAGCGCAAAGGGGCCCTCCCGCGATTGGCAATGCCCTTGTTCTGTTCAATTTCGCAACTGGCAATGCTCTCAATTCTGACTCGAGTCAAGCTCGATAGTTCGAGCGGCCGCGTTGAGGGCGGTAAGGTGGTTCGCCCGGCAGCAAGCGCACTTGGCAGGCTATCGAGGATCCGTCCTCAAGGCGCCGCGCCCTGGGTTTCGCGTCGGCAAGCCTACCCGGCTAATGTAGGGTGGACATACAGAGAGAGAAATTGAACAGGAAAATAACATGCACTGATTCAAAAGTACTGCAGAGTTATATTACGTCAATTGTTGTTGTGGTTCTAACTAAAGATAGAAATTGTCTTGGTCCTGAACCTGCAGCGGCGATAAGAAGCGGGGTGCCTAGTCTCGACGCTGGCCCTCTACCCTCTGGATTCCAATGATGCCACTGATGATGGGCTCGATACGCTCCTTGAGCGGCGCGAGGTCCACACCATTCGGCAAACTCTCCAGCGCAGCATCGAAGTCAAGGTTGGGATTCCAGTATGCCACCTTGGTGAGGACCTTGCTCATGGCACCCCGGCAAAGCCTCCGGGCCTCATTGGCCAGGAAAGTCGCCCTGGTGGAGCGGAAATGCTCCAGGGCTCCAAGAACACCCTCAAAGAACAGGGTCAGCCTGGTGTTGGGAGTCGTCCTGCGATCTGGAGCGTACCTCATAGTTGGCATCCCCATGGTGGCCAGCTGCGTGGTGATCCTGCTGGCGAAGTCTTCAAGGCGGCCGATCCAACGATTCTCACCCTCCACCAAGTCTTTGTGGTTGGCGGTCTCGTTCTTCCGCAGTTGCTTCTCGTTCTCCAAATCCTTGGTCAGGGTTCCCTCCCTGGCCTTGCTCTCCAACAACATCCCCTCGAGACCCTCCAGCTTCAGCTTGAGGTCTTTAATGGAGTTGTTGGCCTCGGAGAGCTCCCCGGCCCTGCTGACGGTCGCGCCCTGCGCCATCGTCATGGCGCCGTTGAGTGTGTCCTTCTCCTTGGACAGCTTCAGGGCCTGGTCCTTCAGCTCGTCCCGCTCCACCTCCAGCTCCTTCACCTTGCCGGCGTGAACCAGAGCCTGGGCATCGAGTGCCTCTTTGTGCCTCTGCTCCAGCTCCCGGGTCCGTTGCGTGACGCGTTTCTCCACCTCTTCGTCCTTGCCGCGGAGCGTTGCGGCAAGCTTCTCCTCACGCGCGGTGAGGTCCACCGCCTGGGAGTTCAGCAAGGCCTGGTGCTGGGTTCGAGCGGCCTCGCCTGCGGCCAAGTTCTCCGCCGTCTCTTGGGCCTTCTCGATGTCGGCCCGCGGCATGGTGTACTCCACCCCGCGCTTGGCCAGCTCACCCTGGGCGGCCTTCAGCTCTTCACAAGCTTGGCGGAACCAAGTTTGCGCCTCGGCGACGTGTCCCTTGAGGTCCGCCTCCGCCTTGTCCACCGTTGCCATCGTGGACTTGGCCTTGTCCAGGTGGGCACGGTGGAGCGCCTGGAGCTTTCGAAAGTTGGCGCCCATGGCCTCGAGAATCCGCTCCTCCTGAGAACCGTCGCCAGCGGCGCTTGGCTCATCAACAACCTCGAGCCCGGCGGTAGCAAGCACCTCCTCGTCGAACACCTCTCCCTCGATGGGCGCCTTGGAGCTCGACGCCCCTGGAAGGTGCACGAAAAGGTCGTCACCTACCTTCAGATACCTGCCGAAGCCAGAGGCAGCGAAGGAGGAAGGCTGGTCATCGACCACCTCCTCCTCGGTAGCGGACTTGCCAGCCTCCCCGGCAGGCCCCTTGCCGGCCTCCTCGGCAGTCGCCTTGCCGGGCTCCCCGGCAGGCCCCTTGGCGGCGTCCTCGGCAGCGTCCTTGGCGGCCTCCTTGGCAGCGATCTTCTCGGCCTCCGCATCGGCGGCCTTGGTGACGTCCTCGATGATGGTGTCTATGTCCTCTGGGTCCATCGAGGGGGATCTGGATACCGAGAAGGGGATGAGGCGAGGCCAAGACCAGGATTCAGAAAGAAGGAGAAGCAAATAGGGACGGAAGGCGAGTGGCTTACCCGTGCCGAGCTGGGAAGCAGATGTTCCCTCCCCGCTAGCATTTGGCACCGAGGCGAAGCCATGAGCGCCCGAGTACGCCTCCTTCTCATCCATGTGCATGGGCTCGGCGCTTGGCGCCCTTGCCGGGGATGCCCCTCGGGGCGGCGTGTTGTGGGTAGCCCTCTGTGGCTCCTCCTGCTGGTGTCCTCCCCCTGCAATCACGGCAAGGTCAGCACCAAGTGATCGTGCCCCCAACACACGTTGACAGAGGGCGAGTGATGAACTTACGCTGGGGGCTGCGCCAGGGGCTGCTGTCCGGGCTGCTCAACACCACCAGCGATGTGCCAGAAGCGCCCGCCGGGGGCTAGCCGCTCGCCGAAGCCCTGGCCCTCTTCACCCTCTGGGCCATCGTCTCCTCGTCCCTGCAAAGATGAAAACAATACAAGATAAGCAGCACAGTTTGGAGAGAAGAAGATGACAAGGAGGGGGGGACAAGAAGCTTACTCCTCCACCTCCTCCTCTGCTTCCTTCCTCTTCCTCCTTGGGCTGAGGGACCCGAAGTCGGAGATGACCTCCGCGTCGATCTCTGCCGAGGTGGGGGGGAGGAGGTGGGGTCTGAGCGCGCTTGGATGAAGAAGAAGCGGATGCTTTCTTCTTTGCCACCGCTCCCTTCACCACTTTCTTCGCCGCTGCGGCCCTCGTCTGGCGCACGGACGTCTCCTGGGCTTGCCGCAGTTGCGCGGCCCTGCCGGGCCGGACTGGCTGGCCGAAGGTGCCCCGCCGCAAGACTCGCCCACTCCCCAAGACTGGAGGGTCGACAGCCTCGGCCTCCTCCTCCGATGACTCATCGACCACATCTTCGATGAGAGGGGCCCCGGTGCCGGCGCTGCTGGTTTCCCCAGTGGACTCTGCCCACTGGGCGAGCTCCTCTTCCTCCGCCTCTACCGCGGCCTTGTCCTCCACGCCGCCGGCGCTCCCGACCTCCCTGGCAAGCTCCGCCTCCGCTGCCCTGGCGGTGATGTAGTCCAGCTCCGCCTGGGTGGTGTCCTGGACGAGCCGCGGCTCGGCGCTGACGTATTTCTCCTCCAAGGTGTCAAAAAATTCCTGCACCTGATGCTCCGGCGATTCGGCCCAGTTTGGGACGAGGCCATGCGCGTTGAACTCCGGCATCATGGGAATGATGCCGTTTTGACGCGAATTGTTGCTCAGCGGGACCACCCCCGCCGGCAGCTTAAACAAGGGCCCCCCTGGTGGCCTTGCCGGCCTTCGCGGTGGCATTCGCGGCCTTGCCGGACCGCTCGACCTCGCCGTCGTGGTGCACGTCGAGTTGGAAGAGCCGCTGGCAGAAGTGAGCGTGCCCCATCACCGTAAGGTTGTGGTCCAAGCCGGTGCACAGCCTCATGATGTCTGCGGCGTTCGTGAAGAGCCAGGCCAGCCTCCCCTTGTTGTGCAGCGGAGCTATTCGGCGGCGGATGAAATCTGCCCCGATCATCTCAAGGGTGAGCCCGGCCTCGGTGAGACGAAGAATCCTGGTGGTGGCGACCGTGAGCTTCTCGTCGTTGACGTCGACATCACTCCAGTCGCTCCGGCGGACCGGCGGTGCATGGCGGACCCGGCAAAAATCTGGCATGTCCTTCTCTTCAATCCAGCACCACCGGCCCCGCCACTCCTCCCACCTCTCCTTCTGGGTGCCGTCTGGATATTCCCTCTTCTCCTGGTTCCTCGGGATCCAGGTGACACAACCGGAAATGGCGCCCCCCTATTGGATACGGGGGAAGAAGTAGTGGCGGAAGAGCGGCTTGTTGAGATGCACTCCGGCGAAGCCCTCACAGAGATGAGCGAAAATGTCCATGCAAGCCACCGCGTTCGGAGTAAAGTCCAGAAGGCGGAAGCCGTAAGTGTGCATGATGTCGCTGAAGAAATCGGAGAAGGGAGGACAGAGCCCACAGAAGAAGTCATCGACGAAAAATGGATACCGATTCGGGCCAGCTTCAGCGAAGGCGGCGGGGATGCTGCGCGTGGCCGGATGCCCCGTCGTCTCGCTTCCCATCTTGCACCCCCATAGGTGCTTAAAGTAATTCCGGAGTTCGACCGCGTCGACCGTCGACGGGAAGTAGGCATGCTACGTCTGCGCACCGCCAACTCGCTATCCGGCAACTCCTTCTCCCCGGCGTCCTTGGCCACTCCCTTGCCTCTACTGGTCTTGGGTGCCATGGCGGCTGTTGGAAGCAAGGAATGGAGGATGGCGGAGATGCGCCGACGGCGAGCAAAGGAAAAAGTTTGTGAAGCAAGGAGAAGGGGATGACGGTTCCGAGATTGGGGAAAGCATGGAGGGTGAATGAGCAGCGCGCCCGTGGTTATTCCTTTTTACAGGGAAGGCGCGGGCCGCCTCTTTTCCCATTAACTGCAACTTGACGCATGCGTGCGGGAACCGCCCCCACGCATGAACCCCACGTCACGCATGACCCTCCACGTTGCGCGTTCAACGCGGGTCGTGGGGAAGCACAGCAGACGAAAAATTACTGCGGTAAAATCCCGCCCCGACTGCCCGCGCACTGTTTTGGGCCTGGCCCAACAATGTGTCGCGCTTATGTGTGGCCCAGGCCCGGGGGCTCCTGTCGGTGTACAAAAGTAGGGGCGCTCCTTTTTACCCCTTTACTTGTGCACGGACAGTCGGAGCCGCGCCCACAGCCACACTAAGCAGGGCAGAGGAGGGAAGCCGGAGAGAAGCCAAAGCACAAGCCAAACAGAGGCAACGCCAAGACCAGAGGCACAAAAAGTAGAGGGGCGAGGTGGACTCCCCCGGCAAGGGCCTTGCCGGGGCAGCCTCCGCGGCACCGGCAAGAGCCTTGCCGGGGCAACTTGCCCAACACTAACAAAGCGAGCCACCCTTCAGCCCACAGGTTCCAACCCAGCCAACTACAATGGGACCAGGGCTCGGGAGGCATCTCCGTGGTGGCATGCAGATCTTTGTCAAGACCATAAATATGTGTGATCAGATGAGGATCAGAAGACGGCGACCTTGGACGGGATCCCAGCCGAGGGAATCCACGTCGCTTGCCGGGGACGACTGCAACGCCAAGGCAAGACCCTTGCCGGGCCCCCGGCAAGACCCTTGCCGAAGGCATCAGCAGGGCCACTGCCAAGCCCACGCCAGCCAAGGCTCCGACGCCGTTCGCATGCAGCTGCCAGCCCAACCAGCCGGGCAGGCACCTGCGTGGCAACATGCAGCTTCCAGGCCAACTCAGCAACCACCTGCGTGGTGGCATCCAGATCTTCATGAAGGCCCTGCCACGGCGCCACCTCAGCAGCCTGCCTGCCTACATGGCATTGCATGCATCGCTGGCCTGGGCGCGTGTCGAAGCGAGCCGGAGCGGCGACGGACGGGACTCGTTCCCGCCCCCGATAAAGCTAATGGACACCTCAGTAGAGCATTTAATGTACTTTATCCCGTAATGCCGTGCAGTAAGCTCGTTCACTGTAGGCCTTTCCACCTCCTGTGTGCCACTGTGGCAACCCGTTTTTCCTATAAAAGGAGGCCCGATGCGACGAGGGGGGGATTCGGCTTTTTGGAACTATGCAGCCACTGTGGCTAGTTCAAGAGCTCAAGAACACTCAATACATACAACAAAGCAGGACTAGGGTTTTACGCATCCTCGCGGCCCGAACCTGGGTAAACGATCCGTGTGCTTGCTCCTAAACCTGCTCTTCTCACGACCCCGTGCCCGCTGACCGTAGAAGGGATCCCAGTGATCCCATAGGTGTCGTTCTCACCGACAAGAACTGAGCATAGTTATGAGAATATCTAGGTATGATCATATATATAGGCATCACGTCCGTGACAAGTAGACCGACTCCTGCATGCATCTTCTACTATTACTCCACACATCGACCGCTATCCAGCATGCATCTAGAGTATTAAGTTCATAAGAACGGAGTAACGCTTTAAGCAAGATGACATGATGTACAGGGATAAACTCATGCAATATGATATAAACCCCATATTTTTATCCTCGATGGCAACAATACAATTTGTGTCGTTTCCCCTTCTGTCACTGGGATCGAGCACCGCAAGATTGAACCCAAAGCTAAGCACTTCTCCCATTGCAACAAAGATCAATCTAGTAGGCCAAACCAAACTGATAATTCGAAGAGACTTGCAAAGATAACCAATCATACATAAAAGAATTCAGAGGAGATTCAAATATTGTTCATAGATAATCTTGATCATAAACCCACAATTCATCAGATCTCGACAAACACACCGCAAAAGAAGATTACATCGAATAGATCTCCAAGTGAATCAAGGAGAACTTTGTATTGAGATCCAAAGAGAGAGAAGAAGCCATCTAGCTAATAACTATGGACCCGAAGGTCTGAGGTAAACTACTCACACATCATCGGAGAGGCTATGGTGTTGATGTAGAAGCCCTCCGTGATCGATGCCCCTCCGGCGGAGCGCCGGAAAGGCCCCAAGATGGGATCTCACTGGTACTGAAGGTTGCAACGGTGGAAATACGGTTTTTGCTCTGTATCTGCTGTTTTCGGGGTACATAGGTATATATAGGAGGAAGAAGTAGGTCGGTGGAGCTACGAGGGGCCCACGAGGGTGGAGGGCGCGCCCAGCGAGGTAGGCGCGCCCCCTGCCTCGTTGCTTCCTCGTTGATTGCTTGACGTCCACTCCCTCCGTTTGGTATTCCTTTCCTTTGAAACACTGAAATAGGCAAAAAAACAGCAATCTGGGCTGGGCCTCCGATTAATAGATTAGTCCCAAAAATAATATAAAAGTGTATAATAAAGCCTATTAAACATCCAAAATAGAATATATAATAGCATGGAACAATCAAAAATTATAGATACGTTGGAGACGTATCAAGCATCCCCAAGCTTAATTCTTGCCCGTCCTCGAGTAGGTAAATGATAAAAACAGAATTTTTGATGTGGAATGCTACTTAGCATAATTTTCGATGTAATTCTCTTAATTGTGGCGTGAATATTCAGATTCGAAAGATTCAAGATAAAATTTTAATATTGACATAAAAATAATAATACTTCAAGCATAATAACATAGCAATCATGTCTTCTCAAAATAACATGGCCAAAGAAAGTTATCCCTACAAAATCATATAGTCTGGCTATGCTCTATCTTCATCACACAAAGTATTTAATCATGCACAACCCTGATGACAAGCCAAGCAATTGTTTCATACTTTTGATGTTCTCAAACTTTTTCAATCTTCACGCAATACATGAGTGTGAGCCATGGACATAGCACTATATGTGGAATAGAATGGTGGTTGTGGAGAAGACAAAAAATAAGAAGATATTCTCACATCAACTAGGCGTATCAATGGGCCATGGAGATGCCCATAAATAGATATCAATGTGAGTGAGTAGGGATTGCCATGCAACGGACGCACTAGAGCTATAAGTGTATGAAAGCTCAACAAAAGAAACTAAGTGGGTGTGCATCCAACTCGCTTGCTCACGAAGACCTAGGGCATTTTGAGGAAGCCCACCATTGGAATATACAAGCCAAGTTCTATAATGTAAAATTCCCACTAGTTTATGAAAGTGACAACATAGGAGACTCTCTATCATGAAGATCATGGTGCTACTTTGAAGCACAAGTGTGGTAAAAGGATAGTAACATTGTCCCTTCTCTCTTTTACTCTCATTTTTTCTTTTCTTTTTTTATTTGGGCCTTTTCTCTTCTTTTTTTATGGCCTCCTTTTTTTTCGTCCGGAGTCTCATCCCAACTTTTGGGGGAATCATAGTCTCCATCATCCTTTCCTAACTGGGACAATGCTCTAATAATGATGATCATCACACTTTTATTTACTTACAACTCAAGAGTTACAACTCAATACTTAGAACAAAAATATGACTCTATGTGAATGCCTCCGGCGGAGTACCAGGATATGCAATGAATCAAGACTGACATGTATGAAAATTATGAACGGTGGCTTTGCCACAAATACGATGTAAACTACATGATCATGCATAGCAATATGACAATGATGGAATGTGTCATAGTAAACGGAACGGTGGTAAGTTGCACGGCAATATATCTTGGAATGGCTATCGGCAAAAGTTGCGCGATACTAGAGAGGCTAGCAATGGTGGAAGGGAGAGAGTGCGTATAATCCATGGACTCAACCTTAGTCATAAAGAACTCACATACTTATTGCAAAAATCTATTAGTTACCAAAGCAAAGTACTACGCGCATGCTCCTAGGGGGGATAGATTGGTAGGAAAAGACCATCGCTCATCCCCGACCGCCACTCATAAGGAAGACAATCAATAAATAAATCATGCTCCGACTTCATCACATAACGGTTCACCATACGTGCATGCTACGGGAAGCACAAACTTTAACACAAGTATTTCTCAAATTCACAACTACTCAATTAGCATGACTATAATATCACCATCTTCATATCTCAAAACAATTATCAAGTATCAAACTTCTCCTAGTATTCAACGCACTTATAAGAAAGTTTTTACTTATCTTGGATGCCTATCATATTAGGACTAATTTCACTATTTAAGCAAATTACCATGCTGTTTTGTAGGACTCTCAAAATATTATAAGTGAAGCATGAGAGAACAATAATTTCTATAAGATAAAGCCACCACTGTGCTCTAAAAGATATAAGTGAAGCACATAGAGTATTCTAACAAATTCTGAATCATGTGTTTCTCTCTCAAAAGGTGTGTAAAGCAAGGATGATTGTGGTAAACTAAATGGCAAAGACTCAAATCATACAAGACGCTCCAGGCAAAACACATATCATGTGGTGAATAAAAATATAGCTCCAAGTAAAGTTACCGATAGATGAAGACGAAAGAGGGGATGCCTTCGGGGGCATCCCCAAGCTTAGGCTTTTGGTTGTCCTTGAATTTTACCTTGGGGTGCCTTGGGCATCCCCAAGATTAGGCTCTTGCCAATCCTTGTTCCATAATCCGTCAAATCTTTACCCAAAACTTGAAAACTTCACAACACAAAACTTAACAGAAAATCTCGTGAGCTCCGTTAGCGAAAGAAAACAAAACACCACTTCAAGGTACTGTAATGAACTCATTATTTATTTATATTGGTGTTAAAGCTACTGTATTCCAACTTCTCTATGGTTTATAAACTCTTTTACTTGCCATAGATTCATCAAAATAAGCAAACAACACAAGAAATACAGAATCTGTCAAAAACAGAACAGTCTGTAGTAATCTGTATCTAACGCAAACTTCTGGAACTCAGAAAAATCTAGCAAACTAGGAAGACCTAGATAATTTGTTTATTGATCTACTGCAATTGGAATCAGTATTTTATCACGTTCTGGTGATTTTAGACAATTGTTTTCGTGAACAGAAATTTTCTGGAATTTTCAGCAAGATCAAATAACTATCATCCAAGAAGATCCTATAGGTTTCACTTGGCACAAACACTAATTAAAACATAAAAACACATCTAACCAGAGGCTAGATCAAAGATTCATTAGTAAACAGGAGAAAAAGCAAAAAACAAAAATAAAATTGGGTTGCCTCCCAACAAGCGCTATCGTTTAACACCCCTAGCTAGGCATAAAAGCAAGGATAGATCTAAGTATTGCCATCTTTGGTAGGCAATTCTTCAATAGAACACCTACAACCCTTAGGAATTTATTTCCTCTTATTAATGATCAAATTCTTAGGCAAGAAATCAAGAAATTCATTTGTTGCAAACGGTTCCTCAATGATAGCAAAAAAATTGGGATGAACACTTATTGATTTGAGATCCGCATTTTCCTTACTAGAAGATTCACCCTTATTTTTAGGAACATACATAAGCTTGGCAATTTTGGTAGGAGGATTATGAGTATTTTTTACGGAATAAAAAGCGGACCCTAAGTTGGTAATAATACCCTCAAGCTTATCGATTCTAGTGGAATCTTGATCTATTCTATCATTAACTATGGGTTCCTTTTCTTTGAAATTTTTCAAAGTAACTCCTATCTTAGATCCATATTGGGTAATTTGACTGTGGATCTTTTTATCCAAATTCTCAATCAATTCTGTAGTACCAAGTTTATTTTCAATAATTTCAAGCCTTTGCATCACATGTTCCAATGTTAACATAGTTCCATTAACCAAAAGAGGTGGTGAGCCAAACAAATCTATCATAGCATTATAAGAATCAAAAGTATGGCTACCCAAGAAATTCCCTCCGGTAATGGTATCAAGAATATATCTATACCAAGGAGTGGCACCTACATAAAAATTGCGAAGTAGAATGGAAGAAGATTGCTTCCTAGTAGATCTATTTTGAGCATTGCAAATTCTATACCAAGCATCTTTTAGATTTTCTCCCTCCCTTTGTTTAAAATTTAGGAACTTCATTCTCGGGAGACAACGGAGTAGATAAGGGACTAGCCATAACAACGAGGCAAGCAAGAAGAAGGAGTGAACGGGAAAAAAGGCAAATAAAATGGCAAAGGTGAAGTGGGGGAGAGGAAAACAAGAGGCAAATGGCAAATAATGTAATGCGAGGGATAAGAGTTTGTGATGGGTACTTGATGTGTCTTGACTTGTGCGTAGACTCCCCGGCAACGGCGCCAGAAATCCTTCTTGCTACCTCTTGAGCACTGCGTTGGTTTTCCCTTGAAGAGGAAAGGGTGATGCAGTAAACTAGCGTAAGTATTTCCCTCAGTTTTTGAGAACCAAGGTATCAATCCAGTAGGAGACCACGCTCAAGTCCCACGCACCTACACAAACAAATAAGAACCTTGCAACCAACGCGATAAAGGTGTTGTCAATCCCTTCACGGCCACTTGCAAAAGTGAGATCTGATAGAGATGATAAAATAATATTTTTGGTATTTTTATGAGAAAGATTGGAAGTAAAGATTGCAAAATAAACGGCGAAAGAAATAGCTAGTTGACGGGAGATTAATATGATGGAAAATAGACCCGGGGGCCATAGGTTTCACTAGTGGCTTCTCTCAAGATAGCATAAGTATTACAGTGGGTAAACAAATTACTGTCGAGCAATTGATAGAACTGAGCATAGTTATGAGAATATGTAGCTATGATCATGTATATAGGCATCACCTCCGTGACAAGTAGACCGACTCCTTCCAGCATCTACTACTACTAGTCCACACATCGACCGCTATCCAGCATGCATCTAGAGTATTAAGTTCATAAGAACGGAGTAACGCTTTAAGCAAGATGACATGATGTAGAGGGATAAACTCATGCAGTATGATACAAACCCCATATTTTTATCCTTGATGGCAATAATACAATATGTGACGTTTCCCCTTCTGTCACTGGGATCAAGCACCACAAGATTGAACCCAAAGCTAAGCACTTCTCCCATTGCAAGAAAGATCAATCTAGTAGGCCAAACCAAACTGATAATTCGAAGAGACTTGCAAAGATAACCAATCATACATAAAAGAATTCAGAGGAGATTCAAATATTGTTCATAGATAATCTTGATCATAAACCCACATTTCATCGGATCTCGACAAACACACCGCAACAGAAGATTACATCAAATAGATCTCCAAGAGAATCGAGGAGAACATTGTATTGAGATCCAAAGAGAGAGAAGAAGCCATCTAGCTAATAACTATGGACCCGAAGGTCTGAGGTAAACTAATCACACATCATCGGAGAGGCTATGGTGTCGATGTAGAAGCCCTCCGTGATGGATGCCCCCTCCGGCGGAGCGCCGGAAAAGGCCCCAAGATGGGATCTCATGGGTACAAGTGGTTGCGGCGGTGGAAATAGGGTTTTTGCTCCGTATCTGATGTTTTCGGGGTACGTAGGTATATATAGGAGGAGGATGTAGGTCGGTGGAGCTACGAGGGGCCCACGAGGGTGGAGGGCGCGCCCAGGGGGGTAGGCGCGCCCCTGGCTCGTGGCTTCCTCGTTGATTGCTTGACGTCCACTCCAAGTCCTCTGGATCACGTTTGTTCCAAAAATCACGTTCCCAAAGGTTTCATTCCGTTTGGACTCCGTTTGGTATTCCTTTCCTTCGAAACACTGAAATAGGCAAAAAAACAGCAATCTGGGCTGGGCCTCCGGTTAATAGGTTAGTCCCAAAAATAAAATAAAGTTGTATAATAAAGCCCATTAAACATCCAAAACAGAATATATAATAGCATGGAACAATAAAAAATTATAGATACGCTGCAGACGTATCAACTCACCTCGAGTGCGCATGTACGAAGAGAGAGAGGCCGAGCTTGATCGGCAAGACAGCTTAGATGCCCTGGAGGAGGAGCGCAACATTGCAAAAGCCTATTCCGCATTTTATCAACAGCAGGCTCGCTGGTATCAATGCAGAGAAGTGCGGGCCAAGACTTACAACGTTGGCGAATTCGTTCTACGCCTGCCGCAGAAGAAAAAGGACAAACTCAAGCCCAAGTGGGAGGGTCCCTTCATCATTGACGAAGTTCTCACCGGAGGAGCGTACCGCCTGCATGATGCGTCAGACAATCGCCTAGAGCCGAACCCCTGGAACGCGGCCAGACTCCGAAGATTCCATGCCTAGCGCCGAATTCTTTGTTTGTCTCCTTCCCCCTATCGTTTCCATTATTTTTTCTTTTCTTCGTTTTTCTCTTAAGCATTAAAGCATTCATGTGGTTAGACCGTGCACCCCTGACGCATACATCTTCATATATGTACGTCCATTACACCTGGGGGCTTCTTGGACAGAAGCTTGCTATTATTTTTTCCAGAGATCCAACCTCTTTAAATAGACACTCCTTCTTGCACGGCCAGGGGGTAATGTGCAAAAATATCCTGACATCTCGCATTCGCTTGGCATGTGGAAGCTGAAGTCATTGATACACAGAAGCCAAGGGGTACAACATTAAATGGAAGGCCAGATACATCTCCTTGAAGTCATCGGAACAAGAACCCGCCTTGCAATGCCGAAGACAGTCTGCACGTCGGACACCTCGTCATCGAAGTCTGGTTCGGGGGCTACTGAGGGAGTCCTGGTCTAAGGGGTCCTCGGGCATCCGGCCTATTAGCCACGGGCGGACTAATGGGCTGTGAAGATACCAAGACCGAAGACTCCACCCGTGTCCGGATGGGACTCTCCTTGGCGAGGAAGGCAAGCTCGGCGATCGAATATGAAGATTCCTTTCTCTGTAACCGACCTTATGTAACCCTAGATCCCTTCGGTGTCTATATAAACCGGAGGGATAGGTCCGTAGAGGACAAGACACGTAGCTATAGACATACATGCTAGACTTTTAGGGTTTTAGCCATCACGATCTCGTGGTAGATCAACTCTTGTAATACTCATATTCTTCAAGATCAATCAAGCAGGAAGTAGGGTATTACCTCCATAGAGAGGGCCTGAACCTGGGTAAACATTGTGTCCCCTGTCTCTTGTTACCATTGACCTTAGACGCACAGTTCGGGACCCCCTACCTGAGATCCGCTGGTTTTGACACCGACAGCTGCCTCTTCTCCTCCAGGTCCTTGGTCAGGGTCTCTTCCCGGTCACCACAAGACCCTCCAGCTTCAGCTTCAGGTCTTTGATGGAGTCGTTGGCCTTGGAGAGCTGCTCAACCTTGCCGAGGACTGCGGCCTGCGCCTCCACCAAAGCGCTGTTGAGCGTGTCCTTCTCCTTCGCCAGCCCCAGGACCTGTTCCTTCAGCCCATCCCGCTCCACCTCCAGCTCCTTTACCTTGCCGCCAAGGACTTGGGCCTGGGCATTGAGTGCCTCCTTGTGCCTCTGCTCCAGCTCCTAGGTCTGCTGCGCGGCAGGCTTCTTGACCTCCTCATCCTTGTCGCAGAGGGTGGCGGCGAGTGCCTCCTCACGAGCGGCAAGGTCCTCCTCCTGGGAGTTCAGCTCGACCTGGTGCTGATGCCGAGTGGCCTCGTCCTTGGTGGCCTGCCCCTTCGCCGCCTCCTGGGCTTTCTCGACATCGGCATGCAGCAGGATAAGCTCCTATTTGCGCTCAGCCAGCAGATCCTGGGCAACCTTCAGTTCCTCATGGGCCTGGTGGAACCAGACTTGCGTCTCACCAACGTGCCCCGCGGATCCGCCTCCTCCTTGTCCACCGCTGCCATCCTGGACTTTGCTTTGTCCAGGCGGGCACGCTGAAGTGCCTGGAGCTTCTGGAAGTTGGCGCTCATGGCCCGAAGGAGCTGCTCCTCTTGGGAACCGCCGCCACCGGCGCTCGCTTCGTCAACAACATCAAGCCCGGCAGCAGCGAGCACCTCGTCATCGAACACCTCCCCCTCGGTGGGTGCCCTGGTGCTCACCGTCCCTGGGAGGTGGACGAACAGGTCATCGCTCACCTTCAGGTACTTACCCGAGCCAGAGGCAGCGGAGGAGGAAGGTTGGTCGTCAATCACCCCCTCCCGGCAGGCCCCGTGCCGGCCTCCTCGGCAGCGGCCCTGCCTGCCTCCCCGGCGGGCCCCTTGGCGGCCCCTTCGGCGGCCGTCTTGGCGGCCTCCTCGGCAGCGATCTTGTCCTCCTCGGCCTCGGCGTCCCTGGCGACCTCCTCGATGATGGTATCGATGTTCTCCTGGTCCACCGAGGAAGCGCCTAGATGCCAAGAAGGAGAATGAGGCAGAGCCGAGATCAAAGTTAAAAAAAGAAGAAGAAAGAATAGGGACGGGAAGCAAGCGAACTCACCAGCATCGGGCTGGGAAGAAGTGGCGCCCTCCGCGCCAACATTCGTTGCCGGGGTAGGACCATCGGCACCCAAGTTCGTCTCCTCCTCCTCCATAGGCGTGGGCTCGGTGGTGGATGCCCTTGCCAGGGACGCCCCTCGGTGCGGCGTAGTCAAGGGGGGCAGCGTGTTGGGGTGGCCCTCAGCGGCTCCTCCTCCTGCCGTTCTTCTCCTACAAACCCAGCAAGATCAGCGTCAAAGATTCACACCCCAAAGTTCGTCGAATGGAGGAGTAAGTGATGAGCTTACACTGGGGACTAGAGCGGGGGCTACGCCGGGGGCTGCTGTCCGGGCTGCTATGCACCAGCAACGGCGTATGCGACGTACCCGCCGGGGGCTTGTCGCCCGTCGAGGCCTTGGCCCACTTTGCCACCCTCTGGGCCAACGTCTCCACGTCCCTGTGAAGATAACACCAAATCAAAAAAGGATAACATTGGAGTGATGTCAGGAGGTGATGCTGGGGGCAAAATACATACTCTTCCTCCACCTCCTCCTCCACTAGCTTCCTCTTCCTCGCCGGGCTGAAAGATCTGAGGTCAAACTCGGCCTGCAAGGTGCTGCCCGAAGGGGAAGGAGATGGGGTCCAGTACCGCTTGGACGAGGAGGAAGCAGTCGCCTTCCTCTTCGCCACCACCACCTTCGTCGCTGCCGCGGCCTTCATCGCCCTCGTCTCGCGCATGAGCTCCTCCAGGGGTGGCTGCCGCTGCGTGATCCTGCCGGGCCGGACCGACTCACCAGAGCTTGCCCGCCTCGGGACGCGCTGCCTCTCCGCGACCATGGGGTCATTCACCTCGACCTTCTCTGCGGACGACTCATCGCCCGCATCTTCAACAAGGGGGGCCTCGGTGTTGGCGCCGCTAGCCTCCCCGACAAACTCCGCACACTGGGCGAGCTGCCTCTCCTCCGCGGCCGCGTCGGCCTCGTCCTCAACGCTGCTAGCGCTGCCGGCCTCCCTGGCAAGTGCCGCCTCCGCCGCCCTGGCGGCGATTTAGTCCAGCTCCGCCTGGGTGATGTCCTGGATGAGCAGCGGCTCGTCGCGGATGTAAGCCTCCGACAAAAGTGTCGGCAGCTTCGCCCAGGACGGGTCAAGGGCTTGCGTGTTGAAGTCCGGCATCATGGCGATGATGGTGGACTGGCGAGAGTTGTTGCTCAGCGGGACCACTCCCGCCGGCAACCCAAACAGGGGCCCCTTGACGGCCTTGCCGGCTTTCGCGTCCTTGCCGCTCCTCTCCGCCCTGCTGTCGTTGTCAACGTCGAGCTAGAAGAGCCTTTGACAGAAATGGGCATGCCCCATCACCGTGAAGTTGTGCTTCAGGCTAGGGAGGAGCCTCATGAAGTCGGCCGCATTCCTGAAGTCCCAGGCCGGCCTCCCCTTGTTGTGTAGCAGGGCGATTCGGCGACGAATGAAGTCCGCCCCAATCACCTCGAGGGTGAGCCCGGCCGTGGTGAGGCGATGAATCCTGGTGGTGGCGATCGAGAGCTTCTTGTCGTTGACGTCGAGGTCGCTCCAGTCTTGGCGGCGGGTCGGCGGGCTCTGACGGACCCGACAGAACTCCGGCGGGTCCTTCTCCTTGATCCGGTACCTCCGGCCCCGCCACTCCTCCCACCTCTCCTTCTGGGCACCCTCCGGGTATTTGCCTTTCCCCTTGGTACTCGGGATCCAGGCGATGCTCCTAGAGATGGCGCCCCCTGGTTGGAGGTGAGGGTAGAAGTAGTGGCGGAAAAGCGCCGTGCTGGGGAGCACCACAGCAAAGCCCTCGCAGAGGTGGGCAAAGAGAGCCAGGAACGCCATGACATTCGGCGTGAGATCCACAAGATGGAAGCCGTAGGTGTGCATGACGTCGTTGAAGAAGTCAGAGAAAGGGGGGCAGAGCCCGCAAGAGAAGAAATCGACAAAGAAGGGGTACCGATTTGGGCCATCCTTGGCAAAATCGGCGGGGATGACGCGCGTGGCAGGTTGCCACGTCGTCTTCCTCCCCCACAGAGGCAAGAAGAGGTTCTTGAGGTGGACCGCATCGACCATCGACGGGAAGTAGGCGAGCTGCGTTCGCCGCACCGCTGACTCTCTCTCTGCCGCCTCCTTCTCCCCGGCATCCTTGGCCGCTCCCTTGCCCCTGCTGGTTTTGGGCGCCATGGCAGCTGGAAGGGGGCGAAGGATCAAGAGCAATGGGGGTGGTGGCATCAAGCAGAGGTAAGAACTTCAAATCTTTCGCATGAGGAAGAAGAGAGGAACGGCGGTTCCGAGATTGGAAGAGGCGCAAAGGGTAAATGAGCAGCGCGCCTGCGGTTTTTTCCCTTTTTTATGGGGAAGGCGCGGGCCGCCTCTTTACCATTTACTATGATGTGACGCATGAGGGCAGCAACCGCCCCACGCATGACCCCACGTCACGCACGACCCCCACGTCGGGCATTCAACGCGGGTCGTGGGGAAGCGCAGCGAGCGAGGGAGTTACTGTGGTAAAAACTCCGCCGCACCCGTGCACCGTTCCGGGCCTAGCCCAATAACGCCCCGCGCTTATATCTGGCCCAGGCCCGGGGGCTCCTGTCGGTGTACAACAGTAGGGGTCCCTTTTTGCACCCCTTACTTGTGTGCGGGCAGTCGCAGCCCCACGCCCCTGGCCACGCTTGGCGGAGCAGAGGAAGAAAAGGCCCAAGACAACCAGACCAACGCCAAGCCGGAAACACATAGAGCAGAAGGGCGAGGTGGACTCCCCCGGCAAGGCCCTAGCCGGGGCGGCCTCCACAGCCCCGGCAAGAGCCTTTCTGGGGCAACTTGCCCAACGCCAGCAGTGCTGCCACCCTCGAGCCTGAGAGTTCCGACGCGCTCAACCACACTGGAACCAAAGCCCGGGAGGCGCCTCCATGGTGGCATGCAGATCTTTGTGAAGACCAAGAGCATACAAGACTAGATAAATAACCAGAAGACGAAGATCGTCGGCAAGATTCTTGCTGAGGATACCACGAGAACCCCGGCAAGCCCCTTTGCCGGGGACGACGACGACGCCACGGCAAGACCCTTGCTAGGGCCCTGACAAGACTCTTGCCGAAGACATCCGCGGGGCTGCAGCCAGGCCCACATCTGCCAAAGCTCCACCGCCGTTCCCATGCAGCTGCCAGCCCACCATCTAGGCGAACACCTGCGTGGTGGCGTGCGGCCTCTAAGCCAACTCAGCAAGCACCTGCGTGGTGGCATGCAGATCTTCGTGAAGACTCTACCACCGCACCAACTCAGCAGCCAGCTAGCCAGCATGGCACTACCCACCTCATCAGTTCGAATGCGCGTCGAAGCCAAGCGAGGCGGCGACAGCTGGGACAAGCTTCCTTGCCGTCCCCGATAAAGCAAGAAGTGCACATCGGCAAGACATTAAATGCGTTTGTCCTACGGTGCCAGAGGATAGACTTGACCACTGTATAGCTTTCCACCTCCTGTGTGCCACTGTGGCAGCCCCTTTGTCTATAAAAGGAGGTCCGCAGCGTACTGGGAGAGGATTCGGACTTTTTGGACCCTGCACGCCTTGTAGCTACTCCAAGAACACTAGATAAACAGAAACCAGCAGAAGTAGGGTATTACGCGTCACTTGCAGCCCAAACCTGGATAATCCCCCCGTGTTGATCTCTCAATCCCGCTCTTTCCACAGCCCCGCGCCCGCCAACCGTAGCAAAAGGGATTCCTCGTGATCCTGCAGGTGTCGTTTCCCCTGACAGGCTGACCTTGTTCGTGGCTACCATCCCGTGCTCCGTCATTAAGTGTGTGCATGATTCACGTTCCTTTGAAAAAATAATGTTGCGTACGTACCATCGAATAGAATAAATTAATTTATAAAAAAATGTGCCACCGCGTCATGACCGAACTTTGATTCGTCCACACTCGCCAAATTATAAGCTGAACTGCCTCTTGGTACAAGAATGAGCTCACCGTGTACCCGTGCGTGAGCATTACGGAAAGAGGCAAAGAGTACCTGCGTGCTACGTCCGTGCATGCACCACTCCTCTTCGTGCTCGTATTCCTTTTTTCGGGTGATTCATGCACGTACTCCACCTACATTCATGACCGTTGGTGAGTCTCTCCTACTATACTTAACTCCATTTTCTTGCATGACACGTGGACCTGGATGCTGGATGTCCTATGTGTCGGCAAAACTTAGAAGAACGCTTTTCGATGACCGAGAAGGAGCAACAAACCTCGCGGTAGAGCGTCTGGACTCTTTAATATATATTCTGTGATATAAAATCTACCCAATGTTCACCACAGTAGACCAGAAGAGTCCGAAACATGGCTGCCCAGTGTAGTTACATCATACATGGCCAACCCACGCTTTCACCATATTTCTTGGCCTCTGTGCGACACCTAGCTCTAGTAATCCACCAGCCCGTATCGCTTCTCGCTCCTTGTGTCTCCCAAAGTGCGGCGGGCTGGTGATTTTGCCGTCTATTGAGGTCAATTAACTGATCACATGTTAGTGACATGCCAAGATCATTATATAAAAATTACTTTACTCTATTGTTATGCCAAGAAGAGGAAGCGCTTTTACTGTAACATAACGCACCCCAATGCAAAATGCATCTACAACATAATAAATGAAGGCTTGCACGACACTACATTTTATATTACTACCCACTATGATGATAGTAACATAAACTAGTAACATGCATATGTTAGTAGTCTTAATTACTGCCCACTATGACTAGCCTTAGTAGGTGACCTTGCGCTTGGCTCTTCACCTCTTCCAGAAGTCGAACAATAACGATGGTACTACAATAGTACTTCTGGCAATCTGACACCAAATGAACTGCTGCACGTCCACCACTTTAAGCAAAAGTTTCTCCTTGTGTTGCGAGTCACCGCGCACGCGTTGGCGAGGGAGAAGGTGTAGCTTGTAACCGTTCTGTGAGTTGCCGCGTGTTCGAAAAAGGATGAACAAAGCTCACGTAGAAAAAAGAGTGGAAAGAACATAGATTCCCGACAACTGAGAAGGAGCAAGGAACCTCGTAGTGGAGCGTCTGCACTCACAATATTTTATATTATTCAGCGATATAAAATCAACCAATCATCTCCACAGTAGACCGGAAGAGTATGAAACATGGCGGCCCGGTGTAGTTACATCATACATAGCTAACGCACGCTATCAACATATTTCTTGTCCCCCCTGCGACACCTAGCTCTAGTAATCCACCAGGCCGTATCGCTTCTCGCTCCTCGTCTCTCTCAAAGTGCGGCGGGCTGGCATTTTTGCCGTCTATTGAGGTCGGTTAACTCATCACATGTTAGCGACTCTTGGGTGGGATAGTTTTTTTTGGTGGGTTTGGTGCAACTTGGTCCAATTTAACCCTCAAGTTTGGATACTTTAGGGCTATTTGAGCCCCAACTAGCTCAAACTAACTCTAACCCATGGATCCAAACAGGGCAAAAGTTAGTCTCAGAAAACGCATTAAGCCCTATATACATGGACAGACGGACTACATGAAAATAGCAAACGCTCACCAATAGTAGTAGTTAATTGGTTGGTTTCAATTTTTGATTCAGTTGCTGTGCTGCGGCCGTCCAATATTCACGTGTGGTTGTTTCTAGAATAAAAAAGGAGGTTGTACTTACTATGGGAAAGGTGAAGTGATGGTTGCTTCGCTCGAGCAACTTATTACTCTAGGAATATGGGTGTACCAGCGGATTCAACGAAAAAAGAAATGATGGTTGCTTCGTTTGAGGAACTTGCGGTGGCGAAGGTGGGGATCTGTGATTTGACTGCTCACTAGTCATTACCACTTGATACGTCTCCAACGTATCTATAACTTTTGATTGTTCCATGCTATTATTTTATCTGTTTTGGATTTTTAATGGGATTTATTATACACTTTTATATTATTTTTGGGACTAACCTACTAACCAAAGGCCCAGTGCAAATTGCTGTTTTTTTGCCTACTTCAGTGTTTCACAGAAAAGGAATATCAAACGGAATCCAAACGGAATGAAACCTTCAGGAGAGTGATTTTTGGAACAAACGCAATCCAGGAGACTTGGAGTGGACGTCATGGAAGCAACGAGGTGGCCACAAGGCAGGGAGGCGCGCCCCCCACCCTCGTGGCTCCCCTGACCGACTTCTTTCTCCTATATATACTCATATAGCCCGAAAACATCCAGGAGCACCATGAAACCCTATTTCCACCGCCGCAACCTTCTGTACACGTGAGATCCCATCTTGGGGCCTTTTCCGGCGCTCCGCCAGAGGGGGAGTCGATCACGGAGGGCTTCTACATCAACACCATAGCCTCTCCGATGATGTGTGATTAGTTTACCACAGACCTTCGGGTCCATAGTTATTAGCTAAATGGCTTCTTCTCTCTCTTTGGATCTCAATACAAAGTTCTCCTTGATCTTCTTGGAGTTCTATTCGGTGTAATTCTTTTTGTGGTCTGTTTGTTGAGATCAAGATTATCTATGAACAATATTTGGTTCTTCTCTGAATTCTTATACATATGGTTTGTTATCTTTGCAAGTCTCTTCAAATTATCAGTTTGGTTTGGCGTACTAGATTGATCTTTCATGCAATGGGAGAAGTGCTTAGCTTTCAGTTCAATCTTACGGTGTCCTTTCCCAGTGACAGCAGGGGCAGCAAGGCACGTATTTTATTGTTGCCATCAAGGATAAAAAGATGGGGTTTATATCATATTGCTTGAGTTTATCCCTCTACATCATGTCATCTTGCCTAATGTGTTACTCTGTTCTTATGAACTTAATATTCTAGATGCATGCTGGATAGCGGTCGATGTATGGAGTAATAGTAGTAGATGCAGAATCATTTCGGTCTACTTGTCACAGACGTGATGCCTATATACATGATCATGCCTAGATATTCTCATATCTATGCGCTTTTCTATCAATTGCTTGATAGTAATTTGTTCACCCGTCGTAGATGTTATGCTGAGAGAAGCCACTAGTTAAACCTATGGCCCCCGGGTCTATTTTCCATCATATAAGTTTCCAATCTATTGTACTTTGCAATCTTTACTTTCAATCTATATCATAAAAATACCAAAAACATTTATCTTATTATCTCTATCAGATCTCACTTTTGCAAGTGGTCGTGAAGGGATTGACAACCCCTTTATCGTGTTGGTTGCAAGGTTCTTATTTGTTTGTGTAGGTACACGACGACTTGTGTGTAGTCTCCTACTGGATTGATACCTTGGTTCTCAAAAACTGAGGGAAATACTTACGCTACTTTGCTGCATCACCCTTTCCTCTCTAAGGGAAAACCAACGCAGTGCTCAAGAGGTAGCAAGAAGGACTTCTGGCGCCATTGCCGGGGAGGCTTACGCCAAGTCAAGACATACCAAGTACCCATCACAAACTCTTATTCCTCGCATTATATTATTTGCCATTTGCCTCTCGTTTCCCTCTCCCCCACTTCACCCTTGCCGTTTTATTCGCCCTCTTTTTCCGTTCGCTTTTTTTACGCTTGCTTCTTGTGTGCTTGTGTGTTGGATTGTTTGTCACGATGGCTCAAGACAATACTAAATTGTGTGACTTTTCCAATACCAACAACAATGATTTTCTTAGCACTCCAATTGCTCCTCTTACCGATGCTGATCTTGTGAAATTAATGCCGCTTTGTTGAATCTTGTCATGAAAGATCAATTCTCTGGCCTTCCTAGTGAAGATGCCGCTACACATCTAAACAACTGTGTTGATTTGTGTGATATGCATAAGAAGAAAGACGTGGATAATGATATTGTTAAATTGAAGCTATTTCCGTTTTCTCTTAGAGATCATGCTAAAACTTGGTTTTCGTCTTTGCCCAAAAATAGTATTGATTCATGGAATAAGTGCAAAGATGCTTCTATCTCTAAGTATTTTCCTCCCACTAAGATCATATCTCTTAGAAACGATATTATGAATTTTAAGCAACTTGATCATGAGCATGTTGCACAATCTTGGGAGAGGATGAAATTAATGATACGTAATTGCCTTACACATGGATTAAATTTATGGATGATCATACAATTTTTTATGTTGTATTGAATTTTGCTTCTAGAAATCTTTTGGATTCGGCCGCGGGAGGCACTTTTATGGAAATCACTTTAGGACAAACTCCTAGATAATATTATGGTTAATTATTCTCAATGGCACACCGAAAGATCTACTAGTAAAATGGTTCATGCGATAGAAGAGATTAATGTTTTGAGTGGAAAGATGGATGAACTTATGAAATTGTTTGCTAATAAGAGTGCTCCTATTGACCCTAATGATATGCCTTTGTCCACTTTGATTGAGAATAATAAGGAATCTATGGATGTTAATTTTGTTGGAAGGAACAATTTTGGTAATAGCGCGTATAGAGGTAATTTTAATCCTATGTCGTTTCGTAGTAATTCCTCTAATAATAATGGTAATTCCTACAACAACTCTTATGGAAATTATAATAAGATGCACTCTGATTTGGAGACTAGTGTTAAAGAATTTATTAGTTCGCAAAAGAATTTCAATGCTTTGCTTGAGGAAAAGTTGCCTAAGATTGATGAGTTGGCTAGGAACGTGGATAGAATTTCTCTTGATGTTGATTCTTTGAAACTTAGATATATTCCACCTAAGCATGATATCAATGAGTCTCTCAAATCTATGAGAATTTCCATTGATGAGTGCAAGGAAAGAACCACTAGGATGCGTGCTAAGAAAGATTGCTTTGTAAAAGCGTGTTCTTCTAGTTTTCACAATAATAGGGATGAAGATCTAAAAGTGATTGATGTGTCTCCTATTAAATCTTTGTTTTGCAATATGAATCTTGATAATGATGGGACTGGAGATGAGTCAACTTTAGTTAAAATGCGTCCCAATGATTCGGAGTTTTTTGATCTTGATGCAAAAATTGGTAAAAGTGGGATTGAAGAGGTCAAAACTTTACATAGCAATGAACCCACTATTTTGGATTTCAAGGAATTTAATTATGATAATTGTTCTTTGATAGATTGTATTTCCTTATTGCAATCCGTGTTAAATTCTCCTCATGCTTATAGTCAAAATAACGCTTTTACCAAACATATCGTTGATGCTTTAATGCAATCCTATGAAGAAAACCTTGAATTGGAAGTTTCTGTCCCTAGAAAACTTTATGATTAGTGGGAACCTACTATTAAAATTAAGATTAAAGATCATGAATGCTATGCTTTGGGTGATTTGGGTGCTAGTGTTTCCACGATTCCAAAAACTTTGTGTGACGTGTTAGGTTTCCGTCAATTTGATGATTGTTCTTTAAATTTTCACCTTACGGATTCCACCATTAAGTTATTGTTGCAAATAGGAATTATGTGCTCGTAGATTTCATTGTTCTTGATATAGATTGCAATCCTACATGTCCTATTACTCTTGGTAGACCTTTCCTTAGAACAATTGGTGCAATTATTGATATGAAAGAAGGAAATATTAGATTCCAATTTCTGTTAAGGAAAGGCATGGAACACTTTCCTAGGAAGAAAATTAAATAACCTTATGAATCTATTATGAGAACCACTTATGGATTGCATACCAAAGATGATAATACCTAGATTTATGCTTGCCTTTATGCCTAGCTAGGGGCGTTGAACGATAGCGCTTGTTGGGAGGCAACCCAATTTTATTTTTGTTTCTTACTTTTTCTTCTGTTTAGTAATAAATAATTCATCTAGCTTCTGCTAAGATGTGTTTTCATGTTTTAATTAGTGTTTGTGCCAAGTAGAACCAATAGGATCTTCTAGGGTGATAATTGTTTGATCTTGCTGAAAAAGACAAAAATTTGCGCTCAAGAAAATAACTGTTACACCAGAATGTGATAAAATACAAATTCTTTTTGAAGTAGATGAATATACAAATTTTCTAGGATTTCCTAGTTTTTCAGAATTTTTGGAGTTCCAGAAGTAGTCTAACAAATCTGATTGCCACAGACTATTCTGTTTTTGACAGATTTTGTTTTTCGTGTGTTGTTTGCTTATTTTTTATGAATCTATGGCTAGTATCGGGGGGTACGAACCACAGAGAAGTTTGAATATAGTAGGTTTAAAACCAATATAAATAAATAATGAGTTCATTACAGTACCTTAAAGTGGTGGTTTGTTTTCTTATACTAACGGAGCTCATGAGATTTTCTGTTGAGTTTTGTGTTGTGAAGTTTTCAAGTTTTGGGTAAAGATTTGATGGATTATGGAATAAGGAGTGGCAAGAGGCTAAGCTTGGGGATGCCCAAGGCACCCCAAGGTAAAATTCAAGGACAACCAAAATCCTATGCTTGGGGATGCCCCGGAAGGCATCCCCTCTTTCGTGTTCGTCTATCGGTAACTTTACTTGAGGCTATATTTTTATTCACCACATGATATGTGTTTTGCTTGGAGTGTCTTGAATGATTTGAGTCTTTGCTTTTTAGTTTGCCACAATCATCCTTGGTGTACACACCTTTTGGAGAGACACACATGAATCGGAATTTATTAGAATACTCTATGTGCTTCACTTATATCTTTTGAGCTAGATAATTTTTCTCTAGTGCTTCACTTATATCTTCTAGAGCACGGTGGTGGTTTTATTTTATAGAAATTATTGATCTCCCATGCTTAACTTGTATTATTTTGAGAGTCCTTTAGAACAGCATGGCAATTTGCTTTGGCTATAAAATTATTCCTAATATGATAGGCATCCAAGATGGGTATAATAAAAACTTCCATAAAAAGTGCATTGAATACTATGAGAAGTTTGATACTTGATGATTGTCTTGAGATATGATGATGGTAATATTAATGTTGTGCTAGCTGAGTAATTGTGAATTTGAGAAATACTTGTGTTGAAGTTTGCAAGTCCCGTAGCATGCACTTATGGTAACCGTTATGTAACAAATTTGAAACCTGAGTTGTTCTTTGATTGTCATCCTTATGAGTGGCGGTCGGGGACGAGCGATGGTCTTTTCCTACCAATCTATCCCCCTAGGAGCATGTGCGTAGTGCTTGGTTTTTGATGACTTGTAGATTTTTTCAATAAGTATGTGAGTTCTTTAGGACTAATGTTGAGTCCATGGATTATACGCACTCTCACCTTTCCATCATTGCTAGCCTATTCGGTACCGTGCATTGCCCTTTCTCACCTTGAGAGTTGGTGCAAACTTCGCCGGTGCATCCAAACCCCGTGATATGATACGCTCTATCACACATAAACCCCCTTATATTTTCCTCAAAACAGCCACCATACCTACCTATTATGGCATTTCCATAGCCATTCCGAGATATATTGCCATGCAACTTTCCACCGTTTCATTTATTATGACACGCTTCATCATTGTCATATTGCCTTGCATGAACATGTAGTTGACATCGTATATGTGGCAAAGCCACCATGCATAATTTATCATACATGTCACTCTCGATTCATTGCCCATCCCGGTACACCACTAGAGGCATTCATATAGAGTCATACTTTGTTCCAGTATCGAGTTGTAATCATTGAGTTGTAAATGAATAGAAGTGTGATGATCATCATTAATAGAGCATTGTCCCAAAAAAAGGAAGGGCCAAATAAAAAAAGGGGAAGGCCAAATAAAAAAAAGAAAAACAAAAGGCCAAAAATAAGGGACAATGCTGCTATCCTTTTTTCCACACTTGTGCTTCAAAGTAGCACCATGATCTTTATGAGAGAGAGTCTCTTGTTTTGTCACTTTCATATACTAGTGGGAACTTTTCATTATAGAACTTGGCTTGTATATTCCAACAATGGGCTTCCTCAAATGCCCTAGGTCTTCATGAGCAAGCAAGTTGGATGCACACCCACTTAGCTTCTTTTGTTAAGCTTTCGTACATTTATAGCTCTAGTGCATCCGTTGGATAACAATCCCTACTCCTTGCATTGACATCAATTGATGGGCATCTCCCTAGCCCGTTGATTAGCCGCGTCAATGTGAGACTTTCTTCCTTTTTGTTTTCTCCACACAACCCCCATCATTATACTCTATTCCACCCATAGTGCTATTTCCATGGCTCATGCTCATGTATTGCGTGAAAGTTGAAAAAAGTTTGAGATTAGTAAAGTATGAAACAATTGCTTGGCTTGTCATCGGGGTTGTGCATGATGACAGCATTTTGTGTGACGAAAATGAAGCATAGCCAAACTATATGATTTTGTAGGGATAAGCTTTCTTTGGCCATGTTATTTTGAGAAGACGTAATTGCTTAGTTAGTATGCTTGAAGTATTATTATTTTTATGTCAATATTAAACTTTTGTCTTGAATCTTTCGGATCTGAACATTCATGCCACAATAAAGAGAATTACTTAGAAAATTATGTTAGGTAGCATTCCACATCAAAAATTCTGTTTTTATCATTTACCTACTCGAGGACGAGCAGGAATTAAGCTTGGGGATGCTTGATACGTCTCCAACGTATCTATAATTTTTGATTGTTCCATGCTATTATTTTATCTATTTTGGAGGTTTAATGGGCTTTATTATACACTTTTATATTATTTTTGGGACTAACCTACTAACCAAAGGCCCAGTGAAAATTATTGTTTTTTTTGCCTATTTCAGTGTTTCACAGAAAAAGAATATGAAACGGAATCCAAACGGAATGAAACCTTCGGGAGAGTGATTTTTGGAACAAACGCAATCCAGGAGACTTGGAGTGGACGTCAAGGAAGTGCTGAGGTGGCCACGAGGCAGGGAGGCGCACCCAGGGGGTAGGCGCGCCCCCACGCTCGTGGGCCCCTCGTGGCTCCCCTGACCAAATTCTCTCGCCTATATATACTCATATATCCCGAAAACATCCAGGAGCACCACCAAACCCTATTTCCACTGCCGCAACCTTCTGTACCCGTGAGATCCCATCTTGGGGCCTTTTCCGGCGCTCCGCCGGAGGGGGAATCGATCATGGAGGGCTTCTACATCAACACCATAGCCTCTCCGATGATGTGTGAGTAGTTTACCACAGACCTTCGGGTCCATAGTTATAAGCTAGATGGCTTCTTCTATCTCTTTGGATCTCAATACAAAGTTCTCCTCGATCTTCTTGGAGATCTATTCGATGTAATTCTTTTTGCGGTGTGTTTGTCGAGATCCGATGAATTGTGGGTTTATGATCAAGATTATCTATGAACAATATTTGGTTATTCTCTGAATTCTTATATGTATGATTTTTTATCTTTGCAAGACTCTTCGAATTATCAGTTTGGTTTGGCCTACTAGATTGATCTTTCTTGCAATGGGAGAAGTGCTTAGCTTTGGGTTCAATCTTGTGGTGTCCTTTCCCAGTGACAGCGGGGGAAGCAAGGCATGTATTTTATTGTTGCCATCGAGGATAAAAAGATGGGGTTTATATCATATTGCTTGAGTTTATCCCACTACATCATGTCATCTTGCCTAATGCGTTACTCTGTTCTTATGAACTTAATACTCTAGATGCATGCTGGATAGCGGTCGATGTGTGGAGTAATAGTAGTAGATGCAGAATCGTTTCGGTCTACTAGTCATGGACGTGATGCCTATATACATGATCATGTCTAGATATTCTCATAACTATGCGCTTTTCTATCAATTGCTCGACAGTAATTTGTTCACCCACCGTAGATGCTATCTTGAGAGAAGCCACTAGTGAAACCTATGGCCCCCGGGTCTATTTTCCATCATATAAGTTTCCAATCTATTTTACTTTGCAATCTTTACTTTCAATCTATATCATAAAAATACCAAAAATATTTATCTTATTATCTCTATCAGATCTCACTTTTGCAAGTGGCCATGAAGGGATTGACAACCCCTTTATCGCGTTGGTTGCTAGGTTCTTATTTGTTTGTGTAGGTACAAGGCGACTTGCGTGTAGTCTCCTACTGGATTGATACCTTGGTTCTCAAAAACTGAGGGAAATACTTGCGCTACTTTGCTGCATCACCCTTTCCTCTTCAAGGGAAAACCAACGCCGTGCTCAAGAGGTAGCACCACTGCGGCGCAACGACCGGGGTGAATCTTTCCCTCCAGTTGTGCACTCAATATTGTTGCATGGCAGGTGGAGCCGGATGAAGGATGTCCCACATGTCAGCGAAACAAAGTTGAATGTACGCATAATTTTAAAGAAATTGTACTGTGATGCTATGAAGGTTTGAACGTTGGTTCCTGCAGGAAAAAAAGGATTCAACTTAGGATTCATGTGTCCTCTTGCCTCAAGATTATCTCGTTACCACATTCCATCAAATACAAATTAAACTACCATGGCTGCTAATGCATCTCAATGGTTCGTAGATCAGCGCCAATATTCACATCACAACTGAAGACAAAGTTGTGAGAAGGTGTACAAATAAGGAAAAAATATATAATTGATCGATGCTGTTCGTAGGCATGGCTCCATTTTCCTGGGCACAATGTTCATTGGTTGGCAGCTAGTTTCACCCAGCTCTGTAGCCAGAAAAGAGGTGTGTGGAGGACATCACAATCCGATCATTTTGTGTAGCTCCACTAAAATCAAGCTGACCATCCCTGTTTGCAAAGATATCTAATCAGTGTGATTACAATAATAGTGGAACTAGATGATGAAACATAACACACACAAATAGAAGCCGATCACCTCTCTGATCTCTCTTTAGGGCAAACTACTTGTTGGAGAAGATTAGGCACGGAGTTGGACGAGGAGGATAGCAAAACCAATGTCCCTTTCTGCAGTCCCATAGAAATGTAAAAACGTTGCCCGTGTGACATTTTGGCGGAACTGCACAAAACCCTCTTAAGAAAAAAGTGATTTGTGCAGTTCACCAAAAGATCGCAATAGCAACGAGGTGAAATGGGTAGCCCTGTTTGCAAAAGGAGGTAGAAAGGAAACAATTATTGTCCAAAAACACGCGTTGAAGACACATATGCCGCAAAAAAGAAGCATATTCCATGTAATAAGGGAAAGATAGCAGCATGTGTTGGGGAACACAGTAATTTAAAAAATTTCCTACGCACACACAAGATCCATCTAGGTGATAGATAGCAACGAGAGGGGAGAGTGTTGTCCACGTACCCTCATAGACCAAAAGCGGAAGCGTTTGGTAATGCGGTTGATGTAGTCAAACGTCTTCGCGATCCAAGTACCGAACGCACGGCACCTCCGTGATCTGCACACATTCAGCTCGGTGACGTCCCTCGAACTTCTAAATCAAGCTGAGGCCGAGGGAGAGTTTCGTCAACACGACAGCGTGTTGACGGTGATGATGAAGTTACCAACGCAGGGCTTCGCCTAAGCACTACGACAATATGACCGAGGTGGAAATCTGTGGTGGGGCACATATCGAGGTAGCAATGAATAGTATCTCTGTCTAATATCTGGTTCACCTAGGGTATGCCTATGTTGTTCATCTTGGGTGGGAAACAAATAGTAAAGCAATCATCATCTGTATTTTTATTACATTAAAGCAATCATCAACCTGCTATCATTATTTTTGGATCCATCCACTGGTTGTTACCATCACTCTAGATTTCTGCATGCTCTTCTTACATAATCTCACCATATTTTTTCGTATGCATATCAGATATTGTACACAGTCATCCTGAATATGTAGGGAAAAAGAGAAGAGTTTTGAGCAGCAATACAATGTCATGCAGACATCGCTCCATGGTGGGTTCAATGGAAAACCCGCCCCCCTCTCCAGATTGTAATCTAGAGGAAGATATATGTTTTTAGGCGGATTCAGACGCAACTGACCAGTCCTATTAACCCCCCCAAGGTGTTTGCTCTAACTTGGCATGATGATGTTAGTCATATCATGCACATGTTGCCTTGAAGTGCCCACTTTCGACATCATATATGTCATCTGCTTAGTTTAGAAATGTTCTGTAATGCCACCTGTTTAGTTTCTATATCGTATATGGGAATTATGCAGTCTCATGTCTTTTAGCCAGCCATAATATATGTGAAATGTGCAATGCCATCCCGTTTAACGAGGCATCATATATTTGAATGACAATGTTTGTACATTAAACTACTCTTCCTGTGAATCATCCATTTGAGTGGGTGATGGAAAAATCTGGAGTGAAAACAAGGCCTTCAGAGCAGACAGTCCTACCTGTCGAATCGGATCTCTTGCTTGGTCCCGATAGCTCCTCAGGGATGGATTTAGAGACAGATGACCGGTCCTATTCCCCCACCGATGTGTATGCTCTAACTTGGCACGGTTATACCACTACTAGGGAAAAGCTTTTATGCAGACGCTTACTAGTAGCGAGGGTTTGTACCCCTCGCTACTGCTACTTAGTAGCGCGGGTTTTTACCCCTCGCTACTACTAAGTTGATAGTAGTAGCGCGGGTTTTTAACCCTCGCTACTACTAAGCGGTCTCTACCGTGCCCCCCCGAGACATGCCATAGTAGTAGCGAGGGGTATAAACACGCGCTACTACTAAGTTGATAGTAGTAGCGCGGTTTTATACCCCTCGCTACTACTAAGTACGAGGTAGGTGAAGTCGCCATATCCTCAGCCGAATCCCCATCTCCTCCCCCAAATCCCTCCTGTCTTCCGCCACTCTCTCCTCTCACTTTCCATACGCTCTCACATGGACCTCTTGCCCATGCGCCCCTCCTCCTCCATGGCGCCGAAAGAGGCCGCCGCCTCGTGCCACCGGCGTCTAGGAGCTCGCCAGTCTTCCACCGACGTCTAGGAGGCCGCCGCCCCGCGCCACCACACCAGAGCACCTCACCACCGGTGACTAGGTCCGCTGCTCCCTCCATCACCTTCCTCTCTCCCTCGGTTTTCCTTTTCTCTCTCTCCCTCTGGTTTGACTCACCCTCCCATGTCCATGCCCGTGCAGGTCATCGCCATGGACGACCAGGAGCTATCTGGCATGGTCGGGAAGAGGAGCTGGCTCTTCCATAGAAACGGGCCCTCTCCAACAGCCACCGCCAGATCTGGTCTGCCACTGTCCGTTCATGTCTCCGGCGTCCCCAACCGTTGCTAGATCGAACCACTGCTGCCATTGACAACACGCACGGGATCGAGATTTTTTTTATTTTTGAAAGTAATAGCAGTAGCGCGGGGTATAAGAGGCTACAGATAATTAGCCGTAGCGCTGTCTGCAATGCACGCTACAGCTAACCATGTATACAAGTAGCGTGTGTCAACATGCGCTACTACTACAGGTTAGCTGTGGCACCGTATCCGTAGCGCTGGCACCCGCGCTACAGATACACCCAAAACCCGCGCTGCTGCTAGGCTTTTCCCTAGTAGTGTACTACTCAATAATGTGTCTTGCATTGCATAGTTTAGACATCATATACACAATATTCAACACCATGTTCTTAGTTTAGACATCATATATGCGAATGCCCTCTGCTTAGCATATAAATCACACATGTGAATTAAATCATGCGATCCTGATTACTTAGATAACATGTATGTGAATTATGTCATGTGATCCTTTTTAGTTAGTCATCATATCTTTGAATTATGTTATTCTATGCTATCTAGTTTAGATAGACATGATATATGTGAAATTATGTCATGCTATCTATTTTAGTTAGGCGATATACATGTCAACTATTTCATGCCCTCTTTTTTCCACACTATCTATTGCATATGTCTATCATACAATGTCTGTACATTCAACTATGTTTCCTATTTATCAACCATTTGAATTGGAGCGGGTGATGGTAGTATCTAGCAGAGTAACAGCACGGTCTTCAAATAAAACTGTGCTACCTCTTGGTGGAGATAGCACGCCAGTTGTACATGCATGAGAACCAGCCCTACCACACATAACCCAAACTCTCGCAGATTGTACCCCTACAGTGATGGAAAGAGAACCAGCTTCACCCAGTCTAACCCCAACGCCAGCAGATAGTAACCCAGTTCCTGTTGACACAACACCATCTCCATCACAGAGCTCCTAAACAAGAGCAGTTAGTAAGGCAGCTCCAATGCCCAAAGTGCCAGTACTACCACGGCGAACCCCAACTCCACCAGTTAGTACACCTATTCTGGTGGAGGAAGCACAACCAGCCATTCGTAATTTAGCATCTATCGCATTTGATGTTGTTAAATCCTATGTGCGTAGCTTCCCATCATGGAAATATTATACTCAAGATGAAGGAAAATGCCAGTTGCAGGTGGTTGTCCAGGAGTTATGTGTAAGTAATGTTATTCATGGCAATTACTTTGCTTTGTCCCATACATTCTACCTCCATGGTGGTTATAATACAGCAAATTTTCCCATTTTTCTCTATAGAGAAGGACTGATTTTGAAACTCAGGATGAGGTAACCTATGCTAATACCTCTGCTATCTTGAAAAATGCTTGGTGGCAGTATCGGAATTACCTAAAGAAAATGTAATTCACTGGTAAAGAAACTCATCAAATTCCCTTACGTGCTCCTGAGACACATTTACTGGATGATGACTGGGAACGCCTTTGTCGGGACCCCGATTCCAAGTCACATCGATCTAGCCTGTAACACCTCATATCACTTTGCGGCCTCACGGACGGTACTCCCATGGGTGTCGCCTTACCATGGCCTGGGACCGTCTGTGCCTTTTGGATCACGTATATGACAATGTCACTAGCATCCATATGACAGAGAACCCGGGCCGACATGGCTAGTCGTGAACCCAAAGCGACACTAACGTATGGGGACAGGCATACATTAATCAACATCGAACGTGTCGGTCAGCAGCGTGCGAATCCGGGCTGTAGCACTGGGCTAACAGGACTCCGGGAACCCGGGCTATAGCAGGACTCCGGATATCACCGCGTGACATTTCCCCGAAGGGACAGACACAGGAACGATATGAAACACAAGCCGGCCAGTCAAGTGTCCAGAGCAGTAGTGCTGGGCTAGCAGGACTCCGGTGAACCGGGCTGTAGCGGACTACTATGGCTCAAGGAGGCACTAGACTACATTTCCCCATAAGAGAGGCTGCTAAGGATAGACAACTAGATTGTCGGATCCCACACATACCAAGCATTTCAATCATACACACAATATGCTCGACATGTGCAAATACAACATGGCATCACAACAAGACTCTACGACTCAGAGTATTTATTCATTAGGCTCCGAAGAGCCAGATATTACAAACATGGGTCTCATGACCCAACATCCAGAGCATACAAGTCAAAGCACATGCGGGAGCTTAACATGTCTGAGTACAGACATCTACAAATGAAAAAGGCTGAGAAGCCTTACTATCTACCAGATCCTGCCGAGGGCACAAGATCATAGCTGAGGTATCAAGCTAAACGTCGAAGTCCACACGGAACTACTAGCGAGACTGACGTCTCTCTGCAAAACATAAAATAGGCAAACGTGAGTACAAATGTACCCAGCAAGACTTACATCAGAACTATCTATATATGCATCGGTATCAACAAAGGGGGTGGTGGAGTTTAACTGCAGCAAGCCAGCTTTGACTCGGTAGCTATCCTGAACTACGACTGCAAGTAACTCTTTCGAGGTGGCGCACACGAGTCCACATATTCACCATATCAATACACCACTATGGATCCGCTCCCGTCTCCCTACGAGAACGCCATGCATAGCACTCACGCTTATCTTGCGCATTTTAGAGTATCCACTTTCACTTGTCTATGAACTGTTATAGGCAACCCAGAAGTCCTTTACCGCGGACACGGCTATTCGAATAGATGATGTTAACCCTGCAGGGGTGTACTTCGTCACACACGCTCTCGCCACTTACCACCATGTACACGTCGTGTACCTCGGCAACCTTCAAGCGGAAGCCTGGCGAGGGAGTCGGCCATGACCTGACTAACCACACAAGTCTCTAGTCCAGGTTTATCGCCTATTCGGGTTCCATCCGCAAGGAGATCCGGCCGGGGTGTCGCTCACGGCCCCAAACGATGTGAACAGGGTTCCCATGCCCACCTCGACGGATGGATCTACGCTTGGTACACCGTGCCACGGTGCCTAGTCTGTCCCAAGCCCACCTGTACCGGGTACCACTTGGTAGACTACTAACACAACCTACAAACACCAGAAACTAGTTGCAACTCCTGGATAGAGATCGAGGCGGTTAATAAGCCGAGAGGGGTCGAGTTACCGGAACCCAATGTGTGGTAGTAACTGTTCTTGGATCACAAACACAGAACTCAGTTCCTGAGGACGGTTTCAATGAGACAACCCACCATGTACTCCTACATGGCCTCTCACCGCTACCTTTACCAAATCGTGTTCACACCCTTAGCTCTCACACAGTAGGACATGTTCACCACTTTCCAATTCATTCTCGATGAATCAGATCTGACACAACTCTAAGCAATAGCAGGCATGACAAACAAGCATGAATGCGTAGGCACATCAGGGCTCAAACAACTCCTACTCATGCTAGTGGGTTTCATCTATTTACTGTGGCAATGACAGGTCATGCAGAGGATAAAGGGGTTCAGCTACCGCAGCAAGTAATAGATGAATCGTTGTTGTCCTAATGCAGTAAAAGAGAGCAGGAGCGAGAGAGTGGGATTGTATCGGAATGAACAAGGGGGTTTTGCTTGCCTGGCACTTCTGAAGATAGCATTGAGTCTTCATTAGTGTCAACGATTGAATCGTCGGAACAGCGTCTACCGAGGGGAACAAATACCGGCAACAGAGAAGGGAAACACAATCAATGCAATGCACAATATGATGCATGAACATGACATGTCAATATGCTGTGTTTTAAGCTAATGCAACTAGAAACATGTTAAATGGAGTTGGTTTGAACCCTAGGTTCGAATTCAAACTCCATATGTGAGGGTTTAAATGCCATTTATATGACTTGGCCTAAAGAGCAGCTGTAAGTTGTTCTAACATGCATGAAAGTGCCATATTCAGATTCTTTGGATTTTTGTGATCATTTTTCATATATAATTTATTTCATTCTGAGTTACAGTTGATTTTCTATGATTTTTAGAAGTTTTAAACATTTTCTGGAATTTCTGAATTGTTTTTAATCCAGAAAATGATTTCCTGCGTCAGCCTGACGTCAGTGTGACGTCAGCAGGGACAACAGGGTCAACCCTGACGGCTGGGACCCACATGTCATTGGCTCAGAGTTAACTGGAAGTTAATCCCGTGTTGACTGGGATTTGACCCACCGCGGGGCCCGCTGTCAGTGACTGCGTTGTATAATTAGCAGTGTGGTTAGGCCCTAATGGCGTGGTTAGCCGGCGGCTTAACGACGGCGGCCACACCGTGCGGCGGCGGCTCGCCGGAGTGGCGCTAGGGCAGCGGCAGAGCGCGCTGAGGGCACTAGGGGGAAGCCCAGGCCCGTGCGCATCTAGGGAGGCCGCGTGGCTGCCGGAGATGGACTGTTGCGGCGGCGGCAGTGAGGTTAGCGGCGGCCGGAGCTCGGGCAGGACCGGCTACTTGCTATGGTGCACGGGAAGGTGAGCTAGCAGGTGCGTTCGTCTCCTGGGAGCAGCACGAGCACGATGACGTGCCCAGGGGCAAGCTACGGCGTCTGAAGCCACGACGGTGACATGGCCGTCGGCGGCGAGCTTCGGGCACTTGTGGAACGATGGCTAGAGGACGGGAACGGAGGGGGCGAGCAAAGAGGAGAGATGAGGAGCTCAAAGGGAGGCGGCGCAGAAGGTCAGTGGGCTCGGGGTCGCGCCAGACGTCGCGAATCGACGGCGGTGATCGGTGGCGCCCGAGGTGGAAGACGAGCTCGAAGGCGTCACCACGTTGCTCTTGGGGTCGGGATCTTCCGCGTGGAGGAGCTTTACGTCGTCATGGAGCTTTTGGACACGGGAAAGGGGCGAGAGGACCACGGTGGTCATGGTGGTAGCGAACGGCGGCGACGAGCTCCGCTCGGGTGTGCTCGGGAGAGGGAGCAGAGGGCGAGGGAGAGAGCAGAGAGTGAGGGAGAGGAGCGAGGGGGTCGAGGGGAGGTGCGTGGTGTTCACAGCCGCGTCGGGGAAGCGGCGGGAAGCAGGAGGTGGCGCGGGCGCGTGCTCGGCGGCGGTGCGCTGTCCCCCTCCTCTGCCTACTGGCAAAGGTAGGTGGTGACTGGCATGGGCCAGGTGGGCCGGCCCAGTCCAAGTAAGTGGCCTGAGGCCTATATCTCCCTCTCTTTTCCATTTCCTGTTTTCTATTTTCTGTAATTGTGTTTGGCTTTATTAAAAATGCCAGAGCATTTCCAAAAATCCTGATAATAATTGTGGGCACTATTTGAATTATTTCCAACAGCCCCCAATTGTTTCCAGAAGTATTGAAGCATTTAAAATATTTATAGGCATTAACTGCTCCAATTCAAATACAATATGATTTAGCTCAAAAATCCATAAATGGCCAAGAAATATGCTCATCATTTCTGGCAGAGGTTTTCACCTTTATTAGAAATCATGAACATTTTCCATGACATTTTGGGTTCTTTGCACCAGATTTTATTTAAACCGATTTGAATTCTTTCTGGTGCTAGGGTTTGATCAATCCCCATTTCAAGTTTCATGAAATTTAAACATGATGCAACAACCAAGCTAGTCCAAGTGAAATACGAGAAGCTAGGGATGTGACAGCCTTGCTTTGTACTAGTCCCTTACGTGCTCCTGAGACACAATTTAAGTACTATATTCTTGCGTCTTACTTTACTCTGTTGATGTAGAACAAGTTGTTAAACCTGAAGAACAACTGTTCTCATTAAAGATTCCATTGCTATCGTGCATACTGCTTTGCTCTTGTATCACTGTATTTACTCATATAAACTTATTTTTAAATTGAAGGATCCAATCGAAACTCCAATGGCACAGTAGGTATGTTTACACATGTTTCTTTAACAGGTTTGCTCTTATAAATACCTCTGTTTATTTCAATTTTAGTTGTGTATACTGTTGACTTCCCATATCATGCACATTACTAGCATCATAACAGAGCCAATAGTGTTGTTGTACATGTAGACCCGTGGTACCCATCTGAAATCGATCTTGGTGTGCCGTGTAGTTTCCCATGCTTTGTATTCTTTCAGTGCTGTTGTCTTGAACTAAAATGATTTGAACCGTGTCTCTATTTTGATTCGGCAAGACAATGCAGTGAGCATAGCACATAGATATATGTTTGTTTGATGCTTTTATTATGTACTACTTGGCAATAGAAGACTTGGTAGTTTAATTATGTCAACCTTACTAATGAACTGGTTCATTGAAATGAGTTTCATATACTAGTACATGCTAAACATGTTATGTGTGTGCTTGTTTCTTCTGTTAGAATGCTGAGAGAATATTGGGGAAGAGTGCCTTATGAAGCAATGGTAAAGGAAGTAATGCAGATAAGGTTCAGGATAGTGAGACATCTTTGTTGGTCTCCAACAAAGCTGATAAAACAGCTAAGGAAAACTATCTTGAAGACAGTGAGACAACCCCAAAGTCCTGTCTTGGTTTAGTGTTCGAGTTACTGGCCACTACCGCTTGCACAAGCTATTCAAACTCACTGTCTGAATCAGTTTGGTTTCTTGAGTCTCAACTACAAGCTGAAAGAAATCGATCAGCTGTACTGCGACAAGAAGCGGAAGGACTACGGAAGTCCCTGGAGCATTCAGATGCATACTTTCTGGTGCAACAACAAGCGTTGGAGGATTTTAGCGCCAAACAGGACAAAGCTAATAAGATTGCTAAGCTTATTGCCAGCATGGTGGATACCCAGGATAATGTTTCTTGAGCTCTTCTGAAGTTGTTTCAGTAATGGACTTGTTTTGCTGCCGCGTTTATTTGCACTCGTGGCCAATTTATACGGCTAGTGTATGTAATATGCTGCTTTGTTCCCTATATTTGCACTGGTGGCGACCTTTCATGCCTAGTGGATGCAATATGTGTAATAGCCGTAATAGCCTAGAGTTAGTTGCTTGCTTATTTATTATCAAATTGTCTTGTTTAGTTGTTTGCTTGTAGTCACTGTAGTTCTTTTTATGCGTTTTTCTAGTGGCCACGATAAACTAGGCCACAATAACCATTGCAACACACGGACTATTGTGACCAGGGTCCTGCTACCTGGTGTAGTGACCATGGACCTCCACGGGCTGTACGATCCATGGGCCTTCCACGGGTCGTAGGATCCATGGGCCTTCTACGGGTTGTCCCATCTATGGGCCTTCTGCGGGTCGTATAATCGTTTCGCGAAACATGGGCCCTACTATTCATGGACCAATGACGGACCGCAAAATGGGTCGTAAATGGGATAGAGTGGAAATCGTCTGTTTTATGGCCCGACCATAACGAGCCGTTAATAGGCCGTAATTGATGACGCTATGAAAACAGCCCAACGTGTTAACGGGCCACAAATAGGCCGACTGTAACCACAGGCTGAATTTGGCCCACAAGCGGAACAAGCCAGTAAAGGACCATAAGTAATCGAATTCTGGAAATGAGCCCAAGAATAAATGGGCCCTTAGAAGGCTAAAAGTTAACGCGGGCTAGAAACGGCCGACGGACTAATGGGCCGTTAATGGGCATAAAGCGATACACTATTCATTACGGGCCAGTTTCACCACGGGCCGTTAATGAGCCAAGAGTTACAAAGGACCTCATATGGGCAGAAAGACGTCATGGGCCGGAAGTTGCAACGGGCTGGAATCATACAAGACGGCCCAGATGACGTCATTGGGCCTAATTCGCATAAGCCATAATGGGCGTGACCTAGCGGCTGTAAATGGGCTATATGCGAACATGCCGCTAATAGGCTTTCCATGGCCCGGCCCGCTACCATTTGACCAAGTCAAACGAGATAGCCTTTTCAATGGGATGGGCCTCCGTTGGGCCGTGCCACATGTCAACGTATCATAGGATCCTTCGGTCCAATGAGTGGATGACATCTGTCCCAACAGTGAGGCGACACGTGGTTCCTCTGGCCATTGAGAATTTTACACGTGGAAAATCCCCATTGGTCTGGGCTGTTAACGGGTTATCGGATCCAAACTGGAACCCGATAGCTTAACGGTGACCCGTTATGATGGATGCCACGTGTCGGTTACCCTTGACAAAAGGAATTCAATGACGCACGATTTATCGTCATGGAAGTGGACACTTCCGTGATGATAATTTTGGTAATGTCATGGAACACTTCTACGACAGCACATGTATGACTATCTTGATTCTATCATAAAATCGTCATGGATGTACATGCATGACAGAAAACGTGACCTACTATGACAAACACGTATCATCACGGAAGTGTATTTTTTTGTAGTGCTACTCTTTGAAATTATGTGTGATGCAAGATATTATGATGTTGGTGCTGTTCTATGACAAAGAGTCGATAAGAAATTAAATGTTATCCATTATGCTAGTAAAACTCTAGAAAGTGCCCAAAGAAATTAGGCTGCCACTAAAAAAGAATTTTTAGCACTTGTGTTTGCTGGTGGTAAATTCCGATCTTACATAGTTGATTCTAAAGTAATTGTTCACACTGATCATGCTGCTATTAAGTACCTCATGGAAAAGAAAGATGCAAAACCTAGACTTATTAGGTGGGTTCTCTTGCTCGAAGAATTTGATTTACATACTATTGATAGAAAGGGAGTTGAGAACCCCGTAGTAGGCAACTTGTCTAGGTTAGAACATATTTTTGATGACGCACTACCTATGGATGATAGCTTTCCTGATGAACAACTAGCAGCTTCTCGTAGTACCCCTTGGTATGCAGACTATGCTAATTATATTGTTGCTAAATTTATACCACCTAGTTTCACATACCAACAAAAGAAATAGTTTTTCTATGATTTAAGATATTACATCTGGGATGACCCACACCTTTATAAAGGAGTTGATGGTGTTATGAGACGTTGTGTACCTAAGCATGAAGAGGAATATATCCTATGCAAGTGTCACTCTGAGGCTTATGGAGGACACCATGTGGGAGACAGAACTGCACACAAGGTATTACAATCTGGTTTTTATTGGCCAACTCTTTTCAAATATGCTTGTAAGTTTGTCTTGTCTAGTGATGAATGCCAACTAATTGGTAATATTAGTAGACATCAAGAAATGCCTATGAATTATTCACTTGTTATTGAACCATTTGATGTTTGGGGATTTGATTATATGGCACCTTTTCCTTCCTCTAATGGGTATACACATATTTTGGTTGTTGTTGATTATGTTACTAAGTGGGTAGAAGCTATTCCAACTAGTAGTGTTGATCATAACATTTCCATCAAAATTCTTAAACACGTTATTTTTCCGAGGATTGGAGTCCTTGATATTTAATGACTGATGGTGGTTCACACTTTATTCATGGTGCTTTCCGTAAATTGCTTGCTAAGTATGATCTTAACCATAGAATTGCATGTCCTTATCACCCTCAGTTTAGTGGTCAAGTAGAATTAAGCAATAGAGAAATAAAACTGATCTTGCAAAAGACTGTTAATAGATCTAGGAATATTTGGTCTAAGAAACTTGATGATGCATTATGGGCTTATAGAACTGCTTATAAATATCCTTTGTGAATGTCTCCATATAAAATGGTTTATGGAAAAGCATGTCACTTACCTCTTGAATTAGAACATAAAGCTTATTGGGGCAATTAAAGAACTCAACTATGACTTTAAACTTTCCGGTGAAAAGAGGCTATTTGACATTAGCGCACTTGATGAATGGAGAACCCAAGCCTATGAAAATGCCAAATTGTTTAAAGAGAAAGTTAAAAGATGGCATGACAAAAGAATACAAAAGAGGAAATTTAATGTAGGTGATCATGTCTTGCTATACAATTCTCGTTTAAGATTTTTTGTAGGGTAACTTCTCTCTAAATGGTAAGGACCTTACAGTATCGAACAAGTTTACCATTCTAGTGCTATCAAGATCAATAACGGCGAAGGCAATAACCCGAAGGTAGTGAATGGACAAACAATCAAACAGTATATCTCTGGTACGCCTATAAATGTTGAGACCAACATTATTCTGTTGGTGCAACAAACCCTAGGTCCGTTGCCCAGACTGTGCACAGGCACGTGAACAAGATCACAACACCAAGATCAGATTGAAGCACAAGGCATCAGTTCTTCAAAGGATCCAAGTGCAGATCCAGAAGACCAAGATGAGCCAGAAGAGCACGTTATCGCTAAGGATAGAATCTCCCTTGTCGGGCAGGCGAGCCCGGCAAGGTTGGGTTTGCCCTGAAAGAAAGCTTCCAAATCGTCCCAGCAGGCCTGCCGGGACTAGTGGAGGCAAGCCACGCCACCGCACCACCTCATGACGACGCACATAATCGATCAGTGCGGTGTCAAGCTCGAAAGAGACTAAGTGGCTGCTATGTGCCACATGGCAGCCACTTCCTACAAAAAATGCCTCCAAGTGACACCCATCCTTGGACGTGTCAAGCAAGCAGGTGCGAAGCTGGCAAAACCGCCCGGCTAGGATTGCGGGGCGAGCTGTGATGTGACGTTGAGTGGCGCATTTAATGCGCTCTGTCAGCCTCCAGAGTTAGGTATGATAGCACTGTTTGCTATCTAATCAGTGTATAATGACTGATTTTCCACTGTGGTGACCCCTTAATCTATAAAAGGAGGCCCATCGCGACCGTAGATGTGGTTGCTTGGTTGGCTAATCCACACTCTCACACACTCGTACGCGAGTAGCCGTCTTTGCCCCGAGGCAACCCTGCTGGTCAAACGTGCTGCGCTCACCACCATATTTTCCACCATCAATGCACCAAAGCATGAGTAGGTTTTTACACCTCGTGGCGGCCTGAACCTGGGTAAATATTGCATGTGTGATCACTGCCATGCTGTTTCATGCTACTCTGCTGTTTGTGCAACATGCCATCCCCCCGCCAAACCAGAAAAGGGCTCTTGGTCCCATAGGTGGCCGTGGTGTCCCACGACATCTTTGGCGTGCTGGGTAGGGGGATCACTTCGTGAACCCGAAAAGCGTGAGCAGCGCGTCATCTTCATCGGCATTTTCATCATCACTAGGTCCATCGACTATGGCTCCCAAGAAGAAGTCTGATGCCACAGCTCACCCGCCGACCTCGAAGGCTACGCCACCCACGGCCCCGGACGCCGCGGGGATTGCGGAAGCGCACGAGGATGTGGGTGTTGGGGGGACGCGGTCGGCGTAGGCGGCATCGTCACCGCCTCCCCCGCGGCCAAAGTAGGAGCGGGAGGCACCAGAGAAGAGCAGAACCAGCAACATCCCAGTGGTCATTCTCCATGAGGTATGAATGAAGGGGTTATTCCATTTGTACCTCTTCCCCTCGCCGAAGGGCATAGCCGCAGTGGTGGCGCCCGACTGGGGTGAATCGCCACCCTCCGGCCACCCCCATCACGGGCGCGACCGCAGGGAGCGCGCCTCCCCTTGAGCGGGTTGACCAAGCCACCATGCCCAATGCAGCTGCTGGCCCTCAAGCGCCTTCACTGTGTCACCATGCCATCCAAGCGGCTGGTTCGCAACAGCAAAGATGCGACGCAGTCGCCGCCGACACCATTAGAAGTCGGGCGACGATGCGGTCTACATCATCATCACCAATGCCGAGCACCTCTATGGAGGCCATGGCGCAGGCCCAGCTACTGTTGAGGTTCCCGTCGGCGGCCGATCAGATGGATGAGTAGAGAGCCACCATTCAGAGTCTAATTTGCTTTGCCGAGGCTAGGGGCTCAAAACGAGCTAGCCCGCCGCGGCCTCCCCAGGCTACAACGGCGGCTCGTGCTACTTGCCGTACGGAAGGAGCCACCCTCATGGTGCAGTCCCCACCAAGGCAATCAGTGCGAGAGCCACGAAATCAAGAACTCGACGACGTCTTGATGGCCTCTTCCGAACCTTGAACACGTCAAGGCCAACGGCGAGCCCTGGAGGACAAGCGGAGGCCCCGACGTCGACGAGCCTGCGCTCGAGGGTGGTGTGTGCCTGCCTTTCGAGTTGGGTGCCCTTCCTTCACTCGTGAGCTGTGGCAAGTCCATTAGCCATCCGCTCGCACGTTCAAGCCAGAGAAACCAAAGAAGTATGATGGGAGGCTGAACCCGGTAGTGTTCTTGAGCATCTACACCATCGTTGTTCAAGCTGCCGGGGAAGAGACGAGAAGGTGTTCGCCAACTACTTCCCTTTGGCACTCAAGTCCAATGTGCGGTCTTGGCCGATGCACCTACCGGAGAACTCCATTTTGACATGGGCTGACCTGTGCCATGAGTTCATTGGCGCCTTCTCGGGCGGCCTTCAAGAACTAGGGCGGCCCAGCGACTTGCGGCTTCCCCAACAGAAAGAAGGAGAGACCCTACGGAAGTATTTGCGGAGATTCAGCAGAGTCCAGAGAAATATCTCACATATCCACCCAGCGGATGTGATAGCTGCCTTCCAATCCAATGTGTGCAATCGCAATATACGTTCCAAGATGAATGTTTGGTTGCCCAAGACTGTGAAGGAGATTTACACCTTGGTGGAGAAATGTGCTGGGGTGGAGGAGGGAAGGAGACTCCCTGGAGAGGAAGATTGCATCGACATTGACTCAAAGGTTGACGACGAATCCACCAGTCAGAAGACGAAGAACAAGAAGCACAACAAGAGGCGCAAGGATAAGGCAGTGATGAGCGTCGAAGGATCGGGCACGCCTAGTACCGGCAAGAAGGTTAGGGCCGAAGCCCTTGGCAAAGAAGCTGCCGCTTGGGCTGACTGCCGGGGGGCTGCGGTTGCCAAGAAGGCTGGGAAAGGCGATGGGCCGTATTGCAAGATTCATCGGACCAAAGGCCACGACCTCCAAGAGTGTCATCAGGTTGAGCAGCTCGTCAAGAGGCAGAGGGCAGAATATGAGAAGCATGATATGGAAAAGGTTAGAGGTGGTGAAGCAAATCGCCCCGGCAAGGCTCTTCGGAACCAAGGGAAACCCGCCAGGGGCTGAGAGTGATGAAGGGGATGAAGAGGAAACCAGCGAGTAGGAATTCCACAAGGCCATTGATGCCCTGTGCATTGACGGGGGTGCATCTTTGCACTCCCCTCACCGCCAACTTAAACGGTGGGCGTGTCAGGTCAATGCCATGGAGACACCGACAGAGTCTCGAAAGCCGCTCAAATCGTTACACACGCCCATCATCTTTGATGAATAGGACCATCCTGACCGCACCACCGCGGTAGGGTGTTTTCCGTTGTTGGTCGCACCAATAGTTTGCAACCTCAAGGTCACAAAGATGTTTGTTGACGGCGGGGCCAGTTTAAATCTGATCTCCCCGAAGGTTATCAGCAAGCTTTAGATAGAAGAGGAAGAACTAAAGGTCACAGGCATGTTTCAAGGAGTCAATCCCGGCAGGAGTCATCCTAAGGGAAAAATCATGTTGCCAGTGACATTTGGGGGAGAATTGAACTACTGGGCCGAGAAGGTTCTGTTTGATGTGGTCGACCTCCCCTTGTCATACAATGGGATCCTTGGACGCCCAGGTCTGGCGAAATTCATGGCGGCATCCTACTATGCCTACAACACTTCGAAGATGCCAGGGCCGGTAGGAGTCATTTCCATTCCATCAGTCGAGAAAGACGCAATCATTTGCGTGAATAAGATGTACCGGGACGCAGTCGCGGCAGAGGCCGCTACAGCAACAGTCCTCGCAAAGGAAAACAAAGGAAAGAAGAAGGATAGCAGGGACACTAGCAAGGAATCTGGGAAGCGTACCTCTTCAGAGTGTGCTGCGCCTATTGATGACTTGCCGGAGAGTTCCAACAACAAGATATATAAGGTTGCTACACCACATGTGAAAAATATCCTAGCAGGGCTGGCTGGCGTTGATAGTACCTTCACTATCAGCGCACCCTTGATGACAAATAGGAAAGTGCACTCGTTGCCTTCCTGCGGGCGAATATCGATGTGTTTGCCTGGCAACCATCTGATATCCCCAGTGTTCCCAGGGAGGTAATTGAGGACCACCTTGCTATCTGCACACATACCCGACCCGTCAAGCAGAAGGTTTGAAAGCGGGCCTTGGAGAGGCAGCAGTTCATTGCCGAAGAGATTTTGATCCTTGAGGCAGCTGGTCTAGTCAGAGGAGTACTGGATCCGACAAGGTTAACAAACCCAGTGGTCGTGCACAAGGCTAATGGAAAATGGAGGCTTTGCATGAATTTCACAGATCTTAACAAGGCTTGCCTAAAGGACCCATTTCCCTTGCCACACATCAACCATATCGTGGACTCCACTTGGGGTTGTGATTTTTTCTCCTTTCTGGATGCATACTCTGGATCTCATCAGATCTTCATGTCCAAGGAAGATGAAGAGAAGACCTCATTCATCACCCCATGTGGTACGCACTGCTTCGTGCGCATGCCTTTTGGGTTAAAGAGTGTCGGGTCCACTTTAGCAAGAGCAGTCTAGATTGGTTTCGAACCACAGTTGCACAGAAATATTGAGGCTTATATGGATGATATTTTGGTCAAGACCAAGGAAAGATCAACCCTCATCCATGATTTGGAAGAGACGTTTGCTAATCTGTGCAAGATCTACTTGAAGCTGAATCCGGAGAAGTGTGTGTTTGGCGTTCCCTCCGGCATGCTACTTGGGTTCTTTGTATCCCGTCGCGGCATTGAAGCTAACCCCAATAAGATCAAGGCTATCGAGCAGATTTAGGCACCCAGGACAGTCAAAGATGTGGCGTCTGGCAGGGTGTGTTGCCGCACTTAGCAGATTGTCGGGGGAAACGACACCTATGGGATCCCGGGGAATCCCTTCTATGGTTGGCAGGGCATGGAGCTGTGCAAAGAGCAGGTCAAAAATATCAGCGCGAGGAGATTTTTACCCAGGTTCGGGCCGCAAACGATGCGTAAAACCCTAGTCCTGCTTTTGTCTATATTTGGTGTTCTTAAGCTCTTGAACTAGCTGCGGTGCATGCCCAGTCCAAAAAGTCTGAATCCTTCCACAGTATGCCTCGGCCTCCTTTTATATGTCAAAGGGGTCGCCATAGTAGCGCACAGGAGGTGGAAAGTATCTACAGTATACAAGTTTATCGCCTGGCACCGTAGGACAAACGCCTTTAATGCGCTGCCTACGTGCCCTCTTGCTTTATTAGGGGTGGCAACAGAGCTCGTCCCGTACGTCGCCGCCTCGCCCTGCGCCGACGCACGTCCAAGCTGACGAGGCATGCAGCGCCATGCTGGCTGGCTGGTTGCTGAGCTGGTGTGGTGACAGGGTCTTCATGAAGTTCTGCATGCCACCATGCAGGCACTCGCCTAGTTGGCGGGCTAGCCGCCGCCTCAGGACGGCCACGGGGCAGCGGAACGTTGGTGGGTGCGGGCCTAGCCGTCGCCCCATTGATGTCCCTGTCAAGGGTCTTGCCGGGGGCTCGCGGGTGTCCCCGGCAAGGATCTTGCCGGGGGCCTTCGGCCGTCCCCGGCAAGGATATTGCCGGTGGTCTTCATCTATCCCCGGCAAGGATCTTGCCGGGGGTCTTCGTCTTCTGGTCCTAATCTAGACTCACAGGCCTTTGGTCTTCACAAAGATCTTCATGCCACCATGCGGGTTCCCCTGAGTCTTGGTCTCGACGCTGTCGATGGTGTCAGAGCTCTCAGGCTCAAAGGTGGCGGCCTTGCTGGTGTTGGGCAAGTTGCCCCGTCGAGGCCCTTGCCGGGGCTATGCAGGCCGCCCCGACATGGGTGTTGCCGGGGGGAATCCATCTTGCCCCTTTGCTCTTCGCGGCTCTGGCTTGAGTACTACCTTGGCTGTCTCGTACCTTTGCTTCTTCTGCCCTGCCAAGCATGGCCGCAGGTGAGGCTACGACTGCCCGTGCACAAGTAAAAGGGAACAGAAACCCCCTACTTTTGTACGCCGACAGGAGCCCCCGGGTCTGGGCCACACATAAGCGTGAAGCGTTGTTGGGTTAGGCCCAAAACGGTGCGCGGGCATGCGTGGCAGGGCTTTAACCGCGGTAACTCCTTTGCTAGTTGCGCTTCCCCACGAGCCGCATTAAGTGCATGACGTGGGGGTCGTGCGTGGAACGGTCGCAGCACACTTGCGTCACCCTGCGATGAATAGTAAAGAGGCGTCCCGCGTCTTCCCCATAAAAAAGAGGAAGCCACAGGAGCGCGGCTCATTTACAAAGTGAAGTCGGGTCGTGGGCTTCATGGCGCCCGCGCCCCACGATCACGGGGTGGAAAATGTTCGCACTTGTCTTCTTAATTCTGGCCCGCCCTCCACGTGTCTCCCATGCCTCAGGGAGGGTAGGTGGCGGATACGTAGGGCATGAGAATTAACGCCGAGGCGGGAAGCCGGGTGTTGCTGATTGGAGTAGCGGGTCGGTCAAGATTCCCTGCGCCTCTGGCGGCCGGATATGTCGAGTGGGGCGGCCGCCCATAGGTTTTGGGGCCGAGCCCCAGCCCTGCCCCTCTATAAAAAGTGGAGAGGGACAGTGTCCTTCTGCATTCATCTCCTTCCAGCTTGATCCCTTTCTTCCCTTCGCCATGGTGAGAGGGCGCGCCGGCGCTCCAATGGCGGCGACGAGGCTTCTGCTCGACAACGTGTCCCTCCTCCTCCAAAGCTCATGGCAGCGGAGCCTGCTGTGAGAGGAAGAGGGAGGGGGCGAGGCCGAGGCCGCCACAGCACTCAGGGGAGAGGAGAACGGGGCGGCGCACCAGCCGCGCTTCCGCGAGCGGCTCCCCCCCAATGGAGGGCCATGTTAGAGACCAGCCCCGCGAGTTCTTCATTAGGCTGTACAAGCCAGTGTGCGGTCATCTCGGCCTTCCCACCCCGTTCGCTCGGGTAATAGAGCTTGACTCGCCGCAGACCTTGAGGCTGCATATGAGGGGCTGCGGGAATGGCGGCATGCGGGTCGACGTCGACTTCCCAGCCCCTCACGTCATGTATCTCCGCTGTGGGTGGAAGACGTTTGCCTGCACCCATAGCCAGTTGGAGGGGCACGTTCTCCAGTTCAAATTAATGGAGAACGGCCTGCTCTCCGTGAAGGTCTTCGGGCACATGGGAACCCGCTTAGGCTGCTGCGCGGAGAGCTCCACCAACAACGAAACTTCCTCCCCGGGTGACAATGACAAGGGGGACAACGACAGCGACGACGAGGATAGCGGGCGGGAGGACGTTGATTCTGACTCTGGCTGACCGTTGGCAGCAGCACCATCATCTGCATCGCCCTCCTCCCTCCGCCATGCGCCTTGCCGAGGGTCATCCCCGACATGTTCTCCATCGGCGCGTTCCCCGTCGCCTCTTTTTTGCCAGCACCTGTCGTACCTGGGAGGAAAGGGGCAAGAACGGAGTACTTATCTTTCTTTTAACTTATAGGCACTTGCCAAATCTTAATTTCTAAATAATGTAATCTCTCGAGCCCATGCCCGAGTCCTGTAACATTCGTACTTGTATCAGCATGTCAATGAAAAAGACTAGCCTTGCCGGGAACTCGTGCATGTATACGTCCATGTAGAGCCGAAATGCCTCTTTAATTCAAATAAACGAGTTCTCCCGGCAAGCTATCCTGCCGGTGCCCTCTGTGCCTGCTGGAGAATCACATCTGCCGGGTTACAGACAAAGGGCCCATCTCCTCGTCAATCTCCTTTTAGCAAAGGCTACTGTGACCATTCCGACCGAAGCAGCGTTCGGGTTAGGGATGGGGGCACCTAAGTTTAAAAGATAGTGGCGAGGTTTCCTAATGCACAAGTCACAGGTTACGAACAGGAATGGGCAAGAGGTGAACTTTATCTGTTCGGTCTGCCGGGGATCGCTGTGCCGGGGCAGTCTTCCCAATCTCTTGCCGGAGCCGGGTCTTTAGCGGAATCGAGCGTCCTTGCCGTGGCTGGAAAGAAGAGAGGGCATGAGCATGGAACTTTGGCGGTCCATTAACATTTGTTGGAAACAAAAAGCAGTACAATATCCTGGACAAGCATGTATATACGTATACACATAAGCCTGGAAATCTACATGAAACTATACATACTAAATGTTTTTCTTTCCCTGACTGCGCATAGGTTCTACGCCTAGCTTTGTACATAGGGTTACATGCCTTGTCGGCAAGGCTAGTACAAAAGGGGGGTTGTCGGGGCTCCCGGCAACCGCGCCTTAGGGGTAACTTGCGAAGATGTTCGATATTCCAGGAATTGCTCAACAGAATGCCATCTTCGGTCTCCAGGCGGACTGTGCCGGGCCTGGTGACCCGTCTTACCCGATAAGGGCCTTCCAACTTTGGCGTCAACTTGTTTGAATTCTTGGCGGATTGGATTCCCTGAAGAACAAGGTCACCTTCCTCAAGGCTTCGGGTGTGAACCTTGAGGCTATGGTAGCGGCGCAAGGCTTGCTGGTAGCGAGCGGCTCGCACAGCAGCCTGAAGACGATCTTCCTCAAGGAGCGTCGCGTCATCTTGGCGCAACTGCTCTTGCTCAAGCTCATCATAAGCGAGCACTCGAGGTGATCCGTATATGAGTTTGATGGGGAGAACTGCTTCTGCCCCGTATTCCATGGCAAAGTGTGTGTGGCCGATGGCTCAATTTGGTGTCATTCTGATCGACCAAAGAACCGTTGGCAACTCATCAATCCAGCGTCTTCCGCACTTGTGTAGCCTGTCAAAAGTTCTGGTCTTGAGGCCTCGCAACACTTCTGCATTCGCCCTCTCAGCCTGGCCGTTACTTCTTGGATGAGCAACAGAAGCAAAAAAAAACCTTGTCGCCGAGGTCTTGGATGTATTCCATGAAGGTGCGGCTCGTGAACTGCGTGCCGTTGTGGGTGATGACCCTATTTGGCACACCAAAATGGCAGACTAGTCCCTTGAAGAACTTCACGGCTGATTGTGTTGTCACCTTTCTCACTGGTTCCACTTCCGGCCACTTTGTGAACTTGTCGATCGCGACGTACAAGTACTCAAAGCCCCCGATAGCACAGGGAAAGGGGCCTAGTATGTCGAGCCCCCAAACCAAAAATGGCCAGGAAAGAGGGATTGTCTGAAGAGCTTGAGCTGGTTGATGAAGCTTCTTTGAATGGAACTGGCACGCTTCACACTTGGTTACTAGTGCAGTTGCATCCTGGAGAGCGGCGGGCCAAAAGAAACCTTGCCGGAACGCTTTGCCGGCAAGGGCTCTGGACCTTATGTGGGAGCCACACATGCCTCCGTGTATCTCTGCCAACAGCTCCATTCCGTCCCCCTGAGGAATGCACTTTAATTTCACTCCGTTCGGTCTCCTTCTCTATAGGGCATCATCCACAAACTGGTACTTGCTGGACCAACGGGCTACTTTCTCTGCCTCTTCTTGTTCCTCAGGGAGTTCCCCTGTTTGGAGGAAAGGAACGGTGCGCTGCGCCCATGCCGGAGCCTGGGGCTCGACGACAAGGACTAAAGTCTCATCTTCGGCCGTAGGGGCAGCTGCCTCTATGGTCAGGGCTTGGGGCCCTGCCGGAGGTTGCTGCTCCCCGGCAAGCTTGGGGCACCCAGCAACGTCCTTGCCGGTGGCTCCCGAGAGCTCAGCGGGAACGTACTTGTCGGGGCCTGCCTTCCTTCATCTGTTCTGTCCCGCTGATGGATCAAGTGATGGCTGGGTTAATTGAAGCACAAAGGTACCTGGTTCCACAGGCAACTTGAGGGCAGTGCATTGTGACAAGTCATGGGCAATGCTGTTCTCTGCCCAGGGAACATGCTCTGCTTGTAGACAGTCAAAACGCTCCTCCAACTTCCTCACTTCATCCACATGGGCCTCCATCAACGGGCTCTGGTAATCCTTGTTAACTTGCTTGACGACGAGTTGCGAATCACCTCTTATTATGAGCTTCCTGATTCCGAGGTCTGCCACGATCCTGAGACCGACAAGCAACACATCGTACTCCACCGTGTTGTTCGTTGATTTTTCCCGGGGAAAGTGCATCTGGACTACGTACTTGAGGTGCTCTCCGGTGGGTGCAACGAGTAGCACGACGGCACCAGCACCTTGCAGCGAGAAAGCTCCATCAAAGTACATAACCCAATCACGGCTCGTCTCCTTGCCGGGAAAGGTGGTCTCTTGAATCTCTTCGTCAGGTGTTGTGGTCCATTTTGCTATGAACTCTGCCAAGGCTCGGCTCTTGATTGTTGAAGTACTTTCAAACCTGAGCCCAAAGCTTGATAGTTCCAACGCCCACTCCACATCCTCCCAGTTGCGTCCGGGTTGTGCAAGATTCGTTGCAAAGGGAGGCGGGTGACTACGGTGATCTCATGTGATTGGAAATAGTGACGCAGCTTTCTCGAGGCCTTGCAGATGAATCTGTGTCAGTTTACAAAAGTAGGGGGCTTTCTGTACCCCGTTACTTGTGCGCGGGCAGTCGTAGCCTCACCTGCGGCCATGCTTGGTGGGGCATAAGAAGATAAGGTACGAGACTGCCAAGGTAGTACACAATCCAGAGGCGCGAAGAGCAAAGGGGCAAGATGGATTCCCCCCGGCAACACCCCTGCCGTGGTGGCCTACATAGCCCCGACAAGGGTCTTGCCGGGGCGACTTGCCCAACACCAGCAAGACCGCCACCTTTGAGCCTGAGAGCTCTGAAACCATCGACGGTGTCGAGACCAAGACTCAGGGGCGCCCGCATGGTGGCATGCAGATCTTTGTGAAGACCAAATGTCTGCAAGTCTAGATAAGGACCAGAAGATGAAGACCCCCGACAAGATCCTTGCTGGGGACAGACGAAGACCCCTGGCAAGATCCTTGCCAGGGACGCCCATGAGACCCCGGCAAGACCCTTGCTGGGGAAATCTGCGGGGCCACGGCTAGGCTAGCACCCGCCAATTAGGCGAGCGCCAGCGTGGCAGCATGCAGCTTCTAGGCCCACTAGTCAAGCACCTGCATGGTGGCATGCAGATCTTCAAGAAGACCCTGTCACCGCACCAGGTCAGCAACCAGCTAGCCAGCATGGCGCTGCATGCCTCGTTAGCTTGGACGCGCGTCAAAGCAAGGCGAGGCGGCGACAGATGGGACGAGCTCTATTGTCGCCCCCGATAAAGCAAGAGGGCACGTAGCCAGCACATTAAAGGCGTTTGTCCTATGGTGCCAGGCGATAAACTTGTATACTATAGATACTTTCCACCTCCTGTGTGCCACTGTGGCGACCCCTTTGACATATAAAAGGAGGCCCGAGGCGTACTGTGCAAGGATTCGGACTTTTTGGACTGGGCATGTACCGCAGCTACTTCAAGACCTCTAGAACACCAAATATACACAAAAGTAGTACTAGGGTTTTATGCATCGTTTGCGGCCCGAACCCGGGTAAAAATCTCCTCGCGCTGATCTTTTAGACTTGCTCTTTGCACAGCTCCACGCCCCGCCAACCGAAGAAGGGATTCCCCGGGATCCCATAGGTGTCGTTTCCCCCGACATCTTTGGCGTGCCAGGTAGGGGGCGCCGAGGCTGTGAAAATCTGGTCTAAAAGTTAGCGCATTGACTTCGTCCTCGCCATGGCCCCCAAGAAGAAGGCGATCACGGTGATCGGATCGTCTGGAGCCGGACCGCCCGTACCAGCACGGATGGGCGATGGAGTGTTCGCGGGTGGTGGCGGAGGCGTGGCCCGCGAGCATCCACGACACTCTGGCAATCGGAGCCAGACGAGCGGCGTCGTTCATGGCCAAGATGACGAGCCGCACGCCGCTGGGTCCAGGGCGGGGCCATGCTGCCCACAGGTGGCGCGGCGACCTCCTGGACGCCCTAGCCGATGCCCGCGCCGCGGTCTTCCCAGGCCGCACATGACGAGCAACGCCGTGATGTTGGTGCCCCCGGGCACTGCCACGGGAAGAGCCCTTTGCGTCACTCTCGAGACGCACCGGGCCAGCATGCGCGCCCAGACGCTGGCGGAAATGGCGCGCAACCACGAGACCGTGATAGAGCTCCTTCTAACATGGTTAGAAGTCGGAGCGCGTCACGGTCCACGCAGCTTTCGCCGCCACCCACGCCAGCAGAAGCGTTGGCACGCGTGCAACTGCTCCTCGACTTTCCTCCTACCCCGGAGAAGCTCGACGAGTGGAGAGCAACCATTCGGAGCCTCATCAACTTCGCCAATAAAGATGAACCGCGACCGGCGGGACCCTCGTGCCGGCGCTCTGTCGAGCCTGTGCATGCCGGTGGTGGAAGGACCGGATACACTGCGACCATGGTGCACTCTCCTCCCCCACGCCAGCAATAGCAGCCGCCGGCTCGTCGGGCCGACGCCCGCGACAATGTTTCCAGAGCATCGTCTGACCCGCGAGCCCGCTGCAACGAACGTCAAGTTCTTCGGGAGCGAGCTCAGGAAGTCGCTCGGACCACTATCGAGCAGCAGCGGGAAGTGCGCCGTCAGTCAGAGAGGCATGTGGGGCCCACTATGGACCGCCCAGCGCTGGGGGGTTCCGGTGACCTACCTTACGAGGTGGGTTGTCTAGCCTTTACCCGTGAGCTGCGGCAGTTCCAATGGCCCACTCACCGCACCTTCAAGCCTGAGGTTGGAGAAAAGTACAATGGCAGGACTCACCTGTCGGAGTTCCTCAGCATCTACACTATTCAGATGCAAGCAGCCGAGGTTCGCGATGACAAGGTGCTTGCCAACTACTTCCCGTTGGCACTTAAGCCAACGTAATGTCATGGTTGATGCACCTGCCAGTGGATTCCATTTCTTCTTGGACGGAACTGTGCCACGAGTTTGTTGGCTCCTTTGTCGGAGGCTACCAAACTCCTGGCCAGGGAAGTGATTTGAATGTCATCCCCAGAAGGACGGCGAGACCCTGCGCAAGTACATACAAAGGTTCAGCCATGTGCAGTACAATATCCCAGATGTTCATCCCGCCACTGTTGTTAGTGCATTCCATCAGAATGTGCGCAACCGCAAGATCCGCGAGGAGCTGCCGATGTAAAAGATTAAGGATGTAGCCTAGCTTTATGTTCTGGCCGATAGATGCTCTTGGGCTGAAGAAGGGAGGAAGTAGCCCGGTGAAGACGCCAGTGTGGAAACCGACTCCATAGACGAAGACGTCGTCGCCCCAGCAAATAAGGGCCGACGCCGCAATAGGAAGCGTAAGGGCAAGATTGTGCTTGTCGTCGAGGGATCCGGCGACCTCGGCGTCGCCAATAAGGCCAAGGCTGACGACCCCGGCAAGGAAGTTGCCGGGTGCGCTGCCTGCTAGGCCTTGGCAGTTGCCGACAAGCCAGGAGGCTCCGACAAGCAGTGTCGCAAGATCCATCGCACCAAGGGCCATGACCTCCAGAATTGTCAGTAGGTTGAGCTGCTTGCAGAGAAGCAGAAAGCTGAGTATGAGAGGCGCAATAAGGAGAAGGGCCAGGATGGTGCTGAGGTCGCCGGGACAAAGATAATCAACAAGAGAGGCCTGCTCAGGGCCACGACAAGAAGTAGGGAGACGATGATCATGATGAGGACGACGAGTCTAGTGAGCACGAGTTCCAGAAAGCTATGGAGGCCATGTGCGTCGACGGTGGCGCCTCGTTGCACACCTCTCACCGCCGACTTAAGTAGTGGGCGCATGAAGTCACTGCGGCGGAGCCATCGTTCGATGCCAAGAGGCCACTGAAGTGGTCCAGCACGCCTATCATTTTTGACACCGAGGATCACCCTGATTGCACAACCATGGTCGGGTGTTTGCCGTTGTTGGTTTCACCAACAATACGCAACCTCAAGGTGACAAATGTGCTAGTTGACGGTGGGGCTAGTCTAAACTTGATCTCGCCCGCCGTGATCGAGATGCTGCAAATCCCCGATGGGTATCTCGAGGAGACAGGCACGTTTCAAGGGGTCAACCCGGGGAGGAGTCAGCCGAAGGGTAAGGTCACGTTACCCGTTACATTTGGGGGCGAGCTGAACTACAGGACGGAGAAGATTGTTTTTGATGTTGCCAAGATCCCCTTGCCCTATAATGGGATCCTAGGCCGCCCAGCGCTGCACAAGTTTATGGCGGCATCACATTACGCCCGGGCCAATGAGCATCATCACCGTCCCCTCCGACAAGAAAGACGCGCTCATCTACACCGGCCAACCTTACAGGGAGGCAGCTGCAGCAGCTGCCGCCGAGGCACTTGTTCCTACCACTGAGACCCCGGGAGGGAAGAAAAGGGGGAAGGCCTCTGCCCCTGCTGGCAAGGCCCCTTCCGGCAAGACTTCTGACCCCGGAAAGGACTCCTGCACCTCCTCCGGCAAACGCGCCTCTCCGTACCGCTGCGTTCCCGTTGAGGACATGGCAGAGAGCTCCGCCAGCGGGAGCAAGAGGTCCAAGGCAGTCCCACCAGAAACCAAGAAGGTGCCCGTCAAGGAGGATGGCATGGGTGGAGCTTTTACCATAAGCTCCACCCTTGACAGCAAATAGGAAAGCGCACTCGTCGCCTTCCTGTGGGCGAATGTCGACGTGTTTGCATGGCAAGCATCCGACATCCCCGGTGTTCCCAGGGAGGTGATTGAGCACCACCTTGCTGTCCGTCCCCATGCGCGGCCCATTAAGAAGAAGTTCAGGAAGCAAGCTTTGGTGCGACAAGATTTCATCATCGAGGAGATCAGGAAGTTGGAGGCGGCAGGCTTGGTCAGAGGAGTGCTCCACCCCACGTGGTTGGCCAATCCAGTGTTAGTGCGTAAGGCAAATGGGAAATGGAGGCTGTGTATCGATTACACAGATATCAACAAAGCCTGTCCAAATGATCCTTTCCCTCTGCCACGCATTGACCAGATAGTGGACTCCACTGCCGGCTGTGACCTGCTGTCATTCCTCGATGCCTACTCAGGATACCACCAGTCTTCATGATGAAGGAAGACAAAGAAAAGACTGGGTTCATCATCCCATGTGGTACGTACTTTTTATACGTATGCCTTTTGGGTTGAAAAAAGCTGGTTCAACATTTTCCCGAGCAGTCCAAATTGGTTTTGAGCCCCAACTGCATAGAAATATGGAAGCTTATATGGATGATATAGAAGTCAAAACCAAGGACAAGGTCACGCTCGTGCAGGATCTTGAGGAAACACTGGCCAACCTGCGCAAGATCAACCTCAAGCTCAACCCAGAGAAGTGCGTATTCGGTGTCCTATCTGGCAAACTTCTTGGGTTCTTTGTGTCTCAATGTGGAATCAAAGCAAATCCTGATAAGATCAAAGCGATTGAGCAGATTGAGGCGCCAAGACGAGTCAAAGACGCCCGTAGGCTCGCCGGCTGTGTTGCTGCTCTAAGTAGGTTCATCTCCAAATCTGCTAAGCGTGCCGTCCCCATTTTCAAAGCTTTGAAAAGGGCGGCTCCAATGAAATGGACTCCGGAGGCAGAGGCAGCGCTGCGAGATCTGAAGAGGTACCTCTCCTCCACGCCAATACTAGTCGCGCCTAAACCGCAAGAGTCGTTGCTGCTATATCTAGCAGCAACAAATCAAGTGGTCAGTGCTGCGCTAGTGGCACAAAGAGAACTTGAGGAAGAAGCAGCAGTAGCGGCGGAGCCATCGAATGATGGGCCGGAGCTTCCCCCGGCAGGGCCTGATGCCGGCAGGGCGAAACCCCCGGCAAAGCCTGGTCCTGGCGAAACCCCCGGAAGTTGAACAGAAGAGGAAGGTGATGCAGTACCTGGTCTATTTTTTCAGTTGCCTCTTCAAGGGGGCTAGATCAAGATATTCTGGTATACAGAAGCTACTTTTCGGCCTCTTCATGGCTGTCGAGCACACCTGCCATTCTTCAAAATTTTGAAGTAGGGACCATGAAGTGGACCCTGGAAGTGGGCGCAGCATTACAAGATTTGAAGACCTACTTGTCCTCTGTGCCCACTTTGGTTGCTCCCAAACCACAAGAGCCATTGCTACTATACTTAGCGGCCACTAATCAAGTGGTTAGTGCAGCCCTAGTGGCACAGCGGGAGGTAGAGGAAACAGAGGGTGAGCAAAGCCCGACAGGACCAGATGAGAATCAAGACAAAGAGGAGCACGGCAGCAAGGGCAACACGAAGGACGCGGAAAGGAAGAAAGTGGTGCACTGACCAGTATACTTTGTCAGCTCCCTTTTACAGGGGGCTAGATCGAGGTACTTTGGTGTGCAAAAGTTGATTTTTAGCCTCATCATGGCATCAAGGAAACTGCGCCACTACTCCCAAGCCCATGAGATCACGGTTGTCACCCGCTTTCCATTGCAGAGGTTACTCCGAAACCCTGAGGCTATCGGCAGAATAGTGGAGTGGGCTTTGGAGTTGTCCGGCTTTGGCCTAAAGTTTCAGAGCACATCCACAATTTAGGGCAGGGCATTGGCAGAGTTTATTGCAGAATGGACGCACAAGGCAAGGAAGCACCCCAAGAATGGATCATGTATCTTGATGGTGCATTCTCCCTACAAGGTGCAGGGGCTGGCGTGCTTCTCATTGCTCCCACTGGGAGCACTTGAAGTACGTCGTTCAGATGCATTTTCCCCGGGAGGAGGCAACCAACAATACAGTAGAGTACGAAGGGCTCCTTGCCGGGCTTAGGATTGCTACAGAATTGGAAATCAAGAAACTGATCATCCGAGGAGATTCACAACTTGTGGTGAGACAAGTCAACAAAGATTACCAAAGTCCATCGATGGAGGCATACATTGAGGAAGTGAGAAGATTGGAGGAGCACTTTGACAGATTGCAAACAGAGCATGTACCCTGTCCGGAAAACACCATAGCTGATCATTTGTCAAAGTATGTTGTGCAAAAACTTCCTGTGGAACTAGGAACTTTTGTTCTCCACCTTACTCAGCCCTCCATATCCCCGGAAAAAATGGCCCCAAAGAGGAGGAAGTTGGACTCCAGTAAGCCTCTCCCGGTAGAGCATCCCAGGGCTCCTGGTAGGGACCCTGCCAGAAGCATCTCCCCATTGATTGTCGGGCTCGGCCCTCCTGCCGGCCACTAGTCCCCGCGGTCGAGGAATGTGCTCTGGCAGAGGAGGAGGTGCCACAAGTCCTTGTTGCCGCGCCCCAGGCTCCAACTTGGGCAAGGTGCATAGTCAATTTCCTCCAAACTGGAGAACTTCCTGATGAGCAAGAGGAAGCTGAAAGAGTAGCCCGAAGGGCCAGTATGTATCCGCTTGTCGATGACACTCTTTACAGAAGGAGGCCCAATGGTGTGAAATTGAAGTGCATCTCCCGAGAAGAAGGAAAGGAACTGCTGACGGAAATACACAAAGGCATGTGCGGATCCCACATTGGATCAAGGGCATTAGGTGGGAAAGCATTCCGGCAAGGATTCTATTGGCCCACAGCTCTCCAAGTGTAAAGCCTGCCAGTTCCATTCCAAGAACATCCATCTGCCTGCACAAGCTCTTCAAACAATCCCTTTGTCATGGCCATTTTTGGTCTGGGGGCTTGATATCCTTGGCCCTTTCCCCAGAGCTGCCGGGGGCTTTGAATTCTTGTCCATTGTCGTCGACAAGTATACAAAGTGGCCGTAAGTAGAAGTCGTGAGAAAGGTGACTGCTCAGTCAGCTATCAAGTTCTTGAAAGGATTGGTGTGCGCTTCAGGGTCCCTAACGGATCATCATCGAGAACGGCACCCAGTTCACGAGTCGCACCTTCATGCAATATGTTCATGCCCTCAGAAGCAAGATCTCATTTGCCTCTATTGCACATCCCAGAATCAATGGACAAGATGAGAAGGCAAATGCTGAAGTGTTGCGAGGACTCAAGACAAGAACATTTGCTACGTTGCGGAAGTGCGGCAGGAGATGGATCGATGGGCCGCATGGAGTTCTCTGGTCCCTCAGAACGACACCAAATCGAGCTACCAGGCAGACTCCCTTCTCCCTAGCCTATGGGGCAGAAGAAATTATCCCCACGGAACTCTTTTACGGGTCGCCTTGAGTGCTTGCTTATGATGAAGTAGCGCAGGATCAGCACCGACGTGATGATGGTGTGCTTCTCAAGGAGAATCGTCTCCGGGCTGCTACGCATGCTGCATGCTACCAACAAGCCATGCGTCGCTATCACAGCCGCAGGGTTCATGCCCTGTGTTCTATCACAGCCGCAGGAAGGCGACCTTGTCCTTAGGCATGTTCAATCCACCAAGGGTGCAAACAAGTTGACGCCGAAGTGGGAAGGCCCTTACCGGGTAGTACGAGTCACCAGACCTAGAGCGGTCCGTCTGGAGTCCGGAGATGGCATTCAATTGCAAAACTCATGGAATATTGAGCATCTCCGCAAGTTCTACCCGTAAGGCGCGGCTGTCGGGCCTGCCCGGCAGCCATCCTTTTTATAGGCCTTGCTTCAGTTGCTTGTAACCCCTTGTACAAAGCCAGGCGCAAACCCTGAGCAACAGAAAAATAAATGAAGCACCGTGGGGGCCCCCGACAAGTTGCATGCTTGCATAAGTATTTCATGAGAATCGCATGTTCATGTAGATAAGATCGCATCTCGCATCATTTCCATCTGCATAAAAGTTCAGGTTCCTGCCGAAAACTTGGCCTTCAAGGGAAGCTGGAAACATGAACCAACACTGCGATCTCCGGCAAGCCAAACAGATAAGTTCTATCTCTTGTCCATATGTGTACGGTAAGCAAAGACTTGTGCATAAGAGAACCTCGCCGCTTTTTGAAACTTAGGTGCTCCCATCCTTTGACTTGAACATTGCTTCGGTCCGGATAGTCACAGTAGCCTTTGATGAAAAAAAGATTGGCGGGGGGCTGGTCCCTCTTCATGATTTGTGCCCGGTAGGCTTAACCCCCTGACAACAAAATAGAGGGTACCAGTAGGATAGCCTACCATGGGAAACTAGTTTATTTAAAAATATAGAGGCACCCCACCTCTGCATGGACGTATACATGCAGGAGTCCCCGACAAGGTGCATCTTTTTCATTAATATGCTGATATAAAAAGTACAGACCTTACAGGACATAGACATGATTCAAGAGATTACATTATTTGAACTAAAATTTGGTAAGTGCCTACAGGTTTAAGATTTAAAAGAGATAAGTACCCCGTTATCTCCTCTTTTCTTTTTCCCTCCACCAGGTATTGCGGTGGGAAGAGGAGAGGACTAAAGAAGCACCCAAGAAGGAGCACCGCCCCGACCACCACCTCCTCCTCGAGCGCCACGACGACCATGACCTTGCCCCCTCCCTCCTCCTCTCATGGTGGGTTCCATCGCCGCATTGTCCGAAGGAGGAGGTATACGCTGTCGACCAGAAGCTCTCGCCGCCGCCGCTGGAGCACCACCGCGTCCACGCCCTCTCACCCTGGCAAGCAGGGAAAGTTGGAAAGGGAAGAAGGAAAGTGATAACCCACAAGTATAGGGGATCGCAATAGTTTTTGAGGGTAGAGTTCTCAACACAAATTTGTAGATTCAACACAAGGGGAGCCAGAGAATATTTGTAAGTATTAGCAGCTGAGTTGTCAATTCAACCACACCTGGAGATTAATTACCTGCAGCAAAGTGATCAGTAGCAAAGTAGTATGATAGTTTTGATAATAGTAGTAGCAGCAATAGTAACAGTAACAGTGATAGTAGTGATTTTGTAGCAAGTGCAACAGTAACAATAGCAGTAGTAACTTAGCAGAAACAATATAAGATAAATTTGTAGGCACAGGATCGGTGATTTGTTGGATGATATTCATCATGTGACAGTCATAACCTAGGGTGATACGGCACTAGCTTCAGTTCATAAATATAATGTTGGCATGTATTCGGTAAATAGTCATACGTGCTTATGGAAAGAACTTGCATGACATCTTTTGTCCAACCCTCCCATGGCAGCGGGGTCCTATCACTACTGCAGGATGGGCCAAATACGATACTACGATGAGAGACCCTTCGATGAAACTGTGTGGGATGCCATAATCATAAACGGTGGTGAAAAAACCGTCAAAAAAGGTGCAAGACGTTTGCAATGACGGATGCATCAAACATGGTTTAGATTTTAGTCACGTGTGCGATGCAGGGCATACGGTTGAGTTCAATTAACTATTTGCGATGAGGAGGAACAAAAGAAATGGGGAGCCAAATGAAGGTGTGTGTGATATACAACATACGGTTCACTAGGATGAACTGTGTAGGATTAGGCAACACAATGGAAACGGTTCAACCGAACAAGATGTGTGTGATACGCGGCAAACAGGTCCGTAATCAGAAATGTGTGCGAAGACCAATAATAACACAGACGATTGCTGCTAATAAGCCGTCTGATTTGCTCTATCTACAGAAGAATAACATGTATATATATTGTCGGTGTACAAAAGTAGGGGCTCTCCTTTTTACCCCTTTACTTGTGCACGGGCAGTCGGAGCCGCGCCCACGGTCACACTAAGCAGAGCAGAGGAGAGAAGCCGAAGGCACAAAGTGACCAGAGGCAACGCCAAGACCAAGAAACACAAAAGAACAAAGGGGCAAGGTGGACTCGCCCGACAGGACCCTTGCCGGGGCGGCCTCCGCGGCTCCGGCAAGAGCCTTGTCGGAGCAGCTTGCCGAACACCAGCAGAGCAAGCCACCCTTGAGCCCGAGGGTTCCAACGCCACCAACAAACACATTGGAACCAAGGCTCGGGTGGCACCTCCGTGGTGGCATGCAGATCTTTGTCAAGATCATAAACATACGAGATCAGATGAGGACCAGAAGACGACGATCCTCAGCGGGATCCTAGCCGGGGAAATCCATGAAAAACCCGGCAAGACGCTCGCTGGGGAAGACCACGATGCCACGGCAACACCCTTGTCGGGGCCCCGGCAAGGCCCTTGCCGGAGACACCTACAGGGCAGCAGCAAGGCCCGCGTCTGCCAAGGCTGCACCGCTGTCCCCATGCAGCTGCCAGCTCAACCAGCTGGGCAGGCACGTGCGTGGCGACGAGCGGCCTCCAGGACTGACTCAGCAAGCACGTGCGTGGTGACATGCAGATCTTCGTGAAGGCTCCTCCACCGCTCCAGCCCAGCAGCCAGCCAATGTTGCGCTACGACGCCTCGTCAACTCGGATGTGTGTCGAAGCCAGGTGAAGCGGCGACAGCTGGGACGAGCTTCCTTGCCATCCCCAATAAAGCAAGAGGGGCACGTCGGCAGCGCATTAAATGCATTTGCCCGACGGAGCCAGAGGATAGACCCATCCACTGTACACCTTTCCACCTCCTGTGTGCCACCATGGTGACCCCTTTTGTCTATAAAAGGAGGCCCGAGGCAACCAGGAGAGGGACTCGGATCTTTTGGGAAAATCACACCCCGTAGCTAGCTCAACAACACAAGAACACTCAAATACATCCACCAAACCAGGACTAGGGTATTACGCATCTTCGTGGCCCAAACCTGGGTAAATGATCTGCGTGCTTCCTGTCACACCCGCTCGTTGCAGAACCTCGCGCCCGCCAACCGTAGAAGGGATCCCAGTGATTCCATAGGTGTCGATTTCCCCTGACATCTTTGGCGCGCCAGGTAGGGGGGCGCAGTTGTGGAAATCTGGTCTGATCGGAGCAGCGGCTTCTTCGTGGCCGTCGTTCCGAGGAAGAAGACGACCAAGCTTGACGGGACCATCTGCAGATGAAGTGGATGCTGTCGGATGTGGGGTTCCGGCAAAACCCTTAAGGTTCGAACTCTGGGGTGCGCGCGAAGTCTTTCCCTCCTACCGATCCACGCCCTAGCTCACTAAGATCTTGCGGACGAACTCGACGAACTCACAACACAGAAAGACACGAGATTTATACTGGTTCGGGCCACCATTGTGGTGTAATACCCTACTCCAGTGTGGCGGTGGTGGATTGCCTCTTGGGCTGATGATGAACAGTACAAGGGGAAGAACAGCCTCGTGAGGTTGAGGTGTTCTTGTGCCTAGGGTAGGCTCTCGGTCAGATCAGATCAAGCTGAGATGCCCCTGTCGGATGTGGGGTTCCGGCAAACCATTAAGGTTCGAACACTGGGGTGCGCGCGAAGTCTCTCCCTCCTACCTATCTATGCTCTAGCAAGCTAAGATCTTGCGGATGAACTCGTCAAACTCGCAACACAGAAAGACACAAGGTTTATACTGGTTCGGGCACCGTTGTGGTGTAATACCCTACTCTAGTGTGGTGGTGGTGGATTGCCTCTTGGGCTGATGATGAACAGTACAAGGGAAGAACAGCCTCCTGAGGTTGAGGTGTTCTTGTACTTGTGAACTTGTGGCGTGAGGATTCGATCAGTTCAACCTGCCTCTACTGTGGTAGCTAGCTCTACTTATATAGGCCCTGGTCCTCTTCCCAAATATCGAGCGGGAAGGGAGCCAACAACGGTGGGCAAATTTGAAGGGGGACAGCTAGTACAAGCTATCCTGACAAAAGCGGTCTTCGCTTGCGAAAAGCCCTGGGATGATGCCGTCCTGGGCCCCATGATGACCTCCACCTGGCCGTCCTCCTGGTCTTGGTCTCATTGCACCAATATGGCAACCTTTGCCTGATGCCTCGGTACTCTTCGCCTGCACTAGCCTCCTTAGCACCAAAGAGGAAATAAGGACGCTGCGCGCACCGACGCTCGCCTGGTACCGTTCGTCATGGACTACGTCACAAGAGCTTCGTGAGGTTTGCCTCGCCTTGATATCTCCGCTCCTTGTGAGCCTGCCTGGCTAGGCCACTCCAGAGGAGGTCTTGCGTCGTCCGCCTCGCGAGGCTTGGACACTCGCAATGGTCTTGGGCGCCTTGTTGATGAAGATGGGCCGTACGGCCCGCTGCCTGGCCACGCTGTGGGCCGTAGGCAGGCAAGTCTGGGGACCCCCGTTCCCAGAACACCGACAGTAGCCCCCGGGCCCAAGGTGCGCTCGGGCTTGGCTTCATGGCGAAGCCAAGGGTCATGTTCGGAGCACCGCGGGCGCCAAATGCCTGCGGCCTCGGTTGACGCGTGGCAGTTGATTGGACGGGGGCGTCTCCGCTTCCCCACGCTGCCTTTGAATCCGCCTGGCTATGCAGCCCCTGCGGCCTACACAATTATTCCTCCGCCTCCTGCGCCTTGCTTCCTAATTCCCCTTCTTCCTTGTGGCTCTGCTTCTCTTCTCCAATCTGACTCGCCTCCGCCTGCTCCATCGTCATGGCGCCTAAAAAAGTTGAGAAGGGGAAGAGTCCCCTGTCTCTTACAGCTGCGCCTCCGTCCTTTGCACCGGCGCTCGGCCGGTCTCAGGTGCTCAATGACAAGGCCATGGACAAGGTGCGCCCGATGCTTGCTTCCAGCTTCAATGAGTGGGGGGAGACGGTGGCTTGGCCCGCGTCTCGCACTCGCACGGCTCAGACGGCCACCGAGGTCCCAATCTTCATAGATGCCCTCTGGGCTGGCCTGATTCCACCCTTCTCCGCCTTCTTCAATGCTATGCTTGAGCATTATCAGATCCACATGCTGCATCTCGCCCCTCAGTCTGTGAGTCTTCTTGCTGTCTTTGCCTTCTTGTGCAAGGCCATGGTGGGCATCGCTCCTTCAGTGGCTCTCCTCCGTCACTTCTTCTCATTGCATCTGGCCGACCCTCAGCAATGCTCGGGGTGCGTGAGCTTCCAGGCAGTGGCTGCGACGGCGGGCGAGGGGATCGATTTCGAGCTCCCTCCATCCACGAGCGAATTCCGGATACGATGGGTGTTCGTCGATGCCAGTGTGCTCAGTCCTCTGCTTCAGGCTCCGTCGGGGCCCGCTGTTCCTAACTCCGGCTGGAGCCATCAGCGGCTCGCGAGCCCCGGCCTTGCCCACGTCTGGCTCAGGTTGAGGTTGCTGAAGGATCGCGGCGTAACTGCACCGATGGTGGTGAAGGAATTCGTCCAATGCCGGGTCGCTCCACTTCAACGCCATTCTCGCGCAATGTGGACCTTGCTCAGCAGCCAGGATCACATGAGGTTTCAGGAGTCTGGGCACCTCCTCGGGACGCGGCGGACAGTGCTCAAGGTCCTGATGGGTGTCTTTCTGCCGGCCGAACTGCCTGGGAAGAACTGTTTGTTGTACCACTGCAAGAATAAGGATGAATTTGTGAAGGACATGCCTCTCTTCGATGAATGGGGGCCATGGCCGATCGGCCTGGAGGGGCCGCGTGAGAACCCCGTCGTCGTGTTTCCCTTCCTTGTCCCTGATGCTGAGCTCGCCCCAAGTGACGGTGCAGGTGGGCGAGCGCTGAGGAGCATGTGCCGAGCGGTGATCCTAGGGCATCGTCTTTAGGAGCCTGCCACTCCCCTCCTGGGGGGTCGGTTGTTGAGGAGACACTACATGTGGCTCCCATCGCCGAGGCTCCAGGAGCCTCGGGAGGTCGTGGTGAAACGGTGCCTGGCTGTTCGCCGCAACCGGGCACCCCTCAAGATATTCTTCTGAGCTCTTCTTCGGCCCCGGTGCGCACCGGCCGTCACGTCTAGCGTTTCGGTCATCTTTGTGTGGACTTCGAGGAGCTTCGCAAGAAGAAAGGATCTCCCAACGGCAGCAACATCTTTGGACCGCTGAAGCGGAGGAAGTACATTGCCATTGACGTGTAAGTACCGTACCGCCATGGCTCTCTGTGTGTTGCTTTCTTCTTCTGACGCCTGTCTTTCAGGGCTCCTTCCACTGAGGTTGCTGAATCTCCTGAGAAATGGCCTCCTTCTTCCTTAACTCTTCCACCAGCCTCGAGCGCTCCGAGTTCGCTAGTTTCCCCTGGAGCAGGGTTGGTTGAAGGGGCACTCTTGCCTTCCTGGCACGTTGAACCTGCGGCCTCGTCGCTCCTCCCCCTTGGTCTGGCGTGGAGCTTGGCAGGCATGCCCAAGACTCCCCAGCTAATTTTTGACTGCAACTTGTTGGCTTCGATCCTCGGATCCTCTTTGAGCAGCGAGCCCCAACAGGCTTGGGCTTCTCGCAATGACGGGCTGGTGTTGGGTGTGGCGCCAGCCCCCAGCCCCCTGCCCAGGGGTGGCACGCCGCTTGACGCCCCGCCCGCAGTCCCCGAGGTGGAGGACGAAGAATGCCGGGCGTTCGAGCTCGAGCGCGGGCGGAGCGTGGTTCGCCATGAGCTCTTCCAGGAGGCGATGAACGCGATGAGCCGGCTCGGTGGAGAGCTCGCGAGTGTCGATTCGCGTCTTGAGGCTGACGGTCTTCGGCTGGCGGAGGAGCGGTGCAAGCTGAAGGTGGCCATCAACCTCGGCTGCTATCAGCGTGACCTTGAGAATGCGAAGGCTGAGGCGTCTCTCAAGGTTTTCTACAAAGCCCACTCACGAGCCTTGGAAGAGGCTCGCGAGGCTGATCGCCGCCACGAGCCTGCGGAGAAGCGCGCTTGGGAGCTCCAGGCCTGGAGTGCATCTCTTGAGCAGCAGGTGGAGGCGCGCATGGCCGCTCTTGCGTCATTGAGTGGGACGCCCGCGGAGGAAGAGGAGGTCCGGAAGTGTGAGGAGGCGCTGGCCCTGGAGGCCACGGAGCGTAACCGCGAGCTCGAGCAACTGGAGACGAGGGAGCGTCAAGTTGCCCAAGCAGAAGACGCCGTAGGGGCTCGCGAGGCTGGAGTTGAGCAGGAGGTGAACCGCCGGGTGGCCGAGGTTCGCGCAGACCTGGAGGGCAGGTACGACCTGAAGCTGAAGCTCGCGGGCGTGGAGGATGAGGGTAGGGCCGCTGCCCTCAGGCCCAGGTTGGACGAGGCTGAGAGGCGCGCGGAAGCCACGGCCGCTGCCCTGGTCACGGCGCAGGCGGACTTGGCCTTCACCCGCGTCGAGCTGCGTTCCCTCCGTAGGCGGGTTGATGACGGAGAGGTCGTCGTGAGGCAGAACACGGAGATGGTGCTCCAACGCTGAATGCTGGAGCGTGAGCATGCCCCCATGCTTCGGGATCTCCGGAACAGGGGCAATATCGCCCTGGGCCAAATTCGCGACGTGGAGGCGCCAACTCCTCACTCAAATGATTACGCCAGCCACCTGACCTTCTTCACCGAGGTGTTGACGCACCTGGAGGCTCGATCTGCCAGAGCTCGCCAGTTTGTGGAGGAAAGGGGGCGTGGCCTGCTCGAGCGCGCTTTCTCTCGTGTCTTTAGCCACCTCCTGAATGCCGACCCCAACTTTGACTTTGACGCCGCCATCGCCCCCGTACCCACGGCTGTCCGGGGCGACCTAGCGCGCTGGGTTGACGACGATGTGGACGCGTTGGTCAGGGCCTTCGCTTCGGAGGATGATGCGGTGGTGGTCGTCGCAGGTGAAGGCGACGCGGTCGACGATGGCGATGGGGGCGTCGCCGATGGCGGCGATGATGCCGATGAAGATGACAACAACGCGAGTGACGCGTCTACGGGTGACGCAGCGAGCGACATTTCTGGCTGATCCCTTGTTCTCCTTGTCGGAAGGGGCCCTACTAGAGGTGAGAAACAGTTGCAGCGTGCGCTCGGCGCGCGCGTGCTTCGCGCAGTCCCGCTCGCGAGGAGCTCGTGACGGAAAGGCGACGGACATGAGTCCCAGACAAAACCATATCCAGAAGGCAAGAAATTGCTCAAACGAGAAAAGGCTCCCGCCGCGCGCATCGATAAAAACTCAGCTTCAACTCAAATCCAAATCCGGAAAGCAAAGCTACAGAAAGAGAGATCCAAAGCAAAAGGCCGCGTCCGGCACCTAGTCTAGTCTTCTGGTCTTCAAGTCTTCTCACCAGCGCAGAGCTAAGTGCTGCCACTAGGCGTGGGAGGGAGCTCGAGGGCCTGAGGCCGGCACCCCTGAGACTCCGGGGCGTGTACAGCCCCAACTCATTATTACTTGAGAGTGTCATGGGCGGCGAGCTTCACAGGCACTGGGCCTTCTTCACAGGTACCGGACTAGCTTCATATCGCCAGACAAGGGCCCCGCCTTGCGCCACACATGACCTTCTCTGAGCTGACCGGTCACCAGGATGACACAAAGGAGGGCAAGAGGACGCCAGCGGTTCCCTCAGCGACCATAGGTCCTCTACCGGGGGAAAGGTTGACGAGGCCTCCCCGGCAGAGGGCCTACCTCCGGGTGTCGCTAGGCGTCGTGCGCCTCGTGGTGGAGCCTTGCTCCTGGCTTTCTCCCGGCGGCCCCCGGCGTGTCTCCCTTGCTAGAACTGGTGCCGTCGTGCCTAGGTCGTCGATCGACGCTGCAACCTGATTCTTGAGAGACTAGCGGTACCCTGTAGTTGCCGCTGCCGGCGCGATCGTTGTGGTTCTCCGTTGGTTCTTGGAAGGCTTCGGCTCCTAGCCCCCCCTCTCCCCAGTCTTCTCCAATGAATGAGCCAAGGTCATCCTCTGGTGCGTACCCTTGGTCCATCATGCGGGGCACATAGGCTTCCGGGGCCGTTACCCCGAACACCTCGCCGTGGTGCCCCACGGTCCATGTTGCTCCGCCCATGACGGCGTCCTGGGGATGACAATATGGCATCCGGCCGGGACCATGGGGGCGACGCTTGCACTCGTGCTTGTTGAGGGCGGCATGGGGGAGTTGGAGCCCCCTACGCCGCCGGCCGTGCTGATGCTGACGAAGCCCCAGGGCATAGTCGATGGCGTGCGGATGTGGTGAGGTTCGCCGCGCAGCCCTGCAGTGGCCTGGGGAGGAAGCCGATAGCAGAAGGGTGGTGCTCCCGACGCCGCTCCATCCAGCAGCTCGGCAACACGCTCCAGCGGCGTATCCCGGCCGCTTTCCATCAGCCTGCACCGCAGTAGCTCCCTTGCCACGGTGAGCGCTGCCCGCATGTTTGGTTGCTCCCGCCGTGAGTGCAGCACCGTTGCTGCGGCATGACTCGTCGCTCTCGCTGCGGCTCGTACCTGTCGCGGGGTGAGGGTGAATGACGCCTGGCCGCGCTTCCCGCGCCTAGCGGGGTTCGGCGGCACCCGTGCTGATTGGAGTGCGGGGTCGAGACCTTCATGGGCAGGCGGCGCTGCCCGGGCTGGCCAGGCCGCCCAGCGGTCGGAGCCGGCCCTTGAATCGCCAGACATCGTGGCTGGGGAGCGTCGGCGAGCTGGCTGGCGGAGAGGAAGCTCCAGCGCACCCCTACCTGGCGCGCCAAATGTCGGATGTGGGGTTCCGGCAAACCCTTAAGGTTCGAACACTGGGGTGCGCGCGAAGTCTCTCCCTCCTACCGATCTATGCTCTAGCTCGCTAAGATCTTGCGGATGAACTCGTCGAACTCGCAACACAACAAGACACGAGGTTTATACTGGTTCGGGCCACCATTGTGGTGTAATACCCTAGTCCAGTGTGGTGGTGGTGGATTGCCTCTTGGGCTGATGATGAACAGTACAAGGGAAGAACAGCCTCCGGTGGTTGAGGTGTTCTTGTGCTTGTGAACTTGTGGCGTGAGGATTCGATCAGTTCAACCTGCCTCTACTGTGGTGGCTAGCTCTACTTATATAGGCCCTGGTCCTCTTCCCAAATATCTAGCAGGATGGGAGCCAACAACGGCGGGAAAATTTGAAGGGGGATAGCTAGTACAAGCTATCCTAACAAAAGCGGTCTTCGCCTGCGAAAAGCCCTGGGGTGACGCCGTCTTGGGCTCCACAATGACCTCCGCCTGGCCGTCCTCCTGGTCTTGGTCTCGTTGCACCAATATGGCAACCTTTGCCTGATGCCTCGGTACTCTTCGCCTACACTGGCCTCCTTAGCACCAAAGAGGAAATAAGGACGTTGCACGCACCGACGCTCGCCTGGCACCCGCCTGGTACCGTTCGTCATGGCCTACGTCACGAGAGCCTCGTGAGGTTTGCCTCGCCTTGATATCTCCACTCCTCATGAGCCTGCCTGGCTAGGCCACTCCAGAGGAGGTCTTGCGTCATCCGCCTCGCGAGGGTCTTGGGCGCCTTGTTGATGAAGATGGGCCGTACGGCCCGCTGCCTGGCCACGCTGTGGGCCGTAGGCAGGCAAGTGTGGGGACCGCCGTTCCCAGAACGCCGACAGCCCCTACTGTGGTGGCTAGTTCTACTTATATAAGCCCTGGTCCTCTCCCCAAATATTGAGCGGGAAGGGAGCCAACAACGGCGAGCAAATTTGAAGGGGGACAGCTAGTACAAGCTATCCTGACAAAAGTGGTCTTCGCCTGCGAAAGACTCTGGTGGTGACGCCGTCTTGGGCTCCACGATGACCTCCGTCCTGCCGTCCTTCTGGTCTTGGTCTCGTTGCACCGATATGGAAACTTTTGCCTGATGCCTCGGTACTCCTCGCCTGCGCTTTCCTCCTTAGCACCAAACAGGAAACAAGGACGCTGCGCGCGCTGGCGCCCGCCTGGCGCCCGCCTGGTGGCGATTGTCATGGCTCACGTCACGAGATCTTCGTGAGGTTTTCCCCGCCTTGATATCTCTGCTACTCACTAGCCTGCTTGACTAGGCGACCCCTGAGAAGGTCTTGCATTGTCCGCCTCGCGAGGCTTGGCCCCTCGCAAGGGTCTTGAATGCTTTGTTGACGAAGATGGGCCGTACGGCCCGCTAACTTAGCCACGCCGTGGGCGGCAGGCAGGCAAGTCTGGGGACCCCCATTCCCAGAATGCCGACAGTAGCCCCCGGGCCCAAGGTGCGCTCGGGCTTGGCTTCGCGGCGAAGCCAAGGGTCGAGTACGGAGCGCCACGGGCACCAAAAGCCTGCGGTCTTGGTTGACGCGTGGCGGTTGATCGGATGAGCGCGTGTCCGCTTCCCCACGCTGCCTTGGCATCTGCACGACTTGACAGGTACCTGCGACATGCAAGGAAAACCATCATTACCTGCGACCGCGGGAGGCGCCGGTTGGCCTTCTTTTGCTATAAATGGGGATGGGGCGTGATGGAGTCCTGGATTAGGGGGTCCTCTGACAACCGGACTATATCCTTTGGCCGGACTATTGGACTATGAAGATACAAGATTGAAGACTTCGTCCCCTGTCCGGATGGGACTCTCCTTTGCGTGGAAGGCAAGCTTGGCAATTCGGATATGTAGATCTCCCCCCTTGTAACCGACTCTGTGTAACCCTATCCCCCTCCAGTGTCTATATAAACCGGAGGGTTTAGTCCGTAGGACAACAACAATCATAATCATAGGCTAGCTTCTAGGGTTTAGCCTCTACGATCTCGTGGTAGATCAACTCTTGTAATACTCATATCATCAAGATCAACCAAGCAGGAAGTAGGGTATTACCTCCATTGAGAGGGCCCGAACCTGGGTAAACATTGTGTCCCCCGCCTCTTGTTACCATCCGCCTTAGACGCACAGTTCGGGACCCCCTACCCGAGATCCGCTGGTTTTGACACCGACATTGGTGCTTTCATTGAGAGTTCCACTGTGCCGTCACCGCAAGGCTTGATGGCTCCTTCGATCATTGGCAACGATGCAATCCAGGGTGAGGTTTTTTCCCCCGGAGAGATCTTCGTATTCGGCGGCTTCGCACTGCGGGCCAACTCGCTTGGCCATCTGGAGCAGATCGAAAGCTACGCCCCTGGCTGTCAGGTCAGGTTTGGAAGCTTAAAGTATACTGCCGACATTCACGGAGACTTGATCTTTGACGGATTCGAGCCCATGTCAGGTGCGCCGCACAGTCACGACGAGCATGATTTAGCTCTGCCGTAGGACGGTGTTCAGGATATCACACCTGTGGATACTCCAGCCCTCAATACGGAGCCGATTGCGCCGTCCGAAGACGGGTGGATGGACCCCGCCTCAGAGGCCGCACACTCAGTGGCAATAGAGCCGAATACTGACTTCACCTCCTATGAGACCTGTGACGCCGGACTCTTGGATTCGTCCCCGGCCACGGGCTCCGAACCGCCTACGTCAGTGCCTACCGAATCTGATTGGGCACCGATCATTGAGTTTTCCTCCGCGGATATCTTTCAGCACTCGCCCCTGGGCGATGTGCTAAATTCATTAAGGCCTCTCTCCTTGTTAGGAGGCCCTTGGCCGAACTGTGTCCGTCTTGAGTGGGAAGCGGACGACGAAGAAATTTGTTCCCCACCCACCACCCACCTAATAGCCACTGTCGACGATTTAACTGACATGCTTGATTTCGACTCCGAAGACATCGACGGTATGGACGACGATGCAGGAGAGGAACAGGAACCACTGCCCACAGGGCGCTGGACAGCCACTTCATCACACGATATATACTTGGTGGACACACCCAAAGAAAACAACGACGAGGAACGGAAGGATGCAGCGAAGGATAACCCCATCGAGAAGCAACCAAAGCGACGACGTAGGCGCCGCTCCAAATCCCGCCTCAGCAAAAACAGCGATAACAGCGCAAGAAAGAATAATACCCCGGTCAACTCCAGAGGAAACGACGACCACATGGACCCAGCGACACAGCAGGATGAGCCAGCGGACGACGACCATAGTACGGAGCCGCTGTCCGATCACGGCGATGCCGAGGATAAAGCTAATCAACCTGTCTCCAGAGAGGAGAACAGTCCGGACGACGATGCACACATCATCCCGGAAAGGCACTTGGAGCAAGAGAACCTCCATAGAAGGCTTATTGCCACCGCGAGGAGTCTAAAGAAGCAGAAGAAAAGGCTCAAGGCCGCGCAAAACACACTCAATAGTAGATGGAACAAAGTGCTCGACACTGAAGAAAACTACGGTGGCAGTCGCCACACAAAGAGCTATCGAAAGCGCACGCTGCTGCCTGAATTCGATGATGAGGCTTTAGAGCCTATATAGCCGAAAAACAAAACGACAAATCAGTCGGCTCGACCACCCCGTGGCCGCAATAGGGCGGCTAACGATGTCGCACATAAGTCAGCACACGATTTACGTGAAGACTTGCACCAAAAAACTGGTATGACCAGGTCCATCTACGGATCTAGGAAGCGCGCTCCGGCACAGAAGCAAAACCGAGCACTACAACCGCCAGAATGCCATGACACATCCAAATACAGGGGTGCCGCGCACCCCATTTGTTTCACCGATGAGGTGCTGGATCACGAATTTCCAGAGGGATTCAAACCCGTGAACATAGAGGAGTACGACGGAACCACAGACCCTGGGGTCTGGATTGAGGACTTTATCCTTCATATCCATATGGCTCGCGGAGATGATCTCCATGCCATCAAATACTTGCCCCTCAAGTTGAAAGGACCAGCCAGGCACTGGCTGAAGAGCCTCCCCGAAAACTCAATTGGAAGTTAGGAAGAGCTTGAGGATGCTTTTAGGGCTAATTTTCAAGGGACCTATGTCCGACCTCCGGATGCAGACGATTTAAGTCATATAATTCAACAGCCCAGAGAGTCAGCCCGAAAGCTTTGGAACAGACACTACTAGGAAAAGGCCTGCTAGTGGCGCACCTGTTTTGGCCATTAATGGCGCACTACAGGTGCGCCACTAGCATCACGCCACTAGTAATTAATACTAATGGCGCACCCCTGGTGCACCATTAGTATACCAGATACTAATGGCGCACCAGGTAGTGCGCCATTAGTATATCACTAATGGCGCACCACATAGAAGTGCGCCATTACTAACAATTTTTTTTCAAATTTTTTTCAGAATTTTTTTAAAATTTATTTAATTTATTTTTTCTTTTTTTCTTAATCTCGGGTCACTATGGCTTAATCTTGGGTCAATATGCTTAATCTCAAGTCAAATCGCACTCTGTGGTCAAACTTCCCAAAAGGTCACCCATCCGCACACTACTCCAGTCCAAACACGCTTAACTTCAGAGTTCTATCCAACCCAAGCACCAACTCACTTAACACGCACTTGTTGATATATCTAGCATATCAATCCTATTAAACCCTGTTGATGTCTTGGACTTTGTTCATGTTCATGAGTGTGGTGGAATTTTGAAAAAATATTTTAAACTTTCGTTCATATTACGTATCATATTTTGAATATTTTTTCAAAAAAAACTGAAACTAATTTTTTTCTGTTACTAGTGGCGCACCTAGCAAATGGTGCGCCACTACTAAGTTTGAAATTTTTTTCCATTTTCCCCTCTAGATCTTAAAAGCCCCGTAACTTTTTTTCTGTTAGTTTTTTGGGGATTCTAAAAATGTTCAGCGGGGTTCCCCAGTTGAATTCGGATGTAACTTTTCGAGTAGATGATTTTTCATATAAAAAACTTTTTAATCCGAGTTCGTATGCAAAAGTTATGCCCATTTTACAAATTCCAGAGAGATTTTGCAAATAAAGTCGAAATTCATATTTGTAAATTTTCCCAACTAGACCACATATCTCATGGGAAACTTATTTTATTTTAATTTTTTGACATTTCCATCATTTTTTAAAACTGAAAAGGCGGTCCACAGGGTGGGGTGCATTCAGTGGGCAATACTAGTAATGGCGCACCATGGCTGTGGTGCGCCATTACTAGTTTAACTAGTAATGGCGCACCACACCCACGGTGCGCCATTACTAGTTTTGAAAAAAAATACTAGTGGCGCACCGAGGGTGTGATGCGCCATTACTAGTTAAAACTAGTAATGGCGCACTATCCCCTGTTGCGCCATTACTAGTTTTGAAGAAAAAAATTGTTAGTAGTGGCGCACCGTGGATGTGGTGCGCCATTAGTATTTGGACACTAATGGCGCACCAACACATGGTGCGCCACTGATATATAGCAGTGGTGCACCACCTGTGTGGTGCGCCATTAATGTCCATATTATCTATAGGCCTTTTCCTAGTAGTGAGATTCCTCACTAAGAAGAATCAAATTGTCGATTGCCCGGACGCCGAAGCCTTAGCGGCTTTCAAACACAGTGTCCGGGACGAATGTCTCGCCAGACACCTCGGCCAGGAAAAACCAAGGACAATGGCAGCCCTAACAAGTCTTATGACCCGCTTTTGCGCCGGCGAAGATAGTTGGCTGACCCGTAGTGGCACCAGCGACCCAGGCACATCCGAAGTTAGGGATGGTAATGGAAAACCACGACGCAATACAAGCAAGCGTCGAAACAATGAAGACAGCCCAGACAACATGGCGGTAAACGCCGGATTCAGGGGCTCTCGACCCGGTCAACGGAAGAAGCCATTCAAGGGCAGCAGAGATGGACCAGCCAGCCTAAACAAGATTCTAGACAGATTATGTCAGATTCATGGCACCTCCGACAAACCTGCAAATCACACCAACAGAGAATGCTGGGTTTTCATGCAGGCCGGTAAGCTAAACGCCGAACACAAGGGGAGGGAGACACCAAGTGAAGATGAGGATGAGCCTCGCCAGCAAATCACTGGGGGACAAAAAAATTCCCACCAAAGGTCAAAACAGTGAACATGATTCACGTAACGAGGTGGAGGAGCAAACGCGCACTCCGAGACGAATGCACCATGAAGCCCGTCACCCCCAAGTTCAACCCTTGGTCTGCCTACCCGATCACTTTTGATCGCAGGGATTACCCTACTAGTATCCAGCACGGAGGATTGGCTGCCTTGGTGCTAGACCCAATAATTGACGGATACCATCTCACCCGAGTCCTTATGGACGGCAGCAGTAGTCTTAATCTGACATATCAGGACACAGTCCGCAAAATGGGGATAGACCCGACAAGAATCAGCCAAAGCAATACTACCTTTCAAGGAGTAATACCAGGCCCAGAGGCCCGCTGCACGGGCTCTCTAGTACTAGAGGTTGTATTCGGTTCTCCCGACACCATACGAAGTGAAAAGTTAACCTTCAACATCGCTCCATTCCGAAGCGGCTATCAAGCACTACTGGGAAGAACGGCATTCGCTCGTTTTAATGCAGTGCCGCACTACGCTCATCTTAAGCTTAAGATGCCCGGTCCACGTGGCATCATCATAGATAGCGGAAACACAGAGCGTTCCTTACGTGCGGAAGAATGTGTGGCAGCTTTAGCAGCCGAACACTAAACGGCCTCTCCAACTAGAATAAATGATCGGTCATCAAGACCGCGGACACGGCTAGACAAGTCCGGTGCACCACTGGCTATAACAGCTTAGATGAACCTGAGATTGGGTCGATGGATATAGCCCCATAGGTGGTGCTAGGGGCTTCCCGCATGTAAAAAGAAATACAGCTCGGCTTGACCTTATTTAGATTGAATCTTAATGGTTTATTAAGAATAACCAAATTTTTCGCACGAAGACTTTCACGTAAGTTTTTCTCTTTTATAGATGATAATCGTGCTACACCCTTCCAAGATACGGCACAATGGAGACACAGGCGCTGACGTGCAACAGGGCCCTGCTCAAAGGTTTCTTTTTAGATTAAGACCCTATGTAAACCTTTTTCACTGTCTCTTGTTGCTTCACACCCTCCGGATACTCAAAATAACCAAGAGGGATGCTGGCGTTATTGGCATTTCGTCACTTCAAACTAATGCACGTACCTGGAAATTCAGGGCTTATTATCGAGGTTGTTACGCAGTCCAGTATGCATTGTAAAGACCGAATACCTTAGGGAGTGTTCGGCGTCGCGAGTTTGGCCTTATATGCATCAGCTCTGAATCATGTCTTTGGTCAATTGTTGGGTTTGCCCGGCTCCCATGTTTTGCTACCTTGCGTTCCGCTCTATCGGCTAAGGTAGCTCCGGGAGAACTACTGCGATTGTGCCCGGGTTCATCTGGACGAGCACCTCAGTAGAGAAAGCCGAAAACTGACTATCATGATAAAGCGAGAGACTGGTCAACCACTCGATGACTCGGCGGAATCTTCGCGATTCCTCCGCATTAACGAAGGGCCGGTTTCCCGGTCATGTTTGTACGCGCCCCGTATTCGGATTAGCGCGGACGTACCAGGGGCTATATAGTAGCCCCACCATCAAACTCCTATGGCTAAGCGAATGTGTTAAAGCTATATAGTCTGATTGCCTTGTTCGCCGCGCCACCACCTCCTTAATGGACCAAGACGTTGGATCAAGTGTGAATACGCGCTTTTCCGAACACCCCCGCATTATATGCGTGGGGGCTGAACTCGACGACTGCAAACTTTCAGGTTATATACATAACATCCGCACAGGAGGCATCATAATACTTTCAAGCAAAAGTATAAACACATCCTTTATAATCCAAAAAGCATTGTTCTTACAATTGGGATACATGTCACTCGAACATGATACTCTTCGAGCACTAAGCCTCTATTAAATGAGCGCCTTCTAGGACTTCTTCAAAATAGTGCTCGACCGAGACCTGGCCTACGGCCGGACCCCGGGTTGCAATAGCGGTGGCCTCCATCTCTACCTAGTATGTCTTAACACGGGCGAGAGCCATCCGCGCACCCTCTATGCACGCCGACCTTTTTACCGCGTCGATATGCGGCACAGCACCAAGGAATCGTTGCACTAAACCAAAATAACTATTCGGCATTGGCCCTTCCGACCAAAGATGATCCACAACAGACATCATGGCAAGCCCGGACAACCTATGGAGCTCAGCCCACTCGGCCATTTGCTCATTTAACAGCAGCGGACACGTTGGAGCACTAAACTGCGACCAGAAATACTTTTCCACCTCATGATCTTTTTGATCTTTGAAAAACTCGGTCGCATCAGCAGCACTCGTTGCCAAGTCCAGGTACGCGTCAGCAGCACTCCGTAACTGATCCAGAGGGGCATACTTTGGGTCTCCGAACTTCGTCCGCAACAAAAAGGGCTTCCCAGCCGCGATCTATCCGGCTTGACGAATCCCCTCCTTCGCCGCTCTGATCTTAGAGCGGGTTTCCTTGGCTGCTACCATGGCTTTCTTCAGGTCCGCCGCTTTCGCTTGGCTTTCCTTTTCAAGAAGCCCATAACGGTCGGCGGCATCCTTCAACTCAACAACCATCTTGGCTATTTTATCTTCGCTCTGGCGATGCGCAACCTGTTCGGCTCTTAACTCTTCGACCGCCTTTAGGGCGGCCGCATCACTCCTCCTGGCTTGTTCCTTAGCTCGGGCAAGTTCCGCCCGAAGGGTCTCCACGGCGGCAGCTCCATCTGCAGTCACAGCATATTATAGATACTAGCATCATGCTCCTCTTAATATATGTTGACCACTCGAGAATACATACCTTGTGCCTCGTCAAGCCGCTTGATTACAAGCATGATGTTGGCATCTGCCGCATCAAGTTGCCGCCTCAGTTCGGCAAATTCACCTGTCCGGCCAGCCACCGGACCCTCAGCCGCCTGCACATGAAAGCAGCATGATCATTACCTGGGACTATGATCCTCTGTTTGCCGCCTTTGGACAGCAACCAGAGTCTCAGGGGCTACTATCTACATAGGGCACACCTAGCGTGTGCGGTACCGTCAATATATATATATTACTTTGTGTACCTCAAAGGCTTTTAGCAGGCTCATAAAAGCTTCATGCAATCCATTTTTGGCGGATGAAATCCTCTCAACCACCGCACTCATCAAAGTATGATGCGCCTCTGAGGTAGCCGCTTGCTCCAGAAGACCCATCAGTGCGTCTGATCGACCACCGGACAGTCCCGGACTCTTTCTGTTGCTCTCCCTAGGAGTCGAATACTCCGGACTTCGGGTGGCCGAAAGGGTTACCTTCTGGCCTTGGCGGATCAGGAGAAATCCTCCGTGACGACACCTCAGGGTCATCCGCGTCATGAGGCGGGGAGACAGGGGGAGGCGTTTCGCTCTCCGTCATCTCCGGAAGAAGATCCCCCGAAGACGAACTCTGTCGAGAAGGGCTACGATCCAAACTGCAAGACATACGTCTTGGTTATTGTCCTCGGAGATGAAGCAGGATATATTTACCAAAAGTACTCTTGTTCACTTACAGCTCGGTGGAGAGCTGATCCCCTTGCAGACACTGTGCGGTAAGGATGCCCTCCGGGACAGGACCCCCTGACGAAGGTTTCTTCCCTCGTTTGGAAACCCTCGTTTCGAAATCTTCAGAGGCGGTCCTCTTCCTTCCTTGGGGAGATGGAATTTTAGATTCTTCTCCCCGGTTATCCTCCGTCGCGGAGACACTAATTCCCCCGGTTCGAATGAGTAATGCGTGAGGCCCGCTTTCGGCTTCTTTATTCCTCCCTTTATCTTCCTCTGATGGCACCTGATAAGGTGCATACTAAAGCATCCTGGCTAGTACAGGATCCAGTGAGCCTTCGGGAAGGGGGGGCCAAACACCTGATCAGCTTCGCCTTTTTTATCCAGTCCTAGTCAAAGAGCGACCTTTCAGAATGATGTTGTGATAAATAAAAAGGCAGCGTGTTCGGCCGCAGAATTACTTACATGGGTATCTGGACGATTGCAGTTTAGACCCGCATCCTTGGTGGTGTCCGGACACTTTATTCGTGATCCGAAGAACAATCCATACATCCCTTCGAGCGTGACGCTGAAGAATTGCTGAATAGTTCGCGGTCCTTCCGGGTTGAACTCCCACACGGAGAGGTCGACGTTGGCATGGCAGGACCCGACGAACTAGCATGACTTGCATTACCTTGATGAGGCTGACATCTCTCTTGAGGAGATCTCGGATGCGACTTTGCAATGTCGGCACGTCATTAACCGGCCCCCAGTCCAGCCCCGTGTTGACCCATGACGCCAGTTGTGGCGGGGGGCCCGAACGGAAGGCGGGGGCAGCTGCCCACTTAGTACTTTGGGGAGCCATGATGTAAAACCACTCCCGCTGCCATAAGTTGGACATCTCTGGGAAGGAACCCTTTGGCCATGGAGCATCGGTGCCTTTGCTTATTATGGCACCTCCGCATTTTGTGTGTCGCCCATCGATCATCTTCGGCTTCACATTGAACGTCTTGAGCCATAAGCTGAAGTGTGGGGTGATGCAGAGGAAGGCCTCACACACGACGATGAACGACGAGATGTGAAGGATGGAATCCGGAGCCAGATCATGGAAATCGAGCCCGTAATAGAACATAAGCCCTCTAACAAAGGGATCAAGACTAAAGCCTAGCCCTCGGAGGAAGTGGGAAACAAATACTACATTCTCGTCGGGTTCGGGATTGGGGATGACCTGCCCTTGAGCAGGCAGCCTGTGCGGGATCTCGGCGGTCAGATACCTGGCTTCTCTTAGCATCTTGATATCCTCCTCTGTGACAGAGGAGGCCGTCCACTGGCCCTGAAGGTTGGATCCGGACATGGTTGAAGGTCCGAAACGCTTAGCCTACGCCTTGGGTATTGGAATTCGAGGTGGGGGAAGGGAAGGATCGAGTGTGAGAAGAAAAGGTCAGGCCTTGGCCCCTTTACAAAGAGGGTGAATATCAAGCGTCCTCCGCGTGGCCATTTGGAACTTGCCCAAAATCAAGGAGTCGTACCAGCAGGCACGATTGGGTTACCCACACCCGTATTGATGAGAATCACGTGATAAGGGGAACACGATCTCTGCTTCGACAAGACGTGCCAATAAAACCGCCTCGCAACACGTGCGGTGGCAGGCTGGGAAAAACGATTCGTAATGACCGGACCACGTCAGGATATCACGCTATGAAAAGTTGTCAGCAGATAAGATTTGTGGAAATATTAAACTCTCTACGGGGGTATGTGAAATTTTTTTTGCAGAGCCGGACACGATCCTTGTGTTCAAAATCTCCTATGGAGTATTCGGAGGAAGAACCCGCCTTGCAATGCCGAAGACAATCTGCGCGCCGGACTCATCGTCATTGAAGCCTGGTTCAGGGGCTACTGAGGGAGTCCTGGATTAGGGGGTCCTCTGACAGCCGGACTATATCCTTTGGCCGGACTGCTGGACTATGAAGATATAAGATTGAAGACTTTGTCCCGTGTCCGGATGGGACTGTCCTTTGCATGGAAGGCAAGCTTGGCAATTCGGATATGTAGATCTCCCCCTTGTAACCAACTCTGTGTAACCCTAGCCCCCTCCGGTGTCTATATAAAACGGAGGTTTTAGTCCGTAGGAGAACAACAATCATAATCACAGGCTAGCTTCTAGGGTTTAGCCTCTACGATCTCGTGGTAGATCAACTCTTGTAATACTCATATCATCAAGATCAATCAAGCAGGAAGTTGGGTATTACCTCCGCTCTAGACGCACAGTTCGGGACCCCCTACCCGAGATCCGTCGGTTTTGACACTGACAGGGCGTAGCCCCCGTCGCCCATCTCTTCCTTGCTTGTTTGCTTCTTCCTCCTCACTCCACCGCTAGTTGCAATGGCGCCGTCGAAGAGGTTCTCTGCTGCAGAGAAGGGCAAGGCCCCTCGGGAGGGGCCCGGCTCCTCGGCACCCAAGCAAGGACGTGGCTGTCCCTGCAAGCATGCCGCGACCCCCGCCGTGGCCCCCGGCTCCCGGGGCGGCGCCGTGATGCGTGGCAGGAGTCGCTCTGGTCTCGGCAGTTCTGTCGATGATAGGAGGCGCGCCGTGGTTGCGCGACCCCCCGACCACGGTTCCATGCATCAGAGGTGTTGCCGGAGTTTGTTGTCTGGTCGGAGCATCCGGCCGGGAACTGGCTCCAGCTCCCTCGCTTCTTCGCCGACGAGCTGCCGGCGTCTGGTCCCGGCGGGCTTTGGTTGCAGGCGGACGGTTGCTGCAGCCGGGCTTCTTGGGTCGCGGTCAAGGTCTCCGTCACGGGCCACATAGCTCTGGCCCGTGGTTGGCAGACGTTTGCCCGCGCGCGTGGCCTGGGCAGGCGGTGCACCCTCCACTTCAAGTTCGACGGCGATGCGACCCTCTTCGTGAGGGTGTTTGGGGAAGACGGTCGTCGCGCCGGATGCTGCCCCGAGGTGAACGATGGCGAGGAGGTGCTCGGCCTTGGCGATGGTCGGGACGAGGAGGAGGACGGACCCGCTGGCCGCGCCTCGTATGGCTATGGTGACTCCTCCCTTGGCGACAGTTCCAGCAGCGGCGGCCTTGATCAGCCGCCACGCCGCCGCGCCCGCCTCGAAGGTGGTAGCGGGTCATCTCGTCACCATGCATCGGTGAATCGCGAAGAGGGGTCCGACTAGACCCGAGACGTCGCCGTGACCCTGCCCCCGTCGGCCACTGTAGGGGCGAGCGCCGCTTTTATGAAGTTTCCCTTTCCCTTCCTGCATCGAAATGAAACCGGCATGGGCCCAGAGGGGCATGTATCGAACCATAACCTATCAACCATTATGCTACGCTTGTTGTTTTAGTGCTGTGTGGCCATTTTGTGCAAAGATAACTTAACCTGGTGCGTTCGGGGCACCCTCCTCCTTGCGAGGCGTTTATTTCCTCATGTCCATCTTGACTTGTTTGCTCAGGAACTGCGAAAATTCGTTAGAAGGTGCGCTAAGAGATTCACCGTTCACCCGAGCCTTGGCCTGGCGCTTTGCATCGCGGTACCCGATGGGCACGGACTAGGAGGGATGTGCCAGTTTTTGGGTTCGCACAAGGGTGGCACGCGAGAAGGCAGAGGGAGAGAAATTCTCGCGAGGCAGGTAGGAGAGAAATGCTCATGAGGGCACCTGCCTAGCCCCCTCGCGAGGTATGCGAGAGAAAGAACATGAGCGAACCAGAGCCGGAAAATGCAGTAAGAGGCGAGGGAACCGAATTAGCAAGGAACACCAAAGGCAAACTTTGATTTAAGAAAAAGTGAGCCAACCACGGGAAGCAAATGAAAAGCCGCGTCCGGCACCTAATCTAGTCTTCAAGTCTTGTCACCAGCGCGGAGCTAAGTGCTGGCACTAGGCGTGGCGGGAGCCCCAGGGCCTGAGGCCGGCGCTCCTGAGACTCCGGGGCATGTACAGCCCCACTCATTATTACATGAGAGTATCACGGGCGGCGATTCTTCACAGGCACCGGGCCTTCTTTACAGGCTTTGGGCCTTTCTTCACAGGCTCTGGGCCTTGCTTCATGGGTAGAACTTCCGGAGGTGCTGGCTGTTCCAGGCGTTCTGGATGGGCATCCCATCCTGCGTCTCCAGGCGCGCTGCACCAGGCCTGGAGACATGGACGACCCCGAACGGGCCCTCCCACATGGGCGAAAGCTTGTGCAGCCCTTCCCTGGAGAGGACCCGCCTCAGGACGAGGTCGCCCACCTCGAGCGTCCTGGAGCAGACGTTGCGGCAGTGGTATCGCCGCAGCGCTTGTTGGTACCTTGCCTCCCTCAATGCAGCTTCGCGATGGCGTTCCTCCCCCAGCACGAGATCCATCCCCCGTGTGGCGTCCTGCTGTGTTTCGTCGAATGCCAGGACCCGTGCGGAGCAATGCTTGACCTCGTGAGGAAGGACTGCTTCAGCTCCGTAGACGAGGAAGAATGGAGTCTCGCCTGTTGGCTTGGTGGCGGTTGTGCGGATGGACCAGAGCACGGACTGGAGCTCGTCGTGCCAGCCCTGCCGCAGGCCTCCAGCTTCTTCTTGAAGGTCCTGGTCTTGAGGCCCCTCAGGACCTCCACGTTGGCGCGTTCGGCCTGACCATTGCTCCTGGGGTGCGCCACTGAAGCGTAGCAGATCTGTGTTCGAAGGTTAGCACAGTAGGTTTTGAAGAGGTTACTAGTAAACTGCGAGCCGTTATCTGTGATGATGCGGTTGGGGACCCCGAAGCGGCTCACGAGGCCCTTGATGAACTTGACAGCAGAGCCGGCCGGGATGGTACGGACGGCTTCCACTTCCGCCCACTTGGTGAACTTGTCGACGGCGACATAGAGATAGCGGTAGCCCCCTGGTGCCCGAGGGAACGGGCTTAAGATGTCCAGCCCCCAGACCGCGAATAGCCACGTCAGTGTGATGGTCTGGAGGCCCTGAGTTGGCTGGTGAATTTGCTTGGCATGGAATTGGCAAGCCTCGCAGGACTTCACCAGCTCGGCTGCATCGTTGAGTGCCGTAGACCAGTAGAATCCACTGCAGAACACCTTGCGACGAGGGTCCGTGACGACGAATGGTGCCCACAGTCCCCACCGTGTATGTCAATGAGCAACTCCCTTCCTTGATCACTGGAGATGCAGCGCAGCATGACATTGTTCGGTCGTTTCCTCTACAACTCGCTGTCTTGGATACAGTATGCCATGTCCTGCCGGGCCACGCGCTCTGCGTCCTCTTCCTTCTCTGGCAACATTCCTTGCATCAGGTACTCCTCGAATTCCTTGATCCAGCATTCCTCCTGGGGCTTGAGCGCCAAGAGCAGCCGAGCTCCTGAGGTTGGGACACAGGCTGGGGCTCCCGTGGCTAGAGGCTGTGGGAGCTCCTCCCGAGGCTGAGTCGTGCTTGAAAGTGGAGGTGTAGCTGATGGCTTGAAGAGCCGCTCCTCAAAGACACCGAGCTCTTGCGGTTGCTGCATGGATGCTCTCCTGGCGATGTCGTCAGCTTCCTTGTTGGTGCCCCGGGGCACGTGCTGCAGCTCCAGGCCCGAGAACTGCTTTTCCATCTTGCGCACCTCCGCGAGGTATGCCTCCATATGCTCGTCCATTGGCTCGTATACCTTGTTGGAGAAGTTGACGAGGAGTTGCGAGTCGCCTCTGACGGTAAGGCGCTTCACCCCTAGAGCTGCCACAGCCTTCAGGCCAGCTATGAGGCCTTCGTATTCTGCGATATTGTTGGAGACCTTCTCGCCATGTTGAAAGTAGAGTTGCAAGGCGTAGTAGAGCTTGTCCTGAGTGGGCGAGATGAGCACTGCTCCAGCCCCCACGCTCTTGTGCGCGAAGGCGCCATCGAAATACATGACCCAGCCGTCTGGAGCCTCGCTCCCTGGTGAGGTGGACCGGTCTTCGCCTTCCTCAAGTGTCGGGGCATCCGTCCATTCTGCCACAAAATCAGCGAGCGCGGCCCCCTTGATGACCCTGGTAGTGCTGAACTCCAACTGGAATGCTTGCAGCTCGATGTTGCACTCAGCATCCCTTCCAGTTGAGTTGGGGCTCCTGAGCACCCTCCCCAATGGGTAGGCTGAGACGACCTTGATGGGGTGGCCCTGGAAGTAGTGTCGCAGCTTGCCTGAGGCCAGCAAGAGTGCGAGCAGGAGTTTCTGAGGCATGGGGTAGCGTGCCCTCGCGTCCCGCTGCACGGGGCTGACGAAGTACACCAGTTGGTCGACGAGGGCTGGCACACTGTCGAGGCCCGGGTTCTGTGGAGATTGGGGGCATCTCCTGAGGTGGAGGGGTTCCTGAGACCCGACTGTCTTCAGGAGTTTCTGCGACGTTGTCCTGCCGAGCTTGGTCTTCTGCCGCTGAGGCCTTTGATGCGCCTTCCTAACCCTGCACCACTTTAGCTCCGGCTTGGCGTGGTGCGCCCTTGGCTTGGCGCTCCTCCCAAACCGCCACCAGCGCTGCGCTAGCGGAGTATGGGGTGGCGGCCAGGTAGAGTACTAGGGGCTCGAGAGGCCGTGGTGCCACCATCACCAGAGGGCTAGTAAGGTATTTCTTGAGGTCTTGGAAGGCTTGGTCGGCCTCCGGGGTCCACTCGAACGGGCCCTTCTTCTTCATGAGCTTGAAGAAGGGTAAGGCGCGCTCTCCCAGCTTGGAGATGAAACGCCCCAATGCGGTCACCCGCCCTGCTAGCTTCTGCATCTCGTTGAGGGTCTGTGGTGGGCTCACGTCCTTGATGGCCTTGATCTTCTCCGGGTTCGCCTCGATCCCTCTGTGGGATACCAGGAATCCCAGCAGCTTGCCGGAGGGGATGCTGAACACGCACTTCTCCGGGTTAAGCCTCAAGTTCACTTGGCGCAGGCTCTCGAAGGTCTCCTCCATGTCTTGAATCAATGTCCTCGCCTCGCGAGACTTGACCACTATGTCATCGACGTAGGCCTCTGTGTTTCTCCAGAGCTGCCGCCCCAGGGCGATGTGCATCAGCCGCTGAAAAGTCGCGCCCGCGTTGCACACCCCGAAGGGCATGCAGGTGTAGCAGTACACCCCACATGGTGTCAGGAAGGCTGTCTTCTCCACATCTTCCACCGCCATCTTGATGTGATGATACCCTGAGAACGCATCCAGGAAGCACAACAGGTCACACTCGGCAGTGGAGTCGATGATCTGGTCGATGCGCGGGAGCGGGAACAGATCTTGGGGTCAGGCTTTATTAAGGTTGGTGAAGTCGACGCACATCCGTTCCTTCCCGCCTTTCTTTGGCACTACGAAGGGGTTCGCCAGCCACTCTGGATATCGAACTTCGCGAATGGCACACGCCGCCTCTAGCTTGCGGGTCTCCTGGACGATCAAGGCCTGCTTCTCAGTGGACTGCCGTCTCGCTCGCTGCTTCACGTGGCGTATGTTGGGGCATACCCTTAGATGATCCTGAATCACCTCCCTCAAGACCCCTACCAGCTGATTGGGCTCCCACGCGAATATCTCCTTGTTTGCACACAAGAACCTCACCAAGGCCTCCTCTTGACCCGGGTCAAGGCCGGCACCTATGGTAAAGGTGGCCCCCGAAGACCCGTCCTCATTGACCGGCACCTGCTTGGTTTCCGCCTTGTCTTGGGTGAACAGCTGCTTCTTCTTGGTAGGCGCGGCCTCCTTGGCCTCGGGGGTACCGGCGCCGGTGGGCTGTGCTGCCGCCTCGGTCTTGAAGGCAAGCCTGAGCACCGTCACGGCCTCCTTAGTGTCCCCCTTGATGGTAAGGACGCCTTTGCTCCCAGGCATCTTCATGAGGTTGTAGGCCGGGTGAGTCGCCGCCATGAACTGAGCGAGAGCTGGGTACCTGAGGATGGCGTTGTACGGGAGACTGATGCGGGCGATGTCGAAGTCTACCAGCTCGGTGCGGTAGTTGTCGCGTGTGCCGAAGGTGACGCGGAGGCGGATCTGCCTTAGAGAGTGGGCAGCTCCACCGCCAACTCCTGAGAAGGGCTTGCTGAGGTTGAGCCGCTCGAGCGACACGTGAAGAAGGCTGAAGGCTTCTACGGAGAGCAAGTTGAGGCCGGCACCGCCATCGATGAGGGTCTTGGTAACAGCCACGTTGCAGATGGTGGGCATGCAGAGCATTGGGAGCATGCCCGAGCCGGCGGTGGAGTCGGGGTGGTCTTCTAAGCCGAAAGTGAGGTCGGCCTCTGGCGCAGTCCAACCCGGCGGAGCCCCCGGGCGCTTGGAGGTGGCCCCAATCTGACGGAGGAACGGTTTGACATGGCGATCCGAAGGCAGTGCTTGAGAGCCGCCCAGCAGGGCCGCTACTGCGTGGTGCGCCGGCACCGCGTAGCGGGCGGCGAAGAGGTTGCGGAGCTCCCCCCAGGAGGCCACCGTGGATCCAGGGAGGTTGAGCAGCCAGGCGCGTGGCTCACCGGCGAGCGCCATGGGGAACCAGTTGGCCATGATCTTGGCGTCGCCTCCGGCCTCGAGGACAGCCTCCTCCTACGCCAGCAGGAACGGTGATGGGTCTGCCGCGCCGTCGTAACGCGGCGGCATCTATGGCTTGAACTTGGTCTGCCACCGCACCCGCCGCAGGGCGGGCGCCAGGGCTTGGTACCCAGATGCCCCGCTGTCGATGCCGGCCACAGAGGTGGATGGCGGGGCACCTGCCATGGGGGCGAAGTGCAGCGGCGCGGGGCGCAGGCTGGTGGAGAGGAGCTACGGCGCACCCCTACCTGGCGCGCCAATGTCGGATGTGGGGTTCCGGCAAAACTCTTTAGGTTCGAACTCTGGGGTGCGCGCGAAGTCTTTCCCTCCTACCGATCCACGCCCTAGCTCCCTAAGATCTCGCGGACGAACTCGACCAACTCGCAACACAGAAAGACACGAGATTTATACTGGTTCGGGCCACCGTTGTGGTGTAATACCCTACTCCAGTGTGGCGGTGGTGGATTGCCTCTTGGGCTGATGATGAACAGTACAAGGGGAAGAATAGCCTCCTGAGGTTGAGGTGTTCTTGTGGCTAGGGTAGGCTTTTGGTCAGATCAGATCAAGCTAAGATGCCCCTACTGTGGTGGCTAGTTCTACTTATATAGGCCCTGGTCCTCTCCCCAAATATTGAGCGGCAAGGGAGCCAACAACGGCGGGCAAATTTGAAGGGGGACAGCTAATACAAGCTATCCTGACAAAAGTGGTCTTCGCCTGCGAAAGGCTCTGGTGGTGACGCCGTCTCAGGCTACACAATGACCTCCATCCTGCCGTCCTTCTCGTCTTGGTCTCATTGCACCGATATGGCAACCTTTGCCTGATGCCTCGGTACTCCTCGCATGCGCTTGCCTCCTTAGCACCAAAGAGGAAACAAGGATGCTGCGCGCGCTGGCGCCCGCCTGGCGCCCGCCTGGTGCCGATCGTCATGGCTCATGTCACGAGATGCTCGTGAGTTTTGCCCCACCTTGATATCTCTGCTCCTCGCGAGCCTGCCTGACTAGGCCACCCCTGAGGAGGTCTTGCGTCGTCCACCTCGCGAGGCTTGGTCCCTCGTGAGGCTTGGTCCCTCGCGATGGTCTTGAATGCTTTGTTGAGGAAGATGGGCCATACGGCCCGCTAACTTAGCCACGCCATGGGCCGCAGGCAGGCAAGTCTGGGGACCCCCATTCCCAGAACGCCAACACACGCCCGTGCAACGACAGAAAAGCTAAGTCGTGCAAAACTTTAAGCAATTTCTTTTTATATATAAGGTTATTGTCCTCGAAGGTCCTGCTCTATGTATGGGAAACCTGCACGCAAAGGGGCCGTTCTGCTATTGGCAATGCCCTTGCTCTGTTTCGAGTCCGCTCAATAGCTCAAGCGGCCGCGTCGAGAACGGCAGGGTAGCCTTCCGCAATTGGCAACGCTCTCGATTCTGACTCGAGTCAAGCTCAACAGTTCGAGCGGCCGCATGGAGAGTGGTAAGGTGGTTCACCTGGCGGCAAGCACACCCGGCAGGCCACTGGGGATCCGTCCTCAAGGTGTCGCGGCCTGGGTTTACGCGCCGGCAAGCCTACCCGATTAACGTAGGGTGAACATACAAAGGAAGATCAAACAGGAAGATAACATGCATCATCTCAAAAGTACTGCAGAGTTATATTACATTAGTTGTTGCCGCGGTTCTAACTAAAGATAGAAATTATCTTGGTCATGAACCTGTAAAGGCGATGAGAAACGGGGTGCCTAATCCCGGCGCTGGCCCTCCACCCTCTGGATTCCGTCGACGCGACTGATGATGGGCTTGATACGCTCCTCGAGCGCCGCGAGGTCAGCATCCTCCAGCAAGCTCTCCAGCGCGACATCGAAGTCGAGGTCGGGGTTCCAGTATGCCACCTTGGTGAGAACCTTGGTCATGGCAGCCCGACAAAGCTTCCGGGCCTCATCGGCCAGAGAGGCCACCCTGCTGGAGCGAAGATGCTCCAGGGCTCCAAGGACACCCTCGAAGAACAATGTTAGCTTGGCGTTGGGGCTCACGTTCGACTCAGGGGTAGTACCTCACATTTGGCATCCCCATCGTAGCCAGCTGCGTGGTGATCCTGCCGGTGACGCCTTCGAGGCGGCTGATCCAACGGTTCTCTCCCTCCACAAAATCCTTGTGGTTGGCAGTTTCGTTCTTCTGCAGCTGCTTCTCGGCCTCCAAATCTTTGCCCAGGGTCTCCTCCCGGGCCTTGGCCTCCGAGAGCGTCCCCTCAAGGCCCTCCAGCTTTAGCTTCAAGTCCTTGATGGACCCATTGGCCGTGGAAAGTAGCCCGACCTTGCTAAGGACTGCGGCCTGTGCGTCAGCCAAGGCGCTGTTGGCCGCGTCCCTCTCCCCCGTCAGCTCCAAGGTCTACCTCTTCGGCTTGTCCCGCTCCACCTCCAGCTCCTTCACCTTGCCGGCGTGGACCTGAGCCTGGGCATTGAGCGCCTCCTCGTGCTTCTGCTCCAGCTCTTGGGTCTGCTGCAGGACAAGCTTCTCGACCTCCTCGTCCTTGCCGTGGAGTGTCACAGCGAGCTTCTCCTCACGAGCAGCAAGGTCCTCCTCCTTGGAGTTCAGCGCGGCCTTGTGCTGGGACCGAGCGGCCTCGTCCTTGGTGACCTGGTTCTTCGTCGTCTCCTAGGCCTTCTCGATGTCGGCCTGCTTCATGACGAGCTCCACCTTGCGCTTGGCCAGCTCGTCCTGGGCGGTCTTCAGCTCCTCGCAGGCCTGGCGGAACCAAGCCTGCGTCTCGATGACGCGCCCCTCGAGGTCCGCCTCCGCCTTGTCCACCGCTGCCATCCTGGACTTGGCCTTGTCCAGGCGGGCACGGTGGAGCGCCTGAAGCTTCCGAAAGCTGGGGCCCATCGCCTGGAGGAGCCGCTCTTCCCGGGAACCGCCGCCGTCGGTGCTCGGCTTGTCAACGACTTCAAGCCCGGCGGCGGCGAGCACCTCCTCATCGAATACCACTCCCTCGGTGGGCGCCCTGGTGCTCGCTGTCCCTGGGAGGTGGACGAACTGGTCGTCGCTCACCTTCAGGTACTTGTCCGAGCCAGAGGCATCGGAGGAGGAAGGTTGGTTGTCAACCACCTCCTCCTCGGCAGCGGCCTTGCCGGCCTCCCCGGCAGGCCCCTTGCCAGCCTCCCCGGCAGGCCCCTTGCCAGCCTCCTCGGCAGCGGCCTTCCTAGGCTGCCCGGCAGGCCCCTTGGCGGCGTCCTCGGCAGCGCCCTTGGCGGCGTCCTTAGCAGCATTCTTCTCAGCCTCCACCACAGCGTCCTTGGCGACATCCTCGATGACGGTGTCTATGTCCTCCCGTCCGCCGAGGGAGGGTCTGGATATCGAGAAGGGGATGAGGCGGAGCCAAGGCCAAGGTTCAAAAAGAAGAAGAAAAGGCAGGGACAGGAGGCAAGTGACGTACCCGTGCCGGGCTGGGAAGAAGTAGCTCCTTCCCCGCCAACAGCTGGCGTCGAGGCGGAGCCACCAGCGCCCAAGTCTGCCTCCTCCTCCTAGGTGTGCATGGGCTCGGTGCTTGGCGCCCTTGCCGGGGACGCCCCTCGGGGCGGCGTGGTCGATATGGGTGGCGTGTTGGGGTAGCCTTCGGTGCCTCCTCCTGCTGTTGTCCTCCTCCTGCAATTAAGGCAAGGTCAGTGCCAAGGAATCGTACCCCCAACACACGTTGACGAGGGGCGAGTGATGAGCTTACGCTGGTGGCTGTGCCGGGGGCTGTTGTCTGGGCTACTCAACACCACCAGCAGTGTACTGGAAGTGCCTGCCGGGGGCTGGCCGCCCGCCGAAGCCTGACCCTCTTCACCCTCTGGGGCAGCGTCTCCGCATCCCTGCAAAGATGAAAACAAATCAAGATAAGCGGCACAGTCTGAGGAGACGGAGATGACAAAAAAAGAGGGCAAGACACTTACTCATCCTCCACCTCCTCTTTTGTTGCCATCCTCTTCCTCCTTGGGCTGAGGGACCCGAAATTGAAGACGACCTCCGCGTCGGTATCTGCCGGAGGAGGTGAGGAGGGTGGAGTCTGGCCACGCTTGGACGAAGAAGAGGCAGTCGCTTTCTTCTTCGCCACCGCGGCCTTTACCAACTTCCTCGCGGCCGCTGCCCTCGTTTGGCGCACGGATGCCTCCTGGGCTTGCCATGGTTGCACGGCCCTGCCGAGCCGAACCGGCTCGCCAGAGCTGGCCCGCCGCAGGACTCGCTCTCTCCCAGTGACCGGAGGGTCGACAGTCTCGGCCTCCTCCTCCATGGACTCGTCGACCACATCTTCGATGAGAGGGGCCCCGGTGCCGGTGCTGCTGCCCTCCCCAGTGGACTCCGCCCACTGGGCGATCTCCTTTTCCTCTGCGGCCACCGCGGCCTTGTCCTCCATGCCGCCGGCGCTGCCGGCCTCCCTGGCGAGCCCCGCCTCCGCCGCCCTGGCGGCGATGTGTAAGATCGAAAGTATGTCTAGAGGGAGGTTGATTAGACTACTTGACCAAATAAAAATATAGCCTTTTCCCAATTTTAGTTATTGGCAGATTTTAGCAACTTAGCACAAGTCACGCAATCAACCTACACATGCAATTCTAAGAGTATAGCAGCCGAATGTAAAACAATTGCATATGAAGGTAAAAGGGGGGAGTTTGAGGGAGCAAACGCAATATTGACACGAAATTTTTTATCCGTGGTTCCGATAGGTGGTGCTATCGTACATCCACGTTGATGGCGACTTCAACCCACGAAGGGTAAGGGTTGCGCGAGTCCACGGTGGGCTCCACCCACGAAGGGTCCACGAAGAAGCAACCTTTTCTATCCCACCATGGCCGTCGCCCATGAAGGACTTGCCTCACTAGGGTAGATCTTCACGAAGTAGGCGATCTCCTTGCCCTTACAAACTCCTTGGTTCAACTCCACAATCTTGACGTAGGCTCCCAAGTGACACCTAGCCAATCTAGGAGACACCACTCTCCAAGAAGTAACAAATGGTGTGTTGATGATGAACTCCTTGCTCTTGTGCTTCCAATGATAGTCTTCCCAACACTCAACTCTCTCGCACAGGATTTGGATTTGGTGGAAAGAAGATTTGGGTGGAAAGCAACTTGGGGAAGGCTAGAGATCAAGATTTATATGGTTGGAATGGAATATCTTGACCTCAACACAAGTGTAGGTGGTTCTCTCTCAGAAAATATGTGTTGGAAGTGTAGGCATGTTCTGATGGCTCTCTCCACGAATGAAGACTAGGTGGAGTGGTATATATAGCCTCCACACAAAATCTAACAGTTACACACAAATCACCAAACTTGGTGGGACCGATTCAGATAACTCGGTCAGACCGATTTGGTTCATAATGTGACCGTTAGGTATTTCGGTGGGACCGACATGTCAACTCGGTGGGACCGATATAATTAGGGTTAGGGCATAACGTAATCTCGGTGAGACCGATTACACAAACTCGGTGAGACCGATTTTGGTAATAGACTAACAGAGAGTTGGTGAAGCAAACTCGGTGGGAACGATTCGCTCATCTCGGTTGGACCGAAACTTTACGAAAAGGAAAGAGAGTGTTCTTTGTATTATTTAAACTTATCTAGGGTTTCTGGCGGTGGCTATGTCAACTGAACTCGGTGGCTCTGGATATGAAATTTCGGTGGGTCCGAGTTGGACTTTTTGGTTTGGGACATATGTGGATGTGAGAAAGTAGTGGAGGGTTTTGGAGCATATCACTAAGCACTTTGAGCAAGAACCTCATTAAGCAACACCTCATCCCTTCTTAATAGTATTGGCTTTTCCTATAGACTCAATGTGATCTTGGATCACTAAAATAGAAAATGTAGAGTCTTGTGCTTTGAGCTTGAGCCAATCTTTTGTCCTTAGCATTTTGAAGGGTCCACTTTCTAATCCATGCCATGCCAATCATTGAGCTTTCCTGAAATATTTATCTTGGAATAGCATTAGCTCAATGAGCTATATGTTGTTAGGAATTACCAAAACCACCCAAGGATAGTTGCACTTTCAATCTCCCCCTTTTTGGTAATTGATGACAACATATAGATCAAAGCTTCGACAAATGATAAATAAGATTGAAAAACATCGTCTCTTTGAGAAGTATGTGATGAGCAAGAGCTCCCCCTAAATTTGTGCATTATTTAAATTTGCTTTTGAATGCAAATACACAATCGATTAGGATCATGGGTTACTCTTCCATGTCACATACATCTTGGTGGAGCGCTCAAAATGATAGAGATTAAAAAACACATGCAGTTATCACCAAGCAAAGCGAATGATCATAAGACGATATAAAGATAATATCATCCAACAAGCATTAAGGGTAGCATATGATCAAACACATGATCAAGCAAGTATCTCACAAGGACATAAAGTAGTATCTCACACAATCACACAATAAAGTTTCAACCAAAATAGCAAGAGAGAATAAAAAGGCAACACTCTCTCTCGAAGCCTATGATCTATACATTTTTCTCCTCCTTTGGCAACAAGTTACCAAAAAGTTCAAAAATGCATAGTGCTAAACGACTCTCAAGCTTGATCTTCGGTAGGAGGTGTTGAGAGAACTCTAAGGACGAAGGTTTCAGATGAAGTAGCTGGAGATGGTGGAGTAGCTGCTGGAGGTGGAACTGGACATGTTGCTGCTGGTGCTGATGCTGTAGCTCTAGTGTCTGTCACTGGCACTGCAGCAGAGCTCTGTCCTCTGGGAACTCTGGCAAAAGCATCTGTGGTAGACTTGCCCTTCTTCTCCTCAGCTTTCTCCTGAAGTTGCTCAACTGCAGTTTGGATCTCTGTCACCTTGACATCAAGGTCATAGAATTTTGTCTCAATAATCCTTTCCAAGCTCTCCTGGTTTTTGGTCAGGGTGGCCAAGCCCTTCTCAATCCTCAGGGTGGATTGGATCAGATATCCAAGCTGGTCTTGCTTGCTCTTCAAGAATACCTGAGATGCCTCTCTACTGTTGGCATCTTTGCAGCCTTCTCTGCCTTAGCCTTCTCTCTCTTCTCATGTGCTTGAGCTGAAGATGGTTCATTCTCATTCATCACCACTCTCTTATCTTCAAATTCAGGATAGATGGGCAGGTGCTCCTTATCCAAAATGTACTTGCCTTTGCCCATCTTTGAGTTGATGAGCTCCTGAATTTGTGGGGCGTACGCACAACTTCTCTTCCGGTCAGCAGCAGTTCTCTTGATTGTCTCAACAATCAAACTCATGACCTTGAACTTCTGTGGGACATCAAATATATGCAGCAAGTCTATTGCATGTCCTCTGATCATCTTCTGATCACCTGACTTGGGTAGCAGTGTGTGCCTTAAGATCCAGTTGATAGTTGGCAGACCAGACAACAAGTGGTGAACAGATCCAAACTTATGTGTATCCAAAGCAGCATCTGGGATCTCTTTGCACATGTTGGCCATTATGTTGTGGTCTTTCTTCTTCTCTGCATAAATATCCAAGTCATCCTCATGTTCCTCAGGAGCATTGATAAGCTTGGCCCATTCCTCAACTGTAGACTGGTACCTAGTACCTTCAGACATCCATACTATCCTTCCATCTGGATAGAAGTGGGCAGTGGAGTAAAACTGCATGATGAGCTCATCATTCCACTTGGTGAGCTTCTGGGCAACAAAAGTGTGAACTCCAAGCTATCAAGCACACCTGGGAAGTGATCCTCATTCTCCTTGATGAACTCCCAGTCAACCCATCTCATGTCACACACAATGGGTTCTTGTCAAGCAGAACTGTCTCATAGAAGTCCTGTTGTTCCTTAGTGTGAAACCTATAGTCCACAACAGTTCTTCTCCTGATAGCATATGGATCGGACTATCTCCATAGTCACAATCCTGCATCCTTCCTGATTTTCATGTTCTCTGCAACTGGGTGTTCATCAGTGTGGTCAGGGATCTTGGGTTTCAGCTTCCTCAATACAACAGAGTCTTCTTCTTCTTTAGCAGCTTCAGGCACTGGGGCCTTGTTCTTCTCTTTAGCAGGGATGTTCCTAGTGCTTCTCTTGGGTTTAGGTTTTGGAGCTGGAGCAGTAGCCTTGGGAGCGGATTTGGGCTTAGATGGAGCAGCCCCTGATCTGATTGCATCCCCCATAAGCTTTTGAGCTTTGGGTGCTAGTGCAACATCCTCTTCCTCTTCAGAATCTTTCCTCATTGAGGGCTTCCCAGGAACTCTGGTAGTAGTGGTTCTGGCCCTCTTCTTCTTCTTATCCTCACCAACTGCTTCTTCTTCAGATTCAATAGTGAACTTCATAGTTTCACTTGTGGCAACTTTTCTTGGCTTAGACATGGGCGGTCTTCTTGCTGGCATCTTTGTTTTCAGACAAGGCTTTGTTGCAGCAGCTGTGCCATACCCTTTCTGCAGCACCTTTTTTCTTTAAAGTGGATTCATCTTCAACAGCCACATAGTCCTCATCTTCTCAGTCAGAATTCCTCCTCTTCCTTGTCCTGGTGGCAGCCTTTGGCAAATTGCTGGGAGTGCTCCTGATGCGATCATCATAACTGCTAGAGGGATCTGAACCCTCACTCATCTGCACCTGTTGCTCAGACTTGTTATGGCTGTCACTTTGATCAGACATCTCTACAAATACTCTGACAGCAGACCCTGTGAATAGGTTATAGTTGAGGTAGAGTAGATGAGCATCACAAAGTACATGAGTTTTGCAAAACAGATGACTTAAAAACTTAGTTTTAGTTCTTCACAGAAAGCATTTCGGATCTACCGATTTGTAAACTTGGTGATACCGAAGCAGCTTTTGGAACCTAAACTAGTGAACTCGGTCAGACCGAGTCACAGTTCGGTGGTACCGAGACTGCTAGGGTTTCATAGAGAATCGAACTCGGTCACACCGATTCGAAATTTTCGGTCAGACCGAAAATGCATGTGCTCTGGCCTAAGCCAAATTGGTGAGACCGATTTCCACAACTCGGTCGGTCCGAGATGAACTCGGCGGAGACCTAACCCTAAATTTTCAACCCAAAACTAATCTACGGGATGTTTTTGCTGGACAGGATGATTTCAATCCTGGCAAGAATCATGGCAGAGCAATGTGCTAAGAATCAGAGTTATGGATTAGCACAAAGATCAAGTTCGTACCCTAGTTCGGCGGCGAACTTGCTATGGAGGCAACTGCGGGGCAGATTGACGTTGACGGCGGCGGAGACCAGCGGCGGGAGGTCGCTGGCGACGAGAGGACGATCCGGAGACCCGAAGAGGCAGAGTAGGTTACGCGTGGGCGGGGAGGTTCGGAAAAATTTCCAAAATTTGGCCCGTCGGTATATATAACCTGACCCTGTCCGTGTGACCGAGTGGAACGACTCGGTGGCACCGAGATGCAAAACTGCAAGCAGTTACTGCAACTCGGTGTGACCGAAAGGTTCTAATTGGTTGCACCGAGATTGAAAACCCTAGATCAACTTAGTGATCTCGGTAGGACCGAAGAGGATGAATCGGTCAGATCGAGATGCACAAAGAGGTTTTGGAGGTTTAAGTCTATAATCGGGAACTCCGAGTGCTCCTCACACAGAGTGGTTCGAATCTGACTTGATCAAACTTTGTGATGTAGCATGAATAGAGTTTGAGACGAGGAAAGCATAGATAGCTAGATGGAGTTCTTAGGTATTCTTGTCCATCCATTTGGCAAAAGAGAAAAATCCAAACAATCAAAGCAACAAATGGATGTCCCCGAATGAGTAAAATATGCAACCAACATGCTCACACAATAAAATGGCAAATGAAACATGTTACAAAGCATGCACAAACACTAACATCTATCAAGCAATTTGGCGATGACTAGGTCATCTATATATGAGTATATTGACTTAGGAGTCAAACGAGAACATTTGATCATAGGTCATACTCATCGTTTAAGCACAAGTGGGGTTACCACTTTTACATAAAGCATTGTTGTGTTCACACCATTACGGTTGCTTTAGCTCAATTGATTTGAGTAAAGCTCCCCCTAGATGTGATATCCCCCTAAGAGGGATAAACTAACCTTGGGTTTTGTCGATGATGACTTCATGTAGGTGTTGAAGATGTAGATGCTCGATGTTGATGTAGATCATTCGGAGCAATCCTTTGGAGTGAGTTGTACTTTCAATACCTACATGGGTTAGTCCCACAAGGAACAAGCAAGGATATCCATAGACATAGAGTGATGCATACACAAGATGATGTCCATGAAAGCATTAGGTTACCTTCTCCCTTGTCTTACCAACAAGAGGGTTTGTGACTCCTTGAACTAGTGCAAGATATGGAAGTTGTTTGCACTAGTCCTTGCCAAAATGATAAGAGTGAAGTATGTTGGCGGAGTCACCCTCAAGAACTCTCTAGTTCTTCTTCTTCGGGATCCACACCATCTTGATGGGAATCCTTGGAGTCGTAGTCGTACTTGATGAGGTAGAACTTGATGTAGTCTTGGGAACCCACTTGACCAAGGCCTTAGGTGCTTCTTCAAATGCATCAATTTCCTCTTGAAGCTTGTCCTTGCCTTTTTGCTTGTGGTCTTGTGGTGGAAGATCATCTTGAGCTTGTGTCCCTTTGAAACAAGTAGGATCATACTTCTCTTGTTGAGGAACAAACTTCGTCTTGGGGTATTGATCTTCTTCCCACTCAACTCCATTGGCATTGAACTTTCGTTCAAAACCAACACCTTGATTCTTCCAGTGTTTTCCTTGCTTGTGTACAATTTCCTCAAATTGCTTACTTCCGGCAAGGCTCTTGTAAACACCTTTCTCTATAATTCCCTTCAGTAAGCTATTTTCTTGCTCCAGTGTAACTTGGCTAAGATAATCATTAGTAGAATCAAGAGAACTACTAGAAGCAACAACATTCGATTTAGCATGATTGTTGTTACTACTAGATGAAGCATCTTTCTTGCTCTTGTTGCTAGATTTAACTTGTGGCATGTAAGTAGACAAGAGTAAACACTTGGCAATGTAAGAAGAACTTTTCTTGCGAAGATCATCATTGATTGCCTTTAAAAACGCATGCTCTTGCTCAAGTTGAGCTTTTCAAAGCGTAGCTTATCACGAGTCTTTAAAAGTTCTCGATGATCTTCCAAGGTAGTTTCATGAGCTAACTTAAGAGTGTTTAGTTCTTTAGTTAAACGCTCAATCTCCTTCTTATCATCATCATTCGTTTTATCTTGATTAGCATGATTAATTGACGTTTCATCATAGTTTTCATCACTAGAGTTGTCAACAAGTAAATCATCATCACCTAGCAAATCATCTTCATCACTATTGAAATCAACATACTCGGGATGTGTTACCTTTGGGCCCTTGGCCATGAAGCATCTGCCAATTCCTTCATTTGGTGAGTCAAATATGTCGTAGGAGTTGGTTGACGCAAGTGCTAGATCGGCAACACCTTCATCTTGAGTATATTCGGAGTCGTGATAACTTCTTTCAGAGTGATTATCGGAGTCGGAGCCGGATACCCACTCACCAACATGAGCTCGATGTCTTCTTTTTGTGTAGCTCCTTGATGACTTTTCCTTCCTTTTCGAGTCCTTGCTTCTCCGAGAGGGTTTTCGTTCATAACGATCATCTCTACTCCTCCTCTCTCTTGGTGGTGATTCTTCTCTTCTACTTCTTCTTTTGGGAGAATCTTCTCTTCTTTTGTCGGGGGCCGTACACTCATTGGAGTAGTGTCCGGGTCTTCCACAATTGTAGCAATTTCGCTCACGACTAGAAGATCTTTTGTCATTGTAGGACCTTGACTTGGAACTTCTTTCCTTGCTTCTATTCTTGTAGAACTTGTTGAAGTTCTTCACCATTAGGCTCAATTCTTCATTGAAGGTTTGTTTCTCACTTGATGATGTGGGAGCATCACACGAGGCTTTGTAAGCACCACTTGACTTGTTGTGAAGCTCTTCCTTATCCTTGAGTGACATCTCATGAGCAACAATTCTTCCAATGACTTCCGTTGGCTTGAGATCTTTGTAATCGGGCAACATTTGGATCAATGTGCACACGGTATCATATTTTCCATCCAATGCTCTTAGGATCTTCTTGATGATGAATTTGTCGGTCATCTCTTCACTTCCTAAGCCGGCAATCTCATTTGTGATGAGAGCAAGCCTAGAGTACATTTCAGCGACACCTTCACCATCCTTCATTTTGAACTTGTCAAGTTGACTTTGAAGCACATCCAATTTGGATTCCTTGACGGAGTCGGTACCTTCGTGCATATCAATCAAAGTGTTCAAAATTTCCTTTGCATTCTCAAGACGGCTGATTTTGTTGAATTCTTCGGGGCACAATCCATTGAAGAGAATATCACAAGCTTGAGCATTGTATTGTAGCATCTTCAACTCTTCCGCGGTAGCTTCACGGTTTGGTTCTCTCCCATCAAAGAATTCACCTTGCAAGCCAATACACACAATAGCCCAAACGGCGGGGTTATGTCCAAGAATATGCATATTCTTCTTATGCTTCCAACTAGCAAAATTTGTACCATCAAAGTAAGGACCTCTACGGTGGTAATTTCCCTCGCTAGACGCCATACTCTCCTAGGTTGTGAAACCAAGGCTATGACCACCAAAAGCTATGTAAATCAAAGCAAATGGAGACCAAAGCTCTGATACCACTTGTAGGATCAAAAGTATGTCTAGAGGGGGGTGATTAGACTACTTGACCAAATAAAAATCTAGCCTTTTCCCAATTTTAGTTCTTGGCATATTTTAGCAACTTAGCACAAGTCAAGCAATCAACCTACACATGCAATTCTAAGAGTGTAGCAGCAGAATGTAAAACAATTGCATATGAAGGTAAAAGGGGGGAGTCTGAGGGAGCAAACACAATATTGACACGGAGATTTTTTATCCGTGGTTCCGATAGGTGGTGCTATTGTACATCCAGGTTGATGGAGACTTCAACCCATGAAGGGTAACAGTTGCGAGAGTCCACGTAGGGCTCCACCCACGAAGGGTCCATGAAGAAGCAACCTTGTCTATCCCACCATGGCCGTCACCCACGAAGGACTTGCCTCACTAGGGTAGATCTTCATGAAGTAGGCGATCTCCTTGCCCTTACAAACTCCTTGGTTAAACTCCACAATCTTGACGGAGGCTCCCAAGTGACACCTAGCCAATCTAGGAGACACCACTCTCCAAGAAGTAACAAATGATGTGTTGATGATGAACTCCTTGCTCTTGTGCTTCAAATGATAGTCTCCCCAACACTCACCTCTCTCTCACAGGATTTTGATTTGGTGGAAAGAAGATTTGAGTGGAAAGCAAATTGGGGAAGGCTAGAGATCAAGATTTATATGGTTGGAATGGAATATCTTGACCTCAACACAAGTGTAGCTGGTTCTCTCTTAGAAAATATGTGTTGGAAGTGTTATGATCGCTCTCTCCACGAATGAAGAGTGGGTGGAGGGGTATATATAGCCTCCACACAAAATCTAACCGTTACACACAAATCACCAAACTTGGTGGGACCGATTCAGAGAACTCGGTCAGACCGATTTGGTTCATAATGTGACCGTTAGGTATTTCGGTGGGACCGACATGTCAACTCGGTGGGACCGATATCATTAGGGTTAGGGAATAACGTAATCCCGGTGGGACCTATTGCACAAACTCGGTGAGACCGATTTTATTAATAGACTAACAGACAGTTGGTCAGGCAAACTAGGTGGGACCGATTCTCTCATCTCGGTTGGACCGAAACGTTACGAAGGGAAACAGAGAGATTACAATCCCATCTCGGTGAGACCGAGATCCCTATCGGTGAGACCGAACAGACTAGGGTTTCTGGCAGTGGCTATGTCAACTGAACTCGGTGGATCCGGATATGAAATTTCGGTGGGGCCGAGTTGGACTTTTTGGTTTGGGACATATGTGGATGTCAGAAAGTAGTGGAGGGTTTTGGAGCATATCACTATGCACTTTGAGAAAGAACCTCATTAAGCAACACCTCATCCCTTCTTAATAGTATTGGCTTTTCCTATAGACTCAATGTGATCTTGTATCACTAAAATAGAAAATGTAGAGTCTTGTGCTTTGAGCTTGAGCCAATCTTTTGTCCTTAGCATTTTGAAGGGTCCACTTTCTAATGCATGCCATGCCAATCATTGAGCTTTCTTGAAATATTTATCTTGGAATAGCATTAGCTCAATGAGCTATATGTTCATAGGAATTACCAAAACCACCCAGGGATAGTTGCACTTTCACGATGTAGTCCAGCTTCGCCTGGGTGGTGTCCTGGACGAACAGCGGCTCGTCACGGACGTACTTCTCCACCAAGGAATCAAAGAACTCCTGCACTTGATCCGCCGGCGGCTCGGCCCAATTTGGGACGAGGCCGTGCGCGTTGAACTCCGGCATCATGGCAATGATGTTGTTTCGACGTGAATTATTGCTCAGCGGGACCACCCCCCCCCCCCCCCCCCGCCGGCAACCCAAACAAGGGCCCCTTGGCGACCTTGCCAGCCTTCACGGCCTTGCCGGACCGCTCGACCTTGCCGTCGCGGTCCACGTCGAGCTGTAAGAGCCGCTGGCAGAAGTGGGCGTGCGCCATCACGGCGAGGTTGTGGTCCAAGCTGGGGCAAAGCATCATGATGTCGGCCGCATTCGTGAAGAGCAAGGCCGGCGTCCCCTTTTTGTGCAGCGGAGCGTTTCGGAGGCGGATGAAACCCGCCCTGATCATCTCCAGGGTGAGCCCGGCCTCAGTTAGGCGATGAATCCTAGTGGTGGCGACCGTGAGCTTCCCATCGTCAGCGTCGACATCGCCCCAGTCATTCCTTCGAACCGACGGCACCTGGCGAACCTAGCAGAACTCCTGTGGGTCCTCCTCCTCAATCCAGCACCATCGGCCCCACCACTCCTCCCACCTCTCCGTTTGAGCACCCCCCCCCCCGTATTGCACCCCCACAGGTGCTTGAAGTAGTCCCAGAGATGGACCGTGTTGACCGACGTGGGGAAATAGGCGGATTGCGTCCGCCGTGCCGCCAACTCGCTCTCCGGCGGCTCCTTTGCCCCGGCGTCTTTGGCCACTCCTTTGCCTTTACTGGTTTTGGGTGCCATGGCGGCTGCGAAAGGCAAAGGGGGGAGGACGACAGCGCCCACAGCCACACTAAGCAGGGCAGAGGAGAGAAGCCGAAGGCATAAGGCGACCAGAGGCAACACCAAGACCAAGAAACACAAAAGAGCAAAGGGGCAAGGTGGACTCCCCCGGCAATACCCTTGCCGAGGCGGCCTCCGCGGCTCCGGCAAGAGCCTTGCCGGGGCGGCTTACCCAACACCAGCAGAGCGAGCCACCCTTGAGCCCGAGGGTTCCAATGCCGCCAACAAACACATTGGAACCAAGGCTCGGGAGGCACTCCGTGGTGGCATGCAGATCTTTGTCAAGATCATAAGCATATGAGATTAGATAAGGACCAGAAGACGACGATCCTCGGCGGGATCCTAGCCGAGGAAATCCACGAAACCCCCGGCATGACGCTCGCCGGGGAAGACCACGATGCCATGGAAAGACCCTTGCCGGGGCCCTTGCAAGGCCCTTGCCGGAGACACCTACAGGGCAGCAGCAGGGCCCACGTCTGCCAAGGCTCCACCGCCGTCCCCATGCAGCTTCCAGCTCAACCAGCTGGGCAGGCACCTGCGTGGCGACGAGTGGCCTCCATGATCGACTCAGCGAGCACCTGCGTGGTGACATGCATATCTTCATGAAGGCTCCTCCACCGCGCCAGCCCAGCTGCCAGCCAACGTGGCGCTACGACGCCTCGTCAACTCGGACGCGTGTCGAAGCCAGGCGAGGCGGTGACAGCTAGGATGAGCTTCCTTGCCGTCCCCAATAAAGCAAGAGGGGCACGTCGACAGCGCATTATATGCGTTTGTCCGACGGTGCCAGAGGATAGACTCATCCACTGTACACCTTTCCACCTCCTGTGTGCCACTGTGGCGACCCCTTTTGTCTATAAAAGGAGGCCCGGGGCTACCAGGAGAGGGATTCGGAACTTTTGGGCAAGTCACACCCCGTAGCTAGCTCAAGAACACAAGAACGCTCAAATACATCCACCAAAGCAGGACTAGGGTATTACGCATCTTCGCGGCCCGAACCTGGGTAAACGATCTGCGTGCTTCCTGTCAGACCCGCTCTTTGCACAACCTCGCGCCCGCCAACCGTAGAAGGGATCCCGGTGATTCCATAGGTGTCGATTTCCTCCGACACATATGTATACATGACTGAAATAAACATCCAATTACATAAGTGACTATATAGATCATTCGCACACACCTCAATAAACAATTGCATGCATTCTAAAGTAGGAGAAACGATCGACTAGTCATCTACTTCTTGTGACGCTCCAGCCACTGCTCTGTGGCTCGATCCTTCATCTGGGGCAGGAAGAAGACACTTCCTCATGTCAACGATCCGCCTGTACATCTCGTAGCTTGTGTACGCGTCCTTGGCCGTGTACATGACATGTTGTTCATCCAGTCTATCATGCCACACACTATGCTAGGCGTTCTTGTCCTTCTTGCTCTCATTCTTCATCTTCATGTAGTAGGGTTGATGATGCCCGAGGTGAGGTCAACCAAGGAGTTCAGTTTGCTTTTTCACTGCCCCAGACCTTGTAGTGGTTCTGGATGTTGACAAGATTCGGGCATTTCAAGCCCGAAACCTTGAGCGCTGTTAGATCGTTGGTGGTGCCCACCATAGCAAAACTATAGTCGGAGCTGTTGATAAACCTGGAGAAACGCTCACAAGGCCTTGTGGCCAGGTGGTAGTGGTAGACGAGGACATCATGTCACACGCACAACTGGGCAACGGCAACCTTCTGATCGTGCCCGGCACGACCGATGGTGTACTCAAGGTCGAAGCCGACCACTTGGTACTTGTCCGCGGCAAGGAAATGCTCCATAGTTTGGATGGAGCTCTCCACCGAGACCGGATCGTTCGTGTACACCACCGAGAGGGCCTTCCCCCTCACGTGGGTGTCTACTACATGATGCGTGGTGAACTGCCCGCCGTTATCGTCGTCGGCCGCTGGGAGCGCCATTGGAGACACGGGGATAGCCATTGGAACCGCTGGATGTCCTCTCTATATGTATCTTCCTGGGTGTGCATATTGTGTCATGTGACGCGACAGATGAAGGTAAATGGCCGCAGGAATAAATGGGGGCCGGGCGGCCTGGATTCTCTGCGCGTCCGCATGGCAGTTTTTGCCGTGGGTAACTGCATTGTCGCACCGTGTACGGCGCAACCGCATGCACACGAATGTGCGTGATCGTGCACTGGCCCCAAACATTGGCAGACCGCGTGGAGGGACGAGGGTAGAGCACTGATACGTCTCCGTCGTATCTACTTGTCCAAACACTTTTGCCCTTGTTTTGGACTCTAACTTGCATGATTTGAATGGAACTAACCCGGACTGACGCTGTTTTCAGCAGAATTGCCATGGTCTTATCTTTGTGCAGAAACAAAAGTTCTCGGAATGACCTGAAACTTCACGGAGATTATTTTTGGAAATAATAAAAAATTCTGGGGAAAGAATCAAGCCCAAGGGGCCCACACCCTGTCCACGAGGGTGGGAGGCGCGCCTGCCCCCCAGGGCGCGCCCCCTGCCTCGTGGGCCCCTGGAGCTCCACCGACCTCAACTCCAACTCTATATATTCATGTTCAGGGAGAAAAAAATCAGAGAGAAGGATTCATCGCATTTTACAATACAGAGCCGCCGCCGAGCCCTAATCTCTCTCGGGAGGGCTGATCTAGAGTCCGTTCGGGGATCCGGAGAGGGGAATCTGTCGCCATCGTCATCACCAACCATCCTCCATCACCAATTTCATGATGCTCACCGCCGTGCGTGAGTAATTCCATCGTCGGATTGCTGGACGGTGATGGGTTGGATGAGATTTATCATGTAATCGAGTTAGATTTGTTAGGGTTTGATCCCTAGTATCCACTATGTTCTGAGATTGATGTTGCTATGACTTTGCTATGCTTAATGCTTGTCACTAGGGCCCGAGTGCCATGATTTCAGATCTCAACCTATTATGTTTTCATGAATCTATGCGAGTTCTTTATCCTATCTTACAATTCTATAGTCACCTATTGTGTGTTATGATCTGGCAACCCCGAAGTGACAATAATCGGGACCACTCCCGGTGATGACCGTAGTTTGAGGAGTTCATGTATTCACTATGTCTTAATGCTTTGGTCCGGTACTCTATTAAAAGGATGCCTTAATATCGCTTAGTTTCCACTAGAACCCCGCTGCCACGGGAGGGTAGGACAAAAGATGTCATGTAAGTTTTTTTCCATAAGCACGTATGACTATATTCGGAATACATGCCTACATTACATTGATGAATTGGAGCTAGTTCTGTGTCACCCTATGTTATGACTGTTACATGATAAACCACATCCGTCATAATTCTCCATCACTGATCCAATGCCTATGAGCTTTTCACATATTGTTCTCCGCTTATTTACTTTTCCGTTGCTACTGTTACAATCACTACAAAACCCAAAAATATTACTTTTGCTATTGTTCCCGTTACTATCATACTAGTTTGCTAGTAAATACTTTGCTGCAGATATTAAGTTATCCAGGTGTGGTTGAATTGAAAACTCAACTGCTAATACTTGAGAATATTCTTTGGCTCCCCTTGTGTCGAATCAATAAATTTGGGTTGAATACTCTACCCTCGAAAACTGTTGCGATCCCCTATACTTGTGGGTTATTAAGACTATTTTCTGGCACCGTGCCGGGGAGCATTGCTCTATTCTTTGAGTCACTTGGGATTTATATCTGCTGGTCACTATGAAGAACTTGAAAGACGAGAAAATAAAAATTTATCCCTCAACTACGAGGGGAGGTAAGGAACTGCCATCTAGCTCTACACTTGATTCTCCTTCTGTTTTGAGTAAACTTGCGACACCTAAACCTACTTCTGCTATTAATTCTGATATGTCACATGTTATTGATGATGCCACTTCTGCTATGCATGATACTTATGATGAAACTACTTCTATGCTTGATACTACTGTGCCACTTGGTGAATTTCTTGATGAACAACTTGCTAGGGCTAGAGAGAATGAAATTATTGAAACTGATAATATTGATGAAAGTGATGATGAAGATTCTCCCCCTAGATATGAATTTCCTGTTGTGCCTTAGGGTTATGTTATGGATGAAGAAACTGCCATAGACTTTCTTGCTTTTAATGATAGAAGTGATCTTAAGAAATTATTAGTTAAGCTGAAAGAAAAATCTCTGAATGTTAGAATGAAATATGACCCTGCTTATGCTACTTCACCTATCTTTGTTACTGATAAGGATTATGAATTCTCTGTTGACCCTGATATAATTACTTTGGTTGAATCTGATCCTTTCTATGGCTATGAATCTGAAACTGTTGTGGCACATCTTACTAAATTAAATGATATAGCCACCCTATTCACTAATGATGAGAAAACTCGCTACAATTATATCCTTAAGATATTTCCGTTCTCATTAAAGGGTGATGCTAAGATATGGTTTAATTCTCTTGATCCTGGTTGTGTGCATAGTCCCCAGGATATGATTTATTACTTCTCTGCTAAATATTTCCCTGCTCACAAGAAACAAGCTGCTTTGAGGGAAATATATAATTTTGTGCAAATTGAAGAAGAGAGTCTCCCACAAGCTTGGGGCAGGCTTCTCCAATTACTTAATGCTTTGCCTGATCATCCTCTCAAGCAAAATGAAATACTTGATCTCTTTTATAATGGACTAACCGATGCTTCCAGAGACCACCTGGATAGTTGTGCTGGTTGTGTTTTCAGGGAAAGAACTGTTGATCAAGCTGAAATTCTATTGAATAATATATTGACCAATGAAAATAATTGGACACTTCCTGAACCAACTCCTAAGCCAACTTCGAAAAAAGGGTGTTCTATTTCTCAGTCCTGAAGATATGCAAGAGGCAAAGAAATCTATGAAGGAAAAAGGTATAAAAGCTGAAGATGTTAGGAATTTACCTCCTGTTGAAGAAATACATGGTCTTAATTTACCGCCTGTTGAAGAAATACATGGTTTTAATCCATCACTTATTGAAGAAACACATGGTCTTGATAACCCAACACATGTAGTAAAGGTAAATTCTCTCTATAGATATGATAAAGCTGAAATCCCTCCTACTAAGTTTGCTAGCCAATGTTTGGATGAGTTTGACAACTCTATGGTTAAGCAAGAGAACTTCAATGCTTATTTTGGTAGAGAATTAAAACGCCATGCTTATATGATTGAACACTTGGGTGATTATATGTCTAGAGTTAAAGGTGAACTTAAACTCATTAGTAAACATGCTTCTATGGTTACCACTCAAGTAGAACAAGCACTTAAAGCTCAGAATGATTTGCTCAATGAATTGAATAGTAAGAATAATGACTTTGCTGTTAGAGTCTCAACTAGAGGGGGTAAAGTTACTCAGGAACCTTTGTATCCTGAAGGTCACCCTAAGAGAATTGAGCAGGATTCTTAGAGAAATAATATTGATGCACCTAGTCCTTCTAAGAAGAAGAAAGAAAAATGATAGGACTTTGCATGCTTCTAGTGAACCTGTTGTAGACACACCTGAGAATCCCAATGATATTTCTATTTCTGATGCTGAAACACAATCTGGTGATGAACATGAACCTAGTGATAATGTTAATGATAATGTTCATGTTTATGCTCAACCTAGCAATAATAATGATGTAGAGATTGAGCCTGCTGTTGATCTTGATAACCCACAATCAAAGAATCAACGTTAGGAAGCATGGTAAAGAAAGAGAACCATGGGTTCAGAAACCCATGCCTTTTCCTCCCAAACCATCTAAGAAAAAGGATGATGAGGATTTTGAGCGCTTTGCTGAAATGATTAGACCTATCTTTTTGCGTATGCGTTTAACTGATATGCTCAAAATGAATCCTTATGCTAAGTATATGAAAGATATTGTTACAAATAAAAGAAAGATACCAGAAACTAAAATTTCCACCATGCTTGCTAATTATACTTTTAAGGGTGGAATACCAAAGATGTTGGGAGATCCAGGAGTACCCACTATACCATGCTCCATTAAAAGGAATTATGTTAGAACTGCTTTATGTGATCTTGGAGCTGGTGTTAGTGTTATGACTCTCTCTTTATATCATAGACCTGATTTGAATAAGTTGACACCAACTGAAATATCTCTGCAAATGGCTGATAAATCAACTGCTATACCAATCGGCATTTGTGAGGATGTGCCGGTTGTGGTTGCAAACGTTACTACTTTAACGAACTTTGTTATTCTTGATATTCCCGAGGACGATAGTATGTATATTATTCTCGGAAGACCCTTTTTGAACACTGCAGGGGCTGTTATTGATTGCAACAAAGGCAATTTCACTTTTCATGTTGATGGTAATGAGCATACGGTACACTTTTCGAGGAAACAACCTCAAGTTCATAGCATAAACTCTATTGGAAAAATTCCATTAATTATTTTTGGAGGTTTTGAATTTCCTCTACCTACTGTCAAAAAGAAATATGATATTCTTATTATTGGGGACGTGCATATCCCCATTGAGGCAACCTAGTGCTATTCGAAAATTCTCCAGTTTCATGTGATTCGGAATGAGTTTGTTAACAAGACTTGATCAACCTTGTTAGTGGATTCCTTTTGATGAGCATGAGATGGATGAAGTTAGAAAGCACAACCTTTTGTACCCTCCTTTTACTTTTTGTTATTTAGTTGAAATAAAGTAAAAATAATATTTCTTGTCAGTTTTCTGAATTATCCGTGCAATAAAAAATAACCCGAAAATAAAAGTTCTCCAAATGCCCCGAAATTGAAATATGATTTTTTCTGGAATATTTGAGAATATCTGGCACTGAGAACACAACAGGGGGAGCAAGCACCTGGCCACGAGAGTCCAGGGCGCGCCCACCCCCTGGGCGCGCCCCTGCCTCGTGGGCCCATGGTGGCTCCCCTCCACTTATTCCAGCAACCACACACTCCTTCTTCCTCCCAAAAAATCACCAACCAGCTCAAGCACGAGTTCTAGCTCATTTTGCTGCGATTCTCAATCTCCTTGCTCAAAGCTCCACTCACAAAACTGCTTTGGAGGGTTGTTCCTTGGTATGTGACTCCTCCAATGGTCAAATTAGTTTTTGTTCTAGTGCTTTATTCATTGCAAATGTTTGCTGCCTAGGTGACCCTGTTCTTGAGCTTGCATGTCAAATTTATATGGTCCCAAGTAGTTCTAATGCATGATATAGTCTCTACGCACTTGTGGGAGTAGTTGCTATCAATATTGATGAGTTTGGTTCACTTTTATTTGAAGTTACTAAAAATTTCAGAAATTTTCAGAAAATAATGAAGAGATTTTTGAGGGGTTCTTCGAGCCGAAGCTCAAAGGATAAGCAAAGTGAACAAGAAGAGAGGCCCAAGTATAATCTCCCTCGCACCACGGAAGTTCGGCCGTGTGAATGGCCTGTCATGATTTCTTGAGGGCAGCCGGGATTTATGATGATTTTTATGAATTGGCTGAGAATGCAGGCCTCACCGACTTCCTCCGCGACCAACACGAACAGTATCTCTTACTCACTAATATCTTTATGCAAAATTTTCATTTCCATTCTAGGAGGTCTCCACCTTTGGTGGATTTCTATTTATATGATGAGTATAAGGAGATGCCCCTCTCTGAATTTTGTGAGGTTTGCAAGTTGCCTTTTCCAGGCAGCATAGAGGAACCACATCGTGACGATGTGGAGGGGTTTATTGAGACAATTGTTGTAGGGGAAACTAGGAAAGTTTCCGATGCAAGAATCTCTAGCATACATTTCCCTGTTTTACATTACTTTGCATTGTTTGCTAGTAGATGCTTAATTGGTCGCGCAAACTGTGGTAACCTAAGTGCGCCTGATATTGTTATTTTGTGCCATGCCTTGTTTCGTGATGACTCATTCAGTATGGGCGCTATTGTTGCAAAGCGGTGAAATATTAACAGTACTAAGGGCCCCATCTTGGTAGGCATCTTCGCCTCGCGCCTCGCTGCATACTTTAACATACCTATTAGGCATTATGAGAAAGAAGAAAAGTTGTTGCCTATTGTTTTTCTAGATTACAAGAGTATGGCTGCACATGATTTCATTGCTAAGAACAGGAAAAAGGAACTTAACTATAGACTGTTATTTGATAAAAATCACCCTGAGAATATTACCTTGCCTGCTCCTTCCTTGTTTGATTTATCTGCAGGCGAGTACCTTGTTCCGTTGGAGGCCATTCACGCCTACCGGAACCCCACATCAGCTACAGAGCCAGATCCGGAACCACAATTTGTTCCCCCACGCCAGTCTGCTTACCGGTGGGATCCAGAGGAGGTTGCCAACCAGTGGCAACCCGAGGCTTCATCTCAGTACGACCCCAGTTACAACTTCGGATATCCACCATGCCAGCCGTGGCCATACACCAACTTAGGCCAAAAGCCTAAGCTTGGGGGAGTACGTATTTCTCACCGACATTACATTTATGTTCACACACTCATGCTAGTTGTCGGTGCTCATACTTTTTCACTGTAATATCCATGCTAGTTTATTTTCCTTTTTATGCTTTCTTCTTGTGTGTTTGAAAACCCTTAAGAAAAACTAAAAAAAATTAGTAGTAGCTTTTAGCTAGCTTATTTTCTGGCTGTAGTAGTAATAATTAAAAGAGAACCAAAATATTTCCTGTTCTTCTTTTGCTTGTTGGGAGCTTTCCCGTGTAAATAGTTTTATTTCTTTTCTTTTCTTTGGGGGTCAATAGGAGAAGACCATAATGAAATTGTTAAAGTGGATCTTATTTGCATTATTGTTGATTTAACCAAGAGCCCATATTGCCTTGTCTTCTCCTGTTTATTGAATGCTCGCAGATTCCAGCTTAGTCCAATGCACGTGCACTATTATTATTATTCACATCGTTCGGTCGTGCAAGTGAAAGGCAATTATGGCGATATATGATGGACTTATTGAGATGAGAGAAGCGTGTATGAACTCGACCTCTCTTGTTTTTGTAAATATGATTAGTTCATCGTTCCTGATTCAGCCTATTATGAATAAACATGTTTGCAATGACAATTAGAGATTATAGTTCCTTATGCCATGCTTAATTAGCTAGGAGTTTATAATGGTCTACCTTGCGTGCCAACATACTATTAAAATGGTTGTGATGTGGTATCATAGGGTGGTATCCTCCTTTGAATGATTCGAGTGACTTGACTTGGCATATGTTCATGCATGTAGTTGAAACAAAATCAACATAGCCTTCATGAAATTTATGTTCATGGTGGATTATATCCTACTCATGCTTGCACTCAATGTTTATTAATTTTAATGCATGTTCATGACTGCTGTCGCTCTCTAGTTGGTCGCTTCCCAGTCTTTTGCTAGCTTTCACTTGTACTAAGCGGGAATACTGCTTGTGCATCCAATCCCTTAAATCCCAAAGTTATTCCATATGAGTCCACTATACCTTCCTATATGCGGTATCTACCTGCCGTTCCAAATAAATTTGTATGTGCCAAACTCTAAACCTTCAAATGAAATTATGTTTTGCATGCTCGAATAACTCATGTATCAACTAGGGTTGTCTGTATCTTCCATGCTAGGCGGGTTATTCTCAAGAGGAGTGAACTCCGCTCCTCACTCACGAGAAAATGGCTAGTCACCGGGATGCCCAGTCCCATGCTTTATGCAAACCAAATCAAAATAATTGCAAACTAAACTCCCCCGGGACTCTTGTTAGTTGGAGGCACTCGTTGTTTCGAGCAAGCCATGGATTGATGCTTGTTGGTGGAGGGGGACTATAAACTTTACCATTCTGTTTTGGAACCGCCTATAATGTGTGTAGCATGGAAGATATCGCCATCTCTCGGTTGCTATGTTGACAATGAAAGTATGCCGCTCAAAATATTATTTATCTCTATTTCAAAATCGAGCTCTAGCACTTCTACAAATCCATGCTTCCCTCTACGAAGGGCCTATCTACTTACTTTTATGTTGAGTCATCACCGTGTTATTAAAAAGCACCAGCTGGAGAGCACCACTGTCATTTGCATCCATTATTATTAATTCATATTGGGTATGACTACGACTGGATCTCTTTTACCATGAATTACAATGTTTAGTCAGTCCTTGAACTTTAAAGGTTCTCTGCATTTATGTTTTGCGGTCTCAGAAAGGGCTAGCGAGATAGCATCTTGTTATATCATATTATGATTGTTTTGAGAAAGTATTGTCATCCGAGATTTATTATTATTGCTCGCTAGTTGATTATGCCATTGACATGAATAAACATGAGACCTAAGTGTTATTGTGAATATGGTTAGTTCATAATCTTTGCTGAAAACTTGAATGCTGGCTTTACATATTTACAACAACAAGAGCAAACAGAGTTTGTAAAAGTTTTTCTTTATCACTTTCAGTTTATCAACTGAATTGCTTTAGGACAAGCAAAGGTTTAAGCTTGGAGGAGTTGATACATCTCCGTCGTATCTACTTTTCCAAACACTTTTGTCCTTGTTTTGGACTCTAACTTGCATGATTTTAATGGAACTAACCCGGACTGATACTGTTTTCAGCAGAATTGCCATGGTGTTATCTTTGTGCAGAAACTTCACGGAGATTAGTTTTGGAAATAAAAAAATACTGGTGAAAGAATCAAGGCCAGGGGGCCCACACCCTGTCCACGAGGGTGGGAGGCGCGCCTGCCCCCCAGGGCGCGCCCCCCTGCCTCGTGGGCCCCCTGGAGCTCCACCGACCTCAACTCCAACTGTATATATTCGTGTTCGGGGAGAAAAAAAATCAGAGAGAAGGATTCGTCGCGTTTTACGATACGGAGCCACCGCCAAGCCCTAATCTCTCTCGGGAGGGCTGATCTGGAGTCTGTTCGGGGCTCCGGAGAGGGGAATCCATCGCCATCGTCATCACCAACCATCGTCCATCACCAATTTCATGATGTTCACCGCCGTGCGTGAGTAATTCCATTGTAGGCTTGCTGGACGGTGATGTGTTGGATGAGATTTATCATGTAATTGAGTTACATTTGTTAGGGTTTGATCCCTAGTATCCACTATGTTCTGAGATTGATGTTGCTATGACTTTGCTATGCTTAATGCTTGTCACTAGGGCCCGAGTGCCATGATCTCAGATCTGAACCTATTATGTTTTCATGAATATATGTGAGTTCTTGATCCTATCTTACAAGTCCATAGTCACCTACTATGTGCTATGATCCGGCAACCCCGAAGTGACAATAATCGGGACCACTCTCGGTGATGACCGTAGTGTGAGGAGTTCATGTATTCACTATGTGTTAATGCTTTGGTCCGGTACTCTATTAAAAGGAGGCCTTAATATCCCTTAGTTTCCGCTAGGACCCCGCTGCCACGGGAGGGTAGGAAAAAACATGTCATGCAAGTTCTTTTCCATAAGCATGTATGACTATATTCGGAATACATGCCTACATTACATTGATGAATTGGAGCTAGTTCTGTGTCACCCTATGTTATGACTGTTACATGATGAATCACATCCAACATAATTCTCCATCACTGATCCAATGCCAACCAGCTCTTCACATACTGTTCTCCGCTTATTTACTTTTCCGTTGCTACTGTTACAATCACTACAAAACCCAAAAATATTACTATTGCTATTGTTCCCGTTACTATCATACTACTTTGCTACTAAATACTTTGCTGCAGATATTGAGTTATCTAGGTGTGGTTGAATTGACAACTCAACTGCTAATACTTGAGAATATTCTTTGGCTCCCCTTGTGTCGAATCAATAAATTTGGGTTGAATACTCTACCCTCAAAAACTGTTTCGATCCCCTATACTTGTGGGTAATCAAGCACCCGGAGCGACGCGAGAGCAAAAGCCCGCGCGGCGGGATGCGCGCAGAGCGGGTCGCGGCGCCTCAACCGCAAGCAACCACACGCATAGAGCAGTTGAACATGCAGGAAATGGTCGCCTACAAGCCGACCGACAGTTGCATCGCTGCGTAGAGAGCGGTCGTGTGCTACTACCTCCGTCCTGGTCTATAATCCCTTTATATTCTGTCCCATACTTTGCCCTCAAATTTAACCAACAAAATGTTAATGCATGTTATAAAAATTATATAATTGGAAACTATGTTCAAATACGAATCCCACTATATAATGTTTGGTGACATGCATTCCTATTTTATTAGTTAAGTCCTACTTATAAACCAGGACGGGGGTACAGTAGGTAATTAAATCAGCAATGTTTTTTTATTAACCGTATGTTTAAGTGGCCTTTCGTCATCCTCTCGCACGTCTTGTCACCCCGCTACCGCAGACAGCTTATAGCGCAAGCTTGCGAAGCGCGCGGGGGCGTTCTTTTGGCCAAACGGTGGCGCCAATGAATCGTCGGTGAGCCCGTTCCCGCGCAACCCCGTAGGTTCCCGCGCAAGCTTCTCGCCTGACTCGGTGAAATCCCCCAAAATCCCAATGCTTACCGGCCTCCTATATAAACCATCACGGCAGGCGAGTCCTGCGTCGCATTTTCCCCTCCCTCCCTGTAGTTTATCACGTCAGCTTCTCCCACAGTCGCCAATGGCACCAGTCCGTCATCATCGCTCAGCCACTCCACCGTCATCAGAGGACAGCTCTAGCTGGGAGGCTACACCGCGGTCGCAGCGCAGTCCCTGGTGTAGTGTAGTGCGCGTGGCATCCCTGTTGGGTGTGCGCGGAACACCCACCACATGCTCCGCCACCGCTGCCCGTCGGCAGCTGTTGCCAGCCGCCGTTGCCTCCACACCACCGTCGAAAGCCAGGGCCATCGCCCACTCCGCTGCTGCGGCCCGAAGGCGGGAGGTGGCCGTCGTGGCCGCGACCTCACTGTCGGCCACCATGGCAATCACTCGCTCCGCCAGCGCGGCCTGAAGGCGAGAGGTGGTAGTCGTGGCTACCACCCCACCATCGGCCGCCGTGGCCGCCAGCCCACCATCGACTGCCGAGGTCATCACCCGCTCCGCCACCCCCGCTCGAAGACGGGAGGCGGAGGTGGATGCCGGCACGTGCGTCAACGACCTTGCGTGCTAGACAGAGTTCCTGTGGGAGGAGGAGGAGCGCCTCGTCCAGCATGCAAAGAGCCTTACCACCGCCATGGCCGCAGCACAGGCCGCCTCAGAGGCGAGGAATCAGGAGATCTACGAGGAGAACCACCGCTTCGAGAGGGGTCATCTGGAGCGGCAGAGGGCGCTCGAGGTGAGCGTCGCTGAAGCTGCAGCAGCGGCAGGCACCGTATTGCAGTTGCCCAGCTCGTTGGTAGGCTCCTCCTCCTCTGCCTCTTACTGAGCGCACTCGGCAGAGGAGAGGCTGCCGGAAGTAATACAAAGCCCATCCGAAGTAGTAGTAGTAGTAATAAGGGGCTATTTTGTTCAGTTCATCTGACTATAGATGTGGTGGAACTATACAACGTACTTAAAATTAGCTAGTATATAAAGTAGAACTAGCTATTCCAATACGTGGTTGGCAACAATTGGTGAAATGTTTGGTCGGTTCAGCTGTCTAGTTGAACTGTTTGTATAAAGAACAACTGCTTAATCTATGAATGAAATCTATGCTTAACTACTGAATTTTAGTTGCAAAAATTAGATACTGCTAGTGATTTTTAGCTTCATATTTTGACAAATCGCAGTGTTACAAGGTTGACAAATGGCAATGTTACTAGGTCAACAAATGGCAATCTATCCAGTTTGACAAATGGCAACATACCCAATATGACAGATGCAAATCTTACCAAATTGTTTGTAAGTGGTTTGCACACGGGTCATCCAAAAGAACTATTTCTATTGACGAGATGCACAAATCCTACTCTCACTTTGCATACGCGTGTTCTATCTAAAACTTTTGCGATCAAGAGCTGCACAAATCCTGCTCGACACATTTTCCCTTGGCTTCCTGGGGAAGCTATCGGTTTGCATACGGGTGTTCTAACTAAAACGTTTGCAATGAGTGTTTTATATTTAAAAACCATTCACGTTTTTTCAAAAGAAAATCGTTTGATAAGTATGTACACTAAGAGAGGAAGACGCAAGTTCGCTCAAACCATAACTTTCATCCAGTCATACTGCAAATTTATATTCATATGATCGAGATACAGTACTAAACCCAAGAAAAAAACTATTTCCGGCGGCAGCGGAGGCGGCGTGCCACACTGTCGTTTTCGTTGTCGTCCTCCGGGACACCGTTGTTGAAGTGTTTAATGCAGCATAGAATGTTCTTCACTTGTAATGAAACATCATGTCGTCACATGATCGACGGGCGGGGCACAGGAGGACGGCAGAAGGCGGTGCTCAGAGGTAGCGGTCGACGGCGGCGTCCCATGCCGCTGAGGGGGGCGCGCGCACGGGCACGGGCGCGGCAGGTGTAGCCAAACAGACGGGGACCGGCGCCGCGGTGGGTGGAGGGGCATGCACGGGCATGGGCGCTGGTGCTGGCATGTACATGAGCTCGCGCGAGTCCTCGGAGACCTCGCTGACGCCCGCTGCTTCCAGCTCTGCGATAGTACTCGGCGACCAGTGCGTCAATGCTACGGGGATGGTCGCCGGCGCGGGCATGGGGATGGGAGTTGGGATGGGAGCGGGGCAGCAACCGCCGCGGCCAGCTTGTTCTGGGCCATGACAATGAGGCCCCATTCCTCCTTATTTTCTATCTCCTTTGGCTCGGAGTCGACTTCAACAAACTTGAACACTAATGGCAGATGATCCTTCTGCGCCATGATGTTGGTGGAGGTCTGCCGGATGGACGGGAGGGAATGGGAGGCGAACAGTAAGGTCGCCCGTATTAAGCCGCGGCTCGGGCGCCATTAAAGGAGTGGAAGGCGGGCGGCCGTGGAAGTCAAAGGGCTCGTTCCCAGTGAGCCTGCGCAGCGTATAGCTCGCATGCTTCCCGGTGAGCCTACGCATTGGAGGATAGCTTGCACGCCTCTCGGTCCGCCAGTGCACGGGACTGCGCTTGCACGCCTCCCGTTCAGTCAAGCAATTGTCCGCACGACACCTCCTATAGCCATTAAAACAAAGACACATGGCGCCACGTGAATGGTTAACATAACGCACACGATTTGAATTATACAAACGTTTGCGATGTTAGAGTGGAAGCTATTTGTTTCAAAATGCCTTGTTGGCTGTTATTCGAGTGGTCCTTCTCTCAAAATGGACACAAAAAATACCATAGCATGTCGGGTGCCATTCCATGATAGGATGCCAAGCTTCATGAATTTCAGACGAGTTTTGGATTTGCTAGAATTTAAAAACAAAGTATCTCAACGTTTTTCCGGCAATCAACGGTGCCCTGGTGTTTGAAATTCATTCCCATTTCATGCATGGGACGTAAGCATGCACCCAAGGACAAAGATTTAATTTTTCAACCAATTTATATGCATTACAGCATGTGCATGTAGTTCAAATTTGAATTATGCACATAAATGCATTGAAAACTCAATTAATGCATAAAAATGTCCAAACGAACCCCGAAAAATCCAAAAAATTGACACAACACACCTGTTGTTCTATGTTGACACGAGAAATTTTTTGAAAGCAATAAGAGGCAATGGATATCGTTTCGTCCCCAAAGGTGGGACGTTCCCTACGGAAACCATGATGCTTGTTGTGACAAGCTCTGGTTTGTGAGAAGCATATACCCAAACCTGCCCCAAATGGGAAAAAAATTTACCACGGCATGTTGATGCCACTCCATGATAGCATGCCAAGTTTCATGAATTTTAGATGAGCTTTGGATTTACTAGGATTTAAAAACCATGTATCTCAATGTTTGCGGCTGAGTGACAGTCATAGGGTGTTTGACATTCATTCCCATTTCTTTCATGGGACCTAAGCGTGCAACCAAGGGCACATATTTGAATTTTCAACCAATTTATATGCATTAGAGCATGCGCCTCTAGTTCAAATTTGAATTATGCACATGAATGCACAGAAAACTCAGTTAATGTATAAAAATGTCCAAGCGCACCCCGAAAAAACCCAAAAATTGAAACAACACTCCTGTTGTTCTATGTTTACACTAGGAAAAAATTGTAATCGAGTAGAGGCAATGGATATTGTTTCGTCCAGAAAGGTGAAACGTTCCCTACCGAAACCATCAAGCTTGTTGCGAGAAGCTCTAGTTTGTGAGAAGCATATCCCCAAACCTTCCCCAAATGGGATAAAAAATTTACCATGGCATATTGATGCCGCTCCATGATAGCATGCCAAGTTTAAGGAATTTCAGACGAGCTTTGCATTAACTAGAATCTAATAACCATGTATCTCAATGTTTGCGGCCGAGTGATTGTGGCAGGGTGTTTGACATTCATTCCCATTTCTTGCACGGGACCTAAGCATGCTACCAAGGACACATATTTGAATTTTCAACTAATTTATATGCATTAGAGCATGTGCCTGTAGTTCAAATTTTGATTATGCACATGAATGCATAGAAAACTCAGTTAATGTATAAAAATGTCCAAGCGAACCCTGAAAAATCCCAAAAATTAACACAACACTCATGTTGCTCTATGTTGACACTAGGAAAAAATTTGAAATCGAGAAGAGGCGATGGATATCGTTTCGTCCAGAAAGGTGAAACGTTCCCTACCGAAACCATCACACTTGTTGTGAGAAGCTCTGGTCTGTGAGAAGCTTATACCCAAACCTGCCCCAAATGGGACAAAAAATTTACCACGGCATGTTGATGCCGCTCCATGATAGCATGCCAAGTTTCATGAATTTCGGAGGACTTTCGGAGTTACTGGAATTACAAAAGCAAGTACGTCGATGTTTGCAGAAGAGCCACGGTGTCGTGGTGTTTGAAATTCATCCCCATTTTCTTGCATGGGACATAAGTATAAACCCATGGACACATATATGATTATACAACCCATGTTGGTGCACCGGAGCATGTGCATGTAGTTTAATTTTGAATTGTGCACCTGAAATGGCTACAAAACCAATTTAATGTATAAAATGTCCAAACGAATCCTGAATAATTACAATTCTTTTACGACACACATATAGTTGCATGTTCACTGCAGATAAAAGGTCTGGCAATTCAAACACCATCCATTTCCGTTGTGATCCCATTATGTAATTCAAACCAAGATGAAATATCAAGTAGATCCCACACACTTTATTATCACCAACCGTGTGAGATGCAGTGCAAAATACCTTGGAGCACCATCGGTGTATAGTACGCCTATGGCATACGCGAGGAGGTGCGTCGGCTACAGTCCACAGCCGGCCTGTCAAGCACACGAGCTCGCTCCCTAAATATCATTTCACTATTCAATCATCGCCGGTGAAAGATGTGGACGTGGACCTGTGTCGTGAGGGCACCTTCGGCGGCCCTCTCCGGCGAGAGCGTGGCCGCAGCCGCCATGCACGTGCTAACAAGCTGCATGAGCATGGTGGCAATCTGTGACCGGGCGGCCAAGGCAGCCCAAACGGCCGATGTTGCTTCTCAGGTGGTGGCAGCAACATCTTCCTCAGGGATAGCAACTGGCGAGAGCGGCATAGCAGATGTCCGTTCCACATCGGCGGCCTTAGCCCTGATGGAGGCCGCCCACAACCATATCGAGGCCATCCATGCCCAGCTCGTGGCGGTCACCGCACAAATCAAACGAAGCTTCACCGACAGCGGTCGGCAACCCACAACCGAAGAGTTTGCAATCGCCGAGAGCATTCGAGCAGCCGTCCATTCCTTGGCCGCATACCTTGCGACGACGGAGCTCGTCCAAGCCCAGATCGCGCCCAACTCGTGGTGGCCTTTTCCAAAGAGATGGCGGACGCGGATGCCGACATGCTTGCCGAGTATGGTGCGATGGACGCCATGGAGCCCCTTCCCCAGGAGACTGTTGGGCGCGAGCTGGACATGGAGGAGGTGGCGGAGATCACTGAGCACCAGCCTTAGTAGTACTCTTTGTTTTATGTAATTAAGAGCGTCGTTCTTTAATTTGTTAGAGTAATGTTTAGGCCAGCTAGCTCTGTTTAATTGCTGAACTTGCTCGATTAAGAAGTGTGGGTGTGTTGTAGTCTCCTTTGTGTACCCAAATTATGCAATGACGTGGATCACCACTGTAACCAGGGAAATTCGAACCAAAATTTTTAACATTCAAACTCATCACACACGGGTTAAGCTATCTGAATCATTTGTGATGTTCACATATTGTACACAGTTCTGAATAAGGGACCGTGTCTGATGACACTTTGCGTGCCATTTTGTTCGCTGAAGCGATTCCAAATTTTCAGCTTCCGCGGAAATATCTACCTCCCCGCCCCCTCCTCCTTACCAAAAGCCACATTTCCCCTATTTCCGCCTTCCTTTCCAAGTTGAAAGCTTCACTCCTTGCTTGCAGTGTCGCCTCCTCAGTCTGACCCTCCTTCACGCTGCTCGGCCTCGTCTATCCAGGCAGGTTATCCACACCCAACCCCCATCCTCCTCCTCCTTCCACATCCCACATGCCCCGACTGCCGGTGCGACACCTTCCACCCAAACCACCGACCGCTCCACCAAATAAGCGCTGCCCTAAGCCATGGTGCACACAGTATAGCCAGGAGCTAAAGGAGCATTTGGCAGCGGAGAAGCAAATCGCGGCCGCACGCGCGGATGAGGTCGCGATGGTTGCCATTCGTGCTGACCCCTAGATCTTGGAGGAGCACCTTGCCATTTGCTAGCTACGCCGGTTAAGCATGCTCGGTTTACCCGTTGCGTGTGCTGCTCTTGCCTTTCCTTAACAAATCCTAGTGAATTGTGCTATCTAATTTTAACATGCTATCTGTTGCTCTAGTATATGTTCTATATGTTGTGCAGTGTGGTGCTCACTTATTACCTCTTTGGTTAATTAGTTGTCGTCTTCAGTTAACTGTTTGGTTCAATTCTGCAAATGTGATGTTCAATTCTTCAGGCTGCAATTTTGTATTGTCTTCCATGTGAGAAATACATCGAATTTATCTTTACAAAATACATGAGAAACGAATACAATTGCTATATTTCCAAGTGGTCAAGCATGCTTGGTTTGGTTATACATTGTGCAATGTGGTGCTCAGTTAACGTTTGGTTCATTTGGGTTGTGGTGTATAGTTAACTATTTTGTTCAATTCTGCAATGCGATGTTCAATAGTTCTAGGTGCATTCTGTTATTGTATACCATGTGAGAAGTAAATCAAATTTGTCTGTACTAAATACATGAGAAACAAATACAATTTCTATATTTCCATGTTGTTAAGCATGCTTGGTTTGGTAAACTATTTGATCTCCTATTAGGAGTATGTTATATTGTGCAATGTGGTGCTCAGTTAACGTTTGGTTCATTTATTGTGGTGCTTAGTTAACTGTTTGGTTCAATTATGCAATGCGATGTTCAATTGTTGTGGGTGCATTCTGTTATCGTATACCATGTGAGGAATAAATTGAATTTGGCAGTAGTAAATACATGAGAAACAAATGCAATTGCTATATTTCCAAGTTGTTAAGCATGCTTGGTTTGGTTAACTGTCTGATCTTCTATTAGGAGTATGTTATATTGTGCAATGTGGTGCTCAGCTAATGTTTGGTTCATTTGTTGTGGTGTTTAGTTAACTGCTGGGTTAAATTTTGCAATGCGATGTCCAATTGTCGTGGGTAGAATTTTGTATTGTTGTGCATGTGAGGAATAAATTGAATTTGGCTGCACTTAATACATGAGAAACACATACAAGTGCTATATTTCCTAGTTCTTAATAATAATTGGTTTTGTCTGCACATGTAGGTCCTAGTTCTTAATAATAAGAATTTGGTCTTGCACATGTAGGTCCTGTTGTCAGAGGTTTTGACCCACTTTTTGACCCTTTTTGCATATGGAGAAATGAGTTGTCCATGAAAATCAATGAAGTCAATAAACTCAGGAAGATTGTTAGGATAAAGAAATTAGCGACAAAAAACAACAAGATCTTTGTCTGCACAATGAAGAAGACATCATTTCACTACAAGATGGTACTAACTACTATACCTTCCCTTTTTTATTCCTTTGCCCCATTTCCAATATAGAGAAGATATTTATGCACATCCTTGTTTTCAGGCCTTTCCAAAGCAGTTCACTGATGATCACCTCTCAAACCACCTCTATGGTCAGGAGGTGAGGAAGGTTTTCATATAACACCCATGGTTCAATATTGAAGTGTTCCTGAAGAGGACGAAGAACGGACGGTCAATCATGCACAGGCACTGTCCTAAAGTTGGAAAGACCTTCAACATGAATGAAGGCTCAATATCCGCCTTCCGCTTGAGCAGTTTTCCAGATGAGATACATCTTTCTATGTACCGTCTACGATGCTAATTTCGAAAGGTTCTACATGTTGCATGTGAATCCTGGTGCTGGTGCAGTTGTGTAATGGGGTAGCTGAGTGCTGAAGCTATATCATGTTGTACTCTGATGTATTTCAATTATGAAATCATGCCTCCTTAATATGGAAATGAAATATATTATGCACTTAATATGAATGTCAATTAGATTAATAAATGGATTATTAATAATAGGGCAATTAGCCTAGTAATGGCGAATTAGCCTAGTAATCGGGTTTTGCTATTGCAAACGATTATTGAGAAAATACCGTTGGCGATGACCTCACACTACAAAAAAAGACACATCCGTGACATTTTGGGCCGAACGAAAAAAAATTCTGTCACACTTATGACACTTCCATGACGATAATTGTGACGAAACCCGGTATCATCATAGATGTGGTGGGCTCCTACTTCTATGACAAAAAATCATGACAGAAAATGGGCTTTTCATTCTGGGCGGGCCGAAGACGCAGTTGCATGACATTCTTTGGGCCGTCCATGACGGAAAAAACCGTGGTAGAAGCTAGGGCGAGGAAAATATCAGGGAGTTCCCGGTTACGGTGGGTGGCCGGGGGCCGAGCGATGCACGTTTCTCTCGTACGTACGCGCGTGTGTGCGACGCGTTGCGCTCTAACTGAACCTGAGCGAGGCATTGGGCTCTCACTGAACCCGAGAGATTGCACTGCAGGCTACACGTTACTGAACCTATGAGATCGATCAATCCCTTGTTGTTAACTGAACCCGAGTGATTCCTTCGCTACTGCTACTAACTGAAGTCGATCGAACACTGCTGCCTCCTTCCCTTAATGAACAGTGAGCGTTATTAGCGGGGTTTGGATGAACAGGACCCCGTGGTAGTAGAGGCCGTTGCCGCTGGATAAACAGGACCCCGATCGATCGCGCTGGTGGATGAACAGGACCCCGTGGAGGGCTGGTTGAACAGGACCCCGTGGAGGGCTGGTTGAACAGTAGCTGGTGGAGGGCTGGTTGAACAGTAGCCGGTGGAGGGCTGGATGAACAGTAGCCCGTGGAGGGGTGGTTGAACAGGACCCCGTGGAGAGGGCTGGTTGAACAGTAGCCGGTGGAGGAGCGCGCGGTGGAGGCTGGATGAACAGGAGCCCGTGGATGAATAGTGGCAGGTAGAGGCTGGAGGAGGTCGACGGTGGATGAACAGTACCCGTGGAGGCGGTCGACGGTGGAGATGAACAATATCCCGTGGAGTCCCGTTTTGCGGTACGCCACACCCCTCCTGATGAACAGGACCCCCATTTCGACCGTACCGCTCCAACACAAGTCAGTTTCCTGTATTTTGTGGTATGCCACACCCCTCCCGATCAACAGGACCCCGTTTCGACCATAGAAGGTATGTTCCTCCATTTTGAGGTACGCCGGACCCCCCCCCCCCCGATGAACAGTGTCGGGACCCCGATTCCAAGTCACACCGATCTAGCCTGTAACACCTCATATCACTTTGCGGCCTCACGCACGGTACTCCCACGGGTGTCGCCTTACCATGGCCCGGGACCGTTTGCGCCTTTTGGCTCGCGTATATGACAATGTCGCTAGCATCCATATGACAGAGAACCCGGGCCGACATGGCTAGTCGTGAACCCAAAGCGGCACTAACGTATGGGGACAGGCATACATGAATCAACATCGAACATGTCGGTCAGCAGCGTGCGAATCCGGGCTGTAGCACTAGGCTAACAGGACTCCGGGAACCCGGGCTATAGCAGGCTAGGCAGGACTCCGGATGTCACCGCGTGACATTTCCCCGAAGGGACAGACACAGGAACGAAGTGAATCACATGCCGGCCAGTCAAGTGTTCCGGAGCAGTAGTGCTGGGCTAGCAGGACTCCGGTGAACCGCTCTGTAGCGGACTACTATGGCTCAAGGAGGCACTAGACTACATTTCCCCATAAGAGAGGCTGCTAAGGATAGACAACTAGATTGTCGGATCCCACACATACCAAGCATTTCAATCATACACACAATATGCTCGATATGTGCAAATACAACATGGCATCACAACAAGACTCTACGACTCAGAGTATTTATTCATTAGGCTCCGAAGAGCCAGATATTACAAACATGGGTCTCATGACCCAACATTCAGAGCATACAAGTCAAAGCACATGCGGAAGCTCAACATGTCTGAGTACAGACATCTACAAATGAAAAAAAAGCTGAGAAGCCTGACTATTTACTAGATCCTGCCGAGGGCACAAGATCGTAGCTGAGGTATCAAGCTAAACGTCGAAGTCCACACGGAACTACTAGCGAGACTGACGTCTCTCTGCAAAACATAAAATAAGCAAACGTGAGTACAAATGTACCCAGCAAGACTTACATCAGAACTATCTACATATGCATCGGTATCAACAAAGGGGGTGGTGGAGTTTAACTACAGCAAGCCAGCTTTGACTCGGTGGCTATCCTAACTACGACTGGAAGCAACTCTTTTGAGGTGGCGCACACGAGTCCACATATTCACCAAATCAATACTCCACTATGGACCCGCTCCCGTCTCCCTACGAGAACGCCATCCATAGCACTCACGCTTATCTTGCGCATTTTAGAGTATCCACTTTCACTTGTCTATGAACTGTTATAGGCAACCCAGAAGTCCTTTACCGCGGACACGGCTATTCGAATAGATGATGTTAACCCTGCAGGGGTGTACTTCGTCACACACGCTCTCGCCACTTACCACCATGTACACGTCGTGTACCTCGGCAACCTTCAAGCGGAAGCCTGGCGAGGGAGTCGGCCACAGCCTACCTAAACACTCAAGTCTCTAGTCCAGGTTTATCGCCTATTCAGGTTCCATCCGCAGGGAGTCCGGCCGAGGTTTCCACATACGGCCCCGAACGATGTGTGCAGGGTTCCCGAGACACCAAACGGGCGCCCGGTACACCGTGCCACATGCCTACCGCATCACAGCCCACCCCTCGGTCAGCGCTGTCCACGGCCTCCAGCATACTACAAACACCAGAAACTACTTGCAACTCCTGGACAGAGGACAAGGGTGATTAAGAAGCCGAGAGGGTCCATTGGTTTCGGGCCCAATGCGTGGTAGTAACTGTATCATGGATCACAAACACAGAACTCAGTTCCTGAGGACGGCTTCAATGAGACAACCCACCATGTACTCCTACATGGCCTCTCACCGCTACCTTTACCAAATCGTGTTCACACACTTGGCTCACACACAGTAGGACATGTTCACAACTTTCCAATTCATCCCCGATGAATCAGACCTGACACAACTCTAAGCAATAGCAGGCATGACAAACAAGCATGAATGAGTAGGCACATCACGGCTCAAACAACTCCTACTCATGCTAGTGGGTTTCATCTATTTACTGTGGCAATGACAGGTCATGCAGAGGATAAGGGGTTCAACTACCGCAACAAGTAACAGTTGAATCGTTGTTGTCCTAATGTAGTAAAAGAGAGCAGGAGCGAGAGAGTGGGATTGTATCGGAATGAACAAGGGGGTTATGCTTGCCTGGCACTTCTGAAGATATTATAGTTCTTCATCGGTGTCATCGATCACGTCATCGGAGCATCGGCTACTGAGAGGGGACGATTACCGGCAAACAGAGAAGGGCACGATCAATGCAATGCACAATATGATGCATGCTATGACATGGCAATATGAATGTGTTTTGGGCTAATGCAAGCTAGAGCAGAATGGTTTGAGTTGATTTGAACCAAAGATTCAAATTCACATTCAAACTATGAATTCAAATAGTGCATTATCATGTTTTCACCTATACAGCAGGTATAACTTAGTTTGACATGCATGAAAATGATACAGATGGATAGATTTCATTCTTCTGATAATTTTTCATATATAAATTATTTCATTCTGAGCTACGGTTGATTTTATATGATTTTTAGAAGTTTATACTATTTTCTGGAATTTCCTGAATAAACTTAAATCCAGATAATGCTTTACTGCGTCAGCCTGACGTCAGTGTGACGTCAGCAGGTCAACTAACCCAGTCAGGTCAAACCTGACCAGTGGTGTCCGCACGTCAGTGTGACAGGGCAGGAACAGAGGCTGACCAGTGGGGCCAGGTCAACGGCCACGTCAGCGTAGTCAAACTGACACGTGGGGCCACTGGACTTAGATTAATTCAATCTATTTTTGTTAGATGGTTAATTATACAGTGGGGCCCGCATGTCAATTGCACAGGGCATCATTAGCACTAGCCTAATCGGGGTTAGGCCGGCGCTTAGCCGCCGGTGACCTCTGGCCACGGCGGAGGCACGCCGGAATCGCGGCTCCGGCATCCATTCGACGCGCGGATGGGTGCTATGGGTAGCTAGCGCACGCGCCCATCCAATGGAACAAACGGGAGGCCGTGGGGTGGCCGGATGTAGCGCCGGCGTTGAGGTTAGCGGCGGCCGGGGCTACGGGACCGACGAAACGACGCTGCAGTGCACGGCAGGAGCAACGGTTGAGTGTTCCAGGCTCCTGACGGCGTGCTGAGCATGTTGCGGTGCTTGGTTGCGGTTATAGCTAGCTCTGGCCGCGGCGCCGATGTGGCCTGACGGCGGCGAGCTTCGGAGCTCATGAGGACGGCAGCTACAGGGTGAAATCGAGGAGGTGGTTAGGGGGAAAAGGACCGGAGCCTCACAGTGAGTGCAGAGGTGGCCTCGGCGTGCTCGGAGAAGCACCGGAGCGAGCGGGGTGGCGAGAGGGATCTCCGGCGTTGGGAGGTTGAAGACGACGACGTGGAGGCACTCGGGGCGTCCGGCGTTGCACAGCTCGACGAGGAGGAAGAGGGATACTAGGCGGAGCTCTTGGGCATCTCAGGGCGTCGCCGGGATGGCGGTGTCCACGGTGGTGGCGAGCGGCGGCGACGGAGGCGTTCGGGCGGGAAGAACAGAGGAGGGGGAGAGCGAGAGAGAGCCGGACGGCTCTGGGGGTCGCGTGGCATCGTCCAGACGCGTCGAGGCGGAGCCAGGTAGGCAGGGAGGGAGGAGGTGGCCGCGGCGTGTAGCTGCGCGCGTCGGGCACGCGCCCTCGCCTACTGGCGCGAGGAGGAAGGCGACAGGAGAGCGCCTGGTGGGCCGGGCCGCCAGCTGGGCTGGCCAGGTGGGCTGCACAGTAGGTAGGTCCAGGTAACTTTCTCTCCCTCTTCTGTTTTCTAATTTGTTTTTGTTTTCTAATTATTTGCCTCTGTTTTGAGCTTAGGAAAAATACCAAGGCATTTCCTAAAATCCTGAAAATATTCATGGACACTTGCTGAATTATTTCAGTGGCCCAAAAATAGTTCCAACATTATTTGAACATTTAAATTATTTATAGCGTTTAAATGCCCAAAAGTCAAATACAATAAGATTTAATTGAAAATCCAGGATGGCCTAGAAATAGGTGCATCATTTTTGGCAGGGGTTTTCACCTTTAACAAAAATCATGAACTTTTCTAAAGGGCATTTGGGTTCATTGAAAATATTTTTTACTTGAACCTAGTTGAATGCATTTGGTGCTAGGGTTTCAACATCCCCATTTCAAGTTGCTTTGAAAATTAAACATGATAACATGAGGAACAAGCAAAAGTCAAACAAGGGCTGATCTGGGGCTGTGACAGCTCACCCCCACTAAACAAGAATCTCGTCCCGAGATTCAAGACGTGAGGTAAGAAGACAGAGGGGACACCAAGCTAACACGATCTTCATGACCCAATTGCTCTTCGCGAAGACGTTGATCCGTTGCTTCAATTAACGTTGACATCTTTGCCTTCGAGATCTTCATCCGACACGATGACGACAAGGGAAACTCTATAGAAATCGATCTCCTTAAAGATCGAGCAACTCACGATCAACTCACGGAATGCAACGTTGAGTATCTCTTGAGCTGAGACTCAACACATACATCGAGAGAGGGATGAAGTGAAACAGAGAACGAAGATTCAAGTTGATAAACACAATTCCACGTTGAATAAGACGGTGCATGGTTTCAAAGTAGCGAGGAGATAATTGCCACGATTCCATAACGGGGCACCTTGGGGAAGGTGACTCGTAGAACTATTCCTTAAGTGGCAAAAAGAATTACTTTTGATCCTAAGATCATTGAAACTCTTTATACTAGCCTAAGGCAATCACAAACGATCGTGTGAACGGATTCTAAAGAATGGCATACTCGGACCAGAATGGATGATGTGGACTACCTTGTTACAGACAACACAAGGGGTGATTTGCTTATCACCGGAAATGGTCGGAACCCCTGGTGGGACCACTTTTGAAGATGGTCCTTATCAGTAATTACTCGGAAGGGTAATCCAAGGTAGGATGGCACAATGACGGTGCAAGCTGGGACAAAAATGCAAATGCTAGGAATGATTCTAGTAACTGGGGAGGAGCTCAACAGTAGAGAGTGAATCTACTGTTTGAAAGGTTTAGCATAACCGAAGGAAACTGGGAGCAATCCCAGTTAGTGCCGATGATAACACCTAGTGCTTGTGCGTGCTCTCAAGAACTTGAGCATTTCCATATTCATCAAGGTTTTACCAACATCCGTGTCGAGGATCCTGGCAACACAACATACTACCATGATGAACGGTGATGGAGGATGCAGGTGCAAAGGAGGACAACACTTTCTCAGATTTCACCTTAGCGAAGCCAAGGGAGCAAAATCTGGATGATCGACCGAGAGACATTTAGCACTCCGCTTCTAATGTTCTCCTTGATGTTCTAGCGTAACCCATTAGATGTGGTTTGGTATCTAGAACATCAAGTAAAAGGTCGGACTTCAGGAGCACAAGAATCCATAAGGAATAACTACGGAGGTATGTCCTACGAAATCCTTATGGGGAGGTGGCCAACTTTATCAATCAAGATACTACAATAATAGGCCTTCCGGCTGGATGTGTTGGCCACGACATCCACTTTACCGGTTATCGAGAGGGCAATATTATAATTCTTGGAGAATGTTCCAACCATCATGTCTTCCTGAGATTTAGATCTGGTTGGTGTCAGAATATTCCAGACTCGTCAAGTCTAGGAACAAAAATGAAGTTTTGCAACACAAATCGACGAGATGACGTTGCGAGATTCTCAGGGGATGAACTACGATAGCAAGCTCCAAAACACGAGCTGGTTCTGCTACAAACATGTGAGCACGTTGTCCCAGACAAGCATGATCACATGGTAGTCTTATAATAAAACACTACCGAGTTCTGGTTGGGAACCATCAACGAGGATATCGAAGTTCTTTCATAAGTCCGGATTAGCTCTTATGAAGGAACTCCTTCTCCTTGAACAAATCAATCAGTGGCTTGGTGTGCTAGGGATACATATAGAATGAAGGTTGCAAGTCTCCAAACCGCGGTATACTTCGCACATATGCATGACTGACTTGGGATGATTCCAGAGGAGGCAAAACAAACTTTCTCGAATTCACGGCGGCAACTTGCATCTAATGCACATGAATTAGAGTAAGTCACTTCTTTCATCCAACATATGCTTCATGACGGAACACGAAGATAATGCTTATAAAGTTTCCAATACTAGCTGGATGTTCAACACGAGTCATGGAGAAGGTAGCAGTGTTGCTGATGGGCTCAACAACATTTCATCCAGGTTTCCATGGAGATGGAATTCCATAATTATGTGAACAAGTGATAGCATTGGTCAGACCCAAAAGATATAATGGTGTATGCTCGAGGGATCAACCACGAGTAAGACAACATTATGAACATCGTTGGTCCTGATTTGATTTGATGATAGCCCATACTCAAATCAAGGTCTTGATACGACAATAGGTCCAACAACTGATCACAGGGACCAATCGATGAAGATATCATCTATCTTCAACACACGCAAATATATCCCTTAACATGAACTAAGTTAGCCAACCTTTTATCTTCCAACTCTCCAAGTTGTTGTTTAGCTTGACCAACTAGCTCAGGGGTATCCAACATAGATTCTTGGAGAAGGGGTGGTTTATTGGAAAACCAACTTGTTCAAAAACTCAACATATCGGTCAGGGACAACCTGGTGGTACTTCCAAGAAGATATTTGGAAAATCACGATCCATCGACTTGTTATTAAGATCGAGAACAATCTTGCTTTTCAGGGCAAGACAATATGATCAACTGAGCAAGGGTTTGACAAAAATCCTAACTCATTGATTGAAGAGTGCACCAAAAATAAGGACTAGGTAGCACGATCAACCTCAGAATGGTGATTCGATAACCAACACGCTAAGGATGAAATTATTGTCCTTTAACTACCAAGCAACGGAATTGCCAGGAGTATAGATTTCACACACCACGATTCACTTGTCAGTATTCCGGTTACAATAATACGGAGACCGAGGAATGAATAACGATGGCCAGAAGTATCACTGCAACAAGAATTCATGAGGGTTGGTGCAATCCTCATGAGATTCCTGACATAAAGAGGGTAATACTCGTAGGTAGAACAGAACAAAAGCTGGTTAGGCATTTGATCTGCGGAATACAACTACTTTGACCCAATCCCAGAGATGGACGAGGTACTGGAGTTTGTTTCTCCTAGTCATTCCGGATTAGAATGGCTTGACAGACCACCAGAATAATAGGCATCGATAACACAAATGCACAATTACTCCTGACTATCAATTGATAGACGAGGGCCAGAAAATAACTAAAGAGGGACAACTCAAAGGAACATATGGTTTTCTGAGTTGTGGATGCATAGATTAGTATGTCGGGCGAAGCTCAACATTTCTTCCGGATAACCCATGGAGAAAGGGTAGAACTGGCAGATTCACAATGTAGAATGGAGAACTCATTAAGAGCACTCTGGTCGTGACCTTTTGGTTCAAACGAACTCCTGCCAAGAATGGTTCATGGTATTTAGAAGTACGATATACCTCGGACCTCGAGGACTAATGCAAAGGTTACTAATAACTTAAGGGAACTAGCAAACACTATCAACAGGAGGTAAGTGGAGTGAATCTTGGGCTCAAGAACCCAGAAGTAGAATGCCTACTAACTAGATGGCATCACGGGATGCTTTCGAGAATAATGGCCAGAATCTGCACACTGGGAATACAAGCATAGCTAGCTTACTAGGTAATCTTCTAAGACACCTAGGGTCGTAATAATAACTCCAACATATATGTCAAGGCAACAGAGTACCTCAACTCAACGATTAGTGTGGTTAATCTGTCCCAAAGGAACATCGAGAACGGAAAGAAGGGATTGCAAATGCATCGGACTATTTAGAAACCTGGGATGACTTGGACAGCATAACGACTGTAAATGCTTAAAAATACTTGAGACATCCTGCAAAATAGTGGCATGACCACTCAACATCACAATATAAACTTCCGGGATCAATGGTCAACATACGGAAGTAGTAGGAACTGAACTGAGGCTTAAGTCCATTAATCCTATGAGTCTACGGATTAGTAACACGTGAACCTGATAGAGAGAAGAGAAGCCTAGTTCTTAATCCCCGTAGAAGAGAAGAGGGTGACTCAGATCAGAAGGGCATAAGGTAAAGGAGTAAAAAGAGCCTTACGTTCCCTTCCACAATCAATTCCCTTACATAACTAAAGCATTTCTAGACTCAACTTCGACCAGTTTGGCTTGGTAAACCTACAGGCAGTCAGGCTCTGATACCAACGCTGTCGGGACCCCGATTCCAAGTCACACCGATCTAGCCTGTAACACCTCATATCACTTTGCGGCCTCACGCACGGTACTCCCACGGGTGTCGCCTTACCATGGCCCGGGACCGTTTGCGCCTTTTGGCTCGCGTATATGACAATGTCGCTAGCATCCATATGACAGAGAACCCGGGCCGACATGGCTAGTCGTGAACCCAAAGCGGCACTAACGTATGGGGACAGGCATACATGAATCAACATCGAACATGTCGGTCAGCAGTGTGCGAATCCGGGCTGTAGCACTGGGCTAACAGGACTCCGGGAACCCGGGCTATAGCAGGCTAGGCAGGACTCCGGATGTCACCGCGTGACATTTCTCCAAAGGGACAGACACAGGAACGAAGTGAATCACATGCCGGCCAGTCAAGTGTTCCGGAGCAGTAGTGCTGGGCTAGCAGGACTCCGGTGAACCGGGCTGTAGCGGACTACTATGGCTCAAGGAGGCACTAGACTACATTTCCCCATAAGAGAGGCTGCTAAGGATAGACAACTAGATTGTCGGATCCCACACATACCAAGCATTTCAATCATACACACAATATGCTCGATATGTGCAAATACAACATGGCATCACAACAAGACTCTACGACTCAGAGTATTTATTCATTAGGCTCCGAAGAGCCAGATATTACAAACATGGGTCTCATGACCCAACATTCAGAGCATACAAGTCAAAGCACATGCGGAAGCTCAACATGTCTGAGTACAGACATCTACAAATGAAAAAAAAGCTGAGAAGCCTGACTATTTACTAGATCCTGCCGAGGGCACAAGATCGTAGCTGAGGTATCAAGCTAAACGTCGAAGTCCACACGGAACTACTAGCGAGACTGACGTCTCTCTGCAAAACATAAAATAAGCAAACGTGAGTACAAATGTACCCAGCAAGACTTACATCAGAACTATCTACATATGCATCGGTATCAACAAAGGGGGTGGTGGAGTTTAACTGCAGCAAGCCAGCTTTGACTCGGTGGCTATCCTAACTACGACTGCAAGCAACTCTTTTGAGGTGGCGCACACGAGTCCACATATTCACCAAATCAATACTCCACTATGGACCCGCTCCCGTCTCCCTACGAGAACGCCATCCATAGCACTCACGCTTATCCTGCGCATTTTAGAGTATCCACTTTCACTTGTCTATGAACTGTTATAGGCAACCCAGAAGTCCTTTACCGCGGACACGGCTATTCGAATAGATGATGTTAACCCTGCAGGGGTGTACTTCGTCACACACGCTCTCGCCACTTACCACCATGTACACGTCGTGTACCTCGGCAACCTTCAAGCGGAAGCCTGGCGAGGGAGTCAGCCACAGCCTACCTAAACACTCAAGTCTCTAGTCCAGGTTTATCGCCTATTCAGGTTCCATCCGCAGGGAGTCCGGCCGAGGTTTCCACATACGGCCCCGAACGATGTGTGCAGGGTTCCCGAGACACCAAACGGGCGCCCGGTACACCGTGCCACATGCCTACCGCATCACAGCCCACCCCTCGGTCAGCGCTGTCCACGGCCTCCAGCATACTACAAACACCAGAAACTACTTGCAACTCCTGGACAGAGGACAAGGGTGATTAAGAAGCCGAGAGGGTCCATTGGTTTCGGGCCCAATGCGTGGTAGTAACTGTATCATGGATCACAAACACAGAACTCAGTTCCTGAGGACGGCTTCAATGAGACAACCCACCATGTACTCCTACATGGCCTCTCACCGCTACCTTTACCAAATCGTGTTCACACACTTGGCTCACACACAGTAGGACATGTTCACAACTTTCCAATTCATCCCCGATGAATCAGACCTGACACAACTCTAAGCAATAGCAGGCATGACAAACAAGCATGAATGAGTAGGCACATCACGGCTCAAACAACTCCTACTCATGCTAGTGGGTTTCATCTATTTACTGTGGCAATGACAGGTCATGCAGAGGATAAGGGGTTCAACTACCGCAACAAGTAACAGTTGAATCGTTGTTGTCCTAATGTAGTAAAAGAGAGCAGGAGCGAGAGAGTGGGATTGTATCGGAATGAACAAGGGGGTTATGCTTGCCTGGCACTTCTGAAGATATTATAGTTCTTCATCGGTGTCATCGATCACGTCATCGGAGCATCGGCTACTGAGAGGGGACGATTACCGGCAAACAGAGAAGGGCACGATCAATGCAATGCACAATATGATGCATGCTATGACATGGCAATATGAATGTGTTTTGGGCTAATGCAAGCTAGAGCAGAATGGTTTGAGTTGATTTGAACCAAAGATTCAAATTCACATTCAAACTATGAATTCAAATAGTGCATTATCATGTTTTCACCTATACAGCAGGTATAACTTAGTTTGACATGCATGAAAATGATACAGATGGATAGATTGCATTTTTCTGATAATTTTTCATATATAAATTATTTCATTCTGAGCTACGGTTGATTTTATATGATTTTTAGAAGTTTATACTATTTTCTGGAATTTCCTGAATAAACTTAAATCCAGAAAATGCTTTACTGCGTCAGCCTGACGTCAGTGTGATGTCAGCAGGTCAACTAACCCAGTCAGGTCAAACCTGACCAGTGGGGTCCGCACGTCAGTGTGACAGGGCAGGAACAGAGGCTGACCAGTGGGGCCAGGTCAACGGCCACGTCAGCGTAGTCAAACTGACACGTGGGGCCACTGGACTTAGATTAATTCAATCAATTTTTGTTAGATGGTTAATTATACAGTGGGGCCCGCATGTCAATTGCACAGGGCATCATTAGCACTAGCCTAATCAGGGTTAGGCTGGCGCTTAGCCGCCGGTGACCTCTGGCCACGGCGGAGGCACGCCGGAATCGCGGCTCCGGCATCCATTCGACGCGCGGATGGGTGCTATGGGTAGCTAGCGCTCGCGCCCATCCAATGGAACAAGCGGGAGGCCGTGGGGTGGCCGGAAGTAGCGCCAGCGTTGAGGTTAGCGGCGGCCGGGGCTACGGGACCGACGAAACGACGCTGCAGTGCACGGCAGGAGCAACGGTTGAGTGTTCCAGGCTCCTGACGGCGTGCTGAGCATGTTGCAGTGCTTGGTCGCGGTCATAGCTAGCTCTGGCCGCGGCGGCGATGTGGCCTGACGGCGGCGAGCTTCAGAGCTCATGAGGACGGCAGCTACAGGGTGAAATCGACGAGGTGGTTAGGGGGAAAAGGACCGGAGCCTCACAGTGAGTGTAGAGGTGGCCTCGGCGTGCTCGGGGAAGCACCGGAGCGAGCGGGGCGGCGAGAGGGATCTCCGGCGTTGGGAGGTTGAAGACGACGACGTGGAGGCACTCGGGGCGTCCGGCGTTGCACAGCTCGACGAGGAGGAAGAGGGATACTAGGCGGAGCTCTTGGGCATCTCAGGGCGTCGCCGGGATGGCGGTGTCCGCGGTGGTGGCGAGCGGCGGCGACGGAGGCGTTCGGGCGGGAAGAACAGAGGAGGGGGAGAGCGAGAGAGAGCCGGACGGCTCTGGGGGTCGCGTGGCATCGTCCAGACGCGTCGAGGCGGAGCCAGGTAGGCAGGGAGGGAGGAGGTGGCCGCGGCGTGTAGCTGCGCGCGTCGGGCACGCGCCCTCGCCTACTGGCGCGAGGAGGAAGGCGACAGGAGAGCGCCTGGTGGGCTGGGCCGCCAGCTGGGCCGGCCAGGTGGGCTGCACAGTAGGTAGGTCCAGGTAACTTTCTCTCCCTCTTCTGTTTTCTAATTTGTTTTTGTTTTCTAATTATTTGCCTCTGTTTTGAGCTTAGGAAAAATACCAAGGCATTTCCTACAATCCTGAAAATATTCATGGACACTTGCTGAATTATTTCAGTGGCCCAAAAATAGTTCCAACATTAGTTGAACATTTAAATTATTTATAGCATTTAAATGCCCTAAAGTCAAATACAATAAGATTTAATTCAAAATCCAGGATGGCCTAGAAATAGGTGCATCATTTTTGGCAGGGGTTTTCACCTTTAACAAAAATCATGAACTTTTCTAAAGGGCATTTGGGTTCATTGAAAATATTTTTTACTTGAACCTAGTTGAATGCATTTGGTGCTAGGGTTTCAACATCCCCATTTCAAGTTTCTTTGAAAATTAAACATGATGACATGAGGAACAAGCAAAAGTCAAACAAGGGCTGATCTGGGGCTGTGACAAACAGGATCCCGTTTCGACCGTGGCCAGTCGAACACAAGGACGTTTCCTCTGTTCTGCGTTACGCTAGGCCTCATTTCCATCGGCTGTTCCGTCCAAGCCGGTTGGCTCCCGATGAACACAACGTATTCCGACCCAGTTGGTAGCCTCCCGATGAACAGGACGCTGTTTCTCCGTTTCGACCCAGCCGGTTCATTGCCCGATGAACAGGACGCCGTTGCTGCCATCCGTTGCCTCTCCCTGTACACAAGCCCTGGCCGTCCGTATATATATGCGCGAGTACGCGCTTGAGACCCTACTCGTATGTACGTACGTGGCCGTATTTTCATTCTTGCACACTAGCCGTTGTACGTATGTGTACATGCTACGTGCGTGCCTCTACTACGACACACATGCGCGTCTCTACTACGACACGTGCCCTTCCTTACACTGCCACGGTTCATCGCTGCAGCCTGCAGACAGACCGATCGTATGTACGTACACATTCGCGACCAGAATGACAACGCTACTATGCTTCGACCAGGTCGGTCCCGACTGTCAGGCACTTCCTTGCGTGTGAAGATGTAGCTGGTGGGTCCCAACAGTCAGGGGGGCGAATCATTTTTTCCCGTAATATGGACGCACTTCCTTGCGTGTGAAGATGTAACTAGTGGGTCCCAGCAGTCAGGGGTGAAACGTTTTTTTTTACGAAATACGGTGGCCTGTCCAGTGGGTCCCTGCTTGCTGTCAGGTGAAGGAATCATTATCTTGCGTGTAATAAGGAGGCATTTCCTTGCTACGGTCGTGGACCCAGCTGTCAGCCGCTCCACATATAGTACTCTTCCAATGGAAGTCTTTCGTTGACCACATTGACCACTCCGCGCCGAGAGCACCAGGGCTGTGGACGATGGTGAGGCCTAGGAAGGGGACGACGCGGAGCCAGGGAAGACGCGGCAGTGGATGCCCACGCGGAAGAGAGTACGTGGGTTGACTGCTTCGGCTGCGGTGTGAGGCTGCCGTCGCCAGAGAATAACAGGAGGTGTGGGTGAGTATCGAGGGATGGCATGGCCAGCAGTGGCAGCACAGCCGGACACGGGAGGCAGCAGCAGGCGGCACGGCTGACGCTTGTTTGGGCGGCTGGACCAAGAAGACCAGAGGTTGAAGAAGCACTACGGCCGTTGGATGGACATCGTATGGTCACTTGAGCTAGAATCGTTCATACTGCCTAAGTTGACAAAGCCCTCCGTCCCCGTCATCTTAGTAGGCCCACAAGTCAGCCTCCCATATGGTGGGTCCCAGCTAGCAGGGGGAGTATTCATTTTTTCGTGCGTAATAAGGAAGCACTTCCTTGCATGCGAAGATATAACTGGTGGGTCCGAGCTGTCAGCGGCGGGAATGTTTTTTCTCGAAATACAGAGGCCCTTTCGGTTGGTCCCAGATGTCAGGTGGAGGAATCACTATTTTGCACGTAATAAGGAGGCATTTCCTTGTGCGCGGCCGTGGACCCAGCTGTCAGCCTCTCCACGTACAGTCCACTTCCGACAGATGTCATTTGTTGACCACGCCGCGCCGAGAGCACCAGGGTGGTGGACGACGACGAGGCCTAATAAGGGAACGACACGGAGCCGGGGAAGACACGGCAGTGGCTGCCCACGCGGTGGGGGGTATGAGGGATGACTGGTTCGGCTGTCGTCGCTGGAAAATAACAGGAGGTGTGGGTGAGTAGAGGGATAGCAAGCCAAGGGATGCGAGTACCGTGGGACCGTGAGGCCTGCCCGGCAGCACAGCCGGCCACGGGAGGCGGGAGCAGGCAGTTCCACCGGTGCTAGTTTGGGCGGCTGGAGCAGGAAGATTAGAGACTGAAGAAGCACGATTGTCGTTAGATTGACCTCTAACGGTCTGACGCTGGTAGAGTCGATTGTTGACTAAGTTTCTTTTTTTGAGAAACCTTGTGTACGCATGAACTTAGTAGGCCCACAAGCCTCCTCCAAATCTGTGGCAGACAACATAGAGCCCATTTGCTATTTTATTAATAATTTACAGCCCATTTGCTAATTCTGAAGTAATTTATTATAGCCCATTTTCTGCCCGGGACCACGGTCAAAAAGTTCAACCTTATTTTGCATATTTCGGTGGAGTCCAAACTGTTGTAATCCCGAAATGATGAACATTTTTTTAAGAACTTACTGATTTGCCAAAAAAACATTTTGTTTTTGTAAGCAAACAAGACGTGGGACAATTGAGTTGGTTTAAGGGAAAACCAGTGGCAAAAAACTCAGCGCTGGGAGGGAAAACAACAACAAAAATAAGGATGTAAATACGAAAAGGGAACTTTATGTATTTTCAATATAACGATACGTGTATATGAACTAGTAAAACTATAGGTAGAGATTAGAAAACAGAAGTAGGACATGGCGTTTCAAGAGGAAAATAGAACTGGGCTATGTGTTTGATTCAGTAAAAAAACTGCATGCGGATGTTGTAGGACAAAATATGACTAACGCTGGCAGGCCAGAGGCTAGTAGATACCTGCTAGATCTTTGTGCCCCATTGTCGTCATGGGCTAGGCCTATTAAAAACAAAACCAAGCCTGGGCAGTCTACAGCCCAGTTGAAACTTGCTCGACCTGAAAAAACAATATACCTGCTCAATGAACGAGAGAATTCTGCAAGTACAGACAGCTAACTGGGATGCAGTAGGTATATTGTTTTTTCATTGTGATAATAAGTGCATGCACTTGTTTCAAAAAATTTGGAGAACTGGGAATTCGAACGGCAGGTGCTTATGCTACCCATCAAATAAAAATCAGGTGCCTGAAAATTCATTTCGAAACAAATGATTCAACTTTATATCCACGTCGACCCTCGGCATGATGGTTGGAAGCAAATGCCAAGTTCATACTAAAAGATCGTTAACAGAAATACCAACTTGCGGACAACAAGGTAGTACAAGTACCAATACCAAACTAACTTATAGTCTTTTTAGTCATGGCCCTAGTGTTCGTCTTGTAGAAAATCATGCAGAGGACCAGCTCCCGCTCCTTCCCTTGCTCCAGGTCCCCGAGGTGGTACTGGTGCATCACCCAGTTGGTCCTCTGCTGGTCGAAGTTCTTCTTTTTTTTGCGGGAATTGTCAAAGTTCTTGTTGGTGTGCAGTACCAGAACCTTTTTGATGCCCGTCTGCCGGCTATTGACCATCACCGGCAAGGTATTGCTGGTCTTGTGCCACATCGCGTGCATGTCGCACTCCGACTGTGTCTTGCGATGCGCTCACGTGCCCCTTTTGAACGCCCTGGAATTGCACTAGAAGAAATGCTTGCTTAGGCCACTCAGTGTGATACTTGCAGTATTGTCGAATATAGGTTTTAGTGTCCGTAGTTGGCATTTTCATAACATCTTTGGCATGTTGCAGTCACTTGTTTCACTTTTTATTAACTGTCAAATTGTAATTTCTTCACTAGGTCTGCGTCTAAAAAGAAAAATAGAGCTATAAACAAAGGAATATGTTTGTGCAAGTAGACGGTCGATCGGTGTGTTACCTGGAAGTTTCTTAGGATGGGTGCAGCGTATGCCCTTCTCGCTGTCAATGGTTGGTATGAACAAATCGATGATAGGGTGAGATCTCGCGCTTTCAGCACTCACTTTGGCTAAAAGGTGCTCGATCAGCTCCTGATCCGTGGGATCGAGCTTGACGCCAGCCGGCAGCACCGACCAATCCTTCTTGGAGTTGCATTCATTGGTTAATTCTAGTTATATGGTACTCAATGAATGATCAATCGACTGTTTTAAGTGAATGATGAAAGATTTCGACAGATAAGTGGCAGTACTCCAAATCTGAAGTCCACAATACCCGAACACGCCGCCGGGATTCTTGTGTCACCTCACGCGCAGCATGTTGTCACGTCAATTCAATGTGAGGACATGATGAATAATTTGACCGACGTATACTAGTACTGCTACTGTACTACTTACTAGTCATATTTAGTGTCACATTTTAACCATAGGTTTAACTAACAAAATGTCAATGCATGTCACCAAAAATTATTCCATTGGAAACTATGTTCAAATACGAATAAAATGATATAATTTTTTGTGACATGAATTAACATTTAGTCAGTGAAATTTATGGTCAAACTTTGACACAAATTACAAAGGGGGCCAGTAAACCAGGAGGGAGGTAGTAGTACGAGTAGCGCAATATACGGTATAGAGGACAAGTACAAATTTAGAAATGGGGTAAGAAGTTACAAGGCTGTGCGACACACTTTGCAGGCTACATGAGTAATATAAAATATAATTTCCATTGGACAACACTTTCACCAACAAGTACACACTTGAAGCCTAATTGATATATACATATATATATATATATATATATATATATATATATATATATATATATGGCTTCTGCACAACATCTCCATAATCATTTTCAGTACATCCTACGCAGGTGAGTTAGGATGCACTTGATCCCAGAAAGGTACCTATCCTTCAAACCAGAGGAGTGCTTCAAACTAACAACAATACATAATATCCAACAAAAGAGGGTCATGCTATAGTAGCAGGACAGATGGCTCAGTCTAGATATCAGTACGAATCCAGTTGTGCATATTTGTTGTTGGCATGAACCACATCGCCGCATGTCGGGTTTGCAAATGCCATCCATCGCATGGAAGCTTGATGCCTTTCACACACTGAAGATTATCTGGCAACAAGTTGTGTCGACGAATCTCTGGGTATGGTGGTTCATTAAACCCATGGTATGATGTGTAAACACAATTCCCCCTGGCGAATGGATGTTGCATAGCACGGTAATCATCGCCGGTGATATGATCCATTATTGTTTGGATGATCGGATAATTGAGCCCGAGGAACATGGAGTGGTTGCCGAGGCTGTAAACCCGCCTCCAATTGAATACGCCTGGCCCAACGGAGCTGGGATCTTTCTCGAACACGAAGCAGCCATAGCCATCAATGTCACGAACGGCCCATGCATTGTACTGCATGTGGTTTGATGAAATGGTTTGATCAATTTGGTACGTGCAAATGAGCATCAAATGACCGCCATCAGCTGAACGAGCGATAAACCACCACCCAACGGCTGGTATGGTTCCAAGTCCTGGAATCATGAAGACCAGCGCATGTGCGTCTGCTGCAACAATTCAAATTTGAGACCAAAAGAACAAAAATAAACAATCATGTTCAGAGTATGTATGGAATTAAGATTATTACAATAGTGACACATATCACAGTGTTGGCGTCGAATGACACCTATGGGATCACAAGAATCCCTACTACGGTTGCCGGGGCGCAGGGTTGCGAGAAGAGCAGGATTAGTAATCAGCACAAGGATCGTTTACCCAGGTTCGTGCCGCGAGGATGCGTAAAACCCTAGTCTTGCTTTGGTGGAAGTATTGAGTGTTCTTGAGCTCTCGAACTAGCTACGGTGGCTGCGCCATTTCAGAGAGCCGAATCCTTTTCCAGTATGCCATGGGGCTCCTTTTATAGTCAAAAGGGGCTGCCACAGTGGCACACAGGAGGTGGAAAGGCGTATAGTGCTATGAGCTTATCACTCGTATTACAGGACAAGACGCATTTAATGCGCCGCTGAGGTGTCCCCTAGCTTTATTATGGACGGGAGCGAGGCATGTCCCGTCCGTCGCCGCTCCTCCTTGCTTCGACACGCGCCCTGGCCAGCGACGCATGTGGCGCCAAGTAGGCCGGCACGCAGCTGAGGTGGCGCGGTCGTAGGGTCTTCACGAAGATCTGCATGCCGCCACGCAGGCGCTTGATGAGTTGGCCTGGAAGCTACATGTTGCGACGTAGGTGCCTGCCCAGCTGGTTGGGCTGGCAGCTGCATGCGAACGACGGTGGAGACTTGGCTGGTGCGGGCCTGGCAGTGGCCCCGCTGACGCCCTCAGTGAGAGCCTTGCCGGGTGGCCCGGAAAGGGTCTTGCCGTGGCACGCTGTCGTCCCCAGCAAGGATCTTGCCGGGGTTCTTGTGGCTTTCCTCGGCAAGGATCTTGCCGGGGTTCTTGTCTTTTAATCCTCATCTGATCTTGAATATTCCTTGTCTTCACAAAGATCTGCATGCCACCATGGAGGTGCCTCCCGAGCCCTAGTTCCAACGTGGTTGGTTGAGTTGGAACCTGTGGGCTCGAGGGTGGCTCACTCCACTGGTGTGGGCGAGCCGCCCCGACAAGGGTCTTGCCAGGGCCGCCGAGGCAGCCCCCGGCAAGGATCTTGCTGGGGGAACCTGCTTCACCTCTCTGCTTCTTTGTGTTCTTGGCCTTGGCGTTGCCTTGGCTGTCTTGGGCTTCGGTTTTACCTCGGTTCACCTCCCCTGTTCTGCTTGGTGTGGCCGCGGGCGCGGCTCCGACTGTCCGTGCACAGTAAAGGGGTACAAAGATGCGCCCCTTCTTTTGTACACCGACAGGAGCCCCCGGGCCTAGGCCACACATAAGCGCGACACGTTGTTGTGTCAGGCCCAAAACGGTGCGCGGGCAGGCGGGGCGGTTTTTACCGCGGTAAAACTTTTCGCGCACTGCGCTTCCCACGACCCGCGTTGAATGCGCGACGTGGAGGGGTGCGCATGACGTGGGCGGCATGCGTGGGGCGGTTGCCACATGCATGCGTCACATCGCAGTAAAGAGGCGGCTCGTGCCTTCCCCGTAAAAAGTGGGAGCCGTGGAGGCGCAGCTCATTTACTGAATGGGGCCGGATCGCGGTCTTCAAGGCGTCCACACCCCACGATCACGGGGTGGGTAGAGGTCGCTTCACCCATCCCCTCGGTTCCGCCCGTTCACCACACGTCCTTCATGCGCCTGGGGTGGCAAGCGGTGGAGGCAGGAAACCGGGCCGTCGCTGGTTGGGGCAGCTGGTCGGTCTCGATTCCCTGCGCCTCTGGTGTCTGGATTGGTCGAGCGGGGAGGCCGAGCCCCGACCCCACCCCTTTACAAGGAGAGGGAAGGGGGGATGGCATCCCACATTCTTCTATCTTTTATCTCCTACTGCTTCTGCTTCTTCCTCTCACCCGCCATGGAGAAAGGGAATCTCGGCCCCTCGACGGTGGCGGCGAGGGTCGCCACTTGACAGCGCGTCCCCCCTCCTCCTGAGCCTATGGTGGCGGAGCCGCCCGCGAGGGGAAGGGGGAGGGGGCGAGGCCATGGGTGAAGCCGTGGCAGAGGTCCTGGTGCTCGGGGAAGAGGAGGACGGGGCAGCGCGCCGGCCTCGCCCCCGCCAATGATGCCTTTCCCGACGGAGGGCCACGCTGGAGACTAGCCCTGCGAGTTCTTCATCAGGCTGCGCCGGCCTCCGCGTTGTCATCTTCGTCTCCCCGCCCCGTTTGCTCGGGTGATGGAGCGTGACCCGCCCCAGACCCTCAGGTTGCACATGAGGGGCTGTGGGAATGGGGGCACGCGGGTCGACGTCGACTTCCCGGCTCCTCGGGTCGTGTACCTCCGCCGTGGATGGAAGACGTTCGCTTGCATCCATAGCCTGACGGCGGGGCTCGTCCTCCACTTCAAATTAATGGAGGACGGGTTGCTCTCCGTCAAGGTCTTCGGAGAGTTCCGAACTCGCCTGAAGTGCTGCGTGGAGAGCTCCTCCGACGGAGACTCCGACGATGGAAGCTCTTCCTCGAGCGAGAGTGATGAGGAGGACATCGGGGCAGACAACGGGGATGAGTCCGACTAGGCGTCGGACGCCCCGCACCTGGGCGGGTGCGGCAGCAGCAGCAGCATCTGCACCTGGCCGCTCCTCCGGTGGAGTTTTGCCAGGGGAGGGCCAGCTCCTTGAACTTCTCGGGGCCGTCTCCTTGGGTGGTTGGCGTCGGGAGGCTGCGGAAGAGGAAGAGGGCGGGCGGCAAGGCCGTCAAGTCGGCGTACGCGGACACCGGCGCCTTCGTCATGTGTCCAGCGTCCTGCCGCCTCGTCTTCCAGCTCCTTTCCCGGCACCGTCATCACCGGCCCACCCTTAGGTAGCCACCGAGGTGTTCTCTTGGTACTTTCTGCTGCTCGTAGCTCGCCTAGGCGCCCCTTTTGCCCTTTCGCCTTCTTGACCTGCCTCCTGAAGAGAGGGACAAGAAAGGGATCACGGGCATCTCATCTCTTCTTTAGTTTGTAAGCCTTCGGGCCTTCGTTAAATTTAGAACTTGTAATCCCCTTGCTCATGTTTTTCATTCCGTACTGACTGTACCTGTGTGGGATCTTTTTTAATGAAAAAGGGATGTTTGCCGGGTTTTTCGTTCGCGGGTAGACCCCGTGACAAGCAGCGAATCCTCGTTACTATTCAAGATAAACATTTTTCGCCCGGCAACATGCCTTGCCGTCCCCCTCACTTCGCTCGACCATTCTCGCACTCTTGGCGGAGGCAGGGATGAAGTGGGCTTAGGCTCCTCGTTCTATCTCCTTGCCGTTGCGGCTACAACCAAATCCGGACCCAGGAGATAATCCTTAGGTATAGGAAAAAGGGGAGCACGGTAGCCTGGAGATAAAACGAGGTTTCACATGCCCCAGTTCCGTACCGAAATGCATGACAGAGGATAAAAGACTTATCTGGTTCTGCAGCCCCCAACAACCTTGTCTTGCCGTGGTTGGATCCTTGTACTTGCAGCCCCCGACAACTCTGGTTTGTCGGGGTCGGGACGCTCGTCCGTTCCCTTTCTTCCAAGTATCTCAGTAGAAGTGCCCATGTGCCCTGTGAACCAAAGGAGGACAGAAAAGAATAGAGAGACGCGCACTCGACCTCTAGGCTAGGGGTTAGTCGCCGCTAAGCACTATCAACCCTAACCAAGGAAGAGACTCGACCTAGCATGCATGCTATAACTTAGGGTGCCAGCGCTTCATTTATTTGTGCTCAGGGTCTACGCCTGGCTTTGTACAAAGGGTTACATGCCTTGCCAGCAAGGCTTGTACAAAAGGTGGCTTGCCGGGAGGCCCAGCAAGCCGCGCCTTATGGATAAAACTTGCGAAGATGCTCGATGTTCCAGGAGTTGCTCACTGGAACGGCATCTTCGGTCTCCAGGCGGACTGCAGCGGGCCTAGTGACTCGCATTACCCGATAAGGGCCTTCCCACTTCGGCGTCAACTTGTTGGAGTTCTTGGTCGACTGAACGCGTCAAAGAACAAGGTCTCCTTCCTCAAAGCTTCGGGCATGAACCTTGCGACTATGGTAGCGGCGCAAGGCTTGCTGGTAGCGTGCTGCTCTCACAGCCGCCCGAAGACGATCTTCCTCAAGGAGCATCGCGTTATCTTGCCGCAACTGCTCTTGCTCAAGCTCATCGTAAGCGAGCACTCGAGGTGACCCGTATATGAGTTCCGTGGGGAGAAATGCCTCCGCCCCATATACTAGGGCAAAGGGTGTGTGACCGGTGGCTCGATTTGGCGTCGTCCTGATCGACTAAAGAACCGCTGAAAACTCATCAATCTAGCGCCTTCCGCTCTTGTGCAGCCTATAAAAGGTCTTCGTTCTCAGGCCTCGCAACACATCAGCATTCGCCCTCTCTGCTTGGTCGTTGCTCCGGGGGTGTGCCACGGAAGCAAAACAGACCTTGCTGCCGAGGTCTTGAAGTACTGCATGAAGGTGTGGCCTGTGAACTGCGTGCCGTTGTCGATGATGACTCTGTTTGGCACACCCAAACGGCAGACTAGTCCCTTGAAGAACTTGACGGCTGACTGTGTTGTCACCTTCCTAACTGGTTCCACCTCTGGCCACTTTGTGAACTTGTCGATTGCAACGTACAAGTACTCAAAGCCCCCGACAGCATGGGGGAAAGGGCCCAGTATGTCGAGCCCCAGACCGAGAATGGCCAGGAGAGAGGGATCGTTTGAAGGGCTTGATCTGGTTAATGAAGCTTCTTTGAATGGAACTGACACGCTTCACACTTGGTTACTAGTGTCATCACATCCTGGAGGGCGGTGGGCCAGAAGAAACCTTGCCGGAATGCCTTCCCGGCAAGGGCCCTCGACCCTACGTGGGAGCCACATCTACCTCCATGTATCTCTGCCAACAGCTCCAGTCCTTCCTCCCGGGGGATGCACTTCAATTTCACACCGTTCTGCCTTCTCCTGTACAGGTCGTCATCGACGAACTGGTATAGGGCAGACCGACGGGCTACTTTTTCCGCTTCTTCCTGCTCCTCCGGAAGTTCCCCTGTTTGGAGGAATCGGACAGTATGCTGCGCCCACGCCGGAGCCTGGGGCTCGATGGCAAGGACCAAAGGCATTTCCTCTGCCATGGGAGTGGTTGTCTCCACGGCCAGAGCTTGATGCCCTGCCGGAGCCAGTTGCTCTTTGGCAGGTTCAGCGTCCGCGGCAGCATCCTTGCCGGCAGCCCCAGGGGGCTCGGTAGGAAAGTACTTGCCGGGACCTGATTTCCTTCGCTTGTTCCGCCCTGTCGATGGTTCGACGGATGGCTGAGTTAACCGGAGCAAAAAGGTACCTGGTTCCACAGGTAGCTTGAATGCATCACGCTTCGATAGGTAATCGGCGATGTCGTTCTCCACTCGTTGAACGTGCTCCGTTTGGATACCGTCAAAGCGCTCCTCCAGCTTCCTCACTTCATCTACGTAGGCCTCCATCAACGGGCTCTGGTAATCCTTGTTGACTTGTCTGACGACAAGCTGCGAGTCACCCCTGACGATGAGCTTCTTCACCCCGAGGTTTGCTGCGATCCTGAGACCGGCAAGCAGCCCCTCGTACTCAGCATTGCTGTTTGTGGACATCTCCCTGGGAAAGTGCATCTGGATCACGTACTTGAGGTGCTCTCCGGTGGATGCGACAAGCAGCACACCGGCACCGGCGCCTTGCAGCGAGAAGGCCCCATCAAAGTACTTGATCCAGTCACGGTCCGCTTCCTTGCCGGGGAGAACGGTCTCTTGGATTTCTTCGTCATGTGTTGAGGTCCATTCCGCAATGAACTCTACCAAGATTCTTCTCTGGATTGTTGAGGTACTCTCAAACTTCAACCCAAAGCTCGACAACTCCAAGGCCCATTCCACGATCCTTCCGGTTGCATCTGGGTTGTGCAGTATCCGTTTAGCGGGACGCGGGTGACGACGGTGATCTCGTGGGCTTGGAAGTAATGACGTAGCTTCCTCGAGGCCATAAGGAGGCCGAAGAGCAATTTCTGCACACCGGAGTACCTTAACCCAGCCCCTTGCAAGAGGGAGCTGACAAAGTAAACCGGGTGCTGCATCATCTTCTTCTTCTGCACCACATCGCTTGACTATGCGGGTGTTGCCCCGACGGCGTCAGACTCTGCTGGGGGCCTTGCCATGCCGGCACCAGGTCCTGCCGGGGGAATCTTTGGCTCGCCGTCCGCTGGTTCTGCCGTCGCCACTGCCTCCTCGTCGACCTCCCTCTGTGCCACTAGTGCGGCGCTGACCACTTGATTCGTTGCCGCTAGGTACATCAGCAATGGTTATTGTGGCTTAGTCGCAACCAGTATTGGCATGGAGGAAAGGTATTTCTTCAGATCCTGCAACGCCACCTCGGCTTCTGGGGTCCACTCCATCGGACCTGCCTTCTTCAAGATCTTGAAGAAGGGAAGGGCGCGCTCGGCAGACTTGGAGATGAATTGGCTCATGTCGGCGACGCAGCCGGTGAGCCGACGCACATCCTTGATCCGCTTGGGCGCCTCAATCTGTTCAATAGCCTTGATTTTGTCTGGATTTGCCTTGATCCCACACTGCGACACAAAGAACCCGAGAAGTTTGCCGGACGGAACACCGAAGACACACTTCTCAGGGTTCAGCTTGAGGTTGATCTTGCGCAGGTTGGCAAATGTATCTTCCAGATCTTGCACAAGAGTTGCCCCGTCCTTGGTTTTGACCACTATGTCATCCATGTATTCCTCCATATTTCTATGGAGCTGGGGTTCAAAACCAATTTGGACTGCTCTTGCAAACATCACGCCAGCACTCTTCAACCCGAAAGGCATCCGTAAAAAGCAATACGTACGACATGGGGTGATGAATGTTGTCTTCTCCTCATCTTCTCTCATCATGAAGATTTGGTGGTAGCCCGAGTAGGCGTCGAGGAATGACAGCAGATCACACCCGGCCGTGGAGTCGACAATCTGGTCGATGCGCGGCAACGGGAAGGGGTCCTTAGGACAAGCCTTATTGATGTCTGTGTAATCAATACACAGCCTCCACTTCCCATTTGCCTTGCGCACCACTACCGGATTGGCCAACCACGTCGGATGGAGCACTCCTCTCACCAAACCCGCTGCTTCAAACTTCCTGATCTCCTCTATGATGAATTCCTGCCTCTCCAAAGCCTGCTTTCTGACCTTCTGCTTGACGGGCCGCGCATGAGGACAGACAGCTAGGTGGTGCTCAATCACCTCCCTGGGAACACCGGGGATCTCAGGTGCTTGCCATGCAAACACGTCGACATTCGCCCGCAGGAAGGTGACAAGCGCGCCTTCCTATTTGCTGTCGAGGGTGGAGCCTATGCTGAAAGCCCCTCCCGTGCCATCCTCCCTGACGGACACCTTCTTGGTCTGCGGTGGCTTAGCTCTGGATTTCTTGCTCTTGCAGGTAGAGCTCTCTGGCATGTCCTCGACGGTAGCACAACACTCCGAGGAGGTGCGCTTGCCGGAGTGGGTGCGAGAGGTCTTGCCGGGCTTCTTCTTCCCTCCCGGGGCTTCAGCGGCAGGAGCAAGTGCCTTGGCGGCAGCTGCTGCAACTGCTTCCCGATAGAGTTGGTCGGCGCAAATCAGCGCGTCCTTCTTATCGGAGGGGACGGAGATGATAGTCAATGACCCGGGCATCTTTAGCATGTTGTAGGCGTAGTGCGACACTGCCATGAACTTGGCTAGTGCCGGGCGGCCGAGGATCCCGTTGTAGGGTAAGGGGATCTCAGCCACGTCGAAGACGATCCTCTCCGTCCTATGGTTCAACTCCCCTGCAAATGTCACGGGCAGCGTGACCTTCCCCTTCGGCTGGATCCTCCCCGGGTTGACCCCTTGAAACGTGCCCATTTCCTCGAGGTCTCCATCAGGGATCTGCAGCCTTTTGATCACGATGGGCGAGATCAAGTTCAGGCCGGCCCCCCCGTCGACCAACATCTTGTTCACCTTGAGGTTGCGTATCATTGGGGAGACCAACAACGGCAAACACCCGACCGCGGTTGTGTGGTCAGGGTGGTCCTTGGCGTCAAAGATGAGCGGCGTGCTGGACCACTTTACCGGCTTCTGAGCGTCGAACGACGGCTCCGCTGCTGTAATCTCACGCGCCCACTGCTTGAGCTGGCGGTGAGAAGTATGTAGGAAGGCGCCACCGTCGACGCACATGGCCTCTGTAGCCTTCTGGAACTCTTGCTAACCGGACTCGTCGTCCTCGTCATGATCATCGTCCTCTTGCTTCTTGTGATGGCCCCGGGCGGGCCTCTCTTGCTGGTTGTCCTTGTCGCGGCGGCTTCCTTGGCTACCACACTTCTTGCCGGATCCCTCGGCACCGTCCTGGCCCTTCTCCTTGTCCCGCCTCTCATACTCGGCCTTTTGCTTTTCAGCAAGCAACTCGACTTGCCGGCAGTTCTGGAGGTCGTGGCCTTTGGTGCGGTGGATCTTGCAGTACTGCTTGCCGGAGCCTCCTGTCTTGTCGGCAGATGCTAAGGCCCGGCAGGTGACGCACCCGGCAATCTCCTTGCCAGGGTCGTCTGCCTTGACCTTCTTGGTGGCGCTGGTGTCGTCAGACCCTTCAACGGCAAGCACGGCCTTGCCCTTGCGTTTCCTGTTGCAACGCCGGCCCTTGTTCGTCGGGGCGGCGGTGTCTTCATCGGTAGAGTCGGTTTCCCCAACGACATCCTCGCTGGGGTACTTCCTTCCCTCTTTAGCCCGGGCGCACCTGTCGGCCAGAACGTAGAATTCGGCCACATCCTTAACCTTGGTCATCGCCAACTCTTCGCGCATCTTGCGGTTGCGCACATTCTGATGGAACGCGTTGGTCACAGCGGCGGGATGAACGTCGGGGATGTTGTACTGCAGTCGGCTGAATCTCTGGATGTACTTGCACAGGGTTCCCCTTCCTTGTGGGGAATGATATGCAAATCACTGGCCTGGCCATGAGCTTGGTGGCCCCCAGTGAAGGCGCCAACGAACTCATGGCATAGATCCGACCAAGAAGAAATCGTATCCGCCGGCAAGTGCATGAACCAAGACATAACATTGGGCTTCAGTGCCAACGGGAAGTAATTGGCAAGCACCTTGTCATCGCGAGCTCCGGCAGCCTGCATCGCGATGGTGTAGATGCTGAGGAACTCGGATGGATGGGTCTTGCCAGTATACTTCTCGCCGACGTCAGGCTTGAATGTGCGGTGGGACGGCCACTGGAACTACCGCAGCTCGCTGGTAAAGGCTGGGCTGCCCACCTCGTAAGGGAGGCCGCCGGATCCCCCCGGCACTGGGTGGTCCATAGCGGGTCCCGCCCGTTTGTCCGACTGGTTGCGTGTATCACGCCGGCACTCGATAGTGGTTCGAGCATCTTCGTGAGCTCGTTCTCGAAGAACTTGGCGCTGGTTGCGGCGGGTCCGCGGGTCGGACGACGCTATGGAGATGTTATCACAAGCGTCGTCATGACGGGTCGACGCCCGCGGCGGCTGGCGAGGAGGAGGAGAGTGCACCGTAACCGCAACACCCACGGTCCTCCCAGCGCTCGCATGTGGTGGCTCGGTGGGGCGCCGACCCGAGGGTCTCGCCGGTCGCGGATCATCTTTGTTGGCGATGGTGACGAGGCTCTGGATGGTGGCCCTCCACTCGTCGAGCTTCTCCGCAGCAGGAGGGAAGTGGAGGAGCAGCTGCGCGCGTGCCAAAGCTTTTTCTGGCGTGGGTGGTGGTGACAACTGCGTGGAACGTGGCACGCTTCGACTTCTAACCATGTTAGAAGGAGCTGTATCACGACCCCGCGGCTGCGCGCCATTTTTGCCAGCACTTCGGCGGGCATGCTGAACTCCTTCGTCCCGCGGACGATGCACAGGGCTCTAACCACTGCGGTGTCCGGGGTCTTCAGCGCGGTGACGTTGCTCGTTGTGCGCACCCTAGGAAGAGCACGCTGTGGGCGCCGGCGTGCGCGTCCTGGAGGTTGCTGCACCGCCCGGGGCTGGCACAACGACACTCCTGGAGGGCCCCGCGCCGCCTGTGGGGGGCCCAGCTCCGTCTTTGGATCTGGCGACGTGCGGCCGGTCTTCTGGCGCACGAACGACGCCGCTCGCCAGGCTCTGACTGCCAGGGCGATGCTGGTGCTCGCGGACCATGGCCCGGGTCCTGTCCGCGACCGGACCACTGCTCGTCCGCACTGGCATGAGACGTTCGGCTCCCAACGAGTCGATCGCCGTGGCCGTCTTCTTCTTGGGAGCCGTGGCGATGAAGAAACCCTAGGCTAACTACTAGACCAGATTCTCACAATTGCGCCACCCCTACCTGGCGTGCAAAAGATGTCGGCGTGGAACGACACCTATGGGATCACAAGAATCCCTACTATGGTTTCGGGGCGCAGGGTTGCGAGAAGAGCAGGATTAGTAATCAGCACAAGGATCGCTTACCCAGGTTCGGGCCGCGAGGATGCGTAAAACCCTAGTCCTGCTTTGGTGGATGTATTGAGTGTTCTTGAGCTCTCGAACTAGCTACGGTGGCTGCGCCATTTCAAGGAGCCGAATCCTTTTCCAATATGCCATGGGCCTCCTTTTATAGTCGAAAGGGGCTGCCACAGTGGCACACGGGAGGTGGAAAGGCGTACAGTGCTATGAGCTTATCGCTCGTATTACAGAACAAGACACATTTAATGCACCGCTGAGGTGTCCCCTAGCTTTATCGGGGACGGGAGCGAGGCCCGTCCCGTCCGTCGCCGCTGGTCCTCGCTTCTACACGCGCCCTGGCCAGCGACGTATGTGGCGCCATGTAGGCCGGCAGGCAGCTAAGGTGGCGCGGTCGTAGGGCCTTCAGGAAGATCTGCATGCCGCCACGCAGGCACTTGATGAGTTGGCCTGGAAGCTACATGTTGCCACGCAGGTGCCTGCCTAGCTGGTTGGGCTGGCAGCTGCATGTGAACGGCGATGGAGGCTTGGCTGGTACGGGCCTGGCAGTGGCCCCGCTGACGCCCTCGGTGAGAGTCTTGCCAGGTGGCCCAGCAAGGGTCTTGCCGTGGCACGCTGTCGTCCCCGACAAGGATCTTGCCGGGGGTCTTGTGGTTTTCCTCGGCAAGGATCTTGCCGAGGGCTGTTGTCTTTTAATCCTCATCTGATCTTGAATATTCCTCGTCTTCACAAAGATCTGCATGACACCATGGAGGTGCCTCCCGAGCCCTAGTTCCAACGTGGTTGGTTGAGTTGGAACCTGTGGGCTCGAGGGTGGCTCACTCCGCTGGTGTGGGCGAGCCGCCCCGGCAAGGGTCTTGCCGGGGCCGCTGAGGCAGCCCCCGGCAAGGATCTTGTCGGGGGAACCTGCTTCGCCTCTCTGCTTCTTTGTGTTCTTGGCCTTGGCGTTGCCTTGGCTGTCTTGTGCTTCGGTTTTACCTTGGTTCACCTCCCCTGTTCTGCTTGGTGTGGCCGCGGGCGCGGCTCCGACCGTCCGTGCACAGGTAAAGGGGTACAAAGATGCGCCCCTTCTTTTGTACACCGACACATAGACAGAAAATTGCAATGCCGTGGTCATAATCATACCCCAAGTTAAAAAAATAAGCCAATGGCTTTCATATTCTAGCAATATATCATGGTTCAAACATCATGTAACAATGAGAGGAAAACAGATATGACAGGGCCTACTCATATTCTACCGTAGCACTTACTACAGTTATCGTATCAACTCTAAGCAATAACATGCGTTGTTATAAAAATCCTGGAAATGAGAGTAATATATAGCAATCATGAGGTTATACTGATAATATCTATTCTAACAATCATTAGATGCCCATTGTTCTCATATCAACTCTAACAATAACATGCGTGGTCATAAAAATCTAGGAAACGAGAGGAACATATAGCAATGATGTGGTTATAGACATACTATATATTCTAAATTTGTAACAATGAACAGGCAGTCGTATTCATAAGGTAAAGATGAGATGAGATAGAAAAATTACACGACGATAGATTCCACAAGTATAGGCAGCCAATTTGTGCGTCGACCGCGTAAACGATGCCATCGTGCACTATAGCATCAGACATAAATGTTGGCTGTAGAGGATTGACGATGAGCCATAACCATGTATGGCGATCGGATTCTAGAGAGAATAATCCCATGTTGAACATGGCAATGAGCTTGTAATCCATGTAGTCTTTTGATGGTGTGGGCACTTCGCAGATTACAACCTTCAGCAAACAGAGGTCGAGCCAAAAGCTCGAGCGTCTCATGCGTAGTAGGCACGAGTGTCCGGCGGGCCGCGAGGCTCGATGGCGGTGGTATCCAACGATGGAAGCGTGATCTCTCGCTGGGTGTAGATATCCACGAGACTCCACGGACTACCGGATTGGTGGATGAAGACGATCCAGTTGGCCTTCATGCCTGCCCAGTAGTGGTCGCGCATCAAGGAGAGGTGGACAGGTAGTGGTAGCATGTCGAGGGGCACCACGGCAACCCCCGTAGGATTGTCAAGTCGGTGTCTGGGCCACATGCGAGGATTGGGCATCAGCAAGCAGGGTGTCTTGAAAAGAGCCAGTCGGTTGCAGACAAGTAGACGGTACAAAGACACCGAGCATGCGGCCAGACGGACGGTGCTGAGCAGGTCCATACGATTACATATCAGTTCCAAGAGAACATCGGGGAGGGAATTCCAATCGCCGCTCTGCGTGTTAGTCGGTTCTGCCATAGGATTTTTTAGGGCGCTGAGAGACTGGGGTTTTCGGTGCCTACGAGCCAACGGGGAAGTGGATACGGGCGGACGAGCGAAGAAGATGGCGTGTGTGGCCGAGCAGTGAGCGGGGGGATATGGTATGCGCGAGCTACCAAGGAAGATGGCCCGGGCGGGCGAAAAGTGAGCAGGGGGCAATGGTGTGCGGTCGAGGATGGGGAAGAGAGGAGGAAAAAGAAGAGAGGAGGAAGAAGAGTGAAAGACGGGGAAGAAAGTGCATTAAATCTCAATTCTACTAGTACTACTACCAGGATATACCGTCCTTCGGAGTGTAAATAGTTACGCCGATGACATGTGGGTCTACCTCAAGAGGGCCCATATGTCAATTAATGGAAGAGAGAGGTGCGTAGTCGTATTTGCGGAAGCATGCTCCACTGGCAAACATGATGGCAGTACTGGGTAAGGCTGATTTAGTAACACCAACACACTGGTTCAGCTTATTAATTAAGTGCCCCATCTGTTGCAGCGTGTATTTTCACTTCACTATGAAGACTAGTTGAATTGTTCTCTCTGATCGAGATGGGGAATAATGGATCGCGAAGACTTCCTATCTACAATATCCCTGTGCCTGTATGCTCAGGCCCCTCCCAATGCTCCACCTTGTACAGGTGCTAAGGCTGCCATGTAGGCAAAAATTCTGATGTGGCAAGGTAATTAAGAGGAGAGAGATAAGTGTTGTGACCCCAATACTAAGCGCGAGAACCTAGACAAAAGACATAAATGGAAGGATCCCACCAATGCATGAGGAACTTTAGTTACAAAATCATTAAATAAAGGATTCTTAGCACCAACAAGTAAAGCACCTATGAATTGGGAGCTTTAGTTGCTAAAGTTTTTAATGTGCTTAGCACCCCATGTAAGCACCGATGCATTGGAAGTAGCCTCATCCTGTCCAACAAGATGAAACATTGGCCAAGGCACCCGGTGCCAATAATGTAGGAGTATTAGTACTACCTCCTTTCCGGTTTATAGGCTTCAATTCAAAAATCTCATCAACCATGGTAGATGATGAGTGGTGGAATAATTTTTGTAGTTTGCAAAAACACTCAATTAATGCCCTCGTTTTCCTCAAAAAATTATGTTTACCAATGCATTAATTTTGTGTCAAACTTTGACCATCTACTCCCTCCATCCAGGTGAATAAGTCATCTTTGGTTGTGCACCGTGGCCAAGGAGGGAAAAACAAGAGAACTTAATGTTTATTTGCTACTCCCTCTGTTCCTAAATATTGTCTTTTTAGACACTGAAATGTAATACAACATACAGATGTATGAAGACATATTTTAGAGTGTAGATTCACTCATTTTTCTCCGTACGTAGTCACTTGTTCAAATCTCTAGAAAGACAAATACTCCGTATTTCGGAACAGAGGGAGGCTTTTACTCCGTATTTGGGAACAGAGAGAGTATCACCATATGGAGGGAACAGAGGGAGCTTGAAATATGAACATGTCAATGGGAGGGAGTAAAAGCCTCATGCATGCATGCAACATGCAACACTCACACGTACACATGGATGCACGCAACACTCAGACTAGCCACAATGGGTAGTAACATAGACTAGTAACATGCACATGTTACTAGTCTATGTTACTACCTCTATAGTGGGGAGTAACATATGTGTGGTAACATGCAACACTTCATTTATTAGGCTATAGACTCATTTTATCTAGATATGTGTGATGTTACTCATACTACTAGTAACTAGCTATGTTACCACTTTCCTCCATTTCTTCATTTATTGCTTGCCACATCATCTATTTTATCTATATATGTGTGATGTTACTACCTACGTTACTCCCACTTTGGGTAGCCTCACGCACCCATGCGGCACACAACACCCGATGCAACACACACGCTCACGCTCAAGTGCTCAACCTACTCCCTACGTCTGTGAAAGACTGTACATTTAGAGATTTACACATTGACCATGGCATAATTAACGCCCAAAAGTAGCAGACTTATGTGTGCACGCGACCATTGAGAGAAGAAGATTAAATCAAGGTTCTTGCATGCTGTAATTAAGGATAGACATGTAGCCTATAGCTAGAGCACAAGTTCGTGCATTAGTCAATCAATATCGATTTTAGATTAAAGGCTAAATGCATTGGAAGTGTAGATGTACACTCTTTGTTTTTTAGCCTATGTACACTCTTTGTTGGAAGATCGAGGGAGTACACGTGCACGCACTCACATACACAGCCAAGGTGGTTCGCGCGCAAGGGTTGGACTCCTGTCGCGCCTACGTAAAGTTTTGTTTAACTGATTTCTTTGCTCTGCCAATTGACAGGTGGGACCCAGAAACCAGTGACAATTTAACCAGTCAACAAAGTGCCACGTCGACTATTTGCTGCAATAGGGTGCTCTACGATGAGCTAGTGATCGTATAATTACCGCAAAACTATATATAGTGACCGTAAAGAGCGTATTGTTACATACGTTGACCGCCAGTGTATTTTTCTCTTTTCAAATTAAGCCATGTTAACTGGAAAGGACTAGTAGTAGTACTACTTTGATATGTCCCGTCAACTCGCCGAATGAGGAGAAGCTTGCTTACTAAGCCTCTCCCTCACCCACGCGCACAGCGGCTCGCATGACGAGGAGAGGGTTTTGACTACAACACCCTCTGCCTCTCGCTCACCCTCGCCCTCGCGGTGGACGTGCAACAGTTCAATCGGTGTTAGATTGCCAGAAGCATATTGTACTGTATTATCATCATTGTTGGACCCCAAGTGCAAGGTTCACACGAGTATGAACTGTTGAACCTCCCGAAGAGGCAAAGAGCCAAGCGCAAGGTTTTATAGGAGTTGTCGTCCTAGTAGGAGTATTACAACTATAGCGAACGATGCTACTGTATGATGCCGCTACGTCACCTATATCCAAAGTTGTGCCACCTTTTTTTCTCAAAGAGCATGTTGGATCCCATGCAACAACCACACAAGTTGCACGTACACATAAGACATTTACTAGTAATAAATTCTAAAGGACAAATGCCAGTATGCCGCACAAGTTCATCTCCAATTCATGTGATAAATTTGTCCATGACTAGTCTACATATATTCACAGCGCTACCGTTCGAAATTTAAGATACCCCACTTACATGTTATAGATGGGCTACATGTCCTCCTCCAGGTTTCAGTCCCATGTGTTATTCATGGATGGCACGATCCATAGTGGTGAGCAACGGGAATCATTGTCGCAGCTTTCTAGTCCGGTTCCACAGGATGGAGACTCATCCAAGCTGAAGCGGCATAAATCAGGGATGGCATGTCCCAGCATGTCGTTCATCCGGCGGTGCACACTAAAGACACAACCATGCTTCATGAACGCCAGGCCTTCGGTGTTGTGCACGGAAGGTGGCATCTGCTTCACAATGGGGTAGCTGTCCCCAATGAAAAGCGACTACTCTCCAAGAGTGTTCCTCGGCACCCACGTAGCATCACGGGGGTCGAACTCGGCACCATTCATCTGGTACACGCGGCATCTCAGATCTGGACACATGGTGAGGTACACAGTCAAGATCCATGCATAATAATGTTGTGCTCAAATATGGCAGTCAGTAATACTGTGCAGCAAATAGTACTACTCCGGTATAGAGGAAGTAAAATAACCGGCTTATTATATATAGCCACTCTTGGCTACATGGATGAGATAGTAAGACATGGAAAAACAAAAATTGTGGCAGCTAGTGGGTTCAAGTATTCAAGGGCCTAGCTAGCTATACGCGTCCTCCAAGGTAAAAAGTACTCCTACTAGTACTAGTAAGTAGTACAACAACAAAAGAGGAGGCGAGAGGGTTAAAAAATATAATACTAAATGAAATACCTGGGTAGATGGTGACGGTCCGATCGTGGTAGATTGTGTGACCATGTTGCACATCAGTGGTACCATGGGTAACGACTGCTAGGATAGTTGATCCCAATATGCCAAAGTCAGCTACAAGGTTCTAGGTTAGACCGAATCGCGGATGCAAATGCACATCCAGGATCACCGATCTTATTTTGATCGGGGGATGACCGGTCCCTGTAAAATAATGGAGTACCGTTAGGGATGCAAATGATGGTTCGTGCATTCCATTTGTATTCTCCCGTACCGTAGGATGGCAACCGGATGAAACAAGTCCACTGGCTTGTCACCATGAAGATGCGGCCTAGATGGCGCATGGCGTCTTTGAACATGTAGGGGTACAAATCTGCTGCGGCCAACATGCGCCAGCCTCTGCCGTTACTGCCTCTTGCATTGATGGCAATCCTTATGTCGAACACCGCGATGAGATAGTAATCATCGTAGCCGCATTGCTTTGTCGGTGGGTCCGCAATTGCTATCTTCTTCAATCTCATGTAGGCATCATCCTACGGATTCACGCCCAGCCAGTCCGGAAGGCCGATCCCAATGGTTGAGAAGGGGTCTATGGGAATGGCCGCACCACTATGGATGTTGTATAAAATGATGGTGGTATCCGGCCAGAGGTATGCAAGTGGAAATGGAATAACTAAGTACTACATGATCAAACTCCATGACTGAGCTGCTCATCGGACAAAATCCGACTACCTCTCAATGTCGGCAACTCTAGGGGAGTCAACATGCAACCATGGCCAGGGAGCGGTGGACTGTTCGAAGGATTGTCCCATAGAAGAACCTTCTCCTCGAGCAGGCATGGAAGACCAACAAGAATGGCCTTTTCCCAAGCATGTTTAAGCACCGTCTTGAAAAAGTTGGTGCGGGAAGCACCGAGTCTTGCGGCGGTGAGGACGTCGGAGTGGCGTGTGATTTCTCCTAGAGGATCATTGTCCAAGGTCTCCCAGCCCCAACGAGGAGGAGAACCGCCTGGCGAATCCATGGGAGCAGCGACGAACTGTCTTCTCTGCGGGGGAGGGGAACTAGCGAGGAGGAGATAGGAGCACAGTAACCGCAGGGCCTCGTCCCTTCCAACTGTAGCTCCTCGATCGTTCCTTAGCGAAGGGGTGAGGCTATTATTTACTACGTACTCGTACTGTAGCAGTACTAGTACTACTTTCTCAACTAGTAGTGCGATGTACTGTACTTCTAGTATAGTGCACCAGTTTTGAACTCTTAATCTCAGGGCCAAGGAGCTATAGTTGGAAGTGGAGGGTAGTACTGTTCTCTAGAACCATCGCTGTACTATCAATGCAGGGAAAGTACACCTGCATAGTGGGTACTCACGGTGCTCTATTCAAGCGCGTAGCTGGCCTACTCAGCTGCTCCTCTCACGCACACACTAGCAGCCTGTTTATCAGGGATGGTTACTGCGGGGGCATAACATTTGAGTTATTTGATACAGCAAGACTAGGCTTTTCGCTTCCATTTGTGGAGGTGTAATGGATCTCGTCAAACTTTGTTAGTAGTTCCTTCTTTATGAATGAGATGAGGCAAAGCTTTTGCCTCCGTTTCAAAACAAAAAAATCATATCAAGAGGAATTTCTTTTATAGAGCCGATAATGGAGTGAAGTCCATGCGTGGAATGCCACAAGCTATAGAGTAGTAGAGTACTAGCACTTTACGTACAGAGCCATATTGCACAGTTCCCAATGCTGCGCCAGGCTTTTCCGGCTCCTCGGGCTTAATTGGGAGGCACTAGTTTAAATATGCTACTAGCTGATGAGGAAGCTGCAAGTGAGGTGTGGCTAGGGAGAACACGCGAGCCACGAGAGGATAGGAAGGAAAACCCGTTCACGTGGCTGGGCTATCTAGTGCACCCAGATTGTTGTGCGACACGTCCGTTCGACTTGAAAACTCAAACTACCCGTGTACATTATTGGCTCGCAATGAAGTTACTATTTAAAAAAAGGCCGCCATGCGTTCGGCCAGGATCGAACGCACAAAACGAGGTATACACTCCCGGGACCACTAGTAGTACTCGTTGGAGTACAACGCAACCTAGAATCGCCTTTTGTCGCTAGTAGTACATTGTTCCTTACAAGAAACCACTAATAATGCCAAGAAACTACTACCACTTGCATATGTGGCAGACTTAAGATAAGACTACGTTATCAACCATTGTACATGCCCTTACCAACCTGCCCTACCAAGAAACGACTACTCTACAAAGTGTCGTTATAGGCACGTTTCAACCCATGTCGCCCCTTAAGTCAACGACTTCTATTTGACTCGCAAGTTAGGCGTTATGACTTGTGGGACCTACATGTCAGTCTGCACAAAAATCCCAGAGTGACCTCCTACCTCCGGACCGTCCACCTAGTCATCCTCGACCATGGGACGCAGCTACCGCCGCCGGCAGAAGGCGAGGTCAAAACCGCCGGCGGTGCAGAGCCCATCTTGCGGCAGCGCAGATGCTAGCTCCGTCCGGCGCTTGCGGACGCTAGCTAGACAAGATATCTCCGTCCAGCTGCTTGTCTGCAAGGTTTGCTAGCTAGATTGGCATGACGGCGCGGCGGCTTGCTCGCGTGCGCCGCGCTAAGGCCAGCCATCTGGCTCGAGCGAAGGCCAGCGCGGCGGCTTGCTCACGCGTGAGTCACGCTCGGGCCAGCCCGCCAACCCGTGCGGAGGCCAACGCGGTGTTCGGCCCGTCCGGCCGAGCGGCGGCCAACTCCCTCATCACCGGCGCCACCGATGAACACGCATCAGTATTGTTTGAAGTAATGTTCAGGAAAAATAATGATTTGAGGGGGAATATATCAGGATAGAAGGTCAGATGTGGGTCCCTCGTGTCAACGGTCAAACAAAATGTGTTGGTTTAAGCTGCCTCGTCAGCACAGACGTGTGAGCCAACCCTGTCATAAACGGGTTTAAATGCGCCTAATCGGCACTAGGTAGTACTTCTTGGCACGGATTAAGAAATTTTGGGTATGTTTTTGCTATTTCTTGTACAATAGTTTCTTCCTAGGGCTGGTTGAAAGTGGTAGTTTTTTGTTAAATACTGTACATATTGTAAGTAGGAGTGAATGTTAAGCTTTGGAAGCCAATAAGCAAGGCTAGTTACATAGTGCCTATGTGTATGTGATTGAAACTAAATATCAACAATGGAAATATATGGAAATACTAGCATTTTTTTGGAATGATTGGAAATACTAGCAATGTTCACGTGCCTTGCAACGGATCATAATTAGAATAATACTTATTCACAAACTAGATACAAAACACTCAAATTTTATATACATATATCACTAGAGATATATTATGTTTCAATCAAAAAAATTTCCTTGGGCTGTTTTGGTGAGGTGAGGGAGGGGTGTGGTTGGTTTTAAGATATTAATTATGGGTTTTTCTGCAAATTGGTAAATCAGTGGGATGTTGGTGAGAAAAGGCAACAACTTACCTCACAGTCGTTAGATGTAGATCTAATGGTCAGAAATGGCAGATGGCAGACACACCATCATCACCAGCTTAGTCTTCTGTAGGAGTACTTGCAAGATGCGTGCATTGCACGGAACATCAAGATGCATATTTTTATAAAACACTTGTTGTGATTGACCCATCCAGGAGTAATCCCTTGTGTAAAAACTAATGATATCTCGAGAAAGAGGAGATAAGGTGAAGAGGAGTGGGGCGTGGTGGTGATTGGTGGTCGGACTGAGCGGAGGCAATGGGATGGACGACGCCGGCAGCGGCCACCAGGCCAGTTTGTTCCAGAGGCTTCCTTTTTTAATTGCTCAACAATGATGTTTTTGGAGATAAGGATGAACGAGGGAAAGCCTTGTCTGGAAATGTGGAGAGAGGTGCGGGTATCTTTTAGTTTAATTTCCATCCGTCAGATATAGATCAGACGGTCTATTGCAAGATGACACGCATACCATCATCACCAACTCGGTTTTTTATAAGAGAAGAAATAGAAGTATGGAGATACAAACGTATTATCGATACTTGTTTAAGTAAACTAGGATCTACATTCTATTCAACGGCTCAGCATGTGGGGCCTTAGCACAATGACTTCTCGACTATGTAAAACAAAGGTTTTCCCGTCGCCGATAAGGAGGGGGTGACGGCAGCGCGCTTTTGGCTTGCTCTAGTCCTAGTAGTCATACTAGGTGGTCTACGCACGTGTACATTTATTCTTTTTCACGTCTCGTGTTTGCCGTACTGCCACGACTGTTGATGAATAGACGGTAAGTTATTCACGGGGAAACCCTTGTTGAGCGTGTTTGTATGTGTGTGTGTGAGAGAGAGAGAGAGTGCGTGTGTGATATGTCTAGAGATTGAAACAATGATAAGAGATTCTTTGTGTCTATGTGTGTGGACGATAGAGAGAGACATGTACACGGGGCTTTGTGTTGTGTAACGTGGAGACACATAGACATAATGAGAGAGTGAGTGTGTGAGATACACATGCGGACCTGGGGAGAGATGTGTCAGTTAGAGAGATGGAGAATTTTGGTGTGCATCTGAGCTAGAGAGGGGGGGTATATACATATCTAGAGCTGTAGAGAATATGCAAGGGTGTGTGTCTTAAAAGAAGGATCCACATAGCTAGATTGGTGTTTGTGCGTGTCTATGTGTGTTTGTGCGCGCGTTTGTGTGTGAGAGGGAGTGTGTTTATGTGGAGTAGAGAGACCTCTAATGATGTAAACATAGTATAAGGGAAGGGGGAATGGTGTGACATGTGTGTCAAAGAGAGACAAAGGCATGTGTAGTAGCGGGATAGCATGGGTGCAGGCGGGGAGCAGACAATTTGGAAGGGACATCGAGCGTATGTGGGAGAGGGGTGTGAGAGCGAGAGAGAGAGAGAGGGGGGGAAGAGGGGGGAGAGAGGGGTCGTTTGTGTCCATCAGTGGCGTATAGATAGGGAGACAATGATGATGTTGTTCGAAATTGGCCTATGTACGTAGACGCAAGGGAAGCGAGTCATCGTGTGTGTGATAGGGACTTCATCAGAGATCTAGAATAGATGGTGTAGAGAACAACTTGCGAGATTGAGAACGATGATACATTAGGGAGCTATGGAAAGAATCACGGCATATATGTATACAAGGAAGGAGCTGGGGCGGGTCCGCATGTGGGAGAGATAGAAAGAGGAGTGTGGTGCACAAGGAGACAAAGTGTGCTTGTTTGCAGTGGGGGTGGTGTGTGAGGTGACTGTGCGAGAACCACATAACTAGGGAGATAGACGTTTGGGGGCGACGTTTTGTGTGTGTGGGAAAGATACACTCTACATAGTGCGTGTTCTTGGGAAAGAGAGATGCCGGGAGACCTGGAGAGTGGGGGAAGAGATGTGTGCATGCCCGAGAAACAAAGTGATAAGAGACCTATATTGGGGTCCGCACTTTAGAAGAGAGGGGGGGTGTTAATGTGCTCGTGTGTTCGTGTCTGGGGGAGAGAACGGCGTGTGTGTGGGGGGGGGGGGTTGGATTCAAATATTTGTTCTTTTGGGGCTCGCACCTCGAACAAGCATAAAAATGGAGTGAAGGAGATATATTGTTGTGTAAGCACACACCCTTCTTTCATTAGTTTAGATGAACCATTGATGATCAATTCGAACCAGTGCATGCGATTAAATTTAATTTTACCTAAATAGAGGGTGAAGAATAAACTATAACAACTAGATTTGCAACCACGGGATGCTGACGATATCTTCAAAGAACATTGCAACAGCCGCGAGGCTTCACAGCAACATATGGTAAGCCAGTGTGTTTTAGTACATGTGAAATGTAATGTGTGTGGGCTGCTTTCTTGGCTTGTGCCCTCAACCTGTAATCCTACAGAATTACAAATAGTTCAGTTGTCTGCTTTGCTGTATTGCTTGATTCGAATGCTTGTTTGTTACTTGTTAGGCTATACTTGAGTTGGCCAATATTTCAGCAGTGCCTGCTGTACTATCGTAAAGAAATGCATTCCTAATTCATTTGAATCCTTAACTTTTCCACTAAACTTCATCACAAGACTTTCTTCATAGTTTATATGAAGCCACACTGTTAAGTGCTTTCTCAGATTAGAACTGCTTAGATGCCTTGGCAACTTAAATATAGCGGTGGTACACTCACTTTCAACTAGGGATGTAAACTGTGTCCCGTTTAATCCTGATTAAAGTCCACTAGTGGTATGATAGTTCAAAAGAGTTTTTTTTTGAGGAAAATGAACTAGGGAGCTAGGAAAAACTAAGTAGATGGTACTAGCGGATGTCATTTATTTGCCACATACATCCCTAGTTTCATCTTACCATTTTAATTTCTTTTCGACTGATGCTACTTTGAACCATTTAAATATAGCTTGCCATGCTCGGCAATAATTCGTATGTCGTTTACCATGTAAGCTTACTGCTTGGATCATGCGATAACTATCTCTTACTTATGTCCAGTGGAAACCTTCTAGGATGCCGTTCTCACTAGGACACGATGCACAACCCCAGAATCTATTTGTGGAAGCAGTGCGCCATCCATGTTACCAGATGGTAGTAGTTTAGAGGCAACAACGCCGGAGAGCAGTCTGAGCACAGATATTATAGTTCTTGAGGTTCTACTAGAGGCAGAAAGAGATGGTGTGGCTGCCTTGAATGAGGTAATCTTGATCTTGAGGCTGGAAATTATGCAATTAGCTGCACACATTATGCAAGCAACCCAAGAATTGGAGGAAGTAAGAATGCTACATTTGAAGACAGAGGAGGTCCTGTTGTTTCTGCTATCTGAAGCTCAGGGTAATCCTAGTTCTTCTTTAGATACTAGTTGAAATTGTCAATAGATTATTGTACTTGTAAGTTGTGTCATGTCTCTGAATGGATTATGTTGTAAGACCCCCTATGTTGTCCATGTGTTGTAATGATCCGAATTTTTTAGGCGAGGTAATCCTCAGTACTTGTATGATTGACATAAGGTGAACTGTTTTTCGTGTGAGCATATTGTATTGGATGAAATAACTGTTTGGCTCAAAGTGTATCCAACCTACTGAATTCGAAGATCACGGCATTTCTATATCATAATCATATATAAAGGTGGAATAAATCTTTGTTGTGGTTTTGAAGAAATAAATAACAAAACATAGAATTATTGATGGATATTCGTAATCAAATACAAATTGGATTTGAATTTAGTTGCCAGGGCCCAGGGCAAACGTGAATGCTAATTCTCCCAAGTTTTTAACGAAGCGGCTAAACACCCACTATCATTTGTGGGCTGCCCGAAGCAAGTGTTTGCGAGATGGAAATTACTGTCTACCCCTGACACTTTGACATTCTTATTGACCGGATTTACACCGTTGTCGATAGGGGTAGACTAATAACTTCAATCAGACGTGACACGACCGCCTGTGAGCCCATTCCAACACGGTGGGCAGCAAACGTGGGCGGCAAAACACATTTGATTCAAGCTCGTCCGAAAGACATGTGTCTCTCCCTCCATTTCCCCATTCATACACGGTGGGCGGCAAAACAAAATCTCCTCGCCCGAAATTGATGTAGGCAAATATTTTAAATAGGGGCAGATGTGTAACTTCCCTCAGACGTGACACAACCGCCCTACCTGTCAGCCCCGTTCATACACCGTGGGCGCAAACCGTGGGCGGCAAAACACCCTCTCCTCGCCCGAAATCGCTACCGACAAATATTTGGGAGATGCGAGATTACCATCCTATCCGCAACCCACGTGATGTCCAAAATTTTAAACGGGGGATAAGTTCGTAACTTTCCCACATTTCAAACAAGCGCGTCCCAAAGTTTGAGATCCCCCTCCCCCTCCATTTCCCCATTCATACACCGTCAGCACCACAACAACCTCCCCACTGCGGCCAGCGTCCTCCGTCCGCCACCCCATCCTCCACCTTGCCAGAGCCGCTACCCCATCATCCACTGCAAGAGATGGACGTCTCTCATCCACGGCGCCGGACCAGGATCCTTTCATCGCATCCTCTCGCTTCATCGGTGCTGTCGTCCACCTTTCCGTTGCCGCTCCTACGACTGCCTCGTCCACGGCAACAAGATTTATCCCCCGACCCAGCCATCTGTCGTCTAAAGTCTTCTTCCCTGCCGCCGACAGCCATCGCACCCGCAGCACCCTCAACGTATCAGCAGGGGCCTACATGGCGTCGCAAGAGAGTTGGTACTCTTCCATATGTGCTTAAGTAATTGATCTCACCCGGAAAATATTTCATAAATTGTTTACTGTACTTTTCTTGTCCGTACCAAATCGTAGTGGCTAGTTGAAAGCAAACAGTGGTTGCAAAGTAGCTTTGTCCGGTTTGCACCTTCAGATCTGCCATGGCATGGTCACTATACTCGTAAAGCTTATGGTTTCCCCCCTTTATATTCACTACCAACATCATAGGTGCTTCGTGTCGTGCTAGCACTGCTCCTCAAGACCTCAAGCCATCACGCGAAACAACATGCCACTCATAATTCCAAAGCATAGGTGTTGAAATACGAATCTGATATGATGCTCATATTACTAAAACAGAGAACGTTTAATTGGTCACCTAATGTTCCTATATTCGTTTCAAAAAGCATGTGTGCCACCCACTTGTCAAGCTAGTTCCACTTTCCTAATTTTACTCTTGATGCTTAGGGTTTTCCCCTTTTATCTACTCTACTATGATCTGTGTAGGTGCTTTCTATCGTACTAGCATTATTCCACCCTTCAAGCTAAACAACACAACACTCAAAATTCCAAAGCTTAGTTGTTCAAATATGATTGTGATATGATACTGATATTAGTTAACAAACACATTCAATTGGTTAGCTAAAGGTCCCACTAGAGTTTCCAAATGCATGTCGCAACATATAGAGAGATAGCAGAATTGCATTTCTTTGTCACTTGTTGACTGTACTTTCTTGTCCATACCATATCTTTGTTTTTATTTCAAAGCAAAGATCGGTTGCTAACTACCCTTTGCGCGGTTTGCAGCTTCAGATCTGCCATCCCACTGCCACGGTCAACACTATACTCATCATGCTTACGGTTTCCCCATTTTTTGATGACCACGATCAGCCTACGTGGTTCATGTCGTAATAGCACTTCTCCACCCATCGAGCTAAACAAGCTTAGTTGTACAAATTCAAATATGATTTTATGCTGATATTAGTAAAACTGAGAGATGTTTAATTGGTCAGCTAAATGTTCCTACTTTAGTTTCGCAATGCATGTGAGACACATATGGAGAGACCGGAAGGATTACTATTTCTCTGTTGCGCTCTGTTTCATCATGGGTGGGCAACCGACATTGTATAGAAAGACTTGTAATATCTTCAATCTGCTTGCTCTTCTGCTCTTCTTTAAGATGATCCTCTTCTCTTCTGTAACAAGTATGTTCCTTGTTGGGAAGAGTAGCAGAGACATTTGCGGTCGACTAGTCAGGTCGAGTTGTTCTCCCTTACTATATTTTGGATCTCTCAAGTCAGGTCGACTTGTTCTTCTTTACTATATGTTGAAGCTGTCATCTGCGAAGTATCATGAGCTCTCATATTTTGAGTAGTAGGCCACACTATATTAATGCACACACCAAGTTACAGTGTGCATGGCATCTCTCAGAAGAATTGCAGAGATAGCACAAAGGGGTTTACAGGGAGGCAGTATTGGATTAGACTCACTTCTGCATTACAAAGATAATCTCACTTGTTTTTATGTTTTCATGCATGTCAGGTACTGAACATTATCACAATGAATATGAGAATGGGCGCATGAGAGGAATATTGCGGAACAATCCACTGGCAAACAAACTTGGCATGGTGGAGGATGGCCTATCTTATTCACCCATCAAGGTGCTTGCTCTAACTTGGCAAGGCTGTATTGGTCGTACATATTTTGAATCTGACCTCTTGCATTCCTTCTACTTTGTTACACCATCTTCTTAGTTTAAGCATCATATATGAGTATATGCCATACCTATCCATTTTCTGTACCTATTCCATGTGTCATCATACTATGTTTTTCCAGTCAAATGTTGTTCTTTCATAATAGATGTCCAAAAGGAAGAGGGTGAGTGCAGACCCTCAAGGAGTACAAACTAGGTATTTGGAAAAGGTAGTGATACCTGATAAATCAGATAGATCAGCAGCCACAGAAAACACAGGCCCAACTGTACCGCACGCTACCCCTACTCCACTGGCCAAACCCCAATTAGAACTGCTGAGAGCCCAGCGTCAGGTACTGTCTATGATATCAATTCAAAATTTGAACTTCTAAATTTCTGCATGTGCCTTACCTTCTCTCTTGTATGAAAACTAATTTCAGATGCAGCTACTTGCTCAAAGGATCATAGGATCTCACAACAATACTGGGCTCTGCATTGCTCTTGTCAGTACCTCTTGCCCTTTGTCAGCATACTTACACTCATTGCTGTTTGATTATGTAGCATCACTATAATTGTTCGCTTCTTTATCCTCCCTTTGCTTTAAATTATAAGATCTATATTTACTCTTAGATAAATGTAGAATTAACACAATGGTTATGAAGTTTTGGATTGCTCATGTATGTACCTGTTGTCATGTACTCCCTCTGTATCGAATTAATTGCTGAACAATTGGATGTATTTAGAACTTAATAGTGCTAGATACATCCACTTGAGTGACAAGTAATAACGGATGGTGGTTGTATTACTTGCATCACGAGATAGTTGATTGTCTAGCATTACTCTATATCTTATCTGCCCTGCCCTCCACTTTCCCCAAATTATCATATCTACATTTACTCTTACCAAAATGTTGAATAAAGGCAATGCCACTGCACATGTTTATGTCTGCATTCCTCTTGTCAGTACCTTTTGCCTTGTAACCCTGTACTTAATTAATTGTTGTTTGATTATGTATCATTAGTCTGCACCTGAGCTTCATTATCCTTTGGTTCTTCCAATATTATTTGATCTATATTTACTCTTTGCAAAATGTAGAAAAATGGCAACGCTTATAAAGAATTTTCTTTGGGGAATTGAATTATCCTTTCCATCAACATGGAGATGGGCTTTGTCCAGCCCGTGTTAACATGTAATGTAAGTTCATCCTTCTCAATCCTTCAAACTTTGTTCTAGTATAGAGTTGGATAGGCATCATTTCCTCCACTACTGTTTACTATGATATTTACATCTGATTGGATGTTTGCAACAACTTTGCTTATATAATTGTGAAACCTATTACGTGTCTCCTTGTTTCTCTTTCAGAGTCGTATCTCTTATGCCAGGCAGAACATTAGGGAAGATAGTGAGCCACATCATATTGAGGACACCGAGATGACCCCAAGGTCATGTCTTGATGAAGACAGTGAGTTGAAGGTACTCACCAGCAGGTGGAAGACAACCTCTGTGCAGTCGCCGCCTCAATCAATTCGACTTCTTCAGTCTCAACTTAAAGCAGAAAGGCTTGCTTTATCTCAGCTCAGAATTGAAGTCAAAGATGCAAGGAAGATGTCAGAGGACTGCCATGCGCACTATGGTGCCATACAACTAGGGATGGAGCATCTATCGTTGACACAACTGAGGTCTCATTAGCTTGTTCGGCTCCTTGCAGGGCCCGCCCTGGCCAGGCCTAGTGCCTTCTGAAGTGCTCTCAGTTCTGTATATTCTTTTGTCGACGCGTTTATATGCACTGGTGGCGACCTTTGATGCCCAGTGTATGTAATCCGCGGTCACGTTGTGCTTTATTATCACCGGTAGCAAACTTTGATTCCCCAGTGGATGTAATATGCCGTAATTTGTTTATTGTATAGTCTAGGTTTATTCTTTGGTCGGTATGCTGTAATTTAGGCCAGAAGGTTCAGTGGATCTCAGTGTTGTCGGTCTTCAGGCCGGCCCGTTACTCATATGGGCCAAAATGTGGGCGTATAATCATCTTCGGCCATTAGCAGGTCTAAACCTATAGTAGTTTCCCGCCTTTAACAGGCCGAGTAAAGTTCTAGCCAACTGGGCCAGAGAATACCATGGGCTTTCAACAGGCTAAAACCTAGATTGGGCCAGCATTGGGTTGAAAAATTAATGGGCCAATACAGGACGAAATTGCCTAAGGCCCATGTCTGGCCCAAATAGGACGAGCAGTTAACAAGCCAAAATATATCTCGGGCCAGGTTGGCCCAATAAAATTATGGGCTTTAAGCAGGCCGGTATCCACGTGGGCCATAGGCCCAAAATTGTAACGGGCCATTACCAGATGGGCTGTAAGTAGGCCAGATTCAACACGGGCTGTAATTAGGCCCAACTGTTCCACGGGCCATTAATAGGCCGATAGGCCTGTTGGGCTGAAATTTATCTACGAAGACTATGGGCCGTTAAGAGGCCTAAAGTTACTTCGGACAAGAAATAACCCAGTTTCTGCATGGGCCGTTAAAGGGCCTAAAGTTAAACCCGGCCGACAACGTCCCAGATGCACCATGGGCCGCTAACAGGCCGAAACTATTATCTGGCCGAACTGGCTAACGGGCATTTAACAGGCTGTAATACAAACATGTCTTAGAATGGGCCCAAAAGAAAAGTGGCCTGTTAACGGGCCTGATCCGATATGGGTCGTAATTTGGCCCAAAACACGGCAAGCTGTGAACGGGCCTGATCTGCTATGGGCCCCAATTTGGCCCAAAACATGGCAGGCTATTAACGGGCCAGCCCACTAGTGTCTGAAAAAACATGGTGGGCCTTTAGCTGGGCCGGCCTTTTCATAGGAATGGGCCTCTGTTGGGCCGTGCCACGTGCCGACGTAACATAGGCACCTCCTTTCCAATGAGTGGATGACATCTGTCCCAACGGTGAGCAAACACGTGCTTGCTCCGACCAATGAGAATTTTACACTGGAAAATCCCCATTGGTCCGGGCTGTTAACGGGTTATCGGATCCAAAACCAGACCCAATAGCTTAACGGCGCCCCGTTACGGTCGATGCCACGTGTTGGTCACCCTTGATGAAAGCACTTCTATGACGCGGGATTTATCATCATGGAAGTGGACACTTCTGTGATGATAATTTTGGTAATGTCATGGAACACTTGTACGACAGCACAGGTATGACTATCTTGATTCTGTCCTAAAATCGTCATGGATGTACATGCATGACAAAAAACATGACCTACTGTGATAAACACGTATCATCACGGAAGAGTATTTTTTTGTAGTGTCAGGAAAAGCACACAGTTTCTAGGAATAAACCATGTTGGATCAATGAACAATCACACACGACCTTCTCTTGAAAACTGTTTGCGTTAGGCCACCTTGCGCAAACATTTACCACATACAAACTATGTGTGATGGAGAGCCTTTCCCACAGAGTTTCTTCTACGCACCATGTGTAATGCATTCAATAACGCAAACGACAAAATTGTTAATATCATGTGCAATGGCAACGCTATCACAAACGATTTAATGGGGAAAATTGTGTGTGATGTACCTGTGAACGTAAACGTTTTCCTTGGAGCAACTGTGTGGGATGTACATACGAATGGGAACGTTTAGCGAGGACTGACTGTGTGGGATGTACCTGTGGCCGGAAACAATTTCACCTGTATAATTGTATTATTTTAGCTCTCATGTACGTATTATCGTATTTGAGCGCTCGCCGATCGCACACGACCTCATTTTGCCGAGCATGTGTGCCAGGAGAGCATATCCCCGACGGTTTCTGGGTCATGTGGGAAGGACACCCCTATCACCCACACTCACTTGGCGACGGTTCCAAAAGTCGTCGCGGAAAGGGGTTAAAAACCGTTTGTATAGCACCTCACTGTACCAGTGTATTGGAAACTAAGGGATATTAAGGCCCCCTTTTAATAGAGAACTGGAACAAAGCATTAACACATGGTGAATGCAAGAACTCCTCAAACTACAGTCATCACCAGGAGTGGTCCCGACAATTGTCACTCCGGGGTTCCTGGATCATAACACGCAGTAGGTGACTATAACTTGGAAGATCAGATCTAGAACATGGATATAATGGTGATAACATAAATGGTTCAGATCTAAAATAATGGCACCCCGGGCCCAAACCGATAAGCATTAAGCATGGCAAAGTCATATCAACATCAACCTCAGAACATAGTGGATGTTAGGGATCAAGCCCTAACAAAACTAACTAGATTACATGATGAATTTCATTCAAATCCTCAGCAACCAGCGAGCCTACGAAGGAATTACTCGCTCCCGGTGGGGAGCATCACAGAATTGGCGATGGAGAAGGGTTGGTGATGAAGAAGATCGAAGATCCCCCTCTCCGGAGCCCCAAACGGACTCCAGATCTGGCCTCCTGATGAGGAACAGGAGGTGATGGCAGCTCCGTCTCGTGGAACGTGATAATTCGTTCTCCCTGATTTTAAAATATATGATTTTATAGCGTCGGTTTCGGGGTCTGCGGGGCCACTAGGTGGGGACAACCCACCTGGGCGTGCCTGGAGGGAGGCGCGCCCTGGTGGGTTGTGCCCACCAATGTACCCCCCCGGTGGTTCTTGGCTCCAGAAATTCTCTTTTATTGTATACAAAATCCCCGTAAAGTTTCGTTCAATTCCGAGAACTATTATTTGTGCACAAAAAACAACACCATGGTAGCTCTGTTGAAAATAGCGTCAGTCCGGGGTTAGTTTCATTCAAATCATGCAAATTAGAGTCCAAAACAAGAGGAAAAGCGTTAGGAAAAGTAGATACGTTGGAGATGTATCAACTCCCCCAAGCTTAAACCTTTGCTTGTCGTCAAGCAATTCAGTTGATAAACTGAATGTGAAAAAGAAAAACTTTTACAAACTCTTTCGCTCTTGTTTGCATAAATAATCTTAAGCAGCACCCAGGTTTTCAGCCAATATTATAACTAACCATCTCGACAATAACTCTTCAAAATTATATTAACTCTTATCAATGACATAATCAGCTAGCGAGCAATAATAAGATATCTCCATGAACAACACGTTATCAAAACAACCATGATATAATATGACAATAGAGGTATCTCGCTAGCCCTTTCTGAGACCGCAAAACATAAATGCAAAGCAGCTCCAAAGTTCAAGTAGCGGCTAAACATAGTAATTCATGGTAGAAAAGATCTAGTCATGATGCACCCAACATTAGCTACACACAATGCATCAGCATGGTAGCAGTGCTCTCAGGTTCTGGCGCTTATTTTAGAAGGTGATGACACAACATAAAAGTAAATAGATAGTCCCTTCGTAGAGGGAAGCAATGATTTGCAAAGGTGCGAGAGCTCAGAGCTCAAGTTTTAAAACAGAGGTAAATGATATTTTGAGGGGTGCACCCTTCTTATTTACTTCACGACCATCAGCTATCAATATCTTCCATGCTAAACACATTAGTAGCGGCTCCCTAGAAATAAAGTAAATGTTTTGACTCCGTAGGAGTTTTTGTTTGATTATTTTTAAGCTCTTTTGTGTTTGCAGTTTGGGACTAGGAATCCCTATTACCGCCCATTTTCTCATGCGATGGCGAGTGAATAAACACTCGACCTGAGAATAATCCGCATAGCATGGAAGATACCGACTACCTCTTGTCGTTCCATGAACGATCCAGGCACACAAAAAGGATATTTATTTGAAGTTTTTAGAGATGGCACATGCAAATTTACTTAGGACGGCAGGGTAATACCGCATGTAGGTAAGTATGGTGGACTCATCTGGAATAACTTGGTTTTCAGGTTTTTGAGGTACAAGCAGAATTCCCACTTAGTACAGGCGAAGGCTAGCAAATAGGTTGAGAAGCGACCAACTATAGAGCAACAACGGTCATGAACATGCATTATGCATAAGTAACATTGGGCACTCGCATGAGTAGGGTATGAACACCATGAACATAAATATCATAGAGGCTGTGTTGGTTTTGATTCAACTACATGAATGAACATGTGCCAAGTCAAGCCACTAGAACATTCAGAGGAGGATACCATATCATCATACTACATCATAATCATTTTAATGCGATGTTGACATCCAAGATAAATTATTATCCACTCCTAGCTACTTATGCATGGCATAAGAAACTATACTATCTAATTTTCATTGCAAACATGTTTAATCATAATGGGCTGAATCATGGATACTAGGTTAAACATATTTACAAAAACAGAACAGGTCGAGTTTATACGCGTTTCTCTCTGCCACGGCCAGTTCATTGAATGTCGTCATTATTGCCTTTCACTTGCACGACTGAATGATAAGAAAAAAACAATAGTGCAAGAGTGCCGTGGACTAAGCTGGAATCTACAAACATTTTATTCAACAGGAGCAGATAAGGTAAAATGGGCTCTCTGTTAGATCAATGCATATGAGAGCCACTCAACATTTTCATCGTGGTCTTCTCCTCGACACAACTCAATGAGAAGAAAAGAAATTCAGAGAAACACACAAAAATATTTTTGCAGTTTTTGGTTTTATCTGAAAGGAGCAAATAAAAAGGGAAAAAGCAAAAACGAGAAAAACTATTTACACGGGAAAGCTCCCAACAAGCAAAAGAAGAACAAGGAAATCCTTTTGGGTTTTCTTTTTAGTGCCACAGCTAACTACTCCAGAAAGAAAAACAAAAAGAAACTGGAAATATATTTGGATTTTATCTAAGTTTTTCAAACACACAAGAAGAAAGCGAGAAAATAAATTAAGCATGGATAATACAATTAAAAAGTGTGGATACCGACAAATGAAGTGTGTGAACATGAATATAATTTCGGTGGGAAACACGTACTCCCCCAACCTTAGGCTTTTGGACTAACTTGGTAATCAATAGTCGAAGAAACCATGGCGTCCTACGTCGAAATACTGTGGAGCGGGTGCCTGTGGATCCCACTGCTGAGGCTCAGCCTGTGCTACAGCTAGGTTGTTCCGGTAGGCGATGATGTCCGCAGGCATAATCCAGTATCCACCCCTGGCAATAGGATCAAAAATAGCAGGTGCAGGTAGTGGAATAATATCACGAGTTTTCACACTAAAAACGAGATTATAAGGAAGAGGAATGTTAGGGTAATCGACAGCAATAAACTGGTGGTATTCCATAGCAGCGCAATCTAGGTAAACCTTGGGCAAAGGGTAATCATGCTGGCATATCTGAATATTAAAGCGAGCTGCTAGGCAAGTAGCGTAAATACCACCATGTATTTTACCCTTGAATTTATTAATGTGGATGTGACATGCCACAATAGCTCCCAAGCTATAAGTGTTGTCGCCTTCAAGTGCACGACGTAGAACAACAATGTCTGGGGCACTGAGTGCACCCACCTCCTCTCTAGCAAGCAAGCACTTTGTAATGAAAAGAGCGAAATAATGAACAACAAGAAATTGCAAGCTAGTGGCGGTGACACGACACTCCTTTCTCGTCCCCAACAGACAGAGTACGATAAAAAGCCTTCAAACTCTGTAGGCCTAGGCTCTACCAAACCACCATCGGAAGGTAGCAAGCATATTTCACAAAACTCGGTAAGTTGTATCTGATGGGGCTCAGCATATAAATTAAACTACACTTCAGGGGGAATATTCCTTGGAAGGAAATTAAAACTTTGCACATAGGAATTAGTGAGGAGATGATACTGTTCACATTTAGCTGTGATGAAGTCGGTGAGGCCGGCATTATCAGCATATTGTGCATACTCCTGGAGGATTCCGGCCTCTTCCATGAACGGGGTATGTGAGGCGCATAGCCGTAGCTCCGCCAATCTCCGGGTGCGAGATCACTATCAGATAACTCCCCAATCACTCCCTTAGAGTTCTTCTTGGAAGCAAACTTCCTAAAGATACTCATGTTTTTCCTATGAACAAAAATTCTAAAAAATTTGGTCCACAAAATTTTCTCAACAAAACTTAAAACTACTCATAGGGATGCATAGAGGCCATAGCAAGCATTCAAACTACATAAAACTCTAAGAATTCAACATGCAAACTCATCTATAGCAGCACCAAGAGTAGCTAATTATTCAAAATATAAACCACTAAAGCAAAAACTAATTGGACAAACGGAGGAGTCACATACCAAGCACCAAATCCCGAAACAGTTTCAGAAACGGAGCTTCGAGCAAAGAGATCGAAATCCGCGGGTTTGAGAGCAAGAACACGAGAGAGAGAGAGAGAGAGAGAGAGAGAGCAATGGTGATTTTTGTCTGGAGGTAGGTGCTGACGTGGGATGAAGATATAAGTGAGGGGGCCCACGCGGGCACCACAACCCCCCATGGCGTGCCTGGGGGTCCTGGCGCGCCCAGGTGGGTTGTGCCCACCTGGTGCACCTCCCTCTGATATTATTTGCACCAAAAATTCATAAATATTCATAAAAAATCGTATTAAATTTCAGAGCATTCTAAGAACTTTTATTATTGGGTCATTTTTTATTGCACGGGAAAATCAAACAACAGACAAAACATGGCATTTTATTTTATTTAACTAATAAAAACAGAAAACAAAAGCTAGGGATAGAAGGTAGTGCTCACTAAATTCATCAAGTTCATACCTCTTAAAAATGATCCATTAATAAGGTTGATCAAGTCTTATTAACAACCACTTTCGATTAGCATGAAACCGAAGAACTTTCGTAAATCACTTTAATATGAATGTCCCCAACAATAAGCATTTCATATTTCTTTTTGGTAGTAGGTAGCTGATGTCTAGTACGCAACCTTCTTTGTGTAGACGTTGTTGGGCCTTCAAGTGCAGAGGTTTGTAGGACAGTAGCAAATTTCCCCCAAGTGGATGACCTAAGGTTTATCAATCTGTGGGAGGCGTAGGATGAAGATGGTCCCTCTCAAACAACCCTGCAACCAAATAACAAAGAGTCTCTTGTGTCCCCAACACACCCAATACAATGGTAAATTGTATAGGTGCACTAGTTCGGCGAAGAGATGGTGATACAAGCGTAATAGGGATGGTAGATATGGGTTTTTGTAATCTGAAATTATAAAAACAGCAAGGTAGCAAGTAACAAAAGTGAGCGAAAACGGTATTGCAATGCTTCAAAACAAGGCCTAGGGTTCATACTTTCACTAGCGCAAGTTCTCTCAACAATGATAACATAATTAGATCATATAACAAACCCTCAACCTGCAACAAAGAGTCACCCCAAAGTCACTAATAGCAGAGACCAAACGAAGATATTATTGTAGGGTACGAAACCACCTCAAAGTTCTCTTTCTGATCGATCTATTAGGCTATTCATATAAGTGTTACAAACAGCCCTAGGGTTCGTACTAAAATAACACCTTAAGACACTCATCAACCAAAACCCTAATGTCACCTAGATACTCCAATGTCACAATAAGTATCCGCGGGTTTGATTATACGATATGCATCACACAATCTCAGATTCATCTATTCAAACCAACACAAAGAACTTCAAAGAGTGCCCCAAAGTTTCTACCGGAGAGTCAAGACGAAAGCGTGTGCCAACCCCTATGCATAAGTTCACAAGGTCACAGAACCCGCAAGTTCATCACCAAAACATACATCAAGTGGATCACAAGAATATCCCATTGTCACCACAAATAAACACATGCAAGACATACATCAAGTGTTCTCAAATCCTTAAAGACTCAATCCGATAAGATACTTCAAAGGGAAAACTCAATCCATTACAAGAAGGTAGAGGGGGAGGAGCATCATAAGGTCCAACTATAATACCAAAGCTTGCGGTACATCAAGATCCTGCCAAATCAAGAAAACTAGAGAGAGAGAGATCAAACACATAGCTACTGGTACATACCCTCAACCCCGAGGGTGAACTACTCCCTCCTCGTCATGGAGAGCGCCAAGATGATGAATATGGCCACCGGTGTTGATTTCCCCCTCCGGCAGGGTGCCGGAATGGGCTCCCGATTGGTTTTTCGTGGCTACAGAGGCTTGCGGCGGCGGAACTCCCGATCTAGGTTTATTTTCTGTATTTATAGGAATTTTTGGTGTTGGTTTCAAGTTAGGGGGTCCACGAGTCAACGACAAGGACGGAGGACGCGCCCGGGGGGTAGGGCGCGCCCTCCAACCTTGTGGTTGGCTTAGGACTCTTCTGGCCCAACTCTTTTGCTTTCGGGGCTTCTTCTGGTCCGTAAAAAATCTCCGTAATTTTTCAGGTCAATTCGACTCCGTTTGATATTCCTTTTCTGTAAAACTCAAAAACAAGGAAAAAACAGAAACTGGCACTGGGCTCTAGGTTAATAGGTTAGTCCCAAAAATTATATAAAATAGCATATAAAACATCCAAGATTGATAATATAATAGCATGAAAAAATCAAAAAATATAGATACGTTGGAGACGTATCAAGTATCCCCAAGCTTAATTCATGCTCGTCCTCGAGTAGGTAAATGATAAAAACAAAATTTTTGATGTGGAATGCTACCTAACATATTTATCCATGTATTATTCTTTATTGTGGCGTGAATGTTCAAGTCCATAAGATTCAAAATAAAAGTTTAATATTGACATAAAAACAATAATACTTTATGCATGCTAACAAGGTAATTATGTCTTCTCAAAATAACATGGCCAAATAAAGCTTCTCCCTACAAAATCATATAGTCTCGCTATGCTCCGTCTTCATCACACAAAATACTCAAATAATGCACAACCCCGATGACAAGCCAAGCAATTGTCTCATACTTTTGATGTTCTCAAACTTTTTCAACTTTCACGCGATACATGAGCGTGAGCCATGGGCATAGCACTATAGGTGGAATAGAATATGGTGGTTGTGGAGAAGACAAAAAGAAGGAGATACTCTCACATCAACTAGCCGTATCAACGGGCTATGGAGAGGACCATCAATAGATATCAATGTGAGTGAGTAGGGATTTTCACGCAAGAGATGCACTAGAGCTATAAGTATATGAAAGCTCAAAAAGAAACTAGGTGGGTGTGCATCCAACTTGCTTGCTCATGAAGACCTAGGGCGTTTGAGGAAGCCCATTGTTGGAATATACAAGCCAAGTTATATAATGAAAAATTCCCACTAGTATATGAAAGTGATATCATAGGAGACTCTCTATCATGAAGATCATGGTGCTACTTTGAAGCACAAGTCTGGCAAAAAGGATAGTAACATTGTCCCTTCTCTCTTTTTCTCTAATTTTTTTATTTCTCTTTTTTTGGGCCTTCTCTTTTTTATTTGGCCTTTCTCTTTCTTTTCCTCATGTGGGACAATGCTCTAATAATGAAGATCATCACACTTCTATTTACTTACAACTCAAGAATTACAACTCGATACCAGAACAAAAAATATGACTCTATGTGAATGCCTCCAGCGGTGTACCAGGATGTGCAATGAATCAAGAGTGACATGTATAAAAAATATGATGAACGGTAGCTTTGCCACAAATACGATGTCAACTACATAATCATGCAAAGCAAAATGACAATGATGATGTATGTCATAATAAACGGAACGATGGAAAGTTGCATGGCAATATATCTCGGAATGGCTATGGAAATGCCATAATAGGTAGGTATGGTGGATTTTTTGAGGAAGGATATGTGGTGGGTTTATGGTACTGGCGAAAGTTACGCGGTACTAGAGAGGCTATCAATGGCGGAAAGGTAAGAGTGCGTATAATCCATGGACTCAACATTACTCATAAAGAACTCATATACTTATTGCAAAAATCTATTAGTCATCGAAACAAAGTACTACGCGCATGCTCCTGGGGGGGTAGATTGGTAGGAAAAGACCATTGCTCGTCCCCGGCCGCCACTCATAAGGAAGACAATCAAAAAATATCTCATGCTCTAACTTCGTTACATAACGGTTCACCATACGTTCATGCTACGGGACTCATAAACCTCAACACAAGTATTTCTCAAATTCACAACTACTCACTAGCATGACTCTAATATCACAATCTTCATATCTCAAAACAATCATAAGGAATCAAAGTTCTCATAGTATTCATTGCACATTATATGAAAGTTTTTATTATATCCCTCTTGGATGCCTATCATATTAGGACTAAATTCATAACCACAGCAAATTACCATGCTTTTTAGAGACTCTCAAAATGATATAAGTAAGCATGAGAGTTCAACAATTTATACAAAATAAAACTACCATCGCGCTCTAAAAAGATATAAGTGAAGCACTAGAGCAAATGACAAACTACTCCAAAAGATATAAGTGAAGATCAATGAGTAGTTAAATAATGATGTAACTGTGTAAAGACTCTCTAACATTTAAGAATTTCAGATCTTGGGATATTATTCAAACATCTAGCATAACAAAATAAATTAAAATGGCGCTCCAAGAAAAACACATGTCATGTGGTGAATAAAAATATAGCTCCAAGTAAGGTTACCGATTGATTGAAGACCAAAAAGGGGATGCCATCCAGGGCATTCCCAAGCTTAGGCTCTTGATTGTCCTGGAATATTACCTTGGGGTGCCTTGGGCTTCCCCAAGCTTAGGCTCTTGCCACTCTTTATTCCGTAGTACATCAGAACTTTACCCAAACTTGAAAACTTCACAACACAAAACTCAACAGAAAACTCGTGAGCTCCGTTAGTATAATAAAATAAATCATTCACTTTGGTACTGTCAAGACAAGATTCATATTTTTCCTCACATGATGCCTACTGTACCCTATCATTTCTATAATTTATATTAAGCAATATAAGCCATAGAAACTAGAAAACAAGCAAACTATGCATCGAAAACAGAATCTGTCAAAAACAGAACAGTCTGTAAAGATCTGAATAACAACCATACTTATGTTAGTCCAAAAATTCTAAAAAATTAGGAAAACTTAGACAATTTATATATCAATCATGTGTACAAAATTCAGAATTTTATCATGCCCGAGTGAATTTAAACAATTATGTGATTTGGCGCAAAAGTTTCTGTTTTTGGACAGAATTGAATCAACTATCATCCACACTATTCCAAGGGATTTTCTTGGCACTATATTGAAACAAAAGCTCTAAAGCATGATTACTACAATATCTTAATCATTTGAACATGCAAAAACAGTAGGGGTAGATATTGGGTTTTCTCCCAACAAGCGCTTTTCTTTCATGCCTTTTTAGCTAGGCATGATGATTTCAATGATGCTCACATAAGAGATAAGAATTGAAACATAAAGACAGCATCATGAAGCATATGACATGCACATTTAAGTCTAACCCACTTCCTGTGCATAGGGATTTTGTGAGCAAACAACTTATGGGAGCAAGAATCAACTAGCATAGGAAGGTAAAACAAGCAAAACTTAAGATTTCAACACATAGAGTGGAATCTTGATATTATTGCAATTCCTAAAAGCATATAATCCTCCCTTATAATAATTTTCAGTAGCATCATGAATGAATTCAACAATATAACCATCACGTAAAGCATTCCTTTCATGATCCACAAGCATACAAATTTTACTACTCTCCTTATAAGCAAATATCTTCTCATTCGGATTAGTGGGAGTATCATATGAAACTTCAATACTATAAATTGTTTCCACATTAAAAGAGTAATGTTCAGAGAAAGGGTAATCATAATTATGACAAGCTTTATAAATATAATCATCACTACTTTTTATAACACAAGTGTCATCACAATAATTATCATAAGTAACAACTTTGTTCTCATCATAATCGATTGAAACCTCTTCCAAGATAGTGGAATCATTACTAAATAAAGCCATGACCTCTCCAAATCCACTTTTATCGTTATAATAAGATTCAACACCCTCCAAGATAGTGGGACCATTACTTCCTACAGTTGACAGTCGTCCAAACCCACTTTTATCAATATAATCATCGTAGATAGGAGGCATGCTACAATCATGATAAATTTGCACATCAAAACTTGGGGGAGTAAAAATATGATCTCCATTAAACATAGCATCCCCAAGCTTGGGACAAACATTAATTGCAGCAAATAAATTCTCAAACATGTCATTGTCATCAAACATAGCATCCCTAAGCTTGGGCCTTTGCATATCATAATTATAATCACTCTCATCATTAATAGTATGGATAGCATAAATAGTATAGCAATTATTATCATCACAACTTTCTAAGTTGGTGCCAAAAATATTTTGAAGATTATAACAAGTTTCATTACTTTCCCAATCGTAATCATCACAATGAATAATAGGCATAACGAAATCATCCTCAATAATTTCTTCGGACATAGTACCATAAGGCAAAGTATCAATATCATCATCCACATTTATTTTTGATTCACTCTCATGAGGAATAAACATAATAGGAGCAACATCATTTGGGAGAGATACCTTTTTATCTTTGCTTTTACGTCTTTTCTTTTTCTTCTTCATGTCATGTCTGGGTTCAATCAACCTTTTGGAGCTCCTTATTAATGAGATTGGTTGAATAAAAGGCTCCTCCTTGTTACCTTATTCATCATAAGAAAAAATAGGAGGATATTGGGAAAGCTCTTCCCCTTCATTAGTATTCTCTTCATATTCTATTTGTTTTCTTGTCTTCAAATAATTGGCAATATAAGGATTCTCAATGCAATTCACCGCGCAATACATAAAAAATTTATTTAGATTGTTAGTTTTATATTTCGTTTTCATGAGAACCCAATCTGGAACATCTTTAGTTTTATATTTCATTTTTCATACCCCAAAAATAGGCTATGTTCATTATAATGCTCAAGGGTAATGAGGTTATCACAATTTTTGGACACAATTCGATCATGAAATAACTCACATTGGAAATTAAAATGACCACTGTCATTGCAAAGTTCACAAGGACGGAGAGAAATATTAAGTTTTTCAGCACAAACATATAGCCTCTCTTGCAGCCATTTAGTTTATAAATGCTTATGCCTCTTACAAAATCTATCTTCCCTTCTTGGTATATATTTGCAAACTATATGCACTACACAAAAGTTTACATGCTTATAAGTAATATTTTCATCATGACTCATGCAATCATCATTAGTACTATGGATATTCAAGGAATTCATACTAACAACATTGCAATCATGCTCATCATACAAAGATTTTGTGCCAAACATTTTATTAACTTCTTCTTCAAGCACTTGAGCACATTTTTCCTTTCCATCATTTTCACGAAAGATATTAAAAAGATGAAGCATATGAGGCAACCTCAATTCCATCTTTTTGTAGTTTTGTTTTATAGACTAAACTAGTGATAAAACAAGAAACTAAAAGATTTGATTGCAAGATATAAAGCTATACCTTCAAGTACTAAACTCCCCGGCAACGGCGCTAGAAAAGAGCTTGATGTCTACTACGCAACCTTCTTGTTGTAGACGTTGTTGGGCCTCGAAGTGTAGAGGTTTGTAGGACAGTAACAAATTTCCCTCAAGTGGATGACCTAAGGTTTATCAATCCGTGGGAGGCGTAGGATGAAGATGGTCTCTCTCAAACAACCCTGCAACCAAATAACAAAGAGTCTCTTGTGTCCCCAACACACCCAATACGATAGTAAATTGTATAGGTGCACTAGTTCGGCGAAGAGATGGTGATACAAGCATAACATGGATGGTAGATATGGGTTTTTGTAATCTGAAATTATAAAAACAGCAAGGTAGCAAGTAACAAAAGTGAGCAAAAGCGGTATTGCAATGCTTCGAAACAAGGCCTATGGTTCATAGTTTCACTAGTGCATGTTCTCTCAACAATGATAACATAATTAGATCATATAACAATCCCTCAATGTGCAACAAAGAGTCACTCCAAAGTCACTAATAGCGGAGAACAAATGAAGAGATTATTGTAGGGTACGAAACCACCTCAAAGTTATTCTTTCTGGTCGATATATTGGGCTATTCATATAAGTGTCACAAACAGCCCTAGAGTTCCTATTAAAATAACACCTTGAGACACACATCAACCAAAACCCTAATGTCACCTAGATACTCCAATGTCACCACAAGTATCCGCGGGTTTGATTATAAGATATGCATCACACAATCTCAGATTCATCTATTGAAACCAACACAAAGAACTTCAAAGAGTGCCCCAAAGTATCTACCGAAGAGTCAAGACAAAAACATGTGCCAACCCCTGCGTATAAGTTCACAAGGTCACAGAACCCGCAAGTTGATCACCAAAACATACATCAAGTGGATCACGTGAATATCCCATTGTCACCACAGAAAAACACATGCAAGACATACATCAAGTGTTCTCAAATGCTTAAAGACTCAGTCCGATAAGATAACTTCAAACGGAAAACCCAATCCATTACAAGAACGTAGAGGGGGGGAGCATCATAAGATCCAACTATAATAGCATACTAGCGGTACATCAAGATCGTTGCAAATCAAGAACATGAGAGAGAGAGAGAGATCAAACACATATCTACTGGTACATACCCTCAGCCGCAAAGGGTGAACTACTGCCTCCTCATCAAGGAGAGCATCGGGATGATGAAGATGGACATCGGTGATGATTTCTCCCTCCGGCAGGGTGCTGGAACGGGCTCCCGATTGGTTTTCGTGGTTACAGAGGCTTGCGGCGGCGGAACTCCTTATCTAGGTTTATTTCTAGGGGTTTCTGTATTTATAGGAATTTTTTCCATCGCTTTCATGTTAGGGGGGTCCACGAGTCAACAACAAGGATGGAGGGCGCGCCCGGGGGGGGTAGGGCGCGCCCTCCAACCTTATGGTTGGCTCGGAACTCTTGCTTTTATGCCTAGCTAGGGGCGTTAAACGATAGCGCTTGTTGGGAGGCAACCCAATTTTATTTTTGTTTCTTGCCTTTTGTTTCTGTTTAGTAATAAACAATTCATCTAGCTTCTTCTTAGATGTGTTTTTATGTTTTAATTAGTGTTTGTGCCAAGTAGGACCAATAAGATCTTCTTGGGTGATAATTGTTTGATCTTGCTGGAAAAGACAGAAACTTTGCGCTCATGAAAATAATTGTTAAAATTCACCAGAATGTGATAAATTGCTAATTCTTTTTGTAGTAGATCAATATACAAATTATCCAGGTTGTCGAAGTTTGTCAGAATTTTTGGAGTTCCAGAAGTATCCCAACAAATCTGATTGCTACAGACTGTTCTGTTTTTGACATATTCTGTTTTTTCGTGTGTTGTTTGCTTATTTTGATGAATGTATGGCTAGTAGCGGGGGGTATGAGCCATAGAGAAGTTGGAATACAGTAGGTTTAACACCAATATAAATAAAGAATGAGTTCATTACAGTACCTTGAGGTGGTGATTTGTTTTCTTATACTAACGGAGCTCATGAGATTTTCTGTTGAGTTTTGTGTTGTGAAGTTTTCAAGTTTTGGGTAAAGATTTGATGGATTTTGGAATAAGGAGTGGCAAGAGCCTAAGCTTGGGGATGACCAAGGCACCCCAAGATAAATTTCAAGGACAACCAAAAGCCTAAGCTTGGGGATGCCCCGGAAGGCATCCCTCTTTCGTCTTCGTCCATTGTTAACTTTACTTGAGGCTATATCTTTATTCACCACATGATATTTGTTTTGCTTGGAGCGTCTTGTATAATTTGAGTCTTTGTTTGTAAGTTTACCACAATCATCCTTGCTGGACACACCTTTTGGAGAGACACACATGAATCGGAATTTATTAGAATACTCTATGTGCTTCACTTATGTCTTTTGAGCTAAATAATTTTGCTCTAGTGCTTCACTTCTATATTTTAGAGCACGGTGGTGGTTTTATTTTATAGAAATTATTGATCTCTCATGCTTCACTTATATTATTTTGAGAGTCCTTTGGAACAGCATGGTAATTTGCTTTGGCTATAAAATTAGTCCTAATGTGATAGGCATCCAAGATGGGTATAATAAAAAGTTTCATAAAAGTGCATTGAATACTATGAGAATTTTGATACTTGATGATTGTTTTGAGATATGAAGATGGTAATATTAGAGTCGTGCTAGTTGACTAGTTGTGAATTTGAGAAATACTTGTGTTGAAGTTTGCATGTCCCGTAGCATGCACGTATGGTAAATGTTGTGTGACAAATTTGAAACATGAGGTGTTCTTTGATTGCCATCCTTATGAGTGGCGGTCGGGGACGAGAGATGGTCTTTCCCTACCAATCTATCCCCCTAGGAGAATGCGCGTGGTGCTTGGTTTTTGATGACTTGTAGATTTTTGCAATAAGTATGTGAGTTCTTTATGACTAATGTTGAGTCCATGGATTGTACGCACTCTCACCTTTCCATCATTGCTAGCCTCTTCGGTACCGTGCATTTCCCTTTCTCACCTTGAGAGTTGGTGCAAACTTCACCGGTGCATCAAACCCCGTGATACGATACACTCTATCACACATAAACCTCCTTATATCTTCCTTAAAACAGCCACCATACCTACCTATTATGGCATTTCCATAGCCATTCCGAGATATATTGCCATGCAACTTTCCACCGTTTCATTTATTATGACATGCTTCATCATTGTCATATTGCCTTGCATGATCATGTCGTTGACATCGTATTTGTGCCAAAGCCACCATGCATAAGTTTCATACATGTCACTCTTGATTCATTGCCCATCCCGGTACACCGTCCGAGGCACTCATATAGAGTCATATTTTGTTCTAGTATCGAGTTGTAATCATTTAGTTGTAAATAAATAGAAGTGTGATGATCATCATTAATAGAGCATTGTCCCAAAAAAAAGAGAAAGGCCAAAAAAAGGGTAAGGCCCAAAAAATAGAAATAAAAGGGACAATGCTACTATCATTTTTTCCACACTTGTGCTTCAAAGTAGCACCATGATATTTATGATAGAGAGTCTCTTATTTTGTCACTTCCATATACTAGTGGGAATTTTTCATTATAGAACTTGGCTTGTATATTCCAACAATGGGCTTCCTCAAATGCCCTAGGTCTTCGTGAGCAAGCAAGTTGGATGCACACCCACTTAGTTTCTTTTGTTGAGCTTTCGTACATTTATAGCTCTAGTGCATCCGTTGCATGGCAATTCTGACTCCTTGCATTGACATCAATTGATGGGCATCTCCCTAGCCCGTTGATTAGCCGCGTCAATGTGAGACATTCTCCCTTTCTGTCTTCTCCAGACAACCCCCATCATTATACTCTATTCCACCCATAGTGCTATGTCCATAGCTCACGCTCATGTATTGTATGAAAGTTGAAAAAGTTTGAGATTACTAAAGTATGAAACAATTGCTTGTCTTGTCATCGAGGTTGTGCATGATGAGAGCATTCTTGTGTGACGAAAATGAAGCATAGCCAAACTATATGATTTTGTAATGATAAGCTTTCTTTGGCCATGTTATTTTGAGAAGACATAATTGCCTAGTTAGTATGCTTGAACTATTATTATTTTTATGTCAATATTAAACTTTTTTCTTGAATCTTTAGGATCTGAACATTCATGCCACAATAAAGAGAATTACTTAGAAATTTTTTGATTGTTCCATGCTATTATATTATCTGTTTTGGATGTTTAATGGGCTTTATTATGCACTTTTATATTATTTTTGGGACTAACCTATTAATCGAAGGCCCAGTGCAAATTGCTATTTTTTTGCCTACTTCAGTGTTTCACAGAAAAGGAATATCAAACGGAATCCAAATGGAATGAAACCTTCGCGAGGATCGTTTTTGGAACAAACGCAATCCAGGAGACTTGGAGTGGACGTCAAGGAATCAACGAGGCGGCCAGGAGGCAGGGAGGCGCGCACAGGGGGGTAGGCGCGCCCCCACCCTCGTGGGCCCCTCGTGGCTCCACCGACCTACTTCTTTCGCCTATATATACTCATATACCTTGAAAACATCTGAGAGCACCATGAAACCCTATTTCCACCGATGCAACCTCCTGTACCCGTGAGATCCCATCTTGGGGCCTTTTCCAGTGCTCCGTCGGAGGGGGAATCGATCACGGAGGGCTTCTACATCAACACAATAGCCTCTCCGATGATGTGTGAGTAGTTTACCACAGACCTTCGGGTCCATAGTTATTAGCTAGATGGCTTATTCTCTCTTTGGATCTCAATACAAAGTTTTCCTCGGTCTTCTTGGAAATCTATTCGATGTAATTCATTTTGCGTTGTGTTTGTCGAGATCCGATGAATTGTGGGTTTATCATCAAGATTATCTATGAACAATATTTGATTCTTCTCTAAATTCTTATATGCCTTATTTAATATCTTTGCAAGTCTCTTCGAGTTATTAGTTTGGTTTGGCCTACTAGATTGATCTTTCTTGCCATGGGAGAAGTGCTTAGCTTTGGGTTCAATCTTGCAGTGTCCTTTCCCAGTGACAGCAGGGGCAGCAAGGCATGTATTGTATTGTTGCCATTGAGGATAAAAACATGGGGTTTATATCATATTGCTTGAGTTTATCCCTCTACATCATGTCATCTTGCTTAATGTGTTATTCTGTTCTTATGAACTTAATACTCTAGATGCATGTTGGATAGCGGTCGATGTGTGGAGTAATAATAGTAGATGCAGAATCGTTTCGGTCTACTTATCATGGACGTGATGCTTATATACATGATCATGCCTAGATATTCTCATAACTATGCGCTTTTCTATCAATTGCTCGACAGTAAATTGTTCACCCACCGTAGATTATGCTATCTTGAGAGAAGCCACTAGTGAAACCTATGGCCCCCGGGTCTATTTTCCATCATATTAACCTCCTGTCAACTAGCTATTTCTGTCGCCGTTTATTTTTGCAATCTTTACTTTTCAATCTATACAACAAAAATACCGAAAATATTTATCTTATTATCTCTATCAGATCTCACTTTTGCAAGTGGTCGTGAATGGATTGACAACCCCTTTATCGCGTTGGTTGCAAGGTTCTTGATTGTTTGTACAGGTACGAGGGACTTGCGTGTAGTATCCTACTGGATTGATACCTTGGTTCTCAAAAATTGAGGGAAATACTTATACTACTTTGCTGCATCACCCTTTCCTCTTCAAGGGAAAACCAACGCATGCTCAAGAGGTAGCAGCAGCGGGCGGCGGGCGGAAGCAACCAGTAGGGGCCGGCGGATGAGGGTGGCGCCGGCGGGTGGCGGGCGGCGGGCGGCGGGCAGAGGCAACCGGCGGGGGCAGGGGACGAGGGTGGGGCCGGCGGCCGAAGCGACCAGTACGGGCCGCTCGCCTTGCCCACGACCTCACCGTAGGTGACCTCGTCCATGGCCTCGGGGGTGGAGGCGAGGTAGGGGTGTGGGCGTGGAGGCGAAGCAAGGTAGGGGCATGGGCAGGGGCGGGGGTAGTGACTGCTGGTGGTGGTGAAGGGGCCGCTCACCTCGACCATGACAGGAACGGTGACCTCACCGCTCGCCTCGCCCACGACAGGAACGGCGACCTCGCCCACGCATGGGGGACTCGCCGCCCCCGCAAGTAGACCTCGCCCACGTATGCACCCCTCTCCTCTCCCCCTCTCCTGTCTGTTTATGTCATTGTTTTGATGTAGATTTGTAAGGAGAATCTCCACACACACACACACACACACACACACACACACACTGATTTGATGTAGGTTTGCTGTAAGCTTGCAAACTCTCTTGGAAATGGCATTGATGAATTTGGTAGAAATTGTGAAGAGAATTTCTGTTGATGAAACTATTTGGAGAATTGTTGTTGATGAAATTGTTAAGAATTCTTTTGGAATTGAGTCAATTGTTAGCGGTGAATTATGTTGTCAGAAATCAATAGAATAGAGCTCTCTGTTCTAGTTCTTCCATGAGTAAATTGCGGTGGTGAAATTGTTGTTGGTCTTTCCCTAAAACAGGATCCTTCTAATTATTTTGTCCATGAGTAAATAATGAATGCTGAGTAAATGGGATCCTGATCCATTTGACTTATTCATGCCATGAGTAAATATTGAATGCTGATTTATTTTGTCCACCAAGTTGGTCCTTCGCTGAAACAGGATCCTGGGGTTGATGTAGATTTGATGTAAACTTGGAAAATATGAAGGGAGTCATTCAACTTTGCAATGTTCTTATTGTTGGTGGTTTGATCACAATAGTTCTTTGTGGCAGCATATGTTGTCATTGTTGGTGGTTTAACCACAGTAGTTCTTTGTAAACCACCTCTGTTTTTTGTGTACTAGCAGGTTTTTGTTAGCTTTTCTTTTCTCCCATGTGAAATCTGTAATTCCTGTGAACTGCTTTTTATTGCTCCCATGTGAAATAAGTAAACCATGTGAGCTGGACTAAAGTAGTGAGAAATTGGAAATAGCTGAATGTTGTGGTTAGGCAGTTAGCATATAAAGTTGGGTGCCATTACTGCCATCCATTTTCATTAATTAATGTTGATGCACTTAGATTGATTTCCTAAGTTGCAACAATTTGTTGTCTTTGGCAGATAGACAGAAGTTGGATTAGAAAAGGAGTTAGAAAGTTTTTGAAAGAACATATGAAAGGAGTTGATGATTTCGTGGCATTTGTTCGGGCAAAATTTGCCAACGATGCTCACATTCTTTGCCCATGCTGCGAATGCCTCAACCATTCAAGACAGGCTCAAGGAAGAGTGGAAGATCATCTCCTTCTTAATGGGATATCCAGCACATATGATAGATGGATATATCATGGAGAACCTTTAGACGGACAACCTCAACATTCTGAAGATGATACACATGCCCCTCGATGGGTGGTGGTGATGCTGGCATTGATTTCATGGAAAAGGTTTTGCGAAATAATGCTGGTTTGGAGGAAGAGGATGGGCATGAACATGATAGGATTCCTGACCTATTAAAGGATCTGTACGATGCTGAAGATCATGCTGATGGACAGAAGTCATTGTTTGCTGAGGTGTTAGAGGAGGCGAATCGTGCAGCTCATGAAGGGGGTAAATTTTCAAGACCTACATTCACCGTGAAGTTACTCCACATCAAGTCTTTATACCGGATTAGCAATGCTGCATTCAACGCAATACTCCGCCTTTTGAGCTTGCAATTCCCTGATAGCTGTGTTCCCAGATCTTATGACGAAGCATTGAGCATAATCCGTAGGTTGGGGCTAGGTTATGTTCCAATACATGTGTGCCCAAATAACCGTGTCTTGTTCGGAAGGATTTAGCAAAGCATGACAACTTTCCAAAATGCAATGCCTCTAGGTGGAAAGATGCTGATGGGAAGAAGTCAATACCAGATAAGGTACTGAGGCACTTTCCATTGATACCAAGGCTGCAGCGGATGTTTATCTCAAAGAGATCATCGCTGGAGGTACAATGGCACAAGCTGAAGCGGCAACCTGTGGACAATGAGCTGAGCCATCCAGCCGACGGAGAGGAATGGAAAGAGTTTGATAGTATACATGTAGATTTTGCTGCAGATCCAAGGAACATAAAACTTGGCATTGCCACAGATGGCTTTAATCCGTTTGGGAACATGAGCACGTCTTATAGCATGTGGCCAGTTTTTGTGGTGTCGTACAACCTGCCACCATGGGCATGCATGGATCAGTCCAACTTCATGATGTCGTTGCTTATCCCGGGTCCAGAGTCTCCAGGTAAGCATTTTGATGTCTTTATGGAGCCCCTCGTAGAAGAACTGCTCCAGCTCTGGACTGGTGTACCTACATACGATGCCTTGAGTCCGAAAGAAAAGTTCAATCTACGTGCTACCATCATATGGTCCATCCATGATTTCCTGGCACTGCACACTCTGTCTGGGAGGATCACAGCGTGTTATCAGGCTTGCGTCCATTGTGACAAAGACTCTTGCTCAAAGAGAATAAGGAGCAAGATCTGCTATATTGGGCACCGCGCTTTCTTCCCCGAAACCATCGCTGGCGAAGAAGCAAAGTTTTTAATGGTGAGAATGAAACCCGTGACAAGCCAGCTGAATTCACTAAAGAAGAGCTAGAGCAGCAACTTGGAAAGGTGAAAGATGTGAGACCGGGAAAGCTTGCAAAGGAAAGAAAGCGTGAGGAAGGTCAATGTTGGGACCGGAGGTCTTGTTTGTGGGAACTGCCATACTAGGATGATCTGAAATTAAGGAATAATCTCGATGTAATGCACATTGAGAAAAACATATGCGAGAATCTGCTAGGGACGTTTCTGAACATTGAAGGGAAGACAAAGGACACGGTTAGTTCTATGCTTGATTTGGAGGACATGGGGATAAGGCAAGATTTGCATCTATAGCACAATGAAGATGAAGATTCATTTGAAATGCCACGAGCATGGTATACAATGAGTAAATAACAAAAGCTTGCATTCTGTGAATTCCTAAGAGCGGTGAAATTTCCAGATGGTTGTGCTGCTAACCTAGCAAAGGTGTTACGTCTGATGGATTCAAGCTTTCAGTACTGAAAAACCCATGATTTTCACATCCTCCTCCAAAGGATTTTACCGACGGGCCTCCGAGGAATCATGGACAAGGATATATATGAAGCGGTTGCTGAGCTGGGAAATTTCTTTAGAGAACTGTGCTGCAAAACACTCGAGTTAACTGTCCTGGAAAGACTTGAAAAAGAAATCCCAATTATTCTTTGCAAGCTCGAGAAGATTTTCCCTCTAGCTTTCTTCACCGTGATGGTCAATTTGGCGGTGCACTTAACAAAAGAGGCAATGCTTAGAGGCCCTGTGCAATACGGTTGAATGTACCCAATCGAAAGAAGGTTGCTTACTTGTAAGCGTTATGTGCGAAACACGGCAAGACCTGAAGGTTCGATTCCTTAAGCATATGTCGTTGACGAGTGCTTGACTTTTTTCTCTAGATACTTTGGCGATGTGGAAACAAGATGGAACCGGCCGAGCAGAAATAGAGAGCGGTCTGATTCACAAAGTGGTGATGTCTCTGTTTTCATCCATGGTGTGAACTTTCTTGGAGCCTCACAATACTTGGAGGCTGGTTATGAGTATGACAAGATGGTTTGGTACGTGCTCAGCAATTGCGCCGAGGTTCTACCATATATCGAGTACGTTATATCTTGTGCACTCATTATATATATTTTTGCTTGTGTTGTAAGTATGACAAGATCCATGTTGATAAAAGGGTTGCCAAGGGGTTTGCTAAGTGGTTTAAGAACCATGTATGATCTTTAGCCACATGTTTTATGTTTTTTGTGTTATTCACCAACTGCTAAATACCATTGTTGCTAAATAGTTTATTTGTGCAGATTGGAAAGTTGCATGAGGAGAAGAAGGTATGTGATGATCTATTTGCTTTGGCATGCTTACCAGATAAGCGAGTGAGAGTGTATTCAGCATGCATTGCTGACGGTGTCCGGTACCACACCATTGACCGCGAGGAAAAAAGTAAGACATAGAATAGTGGAATCATCACTGAGGGGTCACATGATCGTGAGATCATTGACTTCTATGGTCAGTTGAGAAGCATCGTAGAGTTTCAGTACAACTCTAGTGGAGGCATCCATCGCTCGGTTGTCTTATTTCGCTGTGACTGGTTTGAGCTTGGTAGCAAGAAGAAGAGAGACTCTTTTTTCAAATATGATGGCCACATCAAAAGCCTCAACACTGCAAGGTGTTGGTATAAGAGTGATCCCTTTACTCTAACAACACAAGCAACAATGGTGTTTTATCTGCCAGACACTCTTTTGCACGGAAAATGGCGAGTTGTGCAAAACTTTGAGCACAGACACTTGTGGAGTGTGACTGAAACTGAAGTGGAAAAGGGCCCCAGTGGTGGTGGACTAACATACCAGGATGATGACTCTACGGAAGTTCCGTTGCAAGCTGATGATGATTCTATGGAAGTTTCAGTGCAAAGCAGAGTGCGAAGGGACCGGGAACATGTGCTCATTGATGCTGCAACAGTTGAAGGCAGCAAGAAAAGAAGAAAGGTGGTAGCGGATGGACATGAGAGCAAGGATGAGGAAAACAGGACTGATCATACTATGGTGCAATATTGTAGTGATGATGAGGAAAACAGGAGTGGGCATAGAGTTCCTTGTTTTCGTATCGACGACGATGAGTAGCGAAGGTAATTTTTGTCTCCTTGGTGAGCTAATGCTATTTTGTCTCCTTGGTAGTTGTTGTTGATGTGATCCTGATGTAGTTTTTGTACTACAATTCTCTAGGTACCAAAATGCATGAGACTGTGTAGTGATGGAGAGGCAGATGATGGTTGAAGATACAATGCAAAATGATGTAGTTTTGGTGATCATGAAGTTTTGGTGATGGAAGATACAATGCAAAATGAAGATGTTGTTTTGGTGAACTGAATATGCAAAATGATGCTCTAGTAGTGGTGATGTAGTTTTGGTGAACTGAAGATGTTATGGTGTAAAATGCTGTTTTTCTGAACTAAGTAGTTTTGGTGATCATGTAGTTTTGGTTGTGATGTAAAAGATTGCAAAATGATGTGATCCTTAAGTTTTTTTGAACTGAAGATGTTGTTTTTGGTGAACTGAAGATGTTGTTTTCGGTCAGAACTGAAGATGTTTCTTTAACTGAATTTTACACTACATGGGCGCGCTCCGTCAGACAGCCCATCTGATCCCACGCGTGGCTCCATTTCACTGTGCGCAAAAAAATATGCGCAAGCGGGGACTCGAACCCACGACCGTGCGCTCATTTCACTGTGTTTCTACCAGTGGGCTAGGGAGAGGCTACTGGTCTTCTCCTCTATTCCATCTCTTTTAAAATCATCAAACTAGTCAAGTATCAAACACACACCTCGCTAACAAGTGGGCCACTCGACCCACTTGCTGACAAGTGGGCCACTCGGCCCACTCGCTGACAAGTGGGCCATTTTGCTACTCTACCCAAGCTACCAAAAAATATGCGCGCGGCCAAACAATGCGCGAGCGGGGGCTCGAACCCACGACCTGGCGCTTATTTCACTGTGTTTCTACCACTGGGCTAGGAAGAGGCCGTTAGTTTTGTAATCTATGCCCACCCTTTTCAATATATCAAACACAGAACTCGCTGACAAGTGGACCCACTCCTCCTCACTCCTCCTCTTTTCCCCGCTCCTCATCTCCATTCGACCCGCTCCTCCTCTCCATTCTCCACTCGACCCACTCCTCCTCTCTGCCGCCGGCATCCCCTTCTCCTCCATCGACGGCGATGGCCTCCCACCGCCACCGACTCTTTCCTCTCTCTCTCTCCTGACGTATGAATCCTTCCTCTCTCTCTCCTTCCTCTTAACTTAGTTTTTTGCTACTGGTTAGATTAGGGTTCTTGCCGCCGCCTAGATTGGATTAGATTAGATAGGGATTGGATTAGATTAGGTTTTGATTTTGTTAGGGTTTGATTAGAACTGCGTTAGATTAGATTAGGGTTGGATTAGATTAGGGTTTGATTAGTGGGAATTGATTCAGTTAAGGATTATGCTGTCAAGTTCGTGTCTTAGTGCGGCTAAGAATGTTCTTTCTTTCTTTCTTCATTTTGTTTCTTTCTTTCTACCTTTCAGTTAAGGATTAGACTCCTTACTGCTACTACATCTCCACTTAAATACTCATAATGCTACTGTCCAGACTGACTATATATCTCTTGTTCAAATGGACTGACTATATATCTCTTGTTAAAATTGTGGTCTTGATCTTTTGTTTAAACCTGAGACATCATGCATAACTAGCTATTCCTTTTCAGTCTAAACGAGGAGCGGAGCGGGGAAGAAGAGGACCAGAACACGGAAGAACTGGAGCAGAGCGGGGAGGTGCAGCCTATTCTGGCTGACGACGACCTTGCTATGGTGGTGGCTGACGACTACCTTGCTATGGTGGTGGCTGACGACGACCCTGCTATGGTTGCTGACGACAATCTCGCAATTGTGGTGCCTGACGCTGACCTTGCGATGGTGGCGCCTAACGATGACCTCACGATGGTGGTGGCGCTGGCGATCCCACAGCTGGGCGACAGGACCATGCCAATTGTGGTAGAGGAGTACATCCGCGTCGGCATTCGCCACTCTGAGCGCATCAGGATTATGAAGGAGAATAAGGAGAAGAACGAGTGAAGATGTTAAGAAATCAAGTGGCAATGTTAAGCGTGTTAATTTGAACATGTCAATGTTTAGTATGTCAGGTTTTAGCTTGTTAGTGTAAACCTCTTAAGTATGAGAGTGTCAGCCAAGGTTAGTTTGAAATTGATGAGAATTGAAATTTTGTGCATGATCATGGATGCTCAACTATGAATATTCAGTTTCTTAATTATGAATATTCAGTTTGGTAATTGATGGGAATTGATATTTTGTGCATGCTCATGGATAAAAGATGAAAGTATGGGTTTTTGTGCATGCTCATGGATGCTCAACTATGAATATTCAGTTTCTTAATTATGAATATTCAGTTTGGGAATTGATGGGAATTGATATTTTGTGCATGCTCATGGATAAAAGATGAAAGTATGGGTTTTTGTGCATGCTCATGTATGAAACAATATAAGTTTCATTTTGTGATTGTTAAAAACATGTTTTTGTTAAGATTGTTCATTAAGATTCAACAACATTATGAAACAATATAAGTTTCATGCTCAAGTATGACAGTGTCATATAAACATGGTTTTTGTAAAGAATCAACAATAGATTTGCACGATTCAAACCCTAGCCATGGAAGGCCGCCGTGACGAAATCGGCCGGTCTTTGAGATCATCGTAAAAAACTAAAAACATCAACAAAAGGGAGACCTTCGCATCACATCATCAAATGTGGCCTACCAACTAGCAAAAATACTAAACTTGGAATACCGATGTTTACTTGAAAAGGTGTTCTCAAAAACGGCCTACCATGAACGAAGATTCATGGTTTTCAAGCAAAACGAACAATGATATGGCCGCATTCGTTGAATAGTTTCTGATAATATGCCCAAATTTTGCGCATGCCTCCGTCTTGTGATGGCAAACAATGTTGCCAAAGCGAGGTTCCAACTTGTTTCAGCAAAAAAAACGTTTTTCATTTTTTGAATGCTAAAGACATGTGTTTTTCGTGAAGCGGCTACAAGGAGGGTCATCCCAAACGGCGCCATTCCAGGTCTAACTCAAAGCAGACCCTATTTTACGGACGGTCACCAAAAATCATGCATTTTCGACCTCGTACCTACTCCCGGCCATTCAGACAACCTTCGGTCGATTCAGCTGGAACCAGCTGGAATTTGAACTGTGGGTCCTCCATAGCTTGCCTATTATTTTTTCCAAAAATCATTTTTAGCTTCACAGGTAGGCATTTCATCAAAGAATCAACAACAGATTTGCATGATTCAAACCCTAGCCACGGACGGCCGCCGCAACGAAATCGGCCGGTTTTCAAAAAAATAAAAAAATAAGAGACCTCCGCGTCACATCATCGAATCTGGCCTACCAACTAGCAAAAATACTAAACTTGGAATACCAATGTTTTCTTGAGCTATTCGATATGATTTTAACCATCATTTCTACAAAGTTTACAAAAAAACCCTGAATTTTTCTGCCTCCAAACCTCTAAAAACAGGTGAAAATGTCCCTCCCACCCAACCAAAATTTCCCTCCTAGCACCAAATTTTCCCTCCCACCCCACCAAAATTTTCCACCACTTCTCTCCCACTACCATGCGGGACTCACCACCCCTCTCCCACTAAACACGCGGGATCCATTCCCCTCTCCCCAAAATTTCCCCATTCCCCTCCCCTCTCCCCGACGAACCCTATGTTCTCCCCCTCCTGCTTCACGTCGCGCTGCCTTACATCGACCACATCGACTACATCGACGACGACGGCGGCTCATTGACTACATCGACGACAATGTCGGTTACATCGACTACATCGACGACGACGGCGGCTACATCGACGACGGTGCGATCGACGACGGCGCGATCGACGACGGCCACTACTGCATCATCAACATCATCCCCCCTAGGTACTTCTCCCCTTGATCCATATCCCCTCCTCTGGTGGATCCATCTCCCTTCTGGTGGTTCGATCGATCCCCCTCATGGGTTAGGATATTCTAGGGTTAGGATCTCCTGGTGGTTTGGTAGGTCCTTGTTCTTGGGGTTAGGGTTAGGGTTCATGTTTATTGTTGCGTGGGGATGATCTCCCTCTTGTTCACGAGGTTAGGGTTAGGGTTCATGGGGTCAGGGTTAGGGTTCATGGGGTTCATGGGGATAGGGTTAGGACCCCCTGGTGGTTCGTTCGATCCCGTTCTGGTAGTCCTCTTCATGGTTTAGGGTTCATGTTGGAGAGGAAGTGCATGATTTTAGGGGATGGGGGATGGATGATGAAGTGGATGATTTTAGGGGATGAGGAAGTGGATGATGTTAGAAGTGGATGATGTCTGGTTCATGGTGCTTGTATCAGTACTTGCTTGTGTATGGTTCAATTACTCAGCACTACTTGCTTGTGTCAGTAGCACTTGGAAAAGAAGCTACGTGCTTGCTTGTTTGTATCAGCAATTTGCTTCCTTGCTTGCTTGTTTCTGTCAGTAGCACTATGCTTGTTTCTATCAGTAGCACTTTCCATGCTTGCTAGCTTGTATTAGTAGCACTTATGCACTTTGCTTGCTTGCAACTAGGGTTTGTATCAACATCTACTTGATTGCTTGTAGCACTTTGCTATTAGTAGCACCACTCGGGTTTGTAGCAGTGTTCTTATTTTATGATATGGGCATGAAGCTTGTGTTCTTCTTTCCAGTGAACAAGAGAATGCTTAGTACTTATTGTGGTATTGGAATTCCTGGTGTGTTAAGGCAGTATGACTAGTTTTAATATATACTAGATTGGTGCTAGATAATTTTGGATGTTGTAATATACAAGGTTGATTCTAATTGTCGAAATGTCTTAACTTGTGTCATCTAGTCTATAGCCATTTTTGGTGTGTAGAGGCAGCATAATCAATAGTTGAGTATAGTTTTTTCATTTGCTTTTGTACTGCTGCAAGTATAGTTGTTTCATGCTTTACTAGTGGCAACATCTAGTTGTTTTGAAGGTCCTAATGATATACACATCTAGCTTGCTGTCAGGCTCTCTAAGCATGTGTACATGACACCAATTCACTAGTTCATGTTGCTTGCTTGCTAGCATACATGTAGCTTGCTAGCATACATGCTTAATTAGGGTTTCCATCAGCAGTACTTGCTTGTATCAGTAGCACTTGAAGAAGAAGCTACTTGTTTGCTTATTAATTAGGGTTTGTATCAATAGTACTTGCTTGCTTCTCTTCAATTTCCTTCATTGCTTGCTTGTTTCTATCAATGGCACTTTGCTTGCTTGCTTGCTTGCTTGTATTAGTAGCACTTACGCACTTTGCTTGCTTGCTACTAGTGTACATGCATGCTTGTTTAGTGCACTTACATGTTTGCTTAATTAATAAGACTACATCATTGCATTGTTGATCCATCAAGTTTGATTCACATGTATTACATGCATGTGCATGATGGTCCAAATGCTTTCATTTATTGATACAAGTGCATCATTTTACTTTATCCATGTTGTATCTGATTGTTGGTTATTCTATTTTGCAAGCACCACCTCAAGATCATCCATGGCAAGGATGACAAGGTCAAACATGAGGCCAACCGTTGGTATGCAACTTGCTCCTTGTGGTTATACTGTCAGTTTTATAAAATCTGTGTCTTAATATGCTAAGTGAAATGTATTTCTACTTCTACAAGTATAGTTGTTTCATGCTTTACCAGTGGCAACATCTAGTTGTTTTGAAGGTCCTCATGATATACTTGTCTAGCTTGTTGTCAGACTCTCTAAGCATGTGTACATGACACCAATTCACTAGTTCATGTTGCTTGCTTGCTAGCATACATGTTGCTTGCTAGCATACATGCTTAATTAGGGTTTCCATCAGCAGTACTTTCTTGTATCAGTAGCACTTGGAGAAGAAGCTACTTGCTTGCTTATTAATTAGGGTTTGTATCAAATAGTACTTGCTTGCTTCTCTTCAATTTCCTTCATTGCTTGCTTGTTTCTATCAATGGCACTTTGCTTGCTTGCTTGCTTGTATTAGTAGCACTTACGCACTTTGCTTGCTTGCTACTAGTGTACATGCATGCTTGTTTAGTGCACTTACATGTTTGCTTAATTAATAAGACTACATCATTGTATTGTTGATCCATCAAGTTTGCTTCACATGTATTACATGTATGTGCATGATGGTCCAAATGCTTTCATTTATTGATACAAGTGCATCATTTTACATTATCCCTGTTGTATCTGATTGTTGTTTATTCTATTTTGCAAGCGCCACCTCAAGATCATCTATGAGGCCAACCGTTGGTATGCAACTTGCTCCTTATGGTTATATTGTCAATTTTATAAAATCTGTGTCTTAATATGCTAAGTGAAATGTATTGCCGCAATGTGAATAAGATGGCTTAATTGTGCATGTGTGCTGTTAGTCTTCCTTACCTGAATAACTAGGATTAAATGATAATAAAATCTCATAAGAAATGTTTGGCTGTCTGTCCATGCATTCCAAACATTCACCTAATAGTTACGTTTCCTTTATCATGCAAGGAAGAGCCTTTCACCGAGTACGAGAAGGTTAGGTGAGGCAGTCCTAGATTAGGGGATCCTCGGACAGCCGGACTATATACTTTAGCCGGACTGTTGGACTATGAAAATACAAGATTGAAGACTTCGTCCCGTGTCCGGATGGGACTCACCTTGGTGTGGAAGGCAAGTTTGGCAAATACGGATCTGTAGATTTCCTCCCTTGTAACCGACTCTGTGTAACCCTAGCCCCCTCCGGTGTCTATATAAACCGGAGGGTTTAGTCCGTAGGACAACAACAATCATACCATAGGCTAGCTTCTAGGGTTTAGCCTCTACGATCTCGTGGTAGATCAACTCTTGTAATACTCATATCATCAAGATCAATCAAGCAGGAAGTAGGGTATTACCTCCATCGAGAGGGCCCAAACCTGGGTAAACATCGTGTCCCCCGCCTCCTGTTACCATCCTCCTTAGATGCACAGTTCGGGACCCCCTACCCGAGATCCGCCGGTTTTGACACCGACATTGGTGCTTTCATTGAGAGTTCCACTATGCCGTCACCACAAGGCTTGATGGCTCCTTCGATCATCGGCAACGATGCAATCCAGGGTGAGGTTTTCCTCCCCGGACAGATCTTCGTATTCGGCTGCTTCGTACGGCGGGCCAACTCGCTTGGCCATCTGGAGCAGATCGAGAGCTACGCCCCTGGCCATCAAGTCAGGTTTGGAAACTTGAACTATACCGCCGACATCCGCGGAGACTTGATCTTCGACGGATTCGAGCCCATGTCAAGTGCGCCGCACAATCACGACGAGCATGACTTAGCTCTGCCATCGGAAAGTGTTCAGGAGATCGCACCTGCAACTACTCCGGCCCTCAATCCGGAACAAATCGCGCCATTTGAGGATGGGTGGATGGACCCCGCCACGGAGGCCGCACTCTCAGTGGCGATTGAGCCGAATACTGATTTCACCTCCTACGAGACCCGTGTTGCCGAACCGTTGGATTCGTCCCCAGCCATGGGCTCCGAGCCGCCTGCGTCCGTGCCTATCGAACCAGATTGGGAACCGATCATGGTGTTTACCTCCGCGGATATCTTCCAGCATTCGCCTTTTGGCGACGTGCTAAACTCTTTGAGGTCTCTATCTCTGTCAGGAGACCCTTGGCCAAACTATGTCCGGCTAGAATGGGATGCGGACGACGAAGAAATTCGCTCCCCACCCACCACCCACTTAGTAGCCACTGTTGATGATTTAACCGACATGCTCGATTTCGGCTCCGAAGACATCGACGGTATGGACGACGATGTAGGAGACGAACAGGAACCATCGCCCACAGGGCGCTGGACAGCCACTTCATCACATGATATATACATGGTGGATACACCCAAAGAAGACAATGATGAGGAACGGGAGGATGCAACAAAGGATAATCCCCTCGAGAAGCAACCAAAGCAACGACGCAGACGCCGCTCCAAATCCCGCCTCGGCAAAAACATCAATAACAGCGCAAGAAAGAAGGAGACCCCGGTCGACTCCAATGCAATAGAGCAGGATGAGCCAGCGGACGGCGAACATAGTACGGAGCCACTGTCCGATCATGGCGACGCAAAGGGTAGAAATCATCAACCTGTCTCCGGAGAGGAGAATAGTCCGGATGACGATGTACATATCATCCCGGAAAGGAACTTGGAACAAGAGAACCTCCACAGAAGGCTTATTGCCACCGCGAGGAGTCTCAAGAAGCATAAACAAAGGCTTAAGGCCGCACAAAATACACTCATCAGTAGATGGTGGGAGTCGCCACACAAAGATTACCCAAAGCGCAAGCTGCTGCCTAAATTCGATGACGAGGCCTTAGAGCCTACACAGCCGAAAAATAAAACGGCTGATCGGTCGGATCGACCACCTCGTGGCCGTGAGAGGGCGGCTAATGAGGCTGCACATAAGTCAGCACACGATTTACGTGAGGACTTGCATCAAAAAGACGGCAATACCAAATCCATCTACGGATCTAGGAAGCGCGCTGCAGCGCAGAATCAAAACTGAACACTACAACCGTTAGAACGCCACGATACATCCAAATACAGGGGTGCCGCACAGCCCCTATGCTTCACCGATGAGGTACTGGATCATGAATTCCCAGAGGGATTCAAACCCGTGAACATAGAGGCATACGACGGAACGACAGACCCTGGGGTCTGGATTGAGGACTTCATCCTCCATATCCATATGGCTAGTGGAGACGATCTCCACGCCATCAAATACTTGCCCCTCAAGTTGAAAGGACCAGCTCGGCACTGGCTGAAGAGCCTCCCTGAAAATTCCATTGGAAGTTGGGAGGAGCTTGAGGATGCTTTTAGGGCTAACTTTCAAGGGACCTATGTCCGACCTCCGGACGCAGACGATTCAAGTCATATAATTCAACAGCCCAGGGAGTCAGCCCGAAAGCTTTGGAATAGATTTCTCACTAAGAAGAATCAAATCGTCGATTGCCCGGATGCCGAAGCCTTAGCAGCTTTCAAACACAGCGTCCGAGATGAATGGCTCGCGACACACCTCGGCCAAGAAAAGCCAAGGACAATGGCAGCCCTAACAAGCCTCATGACCGGCTTTTGCGCGGGCGAAGATAGCTGGTTGGCCCGTAGTAGCACCAGCGACCCAGGCACATCTGAAGTCAGGGATGGCAATGGAAAACCACGACGCAGTAAAAGCAAGCGTCGAAATAACGAAGACAGCCCCGACAACACGGCGGTAAACGCCGGATTTAGGGGCTCTCGACCCGTTCAGCGGAAAAAGCCTTTCAAAGGCAGCAGAGATGGACCGTCCAGCCTAAACAAGATTCTAGAAAAATTATGTCAGATTCATGGCACCTCCGATAAACCTGCAAATCACACCCACAGAGAATGCTGGGTATTCAAGCAGGCCGGTAAGTTAAACACCGAACACAAGGGGAGGGAAACACCAAGTGAAGACGAGGATGAGCCTCGCCAGCAAAGCACTGGGGGCAGAAAAAATTCCCACCAGAGGTCAAAACAGTGAACATGATTCACGTAACAAAAAGAAGGAGCAAACATGCACTCCGAGACACATGCACCATAGAGCCCGTCACCCCTAAGTTCAACCCTTGGTCGGCCTGCCCGATCACTTTTGATCGCAGGGATGACCTGACAAGTATCCGACACGGAGGATTGGCTGCCTTGGTGCTAGACCCATTATCGACGGATACCATCTCACCCAAGTCCTCATGGACGGCGGCAGTAGTCTTAATATGATATATCAGGACACAGTTCGCAAAATGGGGATAGACCCGACAAGAATCAGCCAAATCAATACTACCTTTAAAGGAGTAATGCCAGGCCCAGAGGCCCGCTATATGGGCTCTCTAGTACTAGAGGTTGTATTCGGTTCTACCGACAACTTCTAAAGTGAAAAGTTAACCTTCAAAATCGCTCCATTCTGAAGCGGCTATCAAGCACTACTCAGAAGAGCAGCTTTCGCTCGTTTTAATGCAGTCCTGCATTACGCCTCTCTTAAGCTTAAGATGCCCGGTCCACGTGGCATCATCACAGTTAGCGGAAATGTTGAGCGTTTCTTACATGCGGAAGAAGGTGTGGTGGCTTTAGCAGCCGAACACTAAAACGGCCTCTCCAACCAGAATAAATGATCAGTCGTCAAGACCGCGGACATGGCTAGATGAGTCCGGCGCATCACTAGCTGTAACAGCTTAGATAAACCTGAGATCGGTTTGAAGGATATACCCCTATAGGCGGTACCAGGGGCTTCCCGCATGTAAAAAGGACTATAGTTCGGCTCGACCTCACTCATCTTGAATTTTAATGGTTTATTGAGAATAACCAATTTTCTGCACGACAACTTTCAACTACTGTCTTCTCTTTTACAGATGATAATCGTGCTACACCCTTCCAGGATACGGCACAACGGAGACACAGGTGCACACGTGCAGCAGGGCCCCGCTCAAAGGTTTCTTTTTAGATTAAGACCCCGTGTAAACCTTTTTACTGTCTCTTATTGCTTCACATCCTCCGGATACTCAGTAGAACCGAGAGGGATGCTGACGTTATTGGCATTTCGCCACGTCAGAATAATGCACGTACCTGGACACTAGGGGTTCATTATCAAGGGCGTTACCCAGCCCGGTATATGTTGTAAAGACCGAATACCTTAGGGAGTGTTCGGCGTCGTGAGTTTGACCTTATATGAATCAGCTCCGAATCATGTCTTTGGTCAAATGTTGCGTTTGCCCGGCTCCCGCGTTTTGCTACCTTACGTTCTGCTCTATCCGCTAAGGTGGCACCGGGAGAACTACTGCGATTGTGCCCTGGTTCATCCGGATGAGCACCTCAGTAGAGAAAGCCGAAAACTGACTGTCATGATAAAGCGCGAGACTGGTCAACCACTCGATGACTTAGCGGAATCTCCGGGATTCCTCCGCATTAACGAAGGGCCGGTTTTCCCGGTCAAGTACGTACGCGCCCCATATTCGGATGAGCGCGGAAGTACCAGGGGCTATATAGTAGCCCCACTGTCAAACTCCTATGGTTAAGTGAAAGTGTTTTTTTGACAGAAAGACTGTAAGGGAACCCCTTATAGTATAATTGGTGCAACAAACCCAAATTGCAGGGACCATGCCTTGAACCTGGGTGGGTGGGAAGGCATCAGCCCCTTCCCACCACTGGGCTATGCCTTAGTCTGCATTAAGTGAAAGTGCTAAAGCAATATAGTCTGATTGCCTCGTTCGCCGCGCTATCACCTCCTTAATGGACCAAGACGTTGGATCAAGTGTGAACATGCGCTTTTGCGAACACCCTACATTATGTGCGTGGGGGCTGAAGCCGACGACTGCAAACTTTCAGGTTATATACATATATACATAAACGGCCGCAAAGGAGGCACCATAATACTTTCAGGCAAAAGTATAAACAGAACCTTTATAATTCAAATAGCATTGTTATTACAATCTAAATACATGTCACTTGAACATGACACTCTTCGAGCACTGAGCCTCTATTAAACGAGCACCTTCCAGGACTTCTTCAAAATAGTGCTCGGCAGAAACCTGGCCTATGGCCGGATTCTGGGTTGCAATCGCGGTGGCTTGCATCTCCGCCCAGTATGTCTTGACACGGGCAAGAGCCATCCGCGCACCCTCTACGCATGCCGACCTCTTTACCGCGTCAATTTGCGGCACAACATCTAGGAATTGTTGCACAAGACCAAAATAAATATTCTGCCTTGGTCCTTCCGGCCAGAGACGATCCACGACAGACCTCATGGCAAGCCCGGACAACCTATGGAGCTCGGCCCACTCGGCCACTTGCTCATTTAACAGCAGCGGATGCGCCGGAGCATGGAACTGCGACCAGAACAACTTTTCCACTTCGTGATCTTTTTGATCTTCGAAAAACTTGGTCGCATCAGTAGCACTCGCTGCCAAATCCAGGTACGCATCTGCGGAACTCCATAATTGATCCAGAAGGGCATACTTAGGATCTCCGAACTTCGTCCGCGACAAAAAGGGCTTCCCAGCTGTGATATTTCCGGCTTGACGTAGCTCCTCCTTCGCTGCTCTGATTTTAGAGCGGGTTTCCTTAGCTGCTACCATGGCTTTCTCCAGGTCCGCCGTCTTCGTTTGACTTTCACTTTCGAGAAGCTCATAGCGGTCGGCGGCGTCTTTCAGCTCAACATCCATCTTGGCTATTTTCTCTTTGCTCTCGCAATGCGCAGCCTGTTCGGCTTTTAACTCTTCGACCGCCTTTAGGGCAGCCGCATCACTCCTCCTGGCTTGTTCCTTGGCTCGGGCAAGTTTCGCCCGAAGGGTCTCCACAGTGGCAGCTCCATCTACAGACACAGCATATTATAGATACTAGCATTAAGCTCCTCTTAATATATGTTGACCATCGGAGAATACATACCCTGTGCCTCATCAAGCCGCCTGTTTACAAGCACGATGTCGGCATCTGCCGCATCAAGTTGCCGCTTCTGTTCGGCAAACTCACCAGTCCGGCTAGCCACCTGCACATGAAGGCTTCATCATTATTACCTGGGACTATGATCCTCTGTTTGCTGCCTTTTTCGATAGCAACCAGAGTCTCAGGGGCTACTATCTACATAGGACACACTTGGCGTGTGCGGTACCGTCAAAAATATACATATTACTTTGTGTACCTCAAAGCCTCTCAGCAGGCTCATAAAAGCTTCAGGCAACCCGCTTTCGGCGGATGAAATCTTCTCAACCACCTTACCCATTAACGTACGGTGTGCTTCTGAGATAGCCGCTTGCTCCAGAAGATTCCGCAGTGAGTTTGGTCGCGCACCAGACAGCTCCGGACTCTTTTTGTTGCTCCCCTTAGGAGCCGAATACTCCGGACTCCGGGTGGCCGAAGGATTACCTTCCGGCCTTGGAGGATCAGGAGAAACCTTCGTGACAACACCTCATGGTCGCCCGCCTCATTAGGCGGGGAAGGATGGGGAGGTGTTTTGCTCTCCATCATCTCCGGAAGAAGATCCCCCGAAGACGAACTTTGTCGAGACGGGCTACGATCCGAACTGCAGGACATACGTCTCAGTTATTGTCCTTGGAAATAACGTAGGATATGTTTACTATAAAGTACTCTTGTCTACTTACAGCTCGGTGGGGGGCTGATCCCCTTGCGGGCACTGTGCGGTAAGTATACCCTCCGGGGTAGGACCCTCTGGCGAAGATTTCTTCCCTCGTTTGGAAACCATTGTTTCCAAGTCTTCAGAGGCGGTCCTCTTCCTTCCCTGGAGAGAGAGAATTTTAGATTCTTCTCCCCGGTTATCCTCCTTCGCAGAGGCACTAATTCCCCCGGTTTGGATGAATAAGAGTGAGGCCCGCTTTCGGCTTCTTTATTCCCCCTTTATCTTCCCCTGAGGGCGCTTGATAAGGCGCGAGCTCAAGCATTCTAGCCAGCACTAGATCTGCTGAGCCTTCAGGAAGGGGGGCCGAACACCTGATCATATTTGCCTTTTTTACCCAGTCCTGGTCAAAGAGCGACTTTTCAGAACGATGTTGTGATAAATAGACAGCATGTTCGGCCGAAGAACAACTTACTTGGGTATCTGGACGATTGCAGCTCAGACCCACATCCTCGGTGGTGTCCGGACACTTTATTTGTGATCCGAAGAACAATCTGTACATCTCTTCGAGTGTCACGCCGAAGAAGTGCTGAATAGCTCGCGGTCCTTCCGGGTTGAACTCCCACATACGGAGAGGTCGACATTTGCAAGGCAGGATTCGACGAACTAGCATGACTTGCATTACCATGACCAGGCAGACATCTCTCTCGAGGAGATCTCGGATGCGACTCTGCAATATTGGCACATCATTTATTGGCCCCCAGTCCCGCCCCTTGTTGATCCATGACGCCAGTTGTGGCGGGGGGCCAAAGCGGAAGGCAGGGGCGGCTACCCACTTAGTACCTCGGGGAGCTGTGATATAAAACCACTTCCGTTGCCATAGGCTAGACACCTCCGGGAAGGAACCCTTTGGCCATGGAACATCGGCGTCTATGCTTATTACGGAACCTTCGCATTCTGCGTGTCGCCCACTAATCATTTTCGGCTTCACATTAAAGGTCTTGAGCCATAAGCCGGAGTGTGGGGTGACGTGGAGGAAGGCCTCACACACGACGATGAACGACGAGATGTGATGTATGGAATCCGGGGCCAGATCATGGAAATCAAGCCCGTAATAGAACATGAGCCCTCTAACAAAGGGATCTAGACTAAGGCCTAGCCCTCAGAGGAAGTGGGAGACGAATACGACACTCTCGTCGGGTTCGGGAGTGGGGATGACCTGCCCTTGAGCAGGCAGCCTGTGTGAGATTTCGGCGGTCAGATACCTGGCTTCTCTTAGCTTCTTGATGTCCTCCTCTGTGACAGAACAGGGCATCCACCGACCTTGAAGGTTGGATCCGGACATGATTGAAGGTCCGAAACGCCTAGCCTGAGCCTTGGGTGTTGGAACTCGGGGCGGGGGAAGGATTTGATTGAGCGCGAGAAGAAAAGGACAGGCCTTGGGCTCTTTATAAAGAGGGTGAATATCAAGCGTCCTCCGCATGGCCGTTTGGAACTTGCCTAAAATCGAGGAGTCATACCAACAAGCATGATTGGGTTACCCATACCCGTATTGATGAGAATCCCGTGATAAGGGGAACACGATCTCTGCTTCGACAAGACGTGCCAATAAAAACCGCCTCACGAAACGTGCAGTGGCAGGCTGGGAGAAACGGTTCGAATAATGACCAGGCCGTGATGTGATGTCACGTTATGAAAAGTTTTCAGCAGATTAGATTTTTGGAAATATTATTCTCTCTCCGGTGGTATGTGGAGTTTGTTTTGCAGAGCCGGACACTATCCTTGTGTTCAAAATCTTTCACGGAGTATTCGGAGGAGGAACCCGCCTTGCAATGCTGAAGACAATCTGCGCGCCGGACTCATCGTCATTATAGCCTGGTTCAAGGGCTACTGAGGGAGTCCTCGATTAGGGGGTCCTCGGAAAGCTGGACTATATACTTTAGCCGGACTGTTGGACTATGAAGATACAAGATTGAAGACTTTGTCCCATGTCCGGATGGAACTCACCTTGGCGTGGAAGGCAAGCTTGGCAAATACGGATATGTAGATTTCCTCCCTTGTAACAGACTCTGTGTAACCCTAGCCCCCTCCGGTGTCTATATAAATCGGAGGGTTTAGTCCATAGGACAACAACAATCATACCATAGGCTAGCTTCTAGGGTTTAGCCTCTACGATCTCGTGGTAGATCAACTCTTGTAATACTCATAATCAAGTTCAATCAAGCAGGAAGTAGGGTATTACCTCCATCGAGAGGGCCCGAACCTGGGTAAACATCGTGTCCCCCGCCTCCTGTTACCATCTGCCTTAGACGCACAGTTCGGGACCCCCTACCCGAGATCCGCCGGTTTTGACACCGACATTAGGGCTAGAAATGTGATGAGGAACAGTCGGATGTTTTAGTCCATTGGCATCAGTGCAATAACGTTAGTGATTAGGAAAACAAATGATGTACAAGAAGGTAGAAGTGATGAGGTTCAAGATGGTAGTGGAGTTATCAATGATGACCCAAAGTACAATCCTAAGGAGGATGAAGTTATTGATGGAGAGGAAGTGGATGATGTTGTAGTGAAGAAGACTGTTAAGGTGCAAACTTTGTCTTGCTTGGAGGGTTGGGGTTCTTTTATGCTATGTGTTTCCTTGTGCTCACATATTTATCTTGTGATCTAATGTTTTTTTTTCCGTGCTAATTATACGAGGCACTGAAGGAATGTAGGACGAAGAGGCCTGGTGTTAAGAAGACAGTCAGCAAGAAGAAGAAGAGCTCGGAAACATCTGCTACAATGCCTCCAGGAAGGGTGATGGCCCCAGCTCTAGGACAAAAAAAGAGGATCCTAGAACCTGATGAACCTGCCCTGATAGAGTCACAAGGCAGAAAGCAAAGATGACGACTGCGACGGACCATGAGGAAAGTCTGCTGCGCATGGACTCTGAGACCTTGGTGCAAATGGGTGATGATTTGCCGCCCATGGATGAAGGAACCACTCTCCGCATGGATGAAAGTGTCACTGTCTGCCTAGATGAAGGAGGAACTATCTGCATAGATGAAGCACGCACTGTCCACACAGACCTCAGCCCTGTTGCACCTTCTATTGACAGGAATGCTATCATCAGTGAAGAAGAACAGCAGCTTGTGCTTCAATCAGGCAAGTTGACCTTTGCAATGCTCTCTTTTACTAGTGCATTTTCCAAATGGAATGATCATGTATGCTTACCTGTTTAGCACAACCATTCCTGCATTTGTCGATTTCTCTTCTAATTTATTAGTTCAATTTCATTTTCAGATGCAATGACTACCAAGACTAGACTTAGAAAGGGCAAAGGGCTAGAGAGAATTACCAAGTGGCTTGGTAGCAAGGTGCCTATCCAAATTGCCGAAGGGATGAAGCGTCCAGAGAAGCCTCTGCAGGCAGCAAACCTTGCTTCTGAGTGTGGGCTCATTGCAAGAAGCCATCTGCCGGTTCTTCCCCACTTCAGGCAATACAAAAAAATGCGAGTCTATTGGAGAACTACATTGGGAAAGTTTATGTAAGCTACTTGTTTCGTAGTTAATGTGCTATCTATTTCCTGTTACGATCACTAATATTGTTCCTACCTTGTTTGCTGTCTTCGTAGGCAAATTTTGAGATGAACACGGACTCGGAGACCATCAAGACCGCGTGCAAAGACATTCTACAGAAAAATTCAAAGAACAGATGACATCTGATCAAGAAGAAGTATTTTGATACCATAGCCCCAAACAAATTCAACATCAATTCTCCGATGCCAGATCTGACGGACGGTGAATGGCAAGCTCTGGTGGACATGTGGTCTACCCCAAGACACAAGGTTAGTCTTTGGTTTGTTTGTTGCTTTATGTTCTGCACATGATATGCTAGTGCTAGACGATGCTCAAAGTATGTTTTTTTGTAGGAAACCTGTGTGTCGAACAAGATGAATCGAGAAAAAGTTGTGTACAATCAGAGAACTGGTTCCAGGCACTACACATCACACATTTTTGCCACTGTGAGAACATTTCTCTAGAGATCTTACCGTTTGATCCTCGTTGAATAACATTTCTGATTCTTGCTGAATACCATTTTGATTTTTGTTGAAAAACATTTCAGAAAGAAGAGCGTAAGGGTGAGGAGCTGTCTGCGATTGACTTGTTCAAGGCCACCCACAACAGCAAGAAGCACGGGTTTTCGAATCCAGTCAAGACTGCTATAGTAAGTCACTCCATGCGTTGTCCAGCCAGTTCAAACTTTCATCTAGAAACCTTAGCCCTATTTGATTCACAGCCAGCTTTGATGGTCTGATGCCGTTTGATTCAGAGCTAGTCAAGAACACACACTATGTTCCATGCGTTGATGTTGTTTGCCAGAGCCTAAGATAGTTCCACAAAGATATCAATACTTGATGTAGCTATTTGTTGCATTTTTTATGATATGATGAAATTTGATCTGAATGTTAGTTTGATGATCGGCTCACTCGGGAAGCCATCTTATATAGAACCACCATTCTAGGCTTAATGAAGCGATCATATTGTTCCAATTACATGTCTCCAGATCACATAAGTGTGTACAATTGCTATAATGAATCTGCTATTGGTAATATCTACATGCAGATTCAAATAATGCTATCAAGTTACTAGTCATCATCTTCTTTTGTTTGAGTTTGAGTAAAATATCTATGTATAGCTTTTGTGTGCTGGTTTGGTTACTTCAAATAATCCATTTCCTGTGCTGGTTTGGTTTCTCTTGCTTGGTTTTGTTTGCAAAATGTGAAATAGATCTGCCACTAATGCCGATCATTTTCCTCCATATGCTAGATTGAGATGGAAAAAATGAAGGACGTGCCGTTACCATAAGGTCAAGAGCCAAAGTTTGCTGCTGAAATTGTTGATGAAGTGCTCAAGAGCGAAGTCAAGCAAAGCACATTCCTCAGGAATGTTGGGATCTAGCCATCTAGGAACAACCCCGGCAAAGCAACTCATGATGTGGCTGCTCATGTTCATGATCTTGAGCAGAAGATGGAGAGGTCAGAGCTTCAAGCAGAGGTGATGAAAGATGAATTGGCGGCAATCAAGATGAAGGCGGAAGAAGCTAAAGCTGCACGCGACAAGGAACTTGAGCTGCTGCGCAAGAAGTCTCAAGAGTAGGATGAGAAGTTAGCCCACTTGATGGCTCTCTTTGGAGCTAAGGTAGTTTGATGGCTGTGTAGTTTGTCTTTGAACATGTGAACTTATGTCGTAGTAGGTCGTGAAGTTATGTCATAGTAGGTCATGAACTTATGCAGTTTGTTGCATTTTGCACTTGGCAAGTGAACCTGGGAGCACTTGTGAACCTGGTATCTTGTGAACCTGGGAGCACTTGTGCAGCTAGGAGCATTTTGCATTTTGCACTTGGCTGTTTGAACCTGTGATGGCTCATTTTGGAAGATATGCCTTTTCTATGAAGTTATGCATTTTCTGAATTATTTTCTGAATATTATTTGGATTAAACTTAGTTGGACTGCAAAAAGGCCGAGGCCCAAACAAGAATTAGACTAAAAAGGCTTGGGCCTAAAAAAAGATTGTAAAAGGCTGCATCCCAGAAAATAAAAAGGCTAAGGCCCAAATTAGAACTAGACTAAAAAGGTTGTGGCCGAAAATAATAGTGGACTATAAAAAAATTGATTAAAAAAAGGCTCCATCCCAGAAAATAAAAGGCCAAATTATTGGCCCAGGCCCATGCAGATAAGCAAAATAAAGAGAAAAAACATTAAATGGGCTGAATTATTGGGCTTGGCCCATGTAGACGGTCGAAATGGACCGGGCTGATTCTATTTTACGAACTTTTCATTTGGTCATAATTCTACCACGTCAGCTTGCCACGGTGGATCTGACGTGGTGTGGGCGGATTGCTAGTGACCAAAATAATTGGTCTTTAAATCTATGACCTTTTTTTGGGTCATAAACGTCTACGACCATTCCAGAAGAAAGGTCGTTAATTTCCGTTTCCGACGGCCAGCTTTTGACCATCTGCTTTTGGTCACAAACAGGTCACAAATGGAGAACAATGATCATTCAGTGACCAATAGTGATGGTCAGAAGTTGACATATTTCTTGTAGTGCATGGCTTAGGGCGGCGCTTATTTGGTGGAGGGGTCGGTGATTTGGGTGGAAGGTGTCGCGCTCGCGCCGGCGGTCGTGGCATGTGGGATGTGGAAGGAGGAGGATGGGGGTCGGGTATGGATTACCTGCCTGGATATACGAGGCCGAGCAGCGTGAAGGAGGGTCGCCGATGAAGAGGCGGCGCTGCAAGCAAGGAGTGAAGGTTTCAACTTGGAAAGGAAGACGAAAATAGGGGAAATGTGGCTTTTGGTAAGGGGGAGGGGGCGGGGAGGTAGGTATTTCCGCGGATGCCGAAAATTTGGAATCGCTTCAGCGAAAAAACTAGCGCGCAAAGTGTCATCAGACCCGGTGCCTTATTCTGAAGTGTGTATGATATGTGAATATTACAAATGATTCAGATAGCTTAACCCGTGTGTGTTGAGTTTGAATGTCAATAATTTTGGTTCGAATTTCCACCGCCGTCTCCATGTCCAGCTCACGCCCGACGGTCTCCTGGGGAAGGGGCTCCATGGCATCCCTTGCACCATACTAGGCAAGCATCTTGCCATCCACGTCCGCCATCTCTTTGGAAAAGGCCAACACGAGCTGGGCGTGGGCGGACGCGATCTGGGCTTGGATGGGCTCCGTCGTCGCAAGGTATGTGGCGGAGGAACGGACGGCTGCTCGAACGCTCTCGGCGATTGCCAGCTCTTTGGCCGTGGGTTGCCGACCGTTGTCGGAGAAGCTTCGTTCGATTTGTGCGGTGGCCGCATGGAGCTGGGCATGGGCGGCCTCGACATGGTCGTGAGCGGCCTCCATCAGGGCTAGGGCCGCCGCTGCGAAACGGACAGCTGCTGTGCTGCTCTCGCCAGTTGCTATCCTCGAGGCAGATGTTGCTGCCGCCACCTGAGAAACAACAGCGGCCATTTTGGCTGCCTTTGCCGCCCGGTCGCAGATTGCGGCCGCTCTCATGCACCTTGTTAGCACGCGCATGGCGGCTGCGGCCGCGCTCTCGCCGGAGTGGGCCACCGAAGTTGCCCTCACAACGCGGGTCCACGTGCCCATCTTTCACTGGCGACGATTGAACAGTGAAATGATATTTGGGGAGCGAGCTAGTGTGCTTGAGACGCCGGCTGTGGACTATAGCCGACGCACCTTCTCGCGTAAGCCATAGGCATACTATACACCGACGGGGCTCCAGGATATTTTGTGCTGCATCTCACACGGTTGGTGATAATAAACTATGTGCGATCTACTTTATTTTTCATCTTGATTTGAATTACATAAACTGTGTATGATGTTTGAATTGCTAGACCTTTTATCTGGAGTGAACATGAAACAATATGTGTGTCGTAAAAGAATTGGAATTATTCAGGGTTCGTTTGAACATTTTATAATTTAAATTGGTTTCTAGCCATTTCAAGTGCACAATTAAAAGTTAAGCTACATGCACATGCTTCGGTGCACCAACATGGGTTGTAAAATCATATATGTGTCCATGGGTTTATGCTTATCTCCCATGCAAGAAATGGGGATGAAATTCATACATCACGGCACGTCGCTCTCTGGCAAACGTCGACGTACTTACTTTTGTAATTCTAGTAAATCAAAATTCGTCCGAAATTCATGAAACTTGGCATGCTATCATGGAGCGGCATCAACATGCCGTGGTAAAAAATTTGTCCCATTTGGGGTAGGTTTGGGTATAAGCTTCTCATAAACCAGAGCTTCTCACAACAAGTGTGATGGTTTCGGTAGGGAATATTTCACCTTAGTGGACGAAACGATATCCATTGCCTCTTCTCGATTTCAAATTTTTTCCTAGTGTCAACATAGAACAACAGGAGTGTTGTGTCAATTTTTGGGATTTTTCGGGGTTCGCTTGGACATTTTTATGCATTAACTGAGTTTTCTATGCATTCATGTGCATAATTCAAATTTGATCTACAGGCACATGCTCTAATGCATATAAATTAGTTGAAAATTCAAATCTGTGTCCTTGGTTGCCTGCTTAGGTCCCATGCAAGAAATGGGAATGAATGTCGAACACCCTGCCACCGTCACTCCGCCGCAAACATTGAGATACATGGTCTTTAAATTCTAGTAAATCCAAAACTCGTCTCAAATTCATGAAACTAGGCATGCTATCATGGAGCGGCATCAACATGTCGTGGTAAATTTTTTGTCCCATTTGGGGCAGCTTTGGGTCTATGCTTCTCACAAACCAGAGATTCTCACAACAAGCATGATGGTTTCGGTAGGGAACGTCCCACCTTTGGGGACGAAACGATATCCATTGCCTCTTATTGCTTACAAATTTTTTTCTCGTGTCAAGATAGAACAACAGGAGTGTTGTGTCAATTTTTGTGATTTTTCGGGGTTCGTTTGGACATTTTTATGCATTAACTGAGTTTTCAATGCATTTATGTGCATAATTAAAATTTGAACTACATGCACATGCTCCAGTGCATATAAATTGGTTGAAAATCAAATCTGTGTCCTTGGGTGCATGCTTAGGTCCCATGCAAGAAATGGGAATGAATTTCAAACACCAGGGCACCGTTGATTGCTGGCAAAATGTTGAGATACTTTATTTTTAAATACTAGAAAATCCAACTCGTCTGAAATTCATGAAACTTGGCATTCTATCATGGAATGGCACCCGACATGTTGTGGTATTTTTCGTGTCCATTTTGAGAGAAGGCACACTCGAATAATGACAGCTAACAAAGGCATTTTGAAAAAATAACTGCCACTTTAATATCTCAAACGTTTGTATAATTCAAACCATGTGCCTTCTGTTAACCATTCACGTGACGCCACGTGTCTTGGTTTTAATGGTTGCAGGAGGTGCCGTGCGGACAGCTGCTTGACCTTCACTAAACGGGAGGCGTGCGAGTGCAGTCCGGTGCACAGGCCGACCGAGAGGAGTGCAAGCTATCCTCTAATGCGCAGACTCACCGGGAAGCGTGCGAGCTGTACGCTGTGTAGGCTCACTAGGAAGTGAGCCCTTTGACTTGCATGGCCGCCCGCTTTCCTCTCCGTGCCCGCGCCCCCTCAGCGGCATGGGACGCCGCTGTCGAACGCTACCTCTCAGCGCCGCCAGCTGCCGTCCTCCTGCGCCTCGCCCGTCGACCACGGGACGACATGATGCAAAGTGAGAGCAGGACTTGTGCATCTCTTCAACGCAAACGGTTCTTTTGGATGACCCGTGTGCAACCACTTACAAACAATTTGGTGCGATTTGCATCTGTCATATTGGGTATGTTACCATTTGTCAAACTAGAAAGATTGACATTTGTTGATCTAGTAACATTGCCATTTGTCAACCTTGTAACACTGCGATTTGTCAAAATATGAAGCTAAAAACCACTAGCAGTATCTAATTTTTGCAGCTAAAATTCAGAAATTAAGCATAGATTTCATTCATAGATTAAGCAGTTGTTCTTAATTTATCCAAACAGTTCAACTCGACAGCTGAACTGAGCAAACTTTTCCCCAATTGTTGCCAACCACATACTGAAATAGCTAGTTCAACTATATATACTAGCTAATTTTAATTACGTTGTACAGTTCCACCACATCTATAGTCAGATGAACTGAACAAAATAGCCACTAAATACTACTACTACTGCGGAGGGGCTTTGTACTACTTCTGGCTGCCTCTCCTCTGTCGAGCAGCTCAGTAAAAGGCGGAAGAGGAGGAGCCTACCGACGAGCTGGGCAACCGCAATATGGTGCCTGCCACTCTTGCAGCTTCAGCGACACTCACCTCAAACGCCCTTTGCCTCTCCAGATGACCCCTCTCGAAGCGGTCGTTCTCCTTGTAGAACTCCTAATTGCTCGCCTCTGAGGCAGCTTTTTCCACGGCCACGGCGGTGGTAAGGCAATTTGCATGCTCGATGAGGCGCTCCTCTTCCTCCCGCAGGAACTCGGTGCAGCGCGCAATGTCGCTGACACACGTGCGGGCATCCACCTCCGCCTCCCGCCTTCGGGCAGCGGTGGCAGAGCAGGTGATGACCCTAGCAGTCGACGGTGGGCTGGCGACCACGGCGGCCGACGACGGGATGGCAGCCATGACAACCACCTCCCGCCTTCGGGCCGCGGTGGCGGAGTGGGTGATGGCCACGGTGGCCGGCAGTGGGGTGGCGGCCACGACGGCCACCTCCCGCCATCGGGCTGTGGCGGCGGAGCGGATGATGGCCCTGGCTTTCGATGGTAGTGTGGCGGCAACGGCGGCCGGCAATAGCTGCCGACGGGCACCGGCGGCGGAGCATGTGGTGGGTGTTTCGCGCACACACAACAGGGACGCCATGAGCACTACACCGCGCTGGGGACTACGCCGCCATAGCGGTGTAGCCTCCCAGCTAGAGTTTTCCTCTGATCACGGGGGAGTGGCTGGGTGACAATGATGGACCGGTGCCATTGGCGATTGTGGGAGAAGCAGATGAGATATGCTACAGGGAGGGAGGGGAAAGTGCGATGGAGGACTCGCCGGCCGTGAGGGTTTTTATAGCAGGCCGATAAGCATTGGAATTTTGGGGGATTTCACCGATTCGGGCGGGAAGCTTGCGTGGAAACCTGCGACGTTGCACCGTAATGGGGTCACCGACGATTCATTGGCGCCACCGTTTGGCCAAAAGAACGCCCCCGCGTGCTACGCAAGCTTGCGCTGTAAGCCGTCTGCGGCAGTGGGGTGACAAGACGTGCGAGAGGAGGACGAAAGGTCACATACACATAAGGTTAATAAAAAAACTTTTGCGATTTAATTACCTAATATACCCCGTCCTACTTTATAAGTATGATTTAACTAATAATATACAAATGCATGTCGCCAAAGATTATATAGTTGGATTCGTATTTGAACATAGTTTCCAATTATATAATTTCTATAACATGCGTTACCATTTTGTTGGTTAAATTTGAGGGCAAAGTATGGCACAGAATATAAAAGGGACTATAGACCAGACAGAGGTGGTAGCACACGGCCGCTCTCTACACAGCGACGCAACTGTCGCTCGGCTTGTAGGCGACCATTTCCTGCGTGTTCAACTTCTCTATGTGTGTGGTTGCTTGCGGTTCAGGCGGTCGCGACGCGCTATGCTCGCGTCCTGCCACGCGCGCTCTGCTCTCGCGTCCCTCCGGGTGCTCTTCCCTCATCCCTCCATGCGCGCTACCAGTGTTTGGGGCCAGCGCACGATCACGCACGTTCATGTGCATGCGGTTGCGCCGGGCGCGGCGCGACGATGCAGTTACCTGCTACAAAAACTACCATGCGGGTGCGCCGAGAATCCACACTGCCCGGCCCCCTTTTATTCCTGCAGCCATTTACCTTGATCTCTCGTCTCACACGACACAATAAGCACACCCACGAGGACACATACAGAGAGGACATCCAGCGGTTCCAGTGGCGCTCCCCGTGGCTCCAATGGCACTCCCAGCGGCCGACGATGACAACGGCGGGCAGTTCACCACCCAACACGTCGTGGACACCCACGTGAGGGGTAAGGCCCTCTCGGTGGTGTACACAAACGATCTGGTCTCGGTGGAGAGCTCCATCCAAACTATGGAGCAGTTCCTTGCCGAGGACTAGTACCAAGTGGTCGGCTTCGACCTCGAGTACACCATCGGTCGTGCCGGGCATGATCAGAAGGATGCCGTCGCCTAGTTGTGCGTGTGACATGACGTCCTCGTCTACCACTACCACCTGGCCACAAGGCCTTGTGAGCGTTTCTCCAGGTTTATCAACAGCTCCGACTACAGTTTTGCTATGGTGGGCACCACCAACGATCTAACAACGCTCATGGTTTCGGGCTTGAAATGCCCGAATCTTGTCAACATCCAGAACCACTACAAGGTCTGGGGCAGCGCAAAAAAAACTAAACTCCTTGGTTAACCTCACCTCGGCCATCATCGACCCTACTACATGAAGATGAGGAATGAGAGCAATAAGGACAAGAACGCCGAGCATAGTGTGTGGCAGGAGAGACTGGATGAACAACATGTCAAGTACGCGGCCATCGACGCGTACACAAGCTACGAGATGTATAGGTGGATCGTTGACATAAGGAACTGTCTTCTTCCTGACCCAGACGAGGGATCGAGGTACATGGCAGTGGCGGGAGCGTCACAAGAAGTAGATGACTGGACGATCGTTTCTCCTACTTTAGAATGCATGCAATTGTTTATTGAGGTGTGTGCGAATGATCTGTATAGTCACTTATGTAATTCGATGTTTATTTCAGTTATATATATTTATATATATACATGTTATTCTACTGTAGACAGAGCAAATCACACGGCTTATTAGCAGCAATCGTCTGTGTTATTATTGGTCTTCGCACACATTTGTGATTACAGACCTGTTTGCCGCGTATCAGACACATCTTGTTCAGTTGAACCGTTTCCATTGTGTTGCCTAATCACACACAATTCATCGTAGTGAACTGTATGCTGTATACCGCACATGCCTCATCTGGCTACCCGTTTCTTTTGTTTCTCCTCATCCCAAACAGTTAATTGAGCTGAACCGTATGCCCTGCATCGCACACGCAACTAAAATCTGAACCGTGTTGGATGCATCCGTCATCGCAAACATTTCGCACCTTTTTTGACGGTTTTTTTACACCACCGTTTGTGATGATGGCATCGCACACAGTTTTGTCGAAGGGTCTTTGATTGTAGTGTCACGTTTGGACCATCCTGCAGTAGTGAGGCCTTGCCTCAGCTTCATGTAACCCCTTGTACAAAGCCGGGGCAATGACCCCGTGCAAGAGAAAATAAAGAAGCGTTGTAGGGGGCCCCAACTAAGTTTGCATGCATGCATGAGCACACCAAGATCGTCGCATAAGCATTTCATGGGCATTTGCATATGCATATAGATAGGATTGCATCCTGCATTTATTCTCATCTACATGGAGTTGCAGGTTCCTGCCGTGAACTTGGCTTCAACAAAGGATGAGAAGATTGCACGTCACAGCGATCCCCGGCAAAGCCAAACAGATAAGTTTTACCTCTTGTCCATTAGTGTTCTGTAAGGCTATGACTTTGCATGAGAAAACCTTGCCTCTCTTTTGAAACTTAGGTGCTCCCATCCATGACTGGAACGTTGCATCAGTTAGGATGGTCACAGTAGCCTTTGACAAAAAGGAGCCGGCGAGGGGCTGGCCCCTCTGTCTGTTCCCCGGCAGACGTAGCTCTCCAGCAGACAAAGAGGGTGTCGGAGGATATCTTGCCGGGGAAAACTCGTTTATTTTTATTAAAGAGGCACTCCACCTCTGCATGGGCATAGACATGCACGGGTTCCTGGCAAGGTTCATCTTTTTCATTCATATCCTAATATAGGTACAAGTATTACAGAACACAAAGATGGACTCGAGAGATTACATTACTTGAATTAAAATTTGGCAGTTGCCTATAAGTTTAAGATTGAAAAAAGATAAGTGCCCCGTAAACTCCTCTCCCTGTCCTTCTTATCCCCGGTATTGCGGTTTTGAAGAGAAAAGGACGGGCGCCGCGACAGCACAATGCCACCCCGATCCTTATCAGGAGCTGGCAACCCCAGCCTGACAAGGTCGGGAGTGGCGAGGCTGCGAAAGAGGAAGACATGCGGAGCACCTCAACGGCCCCCTAGTCAACATCCCCAGAACTGAAAGGGGGGCTCCAGCACAGGCGTCAGTAGAGGAAGGCACCAGAGCCCAGCCAAAAGGCCCCAAAAGAAGCGGAAGCACCAGGGGGGCGAACTTTTTCCCGGCAGCCGGAAGAAATGATGATTACGGTGGCGGAAAAAGGGGGAAGAGCCAGGCGGACGGGCAGCAGGCCCACGGTACAAGACGAATACGTCGATGCGGTCGTGCTCCTACTGGATGACCTGCCTCCCGTCTTCTCCTTTTCCCTAGGCTTTATCTCCATCCACACTGTCTCGGAGGAAGGCCGAAGCTCCAGTCCAGCACCCTGATGAGGAGTAGGGTAATAGGCCTGACCTATACGTCCTACCTAAGGTCCTTGTCCTAGAAGCAAAGAAGTTCAAGAGCAAATGGAGAGGGCTGAACAAAGGTGTCGAGTGCAATCCAGTCGACCTACCATTCACTCGGTGATCCCTCCTTATTTTGGTCACTCGGCCACTCAACTGCTCGACGTGCAGGAGACCTAATGCCCCTCCGCGCAGCAACAGTCGGGCGTTTACTCGTAGACTTAATGATCATTTATAGCACTTTATTATTGACGTTACCTGTAACGCTCTCACTTTATGCACATTGAATCCTGTGTAACGGAGGGGAGTTGGGGTCCTGGCGCACTCTATATAAGCCACCCCTTCCTCTGAGACAAGGGTTCGCACCCCCTGTAACACACACGCATATAATCCAGTCGACCGCCTCCGGGCTCCGAGACGTAGGGCTGTTACTTCCTCCAAGAAGGGCCTGAACTCATAAAACTCGTGCGTCCAGCTTCTTCAAAGCTAGGATCTTGCCTCTACATCCCTACGCCCCATTCTACTGTCAGACTTAGAACCACGACAGTTGGCGCCCACCGTGGGGCAGGTGTCTTAGCGATTTGTTGGAGAAGTTGCAATTTTTTTGATCCCTATCAGCATGGTTTCAGGCAGAGGATTGACCGAGGGCCGTGAGATCCGTCTCGACATGCTCGTGTTCGTCACCGACGACTCCGCTTGGCTCCAAGAAGCTCCACTCGACGCCGAGGTGCTCCCCGTCCGCGGGGCAACACACTTTCGCGCGTGCGTCCGCGGCATCCTCCTGCGGCAGCCGTCGACTCAGTATCGGTCGGCTCTGGTGGGGTCTTCACTCCCTGCTGCCCGCCGGCACTAGCGTTCCGGTCGGTCGAGGCTCCAGCGGTGGGTGAGGCACGCGGTGGCTCGCCAATCGACCACCCCCAAGTCGCGGCAATCGAGCCCGACGAAACTCTCTACGGCCTGTTCGACTGGCTCCGTTGAGACTGCGTCCGAGTGCGACAACAGTGACCCCGCGGCGGAAGTCCTGATGGTCAATGGACCGCGCAGTACGCCTGGCTTCCCCCGCGAGGATGGTGGCGACGGCGGAGGCGATCCATCGCGTGCCCACGAGGAGTACCGCCCCGAGCACCTCTCTTCGTAGTAGAGGGAAGAGCTTCGCCGCCGCAACATGGATGCACTTCACACTCCTATCATTGGAGAAACACCCCAGGCCTGGGCCTTGGAGGAGGTGCGCCTGGCCAACTTGGCCACAAGGCCTTGTGAGCGTTTCTCCAGGTTTATCAACAGCTCCGACTACAGTTTTGCTATGGTGGGCACCACCAACGATCTAACAACGCTCATGGTTTCGGGCTTGGAATGCCCGAATCTTCTCAACATCCAGAACCACTACAAGGTCTGGGGCAGCGGAAAAAAAATCTGAACTCCTTGGTTGACCTCACCTCGGCCATCATCGACCCCTACTACATGAAGATGAAGAATGAGAGCAATAAGGACAAGAACGCCGAGCATAGTGTGTGGCAGGAGAGACTGGATGAACAACATGTCAAGTACGCGGCCATCGACGCGTACACAAGCTACGAGATGTATAGGTGGATCGTTGACATAAGGAACTGTCTTCTTCCTGACCCAGACGAGGGATCGAGGCACATGGCAGTGGCGGGAGCGTCACAAGAAGTAGATGACTGGACGATCGTTTCTCCTACTTTAGAATGCATGCAATTGTTTATTGAGGTGTGTGCGAATGATCTGTATAGTCACTTATGTAATTGGATGTTTATTTTAGTTATATATATTTATATATATACATGTTATTCTACTGTAGACAGAGCAAATCACACGTCTTATTAGCAGCAATCGTCTGTGTTATTATTGGTCTTCGCACACATTTGTGATTACAGACCTGTTTGCCGCGTATCAGACACATCTTGTTCAGTTGAACTGTTTCCATTGTGTTGCCTAATCACACACAGTTCATCGTAGTGAACTGTATGCTGTATACCGCACATGCCTTCATCTGGCTGCCCGTTTCTTTTGTTTCTCCTCATCCCAAACAGTTAATTGAGCTGAACCGTATGCCCTGCATCGCACACGCAACTAAAATCTGAACCGTGTTGGATGCATCCGTCATCGCAAACATTTCGCACCTTTTTTGACGGTTTTTTACACCACCGTTTGTGATGATGGCATCGCACACAGTTTTGTCGAAGGGTCTTTGATTGTAGTGTCACGTTTGGACCATCCTGCAGTAGTGAGGCCTTGCCTCAGCTTCATGTAACCCCTTGTACAAAGCCGGGGCAATGACCCCGTGCAAGAGAAAATAAAGAAGCGTTGTAGGGGGCCCCAACTAAGTTTGCATGCATGCATGAGCACACCAAGATCGTCGCATAAGCATTTCATGGGCATTTGCATATGCATATAGATAGGATTGCATCCTGCATTTATTCTCATCTACATGGAGTTGCAGGTTCCTGCCGTGAACTTGGCTTCAACAAAGGATGAGAAGATTGCACGTCACAGCGATCCCCGGCAAAGCCAAACAGATAAGTTTTACCTCTTGTCCATTAGTGTTCTGTAAGGCTATGACTTTGCATGAGAAAACCTTGCCTCTCTTTTGAAACTTAGGTGCTCCCATCCATGACTCGAACGTTGCTTCAGTTAGGATGGTCACAGTAGCCTTTGACAAAAAGGAGCCGGCGAGGGGCTGGCCCCTCTGTCTGTTCCCCGGCAGACGTAGCTCTCCAGCAGACAAAGAGGGTGTCGGAGGATATCTTGCCGGGGAAAACTCGTTTATTTTTATTAAAGAGGCACTCCACCTCTGCATGGGCATAGACATGCACGGGTTCCTGGCAAGGTTCATCTTTTTCATTCATATCCTAATATAGGTACAAGTATTACAGAACACAAAGATGGACTCGAGAGATTACATTACTTGAATTAAAATTTGGCAGTTGCCTATAAGTTTAAGATTGAAAAAAGATAAGTGCCCCGTAAACTCCTCTCCCTGTCCTTCTTATCCCCGGTATTGCGGTTTTGAAGAGAAAAGGACGGGCGCCGCGACAGCACAATGCCACCCCGATCCTTATCAGGAGCTGGCAACCCCAGCCTGACAAGGTCGGGAGTGGCGAGGCTGCGAAAGAGGAAGACATGCGGAGCACCTCAACGGCCCCCTAGTCAACATCCCCAGAACTGAAAGGGGGGCTCCAGCACAGGCGTCAGTAGAGGAAGGCACCAGAGCCCAGCCAAAAGGCCCCAAAAGAATCGGAAGCACCAGGGGGGCGAACTTTTTCCCGGCAGCCGGAAGAAATGATGATTACGGTGGCGGAAAAAGGGGGAAGAGCCAGGCGGACGGGCAGCAGGCCCACGGTACAAGACGAATACGTCGATGCGGTCGTGCTCCTACTGGATGACCTGCCTCCCGTCTTCTCCTTTTCCCTAGGCTTTATCTCCATCCACACTGTCTCGGAGGAAGGCCGAAGCTCCTGTCCAGCACCCTGATGAGGAGTAGGGTAATAGGCCTGACCTATACGTCCTACCTAAGGTCCTTGTCCTAGAAGCAAAGAAGTTCAAGAGCAAATGGAGAGGGCTGAACAAAGGTGTCGAGTGCAATCCAGTCGACCTACCATTCACTCGGTGATCCCTCCTTATTTGGGTCACTCGGCCACTCAACTGCTCGACGTGCAGGAGACCTAATGCCCCTCCGCGCAGCAACAGTCGGGCGTTTACTCGTAGACTTAATGATCATTTATAGCACTTTATTATTGACGTTACCTGTAACGCTCATACTTTATGCACATTGAATCCTGTGTAACGGAGGGGAGTTGGGGTCCTGGCGCACTCTATATAAGCCACCCCTTCCTCTGAGACAAGGGTTCGCACCCCCTGTAACACACACGCATATAATCCAGTCGACCGCCTCCGGGCTCCGAGACGTAGGGCTGTTACTTCCTCCAAGAAGGGCCTGAACTCATAAAACTCGTGCGTCCAGCTTCTCCAAAGCTAGGATCTTGCCTCTACATCCCTACGCCCCATTCTACTGTCAGACTTAGAACCACGACAGTTGGCGCCCACCGTGGGGCAGGTGTCTTAGCGATTTGTTGGAGAAGTTGCAATTTTTTTGATCCCTATCAGCATGGTTTCAGGCAGAGGATTGACCGAGGGCCGTGAGATCCGTCTCGACATGCTCGTGTTCGTCACCGACGACTCCGCTTGGCTCCAAGAAGCTCCACTCGACGCCGAGGTGCTCCCCGTCCGCGGGGCAACACACTTTCGCGCGTGCGTCCGCGGCATCCTCCTGCGGCAGCCGTCGACTCAGTATCGGTCGGCTCTGGTGGGGTCTTCACTCCCTGCTGCCCGCCGGCACAAGCGTTCCGGTCGGTCGAGGCTCCAGCGGTGGGTGAGGCACGCGGTGGCTCGCCAATCGACCACCCCCAAGTCGCGGCAATCGAGCCCGACGAAACTCTCTACGGCCTGTTCGACTGGCTCCGTTGAGACTGCGTCCGAGTGCGACAACAGTGACCCCGCGGCGGAAGTCCTGATGGTCAATGGACCGCGCAGTACGCCTGGCTTCCCCCGCGAGGATGGTGGCGACGGCGGAGGCGATCCATCGCGTGCCCACGAGGAGTACCGCCCCGAGCACCTCTCTTCGTAGTAGAGGGAAGAGCTTCGCCGCCGCAACATGGATGCACTTCACACTCCTATCATTGGAGAAACACCCCAGGCCTGGGCCTTGGAGGAGGTGCGCCTGGCCAACTTGGCCACAAGGCCTTGTGAGCGTTTCTCCAGGTTTATCAACAGCTCCGACTACAGTTTTGCAATGGTGGGCACCACCAACGATCTAACAACGCTCATGGTTTCGGGCTTGGAATGCCCGAATCTTCTCAACATCCAGAACCACTACAAGGTCTGGGGCAGCGGAAAAAAAATCTGAACTCCTTGGTTGACCTCACCTCGGCCATCATCGACCCCTACTACATGAAGATGAAGAATGAGAGCAATAAGGACAAGAACGCCGAGCATAGTGTGTGGCAGGAGAGACTGGATGAACAACATGTCAAGTACGCGGCCATCGACGCGTACACAAGCTACGAGATGTATAGGTGGATCGTTGACATAAGGAACTGTCTTCTTCCTGACCCAGACGAGGGATCGAGGCACATGGCAGTGGCGGGAGCGTCACAAGAAGTAGATGACTGGACGATCGTTTCTCCTACTTTAGAATGCATGCAATTGTTTATTGAGGTGTGTGCGAATGATCTGTATAGTCACTTATGTAATTGGATGTTTATTTCAGTTATATATATTTATATATATACATGTTATTCTACTGTAGACAGAGCAAATCACACGTCTTATTAGCAGCAATCGTCTGTGTTATTATTGGTCTTCGCACACATTTGTGATTACAGACATGTTTGCCGCGTATCAGACACATCTTGTTCAGTTGAACTATTTCCATTGTGTTGCCTAATCACACACAGTTCATCGTAGTGAACTGTATGCTGTATACCGCACATGCCTTCATCTGGCTGCCCGTTTCTTTTGTTTCTCCTCATCCCAAACAGTTAATTGAGCTGAACCGTATGCCCTGCATCGCACACGCAACTAAAATCTGAACCGTGTTGGATGCATCCGTCATCGCAAACATTTCGCACCTTTTTTGACGGTTTTTTACACCACCGTTTGTGATGATGGCATCGCACACAGTTTTGTCGAAGGGTCTTTGATTGTAGTGTCACGTTTGGACCATCCTGCAGTAGTGAGGCCTTGCCTCAGCTTCATGTAACCCCTTGTACAAAGCCGGGGCAATGACCCCGTGCAAGAGAAAATAAAGAAGCGTTGTAGGGGGCCCCAACTAAGTTTGCATGCATGCATGAGCACACCAAGATCGTCGCATAAGCATTTCATGGGCATTTGCATATGCATATAGATAGGATTGCATCCTGCATTTATTCTCATCTACATGGAGTTGCAGGTTCCTGCCGTGAACTTGGCTTCAACAAAGGATGAGAAGATTGCACGTCACAGCGATCCCCGGCAAAGCCAAACAGATAAGTTTTACCTCTTGTCCATTAGTGTTCTGTAAGGCTATGACTTTGCATGAGAAAACCTTGCCTCTCTTTTGAAACTTAGGTGCTCCCATCCATGACTCGAACGTTGCTTCAGTTAGGATGGTCACAGTAGCCTTTGACAAAAAGGAGCCGGCGAGGGGCTGGCCCCTCTGTCTGTTCCCCGGCAGACGTAGCTCTCCAGCAGACAAAGAGGGTGTCGGAGGATATCTTGCCGGGGAAAACTCGTTTATTTTTATTAAAGAGGCACTCCACCTCTGCATGGGCATAGACATGCACGGGTTCCTGGCAAGGTTCATCTTTTTCATTCATATCCTAATATAGGTACAAGTATTACAGAACACAAAGATGGACTCGAGAGATTACATTACTTGAATTAAAATTTGGCAGTTGCCTATAAGTTTAAGATTGAAAAAAGATAAGTGCCCCGTAAACTCCTCTCCCTGTCCTTCTTATCCCCGGTATTGCGGTTTTGAAGAGAAAAGGACGGGCGCCGCGACAGCACAATGCCACCCCGATCCTTATCAGGAGCTGGCAACCCCAGCCTGACAAGGTCGGGAGTGGCGAGGCTGCGAAAGAGGAAGACATGCGGAGCACCTCAACGGCCCCCTAGTCAACATCCCCAGAACTGAAAGGGGGGCTCCAGCACAGGCGTCAGTAGAGGAAGGCACCAGAGCCCAGCCAAAAGGCCCCAAAAGAAGCGGAAGCACCAGGGGGGCGAACTTTTTCCCGGCAGCCGGAAGAAATGATGATTACGGTGGCGGAAAAAGGGGGAAGAGCCAGGCGGACGGGCAGCAGGCCCACGGTACAAGACGAATACGTCGATGCGGTCGTGCTCCTACTGGATGACCTGCCTCCCGTCTTCTCCTTTTCCCTAGGCTTTATCTCCATCCACACTGTCTCGGAGGAAGGCCGAAGCTCCTGTCCAGCACCCTGATGAGGAGTAGGGTAATAGGCCTGACCTATACGTCCTACCTAAGGTCCTTGTCCTAGAAGCAAAGAAGTTCAAGAGCAAATGGAGAGGGCTGAACAAAGGTGTCGAGTGCAATCCAGTCGACCTACCATTCACTCGGTGATCCCTCCTTATTTTGGTCACTCGGCCACTCAACTGCTCGATGTGCAGGAGACCTAATGCCCCTCCGCGCAGCAACAGTCGGGCGTTTACTCGTAGACTTAATGATCATTTATAGCACTTTATTATTGACGTTACCTGTAACGCTCTCACTTTATGCACATTGAATCCTGTGTAACGGAGGGGAGTTGGGGTCCTGGCGCACTCTATATAAGCCACCCCTTCCTCTGAGACAAGGGTTCGCACCCCCTGTAACACACACGCATATAATCCAGTCGACCGCCTCCGGGCTCCGAGACGTAGGGCTGTTACTTCCTCCAAGAAGGGCCTGAACTCATAAAACTCGTGCGTCCAGCTTCTCCAAAGCTAGGATCTTGCCTCTACATCCCTACGCCCCATTCTACTGTCAGACTTAGAACCACGACAGTTGGCGCCCACCGTGGGGCAGGTGTCTTAGCGATTTGTTGGAGAAGTTGCAATTTTTTTGATCCCTATCAGCATGGTTTCAGGCAGAGGATTGACCGAGGGCCGTGAGATCCGTCTCGACATGCTCGTGTTCGTCACCGACGACTCCGCTTGGCTCCAAGAAGCTCCACTCGACGCCGAGGTGCTCCCCGTCCGCGGGGCAACACACTTTCGCGCGTGCGTCCGCGGCATCCTCCTGCGGCAGCCGTCGACTCAGTATCGGTCGGCTCTGGTGGGGTCTTCACTCCCTGCTGCCCGCCGGCACAAGCGTTCCGGTCGGTCGAGGCTCCAGCGGTGGGTGAGGCACGCGGTGGCTCGCCAATCGACCACCCCCAAGTCGCGGCAATCGAGCCCGACGAAACCCTCTACGGCCTGTTCGACTGGCTCCGTTGAGACTGCGTCCGAGTGCGACAACAGTGACCCCGCGGCGGAAGTCCTGATGGTCAATGGACCGCGCAGTACGCCTGGCTTCCCCCGCGAGGATGGTGGCGACGGCGGAGGCGATCCATCGCGTGCCCACGAGGAGTACCGCCCCGAGCACCTCTCTTCGTAGTAGAGGGAAGAGCTTCGCCGCCGCAACATGGATGCACTTCACACTACTATCATTGGAGAAACACCCCAGGCCTGGGCCTTGGAGGAGGTGCGCCTGGCCAACTTGGCCACAAGGCCTTGTGAGCGTTTCTCCAGGTTTATCAACAGCTCCGACTACAGTTTTGCTATGGTGGGCACCACCAACGATCTAACAACGCTCATGGTTTCGGGCTTGGAATGCCCGAATCTTCTCAACATCCAGAACCACTACAAGGTCTGGGGCAGCGGAAAAAAAATCTGAACTCCTTGGTTGACCTCACCTCGGCCATCATCGACCCCTACTACATGAAGATGAAGAATGAGAGCAATAAGGACAAGAACGCCGAGCATAGTGTGTGGCAGGAGAGACTGGATGAACAACATGTCAAGTACGCGGCCATCGACGCGTACACAAGCTACGAGATGTATAGGTGGATCGTTGACATAAGGAACTGTCTTCTTCCTGACCCAGACGAGGGATCGAGGCACATGGCAGTGGCGGGAGCGTCACAAGAAGTAGATGACTGGACGATCGTTTCTCCTACTTTAGAATGCATGCAATTGTTTATTGAGGTGTGTGCGAATGATCTGTATAGTCACTTATGTAATTGGATGTTTATTTCAGTTATATATATTTATATATATACATGTTATTCTACTGTAGACAGAGCAAATCACACGTCTTATTAGCAGCAATCGTCTGTGTTATTATTGGTCTTCGCACACATTTGTGATTACAGACCTGTTTGCCGCGTATCAGACACATCTTGTTCAGTTGAACCGTTTCCATTGTGTTGCCTAATCACACACAGTTCATCGTAGTGAACTGTATGCTGTATACCGCACATGCCTTCATCTGGCTGCCCGTTTCTTTTGTTTCACCTCATCCCAAACAGTTAATTGAGCTGAACCGTATGCCCTGCATCGCACACGCAACTAAAATCTGAACCGTGTTGGATGCATCCGTCATCGCAAACATTTCGCACCTTTTTTGACGGTTTTTTTACACCACCGTTTGTGATGATGGCATCGCACACAGTTTTGTCGAAGGGTCTTTGATTGTAGTGTCACGTTTGGACCATCCTGCAGTAGTGAGGCCTTGCCTCAGCTTCATGTAACCCCTTGTACAAAGCCGGGGCAATGACCCCGTGCAAGAGAAAATAAAGAAGCGTTGTAGGGGGCCCCAACTAAGTTTGCATGCATGCATGAGCACACCAAGATCGTCGCATAAGCATTTCATGGGCATTTGCATATGCATATAGATAGGATTGCATCCTGCATTTATTCTCATCTACATGGAGTTGCAGGTTCCTGCCGTGAACTTGGCTTCAACAAAGGATGAGAAGATTGCACGTCACAGCGATCCCCGGCAAAGCCAAACAGATAAGTTTTACCTCTTGTCCATTAGTGTTCTGTAAGGCTATGACTTTGCATGAGAAAACCTTGCCTCTCTTTTGAAACTTAGGTGCTCCCATCCATGACTCGAACGTTGCTTCAGTTAGGATGGTCACAGTAGCCTTTGACAAAAAGGAGCCGGCGAGGGGCTGGCCCCTCTGTCTGTTCCCCGGCAGACGTAGCTCTCCAGCAGACAAAGAGGGTGTCGGAGGATATCTTGCCGGGGAAAACTCGTTTATTTTTATTAAAGAGGCACTCCACCTCTGCATGGGCATAGACATGCACGGGTTCCTGGCAAGGTTCATCTTTTTCATTCATATCCTAATATAGGTACAAGTATTACAGAACACAAAGATGGACTCGAGAGATTACATTACTTGAATTAAAATTTGGCAGTTGCCTATAAGTTTAAGATTGAAAAAAGATAAGTGCCCCGTAAACTCCTCTCCCTGTCCTTCTTATCCCCGGTATTGCGGTTTTGAAGAGAAAAGGACGGGCGCCGCTACAGCACAATGCCACCCAGATCCTTATCAGGAGCTGGCAACCCCAGCCTGACAAGGTCGGGAGTGACGAGGCTGCGAAAGAGGAAGACATGCGGAGCACCTCAACGGCCCCCTAGTCACCATCCCCAGAACTGAAAGGGGGGCTCCAGCATAGGCATCAGTAGAGGAAGGCACCAGAGCCCAGCCAAAAGCCCCCAAAAGAAGCGGAAGCACCAGGGGGGCGAACTTTTTCCCGGCAGCCGGAAGAAATGATGATTACGGTGGCGGAAAAAGGGGGAAGATCCAGGCGGACGGGCAGCAGGCCCACGGTACAAGACGAATACGTCGATGCGGTCGTGCTCCTACTGGATGACCTGCCTCCCGTCTTCTCCTTTTCCCTAGGCTTTATCTCCATCCACACTGTCTCGGAGGAAGGCCGAAGCTCCAGTCCAGCACCCTGATGAGGAGTAGGGTAATAGGCCTGACCTATACGTCCTACCTAAGGTCCTTGTCCTAGAAGCAAAGAAGTTCAAGAGCAAATGGAGAGGGCTGGACAAAGGTGTCGAGTGCAATCCACTCGACCTACCATTCACTCGGTGATCCCTCCTTATTTTGGTCACTCGGCCACTCAACTGCTCGACGTGCAGGAGACCTAATGCCACTCCGCGCAGCAACAGTCGGGCGTTTACTCGTAGACTTAATGATCATTTATAGCACTTTATTATTGACGTTACCTGTAATGCTCTCACTTTATGCACATTGAATCCTGTGTAACGGAGGGGAGTTGGGGTCCTGGCGCACTCTATATAAGCCACCCCTTCCTCTGAGACAAGGGTTCGCACCCCCTGTAACACACACGCATATAATCCAGTCGACCGCCTCCGGGCTCCGAGACGTAGGGCTGTTACTTCCTCCAAGAAGGGCCTGAACTCATAAAACTCGTGCGTCCAGCTTCTCCAAAGCTAGGATCTTGCCTCTACATCCCTACGCCCCATTCTACTGTCAGACTTAGAACCACGACAGTTGGCGCCCACCGTGGGGCAGGTGTCTTAGCGATTTGTTGGAGAAGTTGCAATTTTTTTGATCCCTATCAGCATGGTTTCAGGCAGAGGATTGACCGAGGGCCGTGAGATCCGTCTCGACATGCTCGTGTTCGTCACCGACGACTCCGCTTGGCTCCAAGAAGCTCCACTCGACGCCGAGGTGCTCCCCGTCCGCGGGGCAACACACTTTCGCGCGTGCGTCCGCGGCATCCTCCTGCGGCAGCCGTCGACTCAGTATCGGTCGGCTCTGGTGGGGTCTTCACTCCCTGCTGCCCGCCGGCACAAGCGTTCCGGTCGGTCGAGGCTCCAGCGGTGGGTGAGGCACGCGGTGGCTCGCCAATCGACCACCCCCAAGTCGCGGCAATCGAGCCCGACGAAACTCTCTACGGCCTGTTCGACTGGCTCCGTTGAGACTGCGTCCGAGTGCGACAACAGTGACCCCGCGGCGGAAGTCCTGATGGTCAATGGACCGCGCAGTACGCCTGGCTTCCCCCGCGAGGATGGTGGCGACGGCGGAGGCGATCCATCGCGTGCCCACGAGGAGTACCGCCCCGAGCACCTCTCTTCGTAGTAGAGGGAAGAGCTCCGCCGCCGCAACATGGATGCACTTCACACTCCTATCATTGGAGAAACACCCCAGGCCTGGGCCTTGGAGGAGGTGCGCCTGGCCAACTTGGCCACAAGGCCTTGTGAGCGTTTCTCCAGGTTTATCAACAGCTCCGACTACAGTTTTGCTATGGTGGGCACCACCAACGATCTAACAACGCTCATGGTTTCGGGCTTGGAATGCCCGAATCTTCTCAACATCCAGAACCACTACAAGGTCTGGGGCAGCAGAAAAAAAATCTGAACTCCTTGGTTGACCTCACCTCGGCCATCATCGACCCCTACTACATGAAGATGAAGAATGAGAGCAATAAGGACAAGAACGCCGAGCATAGTGTGTGGCAGGAGAGACTGGATGAACAACATGTCAAGTACGCGGCCATCGACGCGTACACAAGCTACGAGATGTATAGGTGGATCGTTGACATAAGGAACTGTCTTCTTCCTGACCCAGACGAGGGATCGAGGCACATGGCAGTGGCGGGAGCGTCACAAGAAGTAGATGACTGGACGATCGTTTCTCCTACTTTAGAATGCATGCAATTGTTTATTGAGGTGTGTGCGAATGATCTGTATAGTCACATATGTAATTGGATGTTTATTTCAGTTATATATATTTATATATATACATGTTATTCTACTGTAGACAGAGCAAATCACACGTCTTATTAGCAGCAATCGTCTGTGTTATTATTGGTCTTCGCACACATTTGTGATTACAGACCTGTTTGCCGCGTATCAGACACATCTTGTTCAGTTGAACCGTTTCCATTGTGTTGCCTAATCACACACAGTTCATCGTAGTGAACTGTATGCTGTATACCGCACATGCCTTCATCTGGCTGCCCGTTTCTTTTGTTTCTCCTCATCCCAAACAGTTAATTGAGCTGAACCGTATGCCCTGCATCGCACACGCAACTAAAATCTGAACCGTGTTGGATGCATCCGTCATCGCAAACATTTCGCACCTTTTTTGACGGTTTTTTTACACCACCGTTTGTGATGATGGCATCGCACACAGTTTTGTCGAAGGGTCTTTGATTGTAGTGTCACGTTTGGACCATCCTGCAGTAGTGAGGCCTTGCCTCAGCTTCATGTAACCCCTTGTACAAAGCCGGGGCAATGACCCCGTGCAAGGGAAAATAAAGAAGCATTGTAGGGGGCCCCAACTAAGTTTGCATGCATGCATGAGCACACCAAGTTCGTCGCATAAGCATTTCATGGGCATTTGCATATGCATATAGATAGGATTGCATCCTGCATTTATTCTCATCTACATGGAGTTGCAGGTTCCTGCCGTGAACTTGGCTTCAACAAAGGATGAGAAGATTGCACGTCACAGCGATCCCCGACAAAGCCAAACAGATAAGTTTTACCTCTTGTCCATTAGTGTTCTGTAAGGCTATGACTTTGCATGAGAAAACCTTGCCTCTCTTTTGAAACTTAGGTGCTCCCATCCATGACTCGAACGTTGCTTCAGTTAGGATGGTCACAGTAGCCTTTGACAAAAAGGAGCCGGCGAGGGGCTGGCCCCTCTGTCTGTTCCCCGGCAGACGTAGCTCTCCAGCAGACAAAGAGGGTGTCGGAGGATATCTTGCCGGGGAAAACTCGTTTATTTTTATTAAAGAGGCACTCCACCTCTGCATGGGCATAGACATGCACGGGTTCCTGGCAAGGTTCATCTTTTTCATTCATATCCTAATATAGGTACAAGTATTACAGAACACAAAGATGGACTCGAGAGATTACATTACTTGAATTAAAATTTGGCAGTTGCCTATAAGTTTAAGATTGAAAAAAGATAAGTGCCCCGTAAACTCCTCTCCCTGTCCTTCTTATCCCCGGTATTGCGGTTTTGAAGAGAAAAGGACGGGCGCCGCGATAGCACAATGCCACCCCGATCCTTGTCAGGAGCTGGCAACCCCAGCCTGACAAGGTCGGGAGTGGCGAGGCTGCGAAAGAGGAAGACATGCGGAGCACCTCAACGGCCCCCTAGTCACCATCCCCAGAACTGAAAGGGGGGCTCCAGCACAGGCATCAGTAGAGGAAGGCACCAGAGCCCAGCCAAAAGGCCCCAAAAGAAGCGGAAGCACCAGGGGGGCGAACTTTTTCCCGGCAGCCGGAAGAAATGATGATTAAGGTGGCGGAAAAAGGGGGAAGAGCCAGGCGGACGGGCAGCAGGCCGACGGTACAAGACGAATACGTCGATGCGGTCGTGCTCCTACTGGATGACCTGCCTCCCGTCTTCTCCTTTTCCCTAGGCTTTATCTCCATCCACACTGTCCCGGAGGAAGGCCGAAGCTCCAGTCCAGCACCCTGAGGAGGAGTAGGGTAATAGGCCTGACCTATACGTCCTACCTAAGGTCCTTGTCCTAGAAGCAAAGAAGTTCAAGAGCAAATGGAGAGGGCTGAACAAAGGTGTCGAGTGCAATCCACTCGACCTACCATTCACTCGGTGATCCCTCCTTATTTTGGTCACTCGGCCACTCAACTGCTCGACGTGCAGGAGACCTAATGCCACTCCGCGCAGCAACAGTCGGGCGTTTACTCGTAGACTTAATGATCATTTATAGCACTTTATTATTGACGTTACCTGTAACGCTCTCACTTTATGCACATTGAATCCTGTGTAACGGAGGGGAGTTGGGGTCCTGGCGCACTCTATATAAGCCACCCCTTCCTCTGAGACAAGGGTTCGCACCCCCTGTAACACACACGCATATAATCCAGTCAACCGCATCAGGGCTCTGAGACGTAGGGCTGTTACTTCCTCCAAGAAGGGCCTGAACTCATAAAACTCGTGCGTCCAGCTTCTCCAAAGCTAGGATCTTGCCTCTACATCCCTATGCCCCATTCTACTGTCAGACTTAGAACCACGACAGTTGGCGCCCACTGTGGGGCAGGTGTCTTAGCGATTTGTTGGAGAAGTTGCAATTTTTTTATCCCTATCAGCATGGTTTCAGGCAGAGGATTGACCGAGGGCCGTGAGATCCGTCTCGGCGTGCTCGTGTTCGTCACCGACGACTCCGCTTGGCTCCAAGAAGCTCCACTCGACGCCGAGGTGCTCCCCGTCCGCGGGGCAACACACTTTCGCGCGTGCGTCCGCGGCATCCTCCTGCGGCAGCCGTCGACTCAGTACCGGTCGGCTCTGGTGGGGTCTTCACTCCCTGCTGCCCGCCGGCACAAGCGTTCCGGTCGGTCGAGGCTCCAGCGGTGGATGAGGCACGCGGTGGCTCGCCAATCGACCACCCCCAAGTCGCGGCAATCGAGCCCGACGAAACTCTCTACGGCCTGTTCGACTGGCTCCGTTGAGACTGCGTCCGAGTGCGACAACAGTGACCCCGCGGCGGAAGTCCTGATGGTCAACGGACCGCGCAGTACGCCTGGCTTCCCCCGCGAGGATGGTGGCGACGGCGGAGGCGATCCATCGCGTGCCCACGAGGAGTACCGCCCCGAGCACCTCTCTTCGTAGTAGAGGGAAGAGCTTCGCCGCCGCAACATGGATGCACTTCACACTCCTATCATTGGAGAAACACCCCAGGCCAGGGCCTTGGAGGAGGTGCGCCTGGCCAACTTGGACACAAGGCGTTGTGAGCGTTTCTCTAGGTTTATCAACAGCTCCGACTACAGTTTTGCTATGGTGGGCACCACCAACGATCTAACAACGCTCATGGTTTCGGGCTTGGAATGCCCGAATCTTGTCAACATCCAGAACCACTACAAGGTCTGGGGCAGCGGAAAAAAAACTGAACTCCTTGGTTGACCTCACCTCGGCCATCATCGACCCCTACTACATGAAGATGAAGAATGAGAGCAATAAGGACAAGAACGCCGAGCATAGTGTGTGGCAGGAGAGACTGGATGAACAACATGTCAAGTACACGGCCATCGACGCGTACACAAGCTAAGATATGTATAGGTGGATCGTTGACATAAGGAACTGTCTTCTTCCTGACCCAGACGAGGGATCGAGGCACATGGCAGTGGCGGGAGCGTCACAAGAAGTAGATGACTGGACGATCGTTTCTCCTACTTTAGAATGCATGCAATTGTTTATTGAGGTGTGTGCGAATGATCTGTATAGTCACTTATGTAATTGGATGTTTATTTCAGTTATATATATTTATATATATACATGTTATTCTACTGTAGACAGAGCAAATCACACGGCTTATTAGCAGCAATCGTCTGTGTTATTATTGGTCTTCGCACACATTTGTGATTATAGACCTGTTTGCCGCGTATCAGACACATCTTGTTCAGTTGAACCGTTTCCATTGTGTTGCCTAATCACACACAGTTCATCGTAGTGAACTGTATGCTGTATACCGCACATGCCTTCATCTGGCTGCCCGTTTCTTTTGTTTCTCCTCATCCCAAACAGTTAATTGAGCTGAACCGTATGCCCTGCATCGCACACGCAACTAAAATCTGAACCGTGTTGGATGCATCCGTCATCGCAAACATTTCGCACCTTTTTTGACGGTTTTTTTACACCACCGTTTGTGATGATGGCATCGCACACAGTTTTGTCGAAGGGTCTTTGATTGTAGTGTCACGTTTGGACCATCCTGCAGTAGTGAGGCCTTGCCTCAGCTTCATGTAACCCCTTGTACAAAGCCGGGGCAATGACCCCGTGCAAGAGAAAATAAAGAAGCGTTGTAGGGGGCCCCAACTAAGTTTGCATGCATGCATGAGCACACCAAGATCGTCGCATAAGCATTTCATGGGCATTTGCATATGCATATAGATAGGATTGCATCCTGCATTTATTCTCATCTACATGGAGTTGCAGGTTCCTGCCGTGAACTTGGCTTCAACAAAGGATGAGAAGATTGCACGTCACAGCGATCCCCGGCAAAGCCAAACAGATAAGTTTTACCTCTTGTCCATTAGTGTTCTGTAAGGCTATGACTTTGCATGAGAAAACCTTGCCTCTCTTTTGAAACTTAGGTGCTCCCATCCATGACTCGAACGTTGCTTCAGTTAGGATGGTCACAGTAGCCTTTGACAAAAAGGAGCCGGCGAGGGGCTGGCCCCTCTGTCTGTTCCCCGGCAGACGTAGCTCTCCAGCAGACAAAGAGGGTGTCGGAGGATATCTTGCCGGGGAAAACTCGTTTATTTTTATTAAAGAGGCACTCCACCTCTGCATGGGCATAGACATGCACGGGTTCCTGGCAAGGTTCATCTTTTTCATTCATATCCTAATATAGGTACAAGTATTACAGAACACAAAGATGGACTCGAGAGATTACATTACTTGAATTAAAATTTGGCAGTTGCCTATAAGTTTAAGATTGAAAAAAGATAAGTGCCCCGTAAAGTCCTCTCCCTGTCCTTCTTATCTCCGGTATTGCGGTTTTGAAGAGAAAAGGACGGGCGCCGCGACAGCACAATGCCACCCCGATCCTTGTCAGGAGTTGGCAACCCCAGCCTGACAAGGTCGGGAGTGGCGAGGCTGCGAAAGAGGAAGACATGCGGAGCACCTCAACGGCCCCCTAGTCACCATTCCCAGAACTGAAAGGGGGGCTCCAGCACAGGCATCAGTAGAGGAAGGCACCAGAGCCCAGCCAAAAGGCCCCAAAAGAAGCGGAAGCACCAGGGAGGCGAACTTTTTCCCGGCAGCTGGAAGAAATGATGATTACGGTGGCGGAAAAAGGGGGAAGAGCCAGGCGGACGGGCAGCAGGCCGACGGTACAAGACGAATACGTCGATGCGGTCGTGCTCCTACTGGATGACCTGCCTCCCGTCTTCTCCTTTTCCCTAGGCTTTATCTCCATCCACACTGTCCCGGAGGAAGGCCGAAGCTCCAGTCCAGCACCCTGATGAGGAGTAGGGTAATAGGCCTGACCTATACGTCCTACCTAAGGTTCTTGTCCTAGAAGCAAAGAAGTTCAAGAGCAAATGGAGAGGGCTGAACAAAGGTGTCGAGTGCAATCCACTCGACCTACCATTCACTCGGTGATCCCTCCTTATTTTGGTCACTCGGCCACTCAACTGCTCGACGTGCAGGAGACCTAAAGCCACTCCGCGCAGCAACAGTCGGGCGTTTACTCGTAGACTTAATGATCATTTATAGCACTTTATTATTGACGTTACCTGTAACGCTCTCACTTTATGCACATTGAATCATGTGTAACGGAGGGGAGTTGGGGTCCTGGCGCACTCTATATAAGCCACCCCCTCCTCTGAGACAAGGGTTCGCACCCCCTGAAACACACACGCATATAATCCAGTCGACCGCCTCCGGGCTCCGAGACGTAGGGCTGTTACTTCCTCCAAGAAGGGCCTGAACTCATAAAACTCGTGCGTCCAGCTTCTCCAAAGCTAGGATCTTGCCTCTACATCCCTACGCCCCATTCTACTGTCAGACTTAGAACCACGACAGTTGGCGCCCACCATGGGGCAAGTGTCTTAGCGATTTGTTGGAGAAGTTGCAATTTTTTTGATCCCTATCAGCATGGTTTTAGGCAGAGGATTGACCGAGGACCGTGAGATCCGTCTCGGCATGCTCGTGTTTATCACCGATGACTCCGCTTGGCTCCAAGAAGCTCCACTCGACGCCGAGGTGCTCCCCGTCCGCGGGGCAACACACTTTCGCGCGTGCGTCCGTGGCATCCTCCTGCGGCAGCCGTCGACTCAGTATCGGTCGGCTCTGGTGGGGTCTTCACTCCCTGCTGCCCGCTGGCACAAGCGTTCCGGTCGGTCGAGGCTCCAGCGGTGGGTGAGGCACGCGGTGGCTCGCCAATCGACCACCCCCAAGTCGCGGCAATCGAGCCCGACGAAACTCTCTACGGCCTGTTCGACTGGCTCCGTTGAGACTGCGTCCGAGTGCGACAACAGTGACCCCGCGGCGGAAGTCCTGATGGTCAACGGACCGCGCAGTATGCCTAGCTTCCCCCGCGAGGATGGTGGCGACGGCGGAGGCGATCCATCGCGTGCCCACGAGGAGTACCGCCCCGAGCACCTCTCTTCGTAGTAGAGGGAAGAGCTTCGCCGCCGCAACATGGATGCACTTCACACTCCTATCATTGGAGAAACACCACAGGCCTGGATCTTGGAGGAGGTGCGCCTGGCCAACTTGGCTGAGCGCAATCGACTGGAGAACCTCCAGCACGCACTCGACGAGCGTGCTCGGCAGCGGATTCCTGAGTCCAGTGGACGACAACTTTTTCCGCCTCCAACTCAGGTATACCGAACTCCGATTCAGAATCTCACAGCTGCAGCCCGAATAGCAGAGTCGATTCAGCCCTCCCAGTCAGAGGCAGGCAGAGGTTTGATGCAGATCAGGGCTTCACTCCGGGCAGCAGGGGAACAAAACACAGCAGTATCTCAGTCGCGGAATAGGATCCATAGTAGATCCGTGGTAGCAGACACAGTCCAGTCGGCTCACAGTCCAAGATCGCCCCCCAGTCCAGTTGGCTCCAAGAAGCTCCACTCGACGCTGAGGTGCTCCCCGACCAACGAGATCAGTACAGAAATCATGAGCAGTATGATCACCGACTCGACCACGATGATCGTCGTCGAGTGCCCACGCCTCCCCCAAGGACTGGGTCATACGTGCCTCGGCAACACGATGACAGACGCCCTCACAGTGGTGGGCGAAGGATTCCAGTCAACCCCCGAGAGCCGGGCTTTGATGCGAGATCTATTCTCGTTCAAGGTCTGGTTGACAGGAACAGAGCGCATAGAGAAGGCCATGACAGAGATTACCCGACTGGTAGCAGAGTGCATGTTTCAGGCCTCGAGTGTTTCAGCAGAGCCATCAGGGCTACAGTGATTCCTCCCAACTTCAGGTTGGCGACTGGAGTCAGCAAGTTCACTGGTGAGTCCAAGCCTGACACTTGGCTTGAGGACTATCGAGTGGCTGTTCAGATTGGTGGCGGCAACGGTGAAGTGGCCATGAAACACCTTCCTTTGATGTTGGAAGGCTCGGCCAGGGCGTGGTTGAATCAGTTAGCACCGGGCAGCATATATAGTTGGGAGGAACTCGCCCGAGTGTTTGTTAGGACCTTTGAAGGTACATGCAAACGGCCGGCAGGGTTAACATAGTTGCAGTCCTGTGTGCAGAAACCGAATGAAACCTTGAGAGACTATATCCAGAGATGGATCACATTGCACCACACGGTGGAGAATGTGTCTGATCACCAAGCAGTTTGTGCCTTCAAGGAAGGCCTCAAGTATCGAGAATTGAATCTGAAGTTCGGTCGGACCGGAGATATGTCTCTGATTCGAATGATGGAAATTGCCACCAAGTATGCTAATGGTGAAGAGGAGGATCGGCTCCGGAGTGGCAAGCACAAAACAGTCGCCCACGAAACTGGGGGAGGGAACTCCAGTCGGAAGCAGAAGTGCAAAGCCGAGCCAGCTGCTCCCGTAGAAGCCTTAGCCGTGACTCAAGGAAAGTTCAAGGGGAAGCCCAAAGGGCCATGGAACCCCAAGAAAGTAAAAGATCAAGATGGAAATGATGTGTTGGATTTACCATGCCACATTCACACCAAAAAAGATCAGGAGGGTAATCTCATTTACCCGAAACATACCACTCGACAATGTCGGCTCCTAATCCAGCAGTTTTGAGAGGAACAGCCCAAAGAAAAGGAGAAAGAATCGGACAAAGTTGAGGATAAGGATGAGGACCATGATGGTTACCCACACGTCAATTCCACTCTGATGATTTTTGCTGATGTTGAGAGCAAGAGTCGACTGAAAGTCATCAACAGAGAAGTGAACATGGTTGCTCCGGTGAAGCCCAGTTACTTGAAGTGGTCCCAGACTGCCATTACATTTGACCAGTCTGATCACCCGACACACATAGCCACCCCTGGGAGGCAAGCGTTGGTGGTCGACCCAGTCGTCGAAGGCACTCGGTTGACTAAGGTTCTGATGGATGGTGGCAGTGGTCTGAATATACTGTATGCGGAGACTTTGAAAGGAATGGGCATTCCGATGTCCAGACTCAGTGAAAGCAATATGAGTTTCCATGGGGTTATTCCTGGCAAGAAGGCTGAGTCACTCGGCGACATCGCCCTCGATGTGGTTTTCGCTAATTCCAAGAATTACTGCAAAGAAAAGTTGACGTTTGAAGTCGTCGATTTCCAGAGTGCTTATCATGCTATTCTGGGTAGGCCAGCTTATGCACGTTTCATGGCTCGACCATGTTACGTTTACCTCAAATTAAAGATGCCTGGCCCTAAAGGAGTGATCACTATCACTGGCAATCGGAAAAAGGCAGAAGAGTGCTTCCAGAAGGGCTCAAAGATCGCCGATGCGCAAATGGCAGTAGTGGAATAGCAGGAGTATCAAAAAAATGCAGATCCGAGTGATTTGTTGCGAGCTAATAAGCCAACCACGGATTCAGCGTTTCAGTCGTCTGGTGAAACGAAGCCGATTCATATTCACCCGACCGATCCCAATGCTGCTCCGACTCACATTTCGCAACACTCGACTCCAAATAGGAAGAAGCGCTCATCCAGTTCCTCCGTGAGAACTGGGACATCTTTGCATGGAAGCCTTCTGACACGCCGGGTGTTCCCAGGGGGCTGGCTGAGCACCGTCTACGAGTCGACCCAAATTTGAAACCGGTCAAAGAACATCTTCGACGGTCCACCGTGCAGAAGAGAAAAGCAATCGGTGAAGAAGTGGCTCGGCTCCTTGCAGCTAAGTTTATCCAAGAGATTTACCACTCCGAGTGGTTAGCCAATGTTGTCATGGTCCCCAAGAAGGAAGAATCACTTCGCATGTGCATTGACTTCAAGCATATCAATCGGGCCTGCCCGAAAGATCACTTTCCTCTCCCCCGCATCGATCAAATAGTCGACTTGACTGCAGGGTGTGAGCGCTTGTCCTTTCTGGATGATTATTCCGGGTATCATCAGATCCGACTGTATGGACCCGATGAGATAAAAACAGCTTTCATCACTCCATTTGGGTGCTTTTGTTATGTCACCATGCTGTTCGGCTTGAAGAATGCCGGAGCCACATTCATGAGGATGACTCAGAAGTGTTTACTCACTCAAATCAGTCGGAATGTGGAAGCATACAAGGATGACATTGTGGTCAAGTCACGTAAAGGTTCCGACCTGTTGGCTGACCTTGCTGAAACTTTTGCCAACATCAGAAGGTATGATATCAAGCTTAATCCATCAAAGTGCACATTCGGAGTTCCTGGCAGAAAATTACTCGGTTTCCTCATTTCTGAATGGGGGATCGACGCTAACCCAGAGAAAGTTGGTGCCATTCTCCGAATGAAACGCCCTGTGCGTGTGCACGATGTCCAGAAGCTTACAGGTTGTTTGGCCGCCTTGAGTCGATTCATTTCTCACCCCGGTGAAAAGGCATTGCCTCTTTACCGACTAATGAAGAAGTCTGATAAGTTCGAGTGGACTCCTGAAGCTGATGCAGCATTTGCAGAGCTCAAAGCCCTGCGTTCCACCCAGCCGGTGCTTGCTGCCCCAATCAGCAAAGAGCCTTTACTGCTTTACATTGCTGCCACTAGACAAGTTGTCAGTACGGTACTTACGATCGAGCGGGAAGAGGAAAGAAAAGCCTATACACTACAACAAAACCCCCCCTTCAGCAACGCATCAATGCGTTGTTGTATGTCCATATATGTGTTGCTAAGGTCTACACCAACGGATTAATATACGTTGCCGTTGGTGGCGTTGGAAGGGTCTACAACAACATATATGCATGCGTTGGTAAACTGCATGTAGAAGCGTTGGTAGATAGCAACATATAGAGCTAGAGCCCAACAACGTTTCATATGCGTTGGTGGCGACAATGGACAAATAAAACAGATCACTGCTTCATATGAATTGTTGGCGACCATGGACGAACGTATTTTTAAACGGACATAACAGATCAGTAGCCCAATTCTGGACCTTGCAATGTTGACAGTTGGAGGCACAATATAATAAACAGAAAGATCTCATATATTAAATTGACTATTGTGCATTACAAATAACATGATCCAAAGATTACAAGAGGTGAAACTGTCTATCAGTAGCCCCGTTCTTGACCTTGCAATCAACTATAATGTTTGAAACATTGACCCTAAAAATGTCATTCTAATTTATTTTATCCTGATATGACATTCTTATTATCTCGTACTAGCCCCATTCTTAACCTTGCAATAACCATCTGAGCCATGCATCGTCAATTTATCTTCGTGGTCTACAACAACAACAAAAACAACAATAATATGAGACGAGCAACTTACATGAGAGAAATCAGGTTATCATAGAAATATAATTTAAAGGAGCACCCTACAAATGTGATTTATCGAGACATAGACTTATCTATAGACAAGGGGATAATTAATAATCTAAATACAAAACGAAAATCCAACATGAATTTATCAATAACATCTTAGATTATGATATTTATATCCATGTACTAATTAATTTTGCATCTTGCATCAACTCAAAACTATATGAACTATTAATACATGTTTTTAGTGTTCCAGTCTATTTTCTCTAAAAAAATACCAAAATTCAGATGTGGAAACTGCATATACTTGCAATGTCAGTATCATCACTCTGTAAAATAATAATAATAATAATAATAATAATAATAATAATAATAATAATAATAATAATAATAATAATACATGCTAGCAAAAGGGCCATCACTATGCTATGGAGTACAAACACACAGACTTCAAGTCACCCATTCTTTGTAAACTGAGGGCATTCTATTTATTTTAATTGCCTTGCACATGTTTTGAATATCCATGGCTTGTTAGAAGCTGCATATTACTCAGAGCAGCTTTGACCAATCAGATGTGGTTGTTCATTGTGAACAACCATCAGCTTGCATATACTACTAAAAATTATATTATATTAAAAATGAGATGAATTTAGCAACTAACTAAATGACAAGTAGCTAACTAATAATATTGAATATACTGAATTGATTATTTCCATTTTTGAGAGGTCTCTACACTAGCTAGCTTTGCGTTAGATTGCTCCCGTACTACTCTTGCTTGTGATGATTTATTAGTCATGCATGTTATGGTGTATTAGGAGAAATCTAAGTGCAACAACTTGAAAATCTTTAAATATTCTACATCACACAAGAGATCGTAATTACTGAGATTCACCAAGTCATAGATTAGAATTCCTGATCCATAAATAAAATTCTCACAACCTGCAGAAGCAACAACACGAGAAAAAAATTCATCATCAGATTTGGGACAGCTGGAGTTATCAACTCATGCATAGAAAGAATACATGCATAATGAACTAAGAAACACAGGAGGGCACGAGAACTACGAACTATCTAACCCACTTCTGCTCATCATGACGCCAACCCGAAGGCCATGACTTGATCTTGAAGGGATGTAGGATCTAAGTAATATAGAAAAGTGCACCCTAATTATATACAAGAAAGGACATATAAAAATAATAATTCATTAGCAGCTGGGAAAGAAGAGTCTACCAGACTGAGCCACCATAGGAAGTCTGGTTTCTACATGGGGTTTGGCTTAAACTTAACTGGTTGTTTCATGGCTTATAGAGTAGCATTATGTATAATGTCAAATAACTTTCATGTTCCAAGTTCAGCTGGTGACATCATGACCCACATTCCTAACTAAACTGGAACCCCAAACAGATCACAATGTTAAATGTAAGTGAAATGGAACAATCATGTAGTAAGTAGTCAGAATTAGTTACCCCTACTCTAGCTAGGAGACCGATGGATGGAGGACCAATGGTTTTCTAGTTGATCACCACAAAAGTATTGTATCTTACTGACAGAAACTGCATGTCATGGAAACGCGTGAGCACAATCTTTTTCGAGAGAGAGAGATAGAGAGCAGGGGAGACACTAAGAAAAATACCTTATTTTTCAATTCAATGATCTTATTGACAGGTTCATCAACTTGAGTCTCTCGGAAGAAACCATCTTTTCTCCTTGTTTGGTGTTTGAGTAGAAGAATCCTGCATTTATTTCACTGAGAAACATATGTGCCAATTAAACTCTCCCCTTCAGTGATGCGCATGAAACAGGAAATCTAAGGGCCTATTTGGCAGCTAAGTTTTTTCTTAGTATTTGGAAAGTACGATGGTTTCTAAAAATACTATAGTTTTAAATACTTTAGGGTGTTTCTGTGGCAGAGCTACAAACAAATAGCTGGGCAGGACAGGCTGAAGGAAAGCTGTTATGCACTCATCCTAACAACAATTTTTCACTATATACAATTTATTTTGACGCACTGTGGATAAAAGTTGGAAATTTGACGCAGTTAGAATGTTCTCATGTTAAAATGCTTCACTCAAATACAGTTTACACTTAGATTGGTGCCATGCTAACCGGTGCTAACAAGAATTCTGGATATGAATGAGTTAAAGGAAATTACCTATGTTGTCTGGCAAGTTCTTTTCCCCACATGTAGCAGTACTTATATCACTACACCAAATCTCTCCTGCAAAAAAGCAAGACTCACATCAATTGCAAATAATATCCATGAAAAAGGGCGATTTTATCAAGACATATGAGCACTCAATTCAAATTAGCAGCGCAAGTCGCAAATCAAACAGTGGGAGGGACTCGGGATTTTGGAGAGGTTGAGAGGATTTGCTCGTTTCCTTTGGGGCTGAGTCGCTGGCTGGCCGCTACGAGCTGCGTCGGTCGGTGCCTCGGGTTGCGACTAGTCGGCTGCTATGTACCGGTTGGCGCCGTCGGCAAGGACCAGAAACAAACATTGATGAGAGAGAATAGGGGGCGTACTACTGAACTAATGCAGTTGAGGACGGGGGCGTCGGTGCTTGCGTCGTCCCTGGCTGTGCAGAGGAAGAACGGCGGCCTCGGCATCTTAGGTCGCGCGGAGGAACAGCGGCGAACGCACCTTCCCCGACGCGAGGAAGATGGCGATGACGCTGTGTGCGTCCCCGACGCGAGGAGGATGGCGAAGATGCAGTATGCGTCCTCGACGGGCGGAGAAAGTGGGAAGGGAGGCGGGCTCGGCGAAGGGACAGGGGGAGGCGGGGCAAGGAGACGGCGGCGGTGGGAACCCTAGCTACTGAGGGCAAGGGGACGGCGGCGGTGAGGGGAGGGGATGGCGGCCGATGCAGGGTGTCTTTCATTTAGGATAATCTAATTTTTTTAAGATGAAGGCCAAAACGAAGGGATAATATAAACTTTGGGCGCCTGCGACTAGACAGAAGAGGTGGAGGTGGGTACGAGGAGGTTAGCGCTAAGTGGGGAATGTGGGAGGTTCAACGAAACAACACATCATGCTATCTTCGTTGCTAGACATGCATTGCAATATGGGGTTTTTTTTGTAGTGATAAAGTTCAACGCCTAGTATATTATGTTTCTGAAGTTTTTACTCCATCAAAGCAAAGATATCCACATTATCAGAAGCTTGTTTATGGGATTTATATGACCACGAAGAAGGTTGGACATTATTTCTCTGACCACTCCATTACAGTCGTCAGCGACGCTCCATTATCAGAGATTCTGAACAACAGAGATGCAACTGGTCGAGTGGCAAAGTGGGCGATTGAACTCCTTTCCTTGGATATTAAGTTTCAGGCAAAGAAACCTATCAAGTCCCAAGCAATAGCAGATTTCCTCGCCGAGTGGATCGAACAGCAACTGCCGACTCAAATCCACTCGGAGCACTGGACCATGTTCTTTGATGGTTCCAAGATGCTGAATGGTTCCGATGCTGGGGTGGTACTGGTATCCCCCCGAGGAGACAAGCTCAGATATGTTCTCCCGATTCACTTTGATTCCTACAATAATGAAGCGGAATATGAAGCACTCTTATATGGGTTACGTATGGCCATCTCACTCGGTGTCTGTCGCCTCATGGTCTACGGCGACTCAGATTTGGTAGTCAATCAAGTGATGAAGGAGTGGGACGTCAGAAGCCCAGCTATGACTGGTTACTGCAATGCGGTGAGGAAGTTGGAAAAGAAGTTTGAGGGGTTAGAGCTCCATCATATACCCCGACTAAAAAATCAAGCAGCCGATGATTTGGCAAAGATAGGTTCCAAGAGGGAAGCCATTCCCAGCAACGTGTTTTTAGAACACATTCATACACCTTCAGTTCAAGAAGATCCTTTCACTGAAGAGCCCCCGCAGCCTAAGAGTGCCACAGATCCGACTGAAGTCGAAGTCCCAGCCGTGGTCGACCTGATCATGGAGGTTTTGGTCATCATTCCCGACTGGACAGTGCCATACATTGCGTATATCCTTAGGAAGGAACTACCAGAGGATGAAGAAGAGGCTCGACAGATCGTCCGTCGATCCAAAGCCTTCATTGTGTTAAGAGGACAACTGTTCAGAGAAAGCATAACTGGAGTCAGCCAGAAATGCATAACACCAGAAGAAGGTCGAATGATCCTCAACGACATCCACTCGGGGACCTGTGGTCACCATGCCTCCTCTCGGACCATTGTGGTCAAAGCATACCGAGCTGGATTTTATTGGCCACGAGCAAATGAAATGGCGAAAGATATAGTTGACAAATGTGAAGGCTGCCAGTTTTACTCCAATATGTCCGACAAGCCTGCGTTAGCCCTGAAGACCATTCCACTCGTCTGGCCCTTTGCTGTTTGGGGATTGGATATGGTTGGACCCCGGAGGACTGGTAGGAGCGGCTTCACTCATGTGCTTGTAGCAGTCGACAAGTTTACCAAATGGATTGAAGCCAAGCCTATCAAGAATCTTGAGGCCAGTACTGCCGTCAGTTTCATCAGAGAATTGACATTCAGATATGGAGTTCCGCACAGCATCATCACTGACAACGGGTCGAACTTCGATTCTGATGAGTTCAGAGCCTTCTGTGCTTCCCAAGGCACACGAGTCGACTATGCTTCGGTCGCCCACCCCTAGTCAAATGGACAAGCGGAAAGAGCAAATGGCTTGATTCTCAAAGGACTGAAACCTCGACTGATGCGTGATCTCAAGCAGGCAGCAGGTGCCTGGGTCGATGAACTTCCATCAGTTCTTTGGGGATTGAGGACGACTCCCATTCGGTCGACTGGCCGAACTCCATTCTTCTTGGTTTATGGAGCAGAAGCTGTTCTACCGAGTGACTTGCTTCACAATGCACCCCGAGTCGAGCTCTTCTCTGAAGATGAAGCAGAACAGGCCTGGCAGGACGCAGTCGATCTCCTAGAGGAGGAAAGAGAGATGGCCTTAATCCGGTCGACCATTTATCAGCAAGACTTGCGTCGATTCCACGCCAGAAACGTGAGGGGCCGAGCCTTTCAAGAGGGAGACTTGGTTCTTCGAGTGGATCAACAGAAACCACACAAGCTCGCCCCTTCTTGCGAAGGTCCCTTCATTATCACCAGAGTTCTCCACAATGGAGCATACCATCTTTACAATGTCGAGCATCAGAAAGACGAGCCACAGGCTTGGAACGCGGAGCTGCTCCGCCCCTTTTATACTTAAGTACCCATTCGGATGAGATGTAATAAGAAATACCTTTGTAGTTTGTTTATCAAAGACAAGAGCTTTACAGTCTTCCTAAATGGTTGTTGTTACTTTTGTTTGTGTCTGAAATCCCCCAGTGGGTGACTTTGCCGCGAATCCGTTTGGCCTAAAGTTTGAAAAATCCTACCGAGTGGTGAGCAAGCCTCTCACTCGGGGGCTTAGCCGCGAATCCGTTTCGCCTAAGTTTGAAAAATCCTACCGAGTGACGAGCAAGCCTCTCACTCGGGGGCTTAGATGCGGTCCAGTACTCGCCTAACTGTGAAAAAATCCTATCGAGTGATGAGCAAGCCTCTCACTCGGGGGCTTAGCTGCAGTCCAGTACTCGCCTAAGTGTGAAAAAATGCTACCGAGTGGTGAGAAAGCCTCTCACTCAGGGGCTTAGCTGCAGTCCAGTACTCGCCTAAGTTTGATGAATCCTACCGAGTGATGAGCAACCCTCCCGCTCGGGGGCTTAGCTGCAGTCCAGTACTCGACTAAGTTTGAAAAATCCTACCGAGTGGTGAGCAACCCTCCCACTCGGGGGCTTAGCTGCAGTCCAGTACTCGCCTAAGTTTGAAAAATCCTACAGAGTGGTGAGCAAGCCTCCCACTCGGGGGCTTAGCTGCAGTCCAGTACTCGCCTAAGTTTGAGAAATCCTACCGAGTGGTGAGCAACCCTCCCACTCGGGGGCTTAGCTGCAGTCCAGTACTCGCCTAAGTTTGAAAAATCCTACCGAGTGGTGAGCAACCCTACCACTCGGGGGCTTAGCTGCAGTCAAGTACTCGCCTAAGCTTGAAAAATCCTACCGAGTGGTGAGCAACCCTCCCACTCGGGGGCTTAGCTGCAGTCCAGTACTCGCCTAAGTTTGAAAAATCCTACCGAGTGGTGAGCAACCCTCCCACTCGGAGGCTTAGCAGCAGTCCAGTACTCGCCTAAGTTTGAAGTTCATCCGCATTTGCAAGGATGACGAGGTGCAGGTCGACTGCACCCTTCTCCTTCGGAGCTGCGCCACAAGTACAATGTGCACTATAGCCCTATCCACAAGAACGACAAGGTACAGGTCGACTGTAACCTTCTCCTTCGGAGCTGCGCCACAAGTACAACGTGCGCTCCATCCCTATCCGCAAGGACGACGAGGTACAGGTCGACCGTAATCTTCTCCTTAGGAGCTGCGCCACAAGTACAACGTGCGCTCCATCCCTATCCGCAAGGACAACGAGGTACAGGTCGACTGTAACCTTCTCCTTCGGAGCTGCACCACAAGTACAACGTGCGCTCCATCCCTATCCGCAAGGACGAGGAGGTATAGGTCGACTGTAACGTTCTCCTTCGGAGCTGCACCACAAGTACAACGTGCACTACATCCCTATCCGCAAGGACGACGAGGTACATGTCGACTGTAACCTTCTCCTTCAGAGCTGCGGCACAAGTACAACGTGCGATCCATCCCTATCCGCAAGGACGACAAGGTCGACTACAAACTTCTCCTCAGAGCTGCGCCATAAGTACAATAGCTGCATCTCAAGTACAAAGATTATTTCAATTGAAGAGCAAATTCCACTCGAAGGCAAACACAAGCATATTCAGAGATAAACCAAGTTCAGATAAATCCTAAAGTTCCGGACGACGGATCAAAATTATTCGAGCATCAAGCCTGAAGAAGTTTAACGATTACACAATCACTCGGCATTCCGAGGCAAATAAAGGTGGGGCATAATGTTTCTCGGTCACGTGTCGGGAGAAGGACTGGCTGGGTCGCAGAAACTGTCAAGGTCTGTGCTGTCTCCAATACGAGTGGCGGCGTCAAGGAAAGTGTCCATGAAGGATTGGAAGGTGTGCCTCTTTGTGTTAGCAACCTTGAGCTCTGCCAGCTTGTCTTCTTTGACATCTTTGCAGTGCACTCGGACCAAGGACAACGCGACATCAGCGCCACAACGAGCAGATGACTTCTTCCATTCTTGCACTCGGTCAGGTATTTGATTCAGTTGAGCCATCAAAGACTCGAGGTCTTGAGACAGTTCCGCTTGAGGCCAGAGTTTAGTATCAACCCGGGTCATCGCTGCCTTCAGGCGGGCAAGATAAGCAACCGCGCTGTCCATGCGAGATTCCAGCCGCAGCACATTCATCACAACATCTTCCTTGACTGGACAGTTTATGGGATCGAGACCTGTCTCGACCCGCCCAGTTTCCGCTTCAAAGTCTTGGAAAAGCTCTGCACAGGTGAATAAATAGTGAGTCGACGATACGATCAAGGTTGACAGTCGACCGCAATAAGTCAGTCAATCATCAGTACCTTCAAGTTTTAGGACCAGCTTTGCAGCAAGCTGGCCGAGATAAGACTCCCAAGCTCGTCAGTTAGCTTGTCCTTGTCTTTCTTCAGTCGCTCGACCTCCCGATTGGCATCAGAAACATCAGTCTTTGTTTTGGAGTTCTCTTCTTCTAACTTGCCGACTGAAGCAAGCTTCTTGTCAGCAAGTGACGTCTTCTCTCGTGCTTCCTTCTGTGCAGCAGCAAGATCCAGATCCTTCTTCTCCAAAGCCTGCTTCATTTTCTCTAAAGAAATAACATTCTTCAGACGGGCTTGGAGTTAACGGTTTTCACTACATACATCTGCTCGAGTGGAGTCACTCGGTTCAAAAAATGGAAAGGAATAGTGCCAGCAGTGAGATAGACAGTTGACGATTCATTACCTCCCATGGCAGCTACTTCATCACGAGCAGTCTAGAGATTCTTCTTGGCCAATTCCAGATCAAGGTTGAGGCTGATTTGCTGCTTGTTCATTGCAGAAAGCTAAGCCCCAAGATCACAAGATTTCTGCAGTATAAGCCATATCAGTTGACTGAGATAAAAAGACATCATAGTGATAGCTACTCTAAGACTACCACCGAATCAAACATTCAACGGCAGTCTCGGGGACTACACCCAGTGGGTGCACTTAGCGTGCCCCCACTGGTTTGAATAAACACTCGACATGGCCTACCCAGCGCAAGAGTAAAAAAAGCAGTTCTCAGACCATAGTCGACTGCCCGCAGTCAACCACGGTCTAGGGGACTACACCTAGCGGGTGCACTTAGCGTGCCTCCACTGGTTCTGGTTTCATTCGACCTGGTCTGTCCAGACCGAGTGACAAAATTCAGATTCTTAGACCACAGTCGACTGCCCGCAGTCAACTATGGTCTCGGGGAATACACCCACTGGGTGCACTGAGAGTGCCCCCACTAGTTCAAAGGTTCAATTCAGGACGACTCAATTTGACTCGTACAACTTCAAAATAGTCACACCCGAGTGGGTGATCGGATGAGAAGTACGATCAATCAAGAATCAACTGACCTGGACATTGGTCTACAGAGCTGCTCCCGTGTTGAAGGCCACCTGACTGGCCTCATGCACCACTTTCCTTTGCCCCATCACAAGGTTCAACTGAAGAAGAGCTTCTTTGGCGGCAGACGGTGGGTCATCCGGGGTTTGATATGCAGTGAAGAGTGATGATGGCAGAGTAGTCGGAGCAACCGCTGGGTCTGATGCGTGGAGTGGTATTGGTGCAGCAAAAGTCTGAGCAGCTGATCCTGATGGGCAATCAGTCAACAGCGGGATAGCGAACGTGACGTTGGTATGTGCCGGATCTGTCGATCGCTCGACTCCCGTCCCAGGCATCTCAGTCGACTGAGGAACCTGGGCCTCAGGCGCTTTCCCGCTCAGTTCCTTGTCCCTCCTCCTCCTTCCCCTCAGCGGTACTTCATCATCATCATCATCATCTAGGAGCACAACAACATCTCGTGGTGCTGCAACAAACAGAGATAGTCAAAAAGATAGCTGACAAGCAATCCAGTCATCCAAATAAATTCGAGTCGGGCAGACTTACTGGCTTTGGAGGTAGCTGCATCGGTGGTTTCCTCGTCGTCCGGGGTCTTGTCAATATCCATATCAGTCGCAGCCGAGGCCGGGCTGTAAAGGTTCATCATCCACTCGGTCAGTACAAGGGAATCGATCAGAACAAGAAAATACGGGGAGAACATTTACCCAGAAGCAACAGGAACGTCCATCTTGATTCTAGGAAAGGTCTTCCGAGCCTTCGAAGGATTGATCTTGGGCTGCTTGGTGACCTTCTCAGCCAATTCTGGAGTCGAAGACCGAGCGCGCTTTTGTGATGGAGCGCTCGAGGCCGCAGCCTTGCCGCGCCTGCCCGCGGGATCATGGTGCTGCTTGGATCGATGCTCGGAACGAGGTGGTAAGTCGGCTACCTCCTCGTCGTCCGACTCATCGCTCTCATCTTCATCATCGTCGGCTGGTGACTCCCACTCGCCGCTCTCCTCCGCGATGTCCTCGCCTTCATGGTCTTGCTCCAGAGCTTGCTCGCCATTGGGCATTGAGTACATCTCTGTATAAATCTATAAAACAAGGAGCCCAGTGGAAATCAGTCGGATCAACAAACAGTCAGAAAACACATCCAAATTTAATCAATTGTAGTGGCTAAACCTTGTCTGGCTAGTTGCTATCACTGAAAGGTTTGACTCTCCTAGCGCCCATGGGGTTGTCCTTGTTCCCGGTGATGCCCCTCAGCCACTCGGCCACTGTTTTGGCCTCCACCTCCTCCGGATGAACCCGAGCGGTATCACCAGCCCCGGAGTACATCCACATGGAGTGGTCACGAGCTTGGAGTGGTTGAATGCGCCGACTGACGAACACCTCTAGTAGATCCATGCCGATCACACCTTGGTTGATCAGTTGAACTACTCTCTCGACCAGCATGCTCATCTCCGCCTTCTCCGCGGCGGTCACATTCAACGAAGATGGAGTTTGAACACGATCAAAAGAAAAAGGGGGAAGTCCAGTCGACTGGCCTGGGGTCACGATATCCTGGCAATAGAACCAGGTCGACTGCCAGCCCCTGACCGACTCAGGAAGAGTCATCGAAGGGAAGGAACTCCTCTTCCTCTTTTGAATACCCAAACCCCCACACATCTGGATGACATGGGTATTTTCGTCGTTCGAGTTCGCTTTCTTCACTGTTTTTGGAGCGGATGGTGAAAATGTGCTTGAAAAGACGCTAGTGCGGTCGACACCCCAGAAAATTCTCGCACATGGACACGAATGCGGCAAGGTATGTGATGGTGTTGGGAGTGAAATGATGGAGTTGATCCCCGAAGAAATTCAAGATACCTCGAAAGAAGGGGTGCGGAGGAAGCGAGAAACCGCGGTCGACATGAGTGGCAAGCAGAACACACTCACCCGGTCGCGGATGTGGCTCCGTTTCCCCCTCCGACAGCCGCGCGGACTCATGGACGATCAGCCCTAACTCGGCCATATCATCCAAGTCTTCCTGCTGAAGCGAGGATCGGATCCAATCTCCCTGGATCCAACCCCGCGGCAGCCCCGAGCGCGTTGAAGATCCACGATTCGTCTTCTTGCCTTTCGCCGCCCCTGTCGCGTTCTTCGTGCGTTCCAGCGCCGCCATTTTCTACTTCCCCATGGCGGCGGAGTGGAGGCGTCGAGAGTGGAGAAGCCGGATGAGGTGAAGGAGCGAGAGGAAGAAGAAGGAGAGTAGGCACGCACAGTGCGGACGCCTCGGCCTCGCCGCTTTTAAAGGCCCACTTCCGAGTGGCTGACGCGTGGGTCCGGGCAATCCTGTCAAATCCCGCAATAGTCGCACACGGGATATGTCGCGAAAAAGGTGGTGCAGAAATTGAAACGTCCTGTTTATCCACTCCGTTTACCACAGCACGCTCCGCGTGGCGTGCTTCCACCGAAATTTCGAATCCCGCGAAATCCGGGATCCCCTGCAACCGATCAAGCCAAAGATTTCGCGTCAAAGACAACACTCGGCGGGTGACGTTATAAAAACCAATCGGCAATTTCTGAATCGATCAAGGCGACTGAAACGAAGCCGAAGTTCCAACACTAGCCTCCATTCAGAGATGAATTTTTGAGAAAGGCAAGAGTCAAAGCAAGATCAACTTCAACCTTCTTTTCACTCGGACCTCAATCCATTCGCTGGCTAATGATGAGGACATAGACCTGGGGTAGGGTAATAGGCCTGACCTATACGTCCTACCGAAGGTCCTTGTCCTAGAAGCAAAGAAGTTCAAGAGCAAATGGAGAGGGCTCAACAAAGGTGTCGAGTGCAATCCACTCGACCTACCATTCACTCGGTGATCCCTCCTTATTTAGGTCACTCGACCACTCAACCGCTCGACGTGCAGGAGACCTAAAGCCACTCCGCGCAGCAACGGTCGGGCGTTTAGGTGTAGACTTAATGATCATTTTTAGCACTTTATTATTGAAGTTACCTGTAACGCTCTCACTTTATGTACATTGAATCCTGTGTAACGGAGGGGAGCTGGGGTCCTGGCGCACTCTATCTAAGCACCCCCTCCTCTGAGACAAGGGTTCGCACTCCCTGTAACACACATGCATATAATCTAGTCGACCACCTCTGGGCTCCGAGACGTAGGGCTGTTACTTCCTCCAAGAAGGGCCTGAACTCGTAAAACTCGTGCGTACAACTTCTCCATAGCTAGAATGTTGCCTCTACATCCCTACCCCCCATTCTATTGTCAGACTTAGAACCACGACATACCCCCCACGGGAAGACAGCAAGTGGCCAGGGCGACCAGGAGGCTCGAGGCGTGCCACACCCCACCTTGGCGGGCAGAAAGGTGCGCCTCTCGTCGACAATGGCCCCAAGACTTTCGGGAGGAGCAACGCTGGGATTACCAATGATCTCCAGCCCCGCCTCCCGGCCGAGCCTCGAAGAGACCAAGAGATTCACCACGCCAAGGACCAGACTCACTCCCCGATTGCCAACACTAACATGGGGCAACAACGGCCCCAAGCAGGGGCCGGGGGCTGACCCTAGGCTCCTATCTTCGGCATCGCCGGTGGAAGCAGAGAACAAGGAAAGAAGAAGAGAAATGCAAAGATGGATAACTCCGCCCTCCTCCGCCCCTCCTTTTATAGGCGGGACGAGGAGGGGGGATGCTCCATCAGCGGGTGACCACCGCCCTCCTCCGCCAATTCAAGGCGGGCGAACCCACCTCAAGATGCTCTCCCGCGCCACGTGCCTCCGTTACCTACCCCGCGTGATGCATGTAGCATACATGGCTTAGGATAAGGGCGCGCTATGGGAAGAGTAAATTGGCGGTTTCTACCCTGTGTGTTAAAGTCATTCACGGGCCATCACTGGAGCGGCCCCACCACTATTGGCGCACGTGCGGGGAAATTGGAAACCGTTCCAAAATCAAGATTAATGAAGCTGCAAAGGAAACCTTAAGGGGCCAACCCCTTCAGCGATCCTGCCAGTGCACTTATTAGGCCCTACCCCGACGACACTCAATAGTGCGTTCGGGGCAGGCCCGGGGGCTTCTGTCAGTGCAACAAACCCTGGGTCCGTTGCCTAGACTGTGCACAGGCACAAGGTCAAGATTGAAGCACTAGATTAAGTCAGAGATTGAAGAAACAAGAGATTTGAAGAGCCAATATGCTGCTCAGAAGGACCAAGATCAAGCCAGAGGAGCAAGATATCGGCAAGAGAAGGGCCTCCCTTGCCGGGCAGGCGAGCCCGGCAAGGGGCCAGGCCACCACCAGAAGCAGGCAACCAGAGCACCCCAGCAAGGTCTGCCAGGGCTCGCGGGGGCTGAACCACCCCACCAACCACTCAAGCACAACCCACGTCGTCGATCGGTGCGGTGTCAAGCCACAAGGTCATTAAGTGGTAGCCATTCGCCACATGGCAGCCATTTCCTACAGAAGAAGCCTACAAATGACACATGTCCTGTGACGTGTCAATGGAACAGGCGTGGAGCTGGCGAGATAGCCCGGCAAGCCTTGCCGGGCAAACAGTGAGGTGACACTAAGATATGCATTTAATGCACCCTGTCAGCTTGTAGAGTTAGGTATGATAGCACTGTTTGATATCATATCAGTGGATAATGACCGCTTTGCCATTGTGGTGACCCCTTAATCTATAAAAGGAGGCCCATGCACCTGTAGGAAGGGTTGGAAAGTTGAGGAACCCACACCACCATACGCGCATAGTCGCTGCGGCCCTACGGCAACCCTACCGGGCAAAGTGTAATGCGTTCCACCATTCCCATTTCACCATCAATCCCCTAAAGTAGGAGTAGGGTCTTACGCCTCGCGGCGGCCCGAACCTGGTAAATTGCTTGTGTGCTCTCTATTGTGCTGCCGTGTGCTGTTCTGCTCTTTGTGCAACGTGCCATCTCCCTGCCGAACCAGCAAGGGGCCTTCTGGTCCCATAGGTGGTCGTGGATATCCCGCAACATTTTTCTTCTTCTTTTTTTGAAGGACTACGTGCATCAGTGTTAACTCTTTGAGAGTCTAGTTCAATTCTTTTTGGGTGTCCCTCAGGATAAAGTGGTTCCTAAGTCATCGTAACTCCTCTAGTCATTACTCTAACAACATGATCATTGATATTATTTTTCAATTCATCAAGCAACTCTCTTTGAGATTTAGCAACTTGTTCTAACTGAGTTTGAACCATAGAAGCATGCTTCCCCACACCACTAACATCATTTGAGATTCTATATAACAAGTCACTCAAGCGAGCAATCATATCAAAATTGTATATCAATTGTTTGATAACATTTGCATTGAAGTGACCTTGCTTTCTAATATAATTCTCAAACTCATAAAGGCATTGGCTAGGGTGCATATTGTGAGGATTATCATTATCATTGAATTTCATTAGAGAATTTACCTCTACCACCTTAGGTGGTGGTGGTGTATTAAGCCCATGTATTTCTTCAATAGGAGGTAAATTCTTAACATCCTCAGCTTTAATACCCTTTTCCTTCATAGACTTCTTTGCCTCTTGCATATCTTCAGGACTGAGATACAAAATACCCCTCTTCTTTGGAGCGGGTTTAAACGGTGGTTCATGAAGAGTCCAATCATCATAATTTTGCAATATGTTACTCAATAATTCTTCAGCTTGCCCAATAGTTTGTTCCCTGAAAACACAACCAGCACAACTATCTTGGAAATCCCTAGAACCATAGGTTAGTCCATTATAGAAGATATCAAGTATTTCATTTTTCTTAAGAGGATGATCAGGCAAAGCATTAAGCAATTTGAGAAGCCTCCCCCAAGCTTGTGGGAGACTCTCTTCTTCAATTTGCACAAAGTTAAATATTTCGTGTAATGCAGCTTGTTTCTTATGAGTAGGAAAATATTTTTCAGAGAAGTAATAAATCATATCCTGGGGACTACGCACATAGCTAGAAGCAAGAGTATTGTACCAAGCTTTAGCATCACCCTTTAATGAGAACGGAAATAATTTGAGGATATAGTATAGTGAATTTTCTCATCATCAGCAAAGAGGGTGGCTATTTCATTCAACTTAGTAAGATGTGCCACAACAGTTTCAGTTTCATAACCATGAAAAGGATTAGATTAAACCAAAGTAATTAACTCTGGGTCGACAGAGAATTCATAATCTTTATCATCAATAAAGATAGGTCAAGTAGCAAACTTAGGATCATATTTCATTTTAGCATTCAGAGATTTTTCTTTATACTTGCATAATAATTTCTCTAGATCATCTCTATCCTTACAAGCAAGAATATCTCTAGTTGCCTCCTCACCCATAACATAACCTTCCGGTACCTTTGGCAATTCATATCTAGGAGGGCTAGTTCTAGTAGGTGTTTCAAGCTCATCATTAGTTTCAACAATATCATATTGTCTTACTCTATCAATTTGTTCAGCAACAAATTCACCTAGTGCCACATTATCATCAAGCACGGTACAAGCATCATCATAAGCATTATTCATAGCAGAAGTAGCATCATCAATAACTTGCGACATATTACCTCCCCTCGTCTTAGAGGGAAAAAATCTTAGTCTTAGCATCCTTCAGATTCTTCATAGTGATAAATTGATAATAATCCCAAGTGACTCAACAAATATATCTATGCTCCCCAGCAACGATGCTAGAAAAAGGTCTAGAAAACCCACAAGTATAGGGGATCACAACTGTAGCGACCATACCTCAAACAGTCTGTGCTGCTGTGCACCAGTGTCATCCCTGGATTAGTAATGCTGACACGCACAGTACAAATGGAGGATTTATAACAGAGTAGCAATCACACACTTATTACAACGAATATCTCAAAAGGGAATAAGTATGATAAATATGGCTTAAGGCCATCTAATACGATAACAGCGGAAGACTTGGAAGAATAGAGAGTCCATCAACTCCAACGGCATCACTGAGTATAAGACCACGACCTAAGGCACCTTACTCGTCGTCTGAAAAGTCTGCAACATGAAACGTTGCAGCCCGGAAACGGGTCAGCACATGGAATATGCTGGCAATGTAACACATAGGGAGTAATGAACATAATAATGCAATACTACATGCATATATGGCTGGTAGAAAGCTCTATGGTTACAGTTTTGTGAAAAGCCAGTTTTTCCCAACTGCAAAGGAATAAATTTTATTTAACTATCATGGTGGTTGTTAAACATTGAGATGGTTGACAGCATATCAATCCCAATTAAGTATCATCATTAACCCAACAAAATTAATTAAAGTAACATGATGAGATTCACATGATAATCCAAGTACTAGATACTCAAGATGTCCATAACCGGGGACACGACTAACCATGATTAGATTGTACACTCTGCAGAGGTTTGCGCACTTTTCCCCACAAGACTCGATCTCCTCCGTTGGATTTCTCGCACTACATGCTGTTTGAGAAACGGATGACCGAGACACAGTCTTTCAGAAGCGTTAGCACCTTACGATGGGTAGACCGGTACACCTACATCCCCTACATCTGCTAGTCTACCACTATAAGAGTTCACACAACTTAATCAACTATGCTAGAGCCCATAATAGCTTGTGGCTGCACACGGAAGTTTCTAGCATGAATAATCTGATGATCCCTTTGCACCTGGGTGGCGGTCCAAAAGAAAACAGGCAATCCTGGAATACCCAGGTACCTCAATCCACCCAGATGTGAGTTTTAGTTGCCACCTTAAGTTTAACCATATATTAAAAATCTCACAACTGTCATGGATATCTCTCAAACTCAATCCACGTCTACAAGCATAGCATAGCAATATAAGCAACGTAGAAGTAACTCCCAAGGGTTTGATAATAAAACAGGTGATAGGTACTACCTCAACTACATCCCAATACCCACAATTTAATTAGATCCTAACCATGCAATGTTTGAGGGTTGATCTAATGCAACAAAACTGGGTAGTAAAGGGGTATGATCAAAGTGTTACTTGCCTTGCTGATGATCCGCGAAACCTAGCGATTCGAAGTAGCAAGCGGCGCACTCCGGGTACTCTATCGTAAACAAACAAGCAATCAATAAGTACTCATCTAATGCACAGGTAAAACTCAAATAAGAGAACTAACCATAAATTGAACTTAAGAACTCTGGTTTGGAAAAAGAATCAATCAAACGAAGCAATGAAAATCAAACGGCGAAAGAAACAAGCTTTGTTTACTAATCTGGATCTAAATCAAATTTTACAGTAGCAAAAACTTGTTTGAGTAGGTTAAACGGAAAGAGAATTTCGAGACGAAACTCTAGGCGCTTGACTCGCCTGATTCCGATAAACGAGTGAAAAGTTAAACTAAAACGAAAATCTGATCAGAAATCGCGATCTGGAATAATCGTGGAAAATTCGTCGAAAAAGAAAACTGACGAACAGTTAAACGAACGGACGTTCGTTAACAGCGTCAATCCGACGAACACGTTCGTTAAAACGAACGGGTCGGTGAACGTTCACTAGATCATTAAACCGAAAAAAATAAACCGAACTAGGGTTTCGAAAGAAAAAACGAACGATTTTTTTAAAGAATACTGGCACGGCGGCGGTGGTGGCTCGGCTACCTTGTCGGCAGCTCCGGCGGGCCTCCGGCTGGTCAGGCGAGGGCGGCGAGGGGCGGCGGGGTTCGGGCGTCGGCGGGGGCGACGAACGGGCGGCGGGCGGCGGCATACGGCGGCTCCGGCGGCTCCTCCTTTGGGCGGCGGGGCGGGCGGCTCCTGGCGGCGGGGACGGGTGCGGGTCGGGGCGGCGGGGTGAGGAGAAGGACGGGGGGGCTCGGGGTATAAAAGGAGGGGTGCGTGGAGGAGGGGGCAAGGCGGCGGCGGCGACGAGTCCGGGAGGGACACGGGCGGCGGCGGCGTCTTCGTCTCGGTCTCCAGGAGGGAGAAGAGGCACGGGCTGGTTGGGCCGCGCGGCTGGGCTTCGGCCAGTCGGCGCTCGGCGTTTTTTTTTATAAATAATTCGCCGAATCTAAAAATAATCGCAGAAAAAAAATCCAAAAATGCTAAAACAAATTTTCCCCGTCTAATTAAAATAATTAGAACGAGATGAACATTTTTATTGGCCCAAAAATGCAGTTTTGAAAACGTGCAATTTTTTTAATGCAAACAAAATTGCAAATAAAATCCGAATAAAATCAAATATTTGATTTTAATATTTTTCCTCCAATATTTCAATTATTTTGGAGAAGTCATATTTTCTCCTCTCATTTATTTTAATATGAAATATCTTTCGGAGAGAAAATAATTAAAACCAAAATCCTTGTTTCCTTATTTGATAAAAATCAAATAGGAAAGTCAAGAAAATCCCCAACTCTCTCCGAGGGTCCTTGAGTTGCTTAGGATTTTTCGAGGATTTGCCAAAAATGCAATAAAATATGCTATGCAATGATGATCTAATGTATAACAATCCAAACTGAAAATTTAGGATGTTACAAACCTACCCCCTTATGATGAATCTCGCCCTCGAGATTCGGGTTGGCTAGAAAATAGGTGAGAGTGGTTCTTCCGTAGATTTTCCTCTCGCTCCCAGGTGGCTTCATCCTCAGTGTGGTGACTCCACTGAACTTTGCAGAACTTGATAACCTTGCTGCGGGTGACTCGGCCGGCATACTCAAGAATCTTAACTGGTTTCTCCTCATAGGTGAAATCACTTTCCAACTGAATCGCTTCTAGTGGCACTGTATCTCTCAGTGGTATCTCAGCCATCTCTGCGTGGCACTTCTTCAACTGGGAAACGTGAAATACATCATGAACTTCTGAGAATCCTTCAGGCAATTCCAGCATGTAAGCAACTTCTCCCATACGTTCCAAAACTCTGTATGGTCCGATAAAACGTGGCGCTAACTTTCCCTTAACTCCAAAGCGCTTCACTCCTCGAAGTGGTGATACTCGAAGATAAACTCTGTCTCCGACTTCGTGAACTGTCTCCTTACGTTTAGAATCCGCATAACTCTTCTGCCTGGACTGGGCTACCTTGAGCCTATCGCAAATCAACCTCACTTTCTGTTCAGACTCTTTAATCAAATCTGGTCCAAACAACTGACGGTCTCCAACTTCGTCCCATAACAATGGTGTTCTACACCTCCTTCCGTATAAAGCTTCGAAAGTGGCCATCTTCAAACTGGTTTGATAACTGTTGTTGTAAGAAAACTCTGCATATGGCAAATTGTCGTCCCAACTTGATCCATAATCTAGCGCACAAGCTCTCAACATGTCTTCCAAAATCTGATTGACTCTCTCGGTCTGTCCATCTGTCTGTGGATGGAAGGCTGTACTGAATTCTAGCCTGGTTCCCAAAGTTTCATGTAACTGATTCCAAAACTTCGAGGTAAAGTGGGTTCCTCTATCTGATACAATGGTCCTCGGAACTCCATGCAAACATACGATTCTGGTCATGTATATCTTTGCCAACTTAGCACTGGTGTAAGTGGTCTTCACTGGAATGAAATGAGCTACTTTCGTCAAACGATCGACTACAACCCATATTGAGTCATAGCCTGAACGAGTCCTGGGCAATCCCGTGATAAAATCCATGCCTAGTTTATCCCACTTCCATTCGGGTATCGGCAATGGCTGTAGCAATCCTGCTGGCTTCTGATGTTCCGCCTTCACTCTCTGACATACATCACAAACTGCTACATACTCCGCAATATCCTTCTTCATTCCGGTCCACCAGAAAGTATCCTTCAAATCCAAATACATCTTGCTATTTCCTGGCTGAATCGAATACGGTGAATCATGGGCCTCTTGCAAGATCAACTTCCTGATCTCCGGATCATTGGGCACATAAACACGGTCCTCAAACCATAAGGTATCGTGATCATCCTCACGAAATCCCTTGGCTTTTCCTTTGCTCATCCTTTCCTTTATATCGTTAATTTCCTTGTCTGTCTTCTGAGCTTCCCTGATCTTTTCCATCAAAGTAGACTGAATCTCCAATGTTGCTAAATAGCCTCTTGGAACTATCCCCAAACATAGCTCGCGAAGATCCTCGGCTAATACTTTCGGTAACTCTCCGGTCATGAGTGTGTTGACATGGCTCTTGCGGCTCAACGCATCTGCTACTACGTTAGCCTTCCCTGGGTGATAATGCAATCTCATATCATAATCCTTAATGAGCTCCAACCATCTCCTCTGCCTAAGATTCAACTTCTTCTGCGTGAAAATGTACTTCAAACTCTTGTGATCCGTGTACACCTCACAATGGTTTCCGATGAGAAAATGTCTCCATGTCTTCAACGCATGCACTACGGCTGCTAATTCCAAATCATGCGTGGCATAGTTCTTCTCATGGGGTTTAAGTTGTCGTGAAGCATATGAAACAACTCTTCCTTCCTGCATAAGCACTGCTCCAAGTCCTCGACGTGAAGCATCACAATAAACTTCATAATCCTTGCGTTGGTCTGGCAAAATCAACACTGGTGATGTAACCAAACGTTTCTTCAACTCTTGGAAACTAGCTTCACATTCCTCAGTCCAATTGAATTTGGTGTCTTTCTTCAATAGCTCAGTCATGGGTTTTGCAATCTTTGAGAAATTCTCAATGAACCTCCGGTAGTATCCTGCAAGTCCAAGAAAACTCCGGATCTCTCCAACTGACGTGGGTGATTCCCAACTTGTTACTGTGTCAACTTTGGCGGGGTCTACTGCTATTCCTTCTCCGGATATAACATGTCCGAGGAATCCAACTTCCTTCAGCCAAAACTCACACTTGCTGAATTTGGCGTATAATTGATGTTCTCTGAGTTTCTCAAGTATGAAACGCAAATGCTCCTTATGCTCCTCTTCATTCTTTGAGTAGACCAAAATATCATCAATGAACACCACGACGAACTTATCCAAAAACTCCATAAACACTTTGTTCATTAGGTTCATGAAATAGGCAGGTGCGTTAGTCAGACCAAATGACATAACGGTATACTCATACAACCAATACCTGGTGGTAAAAGTCGTCTTAGGTATATCCTGCTCTCGAATCTTCAACTGATGGTATCCTGATCGTAGATCGATCTTGGAAAATACCTTAGCTCCTTGTAAGCGGTCAAACAAATCATTGATCATCGGCAGTGGGTACTTGTTCTTGATGGTCACTTCGTTCAATCCTCGATAATCAACAACCATCCTCAACGATCCATCTTTCTTCTCCACTAGAAGTACTGGTGATCCCCAAGGTGACGAACTTGGGCGAATATAGCCTTTATCCAGTAACTCCTTAATCTGCTTCTTAATTTCCTCCAAATCTTTTGCGGGCATCCTGTACGGTCTCTTCGATATTGGTCCTGTGCCTGGCAAAAGTTCAATCAAAAACACAATGTCTCTATCCGGTGGCATGCCTGGCAACTCTTCTGGAAATACATCCGGGTAATCCTTCACCACTGGTACTTCCTCCTGTACAACTCCTGATAAGGAATTCACCTGAGTCCTCTTCGGCATATGCCAGGATACATACTTAATCCTTCTTCCTTCTGGGGTGGTAAGCGAAATCATCTTACTGGCGCACTCGATGTTTCCTCCGTACATCGATAGCCAATCCATACCCAAAATTACATCCAAACCTTGCGACTCCAAGATTATCAAGTCTGAGGGGAAAACATGCCTACCTATGGCCAATGGCATCTGAAAACATCCTTGGCTTGCCATATACTCTGCTCCTGGTGAACTTACTAACATAGGTGTTTTAAGAACCTTGGTGGGCGGTTTATACTTATCCACAAATCCCCTTGATATGTATGAATGCGATGCACCAGTATCGAAAAGAACGAGTGCAGTAAATAACTTAACCAAAAACTTACCTATTAATGCATCAGGCTGTGCTTCAACCTCCTCCACATAAACGTGGTTCACATGTCCTTTGTTGAAAGGGTTCGGCTTCCTCCCAGAGCTTCCATTTCCATTACCATTCTGGGCTTCAGGACATTCATTGGCATAATGTCCAGTCTTCTGGCACTTAAAGCTAGTGACTTGGCTCAGGTCTCTCTTAGCTGGGGTTGAAGGGTTGGTACGGTTCTGTCCGTTGCTTTCTCCGTTCCCATTTCCATTCTTGGAGGCATTATGGTTGTGCGAACTACCTCCTCCATGTGTATGCTGAAACTGTCCTCCCGATTTCGGGGTAAAACGTGGCTTCTGCTGAGCTCCAGAATTATACTTCCCTTGTCCATACTTCCTCTTACGGTTTTCAATCTACTGTTGCTTCCCTTCAATCATGAGAGCTCTATCTACCAACTCCTGGTAGTTGTTGAAGGTTGCTACCATCAACTGCATGCTCAGCTCATCATTCAGTCCTTCCAGAAACTTCTCCTGCTTGGCTGCATCTGTAGCAACGTCATCTGGAGCATAACGTGCTAACTTACTGAAATCCTCCACATACTGGCCTACGGTACGTCCTCCTTGGCGTAGGTTGCGAAATTCACGCTTCTTCATAGCCATAGCTCCTGCTGAAACATGGGCAGTACGGAAAGCTTGCTGAAACTGGTCCCATGTGATGGTGTCAATAGGGTGTGTGGCTGTGTAATTCTCCCACCATGATGCTGCGGGTCCATCAAGTTGATGTGCGGCAAAACGCACTCTCTCCGCATCTGTGCATCCTGCAGTGGTCAACTCCCTTCCAACTTTGCGGAGCCAATCATCTGCAACAATCGGCTCGGTGCTGCTGGAAAACACCGGCAGATTTAGCCTCAAGAAACGGGCTAAGTGATCAACAGGTGGTGGTGGTGGGTTGTTGTTGTTGTTGTTGTTGTTGTTGTTGCCTTGGTTCTGTACTAACACTTGCATTAGGGCATTCTGCTGCTGAATCAACTGAGTGATCTCTGGTGGGAAAACAAATCAGGTGTCGCATCTCGGAGGCATCTGATAGGTTTAGAAAAGATGAGAATTTAGAATAGAATGAAGTCTAGAGAGAAAACACTACCCATATGCTCATGAGACAAACATAATCAATATCACTCAATCAAATCAAACAAGGCATACAATCGATCTAACTAGCGTTACAAAAGTGCTCGGACTATACTATATACATGGGGGAATACTACTACTGATATGGTGGTCTACTAGAAATTTTGATCAGTCGAAGACTCCATGATATCTGCTCCAGCTTCATCAACAAAGTCATCTTCACTTGGTTCCGAGTCGGTATCGTCGATGATGATGTAGTTATCCAGGCAAGCGCATTCATCATCTTCTCCTTTTGATGCTGGATTTCCCACGAATACTCCAATCTTCTTCTCCAGGTCGTCATTCTTCCCTACTAGTGCGACGATTTCCTCCATATAATCCTCGCGTGTAGCCTTGAGTTCTTCCTCCAACTCCATGATCTTGGTCAATGCCTTCTTTAGATCTATCATGTCTGAGCACATCTGGTTCTCCTGGCGACGAATGTGCTGGTTTTGCTCCTGGATGAAAGCTGCAATTGATCCATCCTTCTTGGTGCTGATCATCTCCCATTGCTCGTCTCGACGTCCACAAATCTGATAAATAGTATCCTTAAGCTCCCTGTGGTAGACGTCTCCGATGCGTCCCATAGAGATGTGGGCTGCCATGCTCTTCCCTAAACTCCAGGTTAGTGCTTCAAAAGAAAATTTTATAGGCACAGTGACTGGCGTAAACGTCCTTCCTGGAATTTGAACTTGAATCTTCCAGCGCTCCTCTTCTGGTAGTGTGGCGTTGTAGGTTCCGGTGAAGCTTGGTATTCCAATGTTCAGGTACTTAGTGACTTCCTTCAAGTGTCGTCCAAAAGGTGTATCTTCATCAGGTTGCATGAACTTGTTCCTTGCATTCGCCATTCCTAAAAGAGTAGAAAGTGGAGAGGAGTCAGAAATGAGAAGAGAGTAGTGTTCTAGGGTTTAAGCTTAGTCGTCGTGTTCTACAGTCAACGTGTGCTCTCATACCACCTTTGTAGCGACCAGACCTCAAACAGTCTGTGCTGCTGTGCACCAGTGTCATCCCTGGATCAGTAATGCTGGCACGCACAGTACAAATGGAGGATTTATAACAGAGTAGCAATCACACACTTATTACAACGAATATCTCAAAAGGGAATAAGTATGATAAATATGGCTTATGGCCATCTAATACGATAACAGCGGAAGACTTGAAAGAATAGTGAGTCCATCAACTCCAACAGCATCACTGAGTATAAGACCACGACCTAAGGCACCTTACTCGTCGTCTGAAAAGTCTGCAACATGAAATGTTGCAGCCCGGAAACGGGTCAGCACATGGAATATGCTGGCAATGTAACACATAGGGACTAATGAACATAAAAATGCTATACTACATGCATATATGGCTGGTAGAAAGCTCTATGGTTACAGTTTTGCGAAAAGCCAGTTTTTCCCTACTGCAAAGGAATAAGTTTTATTTAACTATCATGGTGGTTGTTAAACATTGAGATGGTTGACAGCATCTCAATCCTAATTAAGTATCATCATTAACCCAACAAAATTAATTAAAGTAACATGATGAGATTCACATGATAATCCAAGTACTAGATACTCAAGATGTCCATAACCGGGGACACGGCTAACCATGATTAGATTGTACACTATGCAGAGGTTTGCGCACTTTTCCCCACAAGACTCGATCTCCTCCGTTGGATTTCTCGCACTACATGGTGTTTGAGAAACGGATGACCGAGACACAGTCTTTCAGAAGCGTTAGCACCTTACAATGGGTAGACCGGTACACCTACATCCCCTACATCTGCTAGTCTACCACTGTAAGAGTTCACACAACTTAATCAACTATGCTAGAGCCCATAATTGCTTGTGGCTGCACACGGAAGTTTCTAGCATGAATAATCTCATGATCCCTTTGAACCTGGGTGGCGGTCCAAAAGAAAACAGGCAATCCTGGAATACCCAGGTACCTCAATCCACCCAGGTGTGAGTTTTAGTTGCCACCTTATGTTTAACCATATATTAAGAATCTCACAACTGTCATGGATATCTCTCAAACCCAATCCACGTCTACAAGCATAGCATAGCAATATAAGCAACGTAGAAGTAACTCCCAAGGGTTTGATAATAAAACAGGTGATAGGTACTACCTCAACTACTTCCCAATACCCACAATTTAATTAGATCCTGACCATGCAATGTTTGAGGGTTGATCTAATGCAACAAAACTGGGTAGTAAAGGGGTATGATCAAAGTGTTACTTGCCTTGCTGATGATCCGCGAAACCTAGCGATTCGAAGTAGCAAGCGTCACACTCTGGGTACTCTATCGTAAAGAAACAAGCAAACAATAAGTACTCATCTAATGCACAGGTAAAACTCAAATAAGAGAACTAACCAGAAATTCAACTTAAGAAATCTGGTTTGGAAAAAGAATCAATCAAACGAAGCAACCAAAATCAAACGGCGAAAGAAACAAGCTTCGTTTACTAATCTGGATCTGAATCAAATTTTACAGTAGCAAAAACTTGTTTGAGTAGGTTAAACGGAAAGAGAATTTCGAGACGAAACTCTAGGCGCTTGAATCGCCTGATTCCGATAAACGAGCGAAAAGTTAAACTAAAACGAAAATATGATCAGAAATCGCGATCTGGAATAATCGCGGAAAATTCGTCGAAAAAGAAAACTGACGAACAGTTAAACGAACGGACGTTCATTAACAGCGTCAATCCGACGAACACGTTCGTTAAAACGAACGGGTCGGTGAACGTTCACTAGATCATTAAACCAAAAATAAATAAATAAACCGAACTAGGGTTTAGAAAGAAAAAACGAATGGTTTTTTTTAAGAAAACCGGCACGGCGGCGGCGGCGGCTCAGCTACCTTGTCGGCAGCTCCGGCGGGGCTCCGGCGGGTCGGGCGAGGGGCAGCGGGGTTCGCGCGTCAGCGGGGGCGACGAACGGGCGGCGGGCGGCAGCGTACGGCGGCTCCGGCGGCTCCTCCTTCGGGCGGCGGGGCGGGCGGCTCCTGGCGGCGGGGACGGGTGCGGGTCGGGGCGGCGGGGTGAGGAGAAAGACGGGGGGGCTCGGGGTATAAAAGGAGGGGGTGCCGTGGAGGAGGGGGCAAGGCGGCGGCGGCGACGAGTCCGGCAGGGACACGGGCGGCGGCGGCGTCTCCGTCTCAGTCTCCAGGAGGGAGACGGGGCGCGGATTGGTTGGGCCGCGCCGCTGGGCTTCGGCCCAGTCGGTGCTCGGCGTTTTTTTATAAATAATTCGCCGAATCTAAAAATAATCGCAGAAAAATAAATAAAAATCAAAAAATGCTAGAACAAATTTTCCCTGTCTAATTAAAATAATTAGAACGAGATGAACATTTTTCTTGGCCCAAAAATGCAGTTTTGAAAACATGCAATTTTTTTAATGCAAACAAAATTGCAAATAAAATCTGAATAAAATCAAATATTTGATTTTAATATTTTTCCTCCAATATTTCAATTATTTTGGAGAAGTCATATTTTCTCCTCTCATTTATTTTAATATGAAATATCTTTCGGAGAGAAAATAATTAAAACCAAAATCCTTGTTTCCTTATTTGATAAAAATCAAATAGGAAAGTCAAGAAAATCCCCAACTCTCTCCAAGGGTCCTTGAGTTGCTTAGGATTTTTCGAGGATTTGCCAAAAATGCAATAAAATATGCTATGCAATGATGATCTAATGTATAACATTCCAAATTGAAAATTTGGGATGTTACAGCAATAGTTTTCGAGGGTAGAGTATTCAACCCAAATTTATAGATTTGACACAAGGGGAGCCAAAGAATATTTGTAAGTATTAGCAGCTGAGTTGTCAATTCAACCACACCTGGAGATTAATTATCTGCAGCAAAGTGATCAGTAGCAAAGTAGTATGATAGTTTTGATAATTGTAGTAGCAGTAATAGTAACGGTAACAGTGATAGCAGCGATTTTGTAGCAAATGCAACAGTAACAATAGCAGTAGTAACTTAGCAAAAACAATATAAGATAAATTCGTAGGCATTGGATCGGTGATTTGTTGGATGATATTCATCATGTGACAGTTATAAGGGCGATACGGCACTAGCTCTAGTTCATAAATATAATGTAGGCATGTATTCCGTAAATAGTCATACGTGCTTATGGAAAGAACTTGCATGACATCCTTTGTCCTACCCTCCCGTGGCAGCGGGGTCCTATTGGAAACTAAGGGATATTAAGGCCTCCTTTTAATTGAGAACCAGAACAAAGCATTAACACATGGTGAATACATGAACTCCTCAAACTACGGTCATCACTGGGAGTGGTCCCAACTATTGTCACTCCGGGGTTACCGGATCATAACACATAGTAGGTGACTATAACTTGCAAGATCAGATCTAGAACATGGATATAATAGTGATAACATAAACGGTTTAGATCTGAAATCATGGCACCCGGGCCCAAAGTGACAAGCATTAAGCATGGCAAAGTCATAGCAACATCAATCTCAGAACATAGTGGATACTTGGGATCAAGCCCTAACAAAACTAACTAGATTACATGATGAATCTCATCCAACTCCTCACCGACTAGTGAGCCTACGAAGGAATTACTTACTCCCGGTGGGGAGCATCATGGAATTGGCGATGGAGAAGGGTTGGTGATGACGAAGATCGAAGATCCCCCTCTCCGGAGCCCCAAACGGACTCCAGATCTGGCCTCCCGATGAAGAACAGGAGGTGACGGTGGCTCCATCTCGTGGAACGCGATAATTCTTTCTCCCTGCATTTTTTTCTAGAAATATGTGATTTTATGGCGTCGGTTTCAGGGTCTGCGAGGCCACCAGGTGTGGACAACCCACTTGGGCGCGCCTGGAGTGGGGGCACGCCCTGGTGGTTTGTGCCCACCCAGGTGCCCCCCTTTGCTGGTTCTTGGCTCTAGAATTTCTCTTTTATTGTATAAAAAATCCTCGTAAAGTTTCATTCCAATCTGAGAACTTTTATTTTGGCACAAAAAACAACACCATGGTAGTTACGCTGAAAACAACGTCAGTCCGGGGTTAGTTTCATTCAAGTCATGCAAACTAGAGTCCAAAACAAGAGGAAAAGCGTTAGGAAAAGTAGATACGTTGGAGACGTAACAGAAAGTGTGTGAGCAAACACACCATTCTTGCCCCCTTTTATAGAGGAATGATATAGGGGGCTGGCCCCTAACCCAGGAGGCAACCGCCCTGCTCCTGCAATAAGGCCTCCATGCGCCTTCAATATCTCAGGGAATCAAAGCCGACTCTCTGCGCCAATCAGCGATGCCTGGTTTTTTGCCATGGCACCCGTTTCCGCGCTTTCCGGATCCACGACCTACCCCATGCAATGCATGCCGGGACTAGTGGAGGCAAGCCACGCCACCGCACCACCTCATTATGATGCACGCCGTCGATCAGTGCGGTGTCCAGCTCCAAAGAGACTAAGTGGCTCCACATGGCAGCCACTTCCTACAGAAAATGCCTCCAAGTGCCACCCGTCCTGTGACGTGTCAAGCAAGCAGGCGCGAAACTGGCAAAACAGCCCGACAAGGATTGCCAAGCGAGCTGTGATGTGACATTGAGCGGTGCATTTATTGCTCTCTGTCAGCCTGCAGAGTTAGGTATGATAGCACTGTTTGATATCTAATCAGTGCATAATGACTGATTTGCCACTGTGGTGACCCCTTAATCTATTAAAGGAGGCCAGTGTTGACCGTAGACGGGGTTGCTTGGTTGGCTAATCCACACCCTCACACACTCGTACGCGCGTAGCCGTCTTTGCCCCAAGGCAACCCTGCTGGGGAAGTGTGTTGTGCTCACCACCATATTTTCCACCATCAATCCACCAAAGCAAGAGTAGGGTTTTACACCTCGCGGCGGCCCAAACCTAGTTAAATACTGCCCGTGTGATCTCTGTCGTGCTGTTTCACGCTCCTCCGCTCTTTGTGCAATGTGCCATCCCCCTGCCGAACCAGAAAGGGGCTCTTGGTCCCATAGGTGGCCGTGGTTTCCCACGACATATTCATTCCATAGTACCATAGGAGTACATAAAGGAAACCTTCCAGAACGCTCCAAACCCTAAAAAGGAATAGGTATGTGATAAGGTAAGTAAACCGACTCCAAAAGTTTTCCAAAGGCAATTTTACTCCATTTTGGAATATTTAAAAAATTAGGTAAATAAAAAGTAGTCTGAAAACCGCATGAGCAGGCGACAAGCATGGGGGGTGCTCCTCCCGAGCTTGTGGCCATCTTGTGTGCCCTCCGGACTCCATTTCCTCCCAGATTACTTGTTTTGCACGGTAAAAATTCATTATATAATCTCCCGAAGGTTTTGACCACCATATTACAACAATATCCTCTATTCTTGTTTCGAGCTATTTTTCTGACAAATCTAGATCATCATGACGTCCCCAAGTGCCTCTAAGGACAAGTTCTATGAGAAGGTCATCAACCCCTGCCTTCCGTAGGTGATGAAACACCCTCAATCCATTAAGATGCGTGAGGGGATGCTTCACATCCGGGATGTTCAGGGGCCAAGGAAGACCGGAAGCATGGAGGCCAGGCTTGAAGCGGTGGAGCAGGAGGTCTTCAAGTGCCAAGGGATGGTGGAACATGGACTCAATGCCAACCACTCCATAATTACGAAATTTTCCCGTGATCACAAGTTGGACAACAATAGTATTGGAGAGTCCGTCTTCAAGCTCCATGAGAAAACTGAGCACCTCCAAGCCCCGATCTAGGACCTGCAAAACCAAAACTATGAGTATGAATACAGATTTAAGAGCATGAGTTTGCCTACAGATTTGAGGATTCCGGAGAGTCGTTCATCCTTTTACGATGGTGGTCCTATGCCTTGGAAGATGGAAGACAAGCCTCCAACATCATCAACTTCATCATCACCACCTCCGAAGAAGGAAACTTTAGTACATGGGTATGGGCACTCCCCTTGGCTTGTGCCAAGCTTGCGGGAGGTGTCATGGTATCGTATCACCATCACATAGTTATCTTTATCGTTTATCTTAGTTCGATCCTTTTGGTTAAATCTTTATGTAGTAGAATAAATGTTTTAGTATGATATAGTCTTTTAGTTTTTGCATTATAATCTATCTATGTAATCGAGTGTGAGAGTTACATAATAAAGATTAGTTTTGAGTCGAGAGCTTTGATTTCTTGTTTTTATCTTGCAAAAAAAGAATAAAGGATTTAAAAGATTATATAATAATCTTATGGAGAGTGACAACTTCACAAATAAGGAGTATGATGCATGAAATTTGTTAAGGTTTGACAAACATAGTATTGGTCATTGTTGCAATTGATAGGAAGTAATAAAGAAACAGAGGCTTCACATATAAATACACTATCTTGGACATCTTTTTATGATTGTGAGCACTCATTAAAATATTATATGCTAATAAGTTGATGTTAGACAAGGAAGACAACATAATGTGTTATGCTCCCTTATATCCGAAAAGAAGTTATATTGTCATGGATCCTCCAAAATATTGAGCTTGCTCCTCATCCTATGCTGGCCAAAAATTCCGCACCAAGCACAGATACTACATGTCCATCCAAAAACCGTTAACCCAGTTTTGCCATGAGAGTCCACTATATCTACCTATGGATTGAGTAAGATCCTTCAAGTAAGTTGTCGGTGCAAGCAATAAAAATCGCTCTCTAAAAATGTAAGACCTTTTAGTGTGGGGAAAATAAACTTTATACGAACTTGTGATGGGGAAGAAGTAAAAGTGACAGACTGCATAATAAAATTCTCTATCACAAGTGGCAATACAAAGTGACGTTCCTTTGCATTATGATTTCGTGCATCCAACTAAAAAGCGCATGACAACCTTTGCTTCCCTCTGCGAAGGGCCTATCTTTTTTTACTTTGTACCTTTATTCAAGAGTCATGGTGATCTTCACCCTTCTTTTTACACTTTCTCTTTTTGGCAAGCACTATGTGTGGGGGAAAGATCCAGACATACATATCGACTTGGATGTAGGTGATCATAAATTATTATTGGTTACATTACCCTTGAGGTAAATGGTTGGGAGGCGAAACTATAAGCCCCTATGTTTCTATGTGTCTGATTGAAGCTTTGATCTCATAAGTATCGCATGAGTGTTAGCAATTATGGAAGACTAAAAGATAGTTGAGTATGTGGACTTTCTAAATCAAAGCTCTTACATTGACTCTTTCCGATGTTCTGACTAATTGCAATCGCCTCAATGATCGAAATCATAGTTTGTTAGTTTTCAATAAAGTTTGGGTTCATACTTTACCTTGAGAACGAATTATCACTTCAGCATAAGAAGTTATATGACAATATGTTGTTGTTCTAAAGATGATCATGATGCCCTCATGTCCATATTTTATTTTATTGACACCTCTATCTCTAAACATGTGGACCATAATTATTGATTTAGGCTTTCTCTTGAGGACAAGCGAAGTCTAAGCTTGGGGTAGTTGGTATGTCCATTTTGCATCATGTTTTTATGTTGATATTTATTGTATTATGGACTGTTATTTCATATTATGGTACAATACTTATGCCTTTTCTCTCTTACTTTAAAAGATTTACATGAAGAGGGAGAACTTCAGCAGCTGGAATTTTGGACTGGAAAGGAGCACATCTGAGATACCTATTCTGCACAACTCCAAATGTCCTGAAACTTAACGGAGAATTGTTTTGGAATATATAAAAATATTGGGTGAAGAAACAACATAAAGGGACCCTCCAGGTGGCCACAAACCTGGGGGCGCACCCTACCCCCAGGGTGTGGCTCCCGAGCTTGTCCATCTTCTGCTATATGAAGGGTTTTCACCTAGAAAAAAATCATAAGGAAGCTTTCGGGACGAAGCACCATTGTCTCGAGGCGGAACCTGGGCAGAAGCAATCTAGGGCTCTAGCGGAGCTATTCTACGGGGGAAACTTCCCTCCGGGAGGGGCAAATCAAAGCCATTGTCATCACGAACGATCTTCTCATCGTGGGAGTGTCAATCTTCATCAACATCTTCATCAGCACCATCTCCTCTCAAACCCTAGTTCATCTCTTGTGCTCAATCTTTGTCTCAAAACCTCAGATTGGTACCTATGGGTTGCTAGTAGTGTTGATTACTCTTTGTAGCTGATGCCAGTCGGTTTATTTGGTGGAATACCATATGTTCAGATCCTTAATGATATTCAATACCCCTCTGATCTTGAACATCAGCATGCTTTTTGAGTAGTTACGTTTGTTCCCGAGGACATGGGAGAAGTCTTGTTATAAGTAATCATGTGAATTTGGCCATCGTTCGATATTCTAATGAGATGTATGTTGTCTTTCCTCTAGTGGTGTTATGTGAACATCTGAAAGTGCGTTATATCGACTAGAGGGGGGTGAATAGGCGATTTTTACAAATTCGTCACTGAGCAATTTCAAGGTGAGGAAATTCCTAAGCAACGAACTACTTAGCAGCGGAATAAGTACTCAGATGCATGCATAACAGAACAGAAGCACAATTATCTGGTGAAATGAAACATACATAGAGTACAAGTAGCGTGTAAACAGGATAAGCAGGCTGGACAAAGTGACTGAAGAATTAAGAATGAGGAAATTGAGAAAGTCTTCAGTCAAAGTCTTCAAATAGTAACAATCAAGTTCATCAACATATGAAAGAGGAAATGAAAGATTTGAGGAAATTGAACCGGTAGCTTGGTGAAGACGGTGATTTGGTAGACCAGTTCCAAGTGCTGTGACAGTTGTACGTCTGGTAGGAGCGCCTAGGTATTTAAACCTGAGGACACACAGTCCCGAACACACAGTCCTCACTGTATTCTCCTTGAGCTAAGATCACACGGACCTCGCCCAATCACTTGTGGTACGTCTTCATGTGACTTCCAAACCTTCACAGACTCGGTCACTCGGCGATCCACAATTTCCTCTTGGATGCTCTAGACCATGACGCCTAACCGTCTAGAGGATGCACAATCCTCAAAGGTAACAAGCATCAGTTCAAACAGGAACAATCTCTTCAGTGATGCTCAATCAATTTGGGTTTGTAGGTGTTTGGGTTTGGGTTTTGTTCACTTGATGATTTTCGCTCAAAGTCCTCGGAGGATGGGATGCTCTCAGTGACAAGTGTCAGTTTCCCTCGGAGCAGACAACCAACTAGTGCTTGTAGGGGGGCGGCTATTTAGAGCCTAGGGAGCAGCCCGACATGAGAAGACATAAATGCCCTTCAATGATATGACCGTTAGGTGGGTAGATATTTTGGGACAGCTGGCGCGTAGCACAGCAACGGTCGGATATTTGAGTATCAAATTCCTCTGGGCTATCATGTTCCTCACTTGTAGGAAATCCGCACTGGCGAATTCCTAACTCCTCAGTCAGAACACATTCCTCAGGGACCAGAAGATCTTCGTCTTTGTCACTGAAGAAATTGACTGAACTGTATGAGATTTCCAGTGGCTTCAATTGAAAGGATTGGGTAGGTGTAGGATTTAGAGATGAGCATCACATGGAATCTTTTCCTTAGTTTTACCTCGACCCTCTTTAATAGTACGGTGTTTCCTATGACTCAAGAAAGAGAAAATGAAACTATGAAAACATAAGTCTTCATGCGTCATAATCCTCGCATGAATATCATGTCTTCAAGGTCACACCAATTTCCACACTTTCAAAGTCTTTAAGAAAACCAAAGTCTTCAACTTAAGACATTCATTTTAGGGGTCGACTTTCATCGTAAATATCAAACTCCTCATAGACTTATAGACCTATGTACACTCACAAATTCATTAGTCCCTTAACCTATAAGTCTTCAATACACCAAAATCACTAAGGGCACTAGATGCACTTACAATATCCTCCTTTCTGGTGATTGATGACAATATAGGTTAAGTTTTCAATGGGGATAAATATATGAAGTGTAAATACTGATATTGAGGTTACAAGATATAGAGGAACTCCCCCTGAAGATGTGCATATCTGAGGAATTTGCTTTGAATAGCAAATGCACATTGTAGAGTAGAATCATGGAGATCTCCCCCTATATCTTGTAATTCATACACGCATTTAACATATGATATGAAGAATTTCAAATGCATGATGAAATATGGTGTCTAATGAAATTCAGTATGCGCGCATTAACGTACTTGAGGAAATAGCATGCCGAAAATAGAGCAAAAGTATTAGACCACCATAGGACTTAAGTTTACAACTCGATCAACAAACACTTCAGAAGAGCGAGAGTTATAACTTAGCAAAAAAAGCCCATATATAGAGACTCGCTTGAAGAATAACTCAAATTTCTCCCCCTTTGTCATCGAATGACCAAAAAGGACGAAAAATGAGGACTAACGCCCCTGAAGAATATTGTCAAGATGTCGATGGAGGTGCGCCAGCCTTGTTGGGGTCGTCCTTTGGAGTAGGGCCTGCTACAGTGTCGTTCAAATCTTTGGCTTCATCTGTCTCGCACGATGAAGAATATGAGCTGGCGACGTGCTGAGGAAATTTGACCTTCTTGAATTTCTTAGAAGGTGGTTGTGCCCAGTCAAAGTCCTATTGGAATCCCATCTCCTTGAGATATTCAACACTATAGAGGTTAGACAGAATAGCCCAAGTGCGGTCAAAGACTTCATGCAAGTAGTAGTGGTTCTTCTTCACAGTATTCTGAGTGACTGTCATGTTCTGAAGAATTGCACCAAACTGGCGCTTGACCTACTTGTGATTTCTATCAACTTTCTGATGTAGGCTGAGGAGAAGCTCTCGGTCAGCATCACACGCGGAGCAGTGGCTTGAGGATATTTCTTTGAAGCATTTGCGACAGTATCATGTGTTTTAGAGTCGTCATTGGTGGAATATGATGCAGCTTTGCGAAACTGTCCATCCATTGGACGAGTGTCTTCATCAATAACAGCATCCTTGCCCTTGTGAGGAAATAGTCCGTTTGAGGACTTCAATGGGGGGCAGATAGCTGAGATGATTTTGAAATTCAGCCTTGTAATGAATTGAAGACCTTGATATGATGAATCTCATAATCCAGGGAGCGTAAGGCTTCAACTCAAAAGGTGACAAAGGAGCATTGGCCAAATTCCTCATGAAGAAATCATGGTAGTTGATAGGAATACCATGTATGCTATTGAATGGCAGATTCTTCATTATGCCAACAACTTCTTCTTCATCAGAGTTCTGGCCCTTGATAGGACTGAGGGTTTTGGTCAATATGCGATAAATAGTTCTTGGCACATAGAGCAAATCCTTGACGAGGATTGTGGTCCTTGTTGCCTGGCCAGGCTTCAATGGCTTCATTAGCACTTGCATCAGATGATTTGAAAGTTCTTGTTCTACATAAATGAGCCTTGTAGATTCAGTGGGAGGACTGACAGGGACGACATGAAGTAATTCAGAGGCCGGAGCTTTATAATGAGTGTTTTCAGTCATCAAGTCGAGCACCCATGAATTCACATCTTCAACATTGCTAGTGATGTGCAGCATGGCATAGAACTGAAGAATGAGTTCTTCATTCCAATCGCAGATGTCGGTGCAGAAGTTGAGCAGCCCAGCGTCATGAAGAACACCGAGGACTGGGGTGAAGCATGGAAGAGACTCCATATCCACATGAGGAACTTGCTCATGGTAAAAATTGTGTCCTTATCAAACAACAGTGAGGAATAGAAATTCATTTGACTGGCTGTCTAGAAAGGCTTGCGATGAAGTCGAGCAGACTCATAAGGATTGTAGTCAGAGAAGAAATAATGCTCAGTGAAGAAGTCATTAGCCTTGAACTTCTGCTTCTTGGTGCGAGGATTCTGTGGCTTGGGCTGAAGATTCGCAGTTGAAGTCTTCACAGTTTCTTGATGCACAACCACTGGAGCCACAGGCTGAGGAATTTTAGTAGCAATTTTATCAGCAGCATCATTGGCCTCCATTTCTTCAGCACTAGTGGCTGGAACTTCTTCTGGAATAGAGAGAAGTGAAGCTTGATGTCCATAAGAGCCCATATAAATTTCTTCAGTTTGGATAGGGGACTGAGGAACTTGATGCAGTGGAGTTGTCAGTGGTGAATTGGGGTCCTGACTCTCCCAATAGTCATCATTCTGAATCAGAGTTGTAGACCCAATGTCCACATCCTCATCTTCTTCATCAATTTCTTCAACGCCCGCCTCTTCAGGTGTGAAATGATGCATGGGCGATGATACCAGCGGAGTCGAAGGGATATTATCCACTTTAATTTCTTTATCCAACTGCTCTGACGAAGCAGCAGAAGGATTTTCTTCATCCGAGTCACTGGGAATGACATATTCCTCACCAAAGGCAACAATTTCCTTTGATGGCATGCTTGATATCGGAACAACATCAATTGGGTTTGCAAATGAGCTCGTCAGAGTCTTCACTTCCTTAGGAGCTGAAGACTCTGAGGTTGAAGATGCTTTCCTTTTCTTCACTGCTGCTCTCTCCGCAGCTTCGGTCTTCTTTGCTTTTGATGCAAAAGGAAGGTTGACACTTGTCATCTGTGATGACTTTGCAGGAGGAGCAAAGGAAATTGGTTCAATTTCTTCAGGCGCAACTGATGCAGTTGCCCTGGCATGTTCAGATTCCTCAGGCATAGTTGCAGATGCTTTGACTGGCCTGGTTTGTTCTTCAGGCGCAACATTGGAGGTTGCCCTGGTAGTTTCTTCAGAGGCTGGAATTTCTTCACCAGCCCTGGTGCTTTCATTCTCTTCAACAGTCTGATTTTCATCAGCTGTGCTTGCATTTTCTTCAGTAGGCTGAGCAGATGTCTCAGCCTAAGGAAATTCCTGTTGCGATGAAGCTGCAACATTTGATGTTAATTTCTTCGCCATTTTGATGAATCTGACTTTGCCGCCTAGCCAGTCGTCACGATACGCATCAAATTCATCACTGAGTGCTTTGATCTTAGTCTGCATAGCCACCAGTTCATCAGGAGACATTTTCACAATATTTTTCTTTAGAAAACGCTCCTTCTTGTACCGACCTTTCTTCACTTGACTGGCCTTCTGAAAGCACAAGTGCTCCCTGGGTGATTTTGGTAATTGATGTCAACGTATCTCTTGTTGGACTAATGTTTCTACCTAGTATGTTTCAGATAAGTTCAACAATGGAGTGGCATGGACTAGAGGATGTGGAACCCCTTCAAAGTGCTAAAGACAAAGGATTGGCTCGAGGTGAAAGCTCAGGACTCTACATTTTCTATTTTAGTGATCCAGGATCACATTGAGTCCATAGGAAAGCCAATACTGTTAAGAGGGGATGAGGTGTTGCTTAATGGCTTGCTTGCTCAAAGTGCTTACTGATATGATCCAAATCCCTCAACAACTTTCTCACATCCACATATGTCCCAAACCAAAAGTCCAACTCGGAGCCACCGAGTTCTCTTGACATAGCACTGCCAGAAACCCTAATCAAATCGGTCTCGCCGATAGGGATCTCGGTCTCACCGAGATGGGATTACAAACACTCTGTTGCCTATTGCAATAATTTCGGTCTCACCGAAACATGCAATTGATCCCACCGAGATTGCAATGCAAACTCTCTGTCACCCCTTCGTAACATTTCGGTCCAACCGAGATGCGCGAATCGGTCCCACCGGGTTTGCCTGACCAACTCTCTGTTAGTCTATTACCAAAATCGGTCTCACTGAGTTTGTGTAATCGGTCTCACCGAGATTACGTTGTGCCCTAACCCTAGCACATCGGTCCCACCGAGTTGATCCAGTCGGTCCCACCGAAATGCATAACGGTCACATTATGAACCAAATCGGTCTGACCGAGTTCTTTGAATCAGTCCCACCGAGTTTGGTGATTTGTGTGTAACGGTTAGATTTTGTGTGGAGGCTATATATACCCCTCCACCCACTCTTCATTCGTGGAGAGAGCCATTAGAACATGCCTACACTTCCAACACATATTTTCTGAGAGAGAACCACCTACACTTGTGTTGAGGTCAAGATATTCCATTCCAAGCACATAAATCTTGATCTCTACCCTTCCCCAAGTTGAGTGTTAGGGAGACTATCATTTGAAGCACAAGAGCAAGGAGTTCATCATCAACACACCATTTGTTACTTCTTGGAGAGTGGTGTCTCCTAGATTGGCTTGGTGTCACTTGGGAGCCTCCGACAAGATTGTGGAGCTGAACCAAGGAGTTTGTAAGGGCAAGGAGATCGCCTACTTCATGAAGATCTACCCTAGTGAGGCAAGTCCTTCGTGGGCGAAGGCCATGGTGGGATAGACAAGGTTGCTTCTTCGTGGACCCTTTGTGGGTGGAGCCCTCCGTGGACTCGCGCAACCGTTACCCTTCGTGGGTTGAAGTCTCCATCAACTTGGATGTATGATAGCACCACCTATCGGAACCACGGATAAAAAATCTCCGTGTCTCCAAATTGCGTTTGCTTTACTTCCCGCTGCTCATATACTCTTTGTCATGCTTGCTTGATATGTATTGTGAATGCTTAAACTTGTGCTAAAACTCCACATCAACATAAAGAATTAAAAACTACAACTTTTCTTGATTAGAGTCTATTCACCCCCCCCCTCTAGACACCTCTTCTCGATCCTTTCAATTGGTATCAGAGCTTTGGTCTCCATTGCCTTGGTTTAAACACCTTTGGAAGAAGATGGATGTGTCTACTTTGGGGAGTCTTAGACGTAGAGTGCCTATTCTTGATGGAGAGTTTTTCTATGAGTGGAAAAATGAAATGCTTGAGATTTTCAATGAATATCATTTGAACAAGTACATTACTAGCCCTTGTGCACCTCGTATTGCCCAAAAATTTGATTGCTAGTTTGCCTACTCTTGATTGTGCCTATACTATTTGCAGATTTCTTGAGGAACGATTTCCAGATTATTCCTTGAAAATTTTGGACGAAATTCTCCATAAATCTATTGCCTTGAGTAAGATGAACTCTAGTGGTCCTAGCTTTGGTGATTGTCTATTTGAGCTTACCAATCTCATGCGTGCCAAAGGAGATGTTGGAATCATTAGCAATATCATTTCTGAAGCTATTAGAATTCATAAGGATAACCATAGAAATGATCATTTATCTAACGAATTACCCTCTCTAGGGGTTGATCAATCACAAGATGATGTTGAACATGGATACTATGATGAGGATGATGATAGTGACTATGATCTTGATGATGCAATGAGAAACTTTGGTCTTATGGCAAATCTTCGCGGCTACATGGCTGGAGGAAAGGAATGGGTCCTTGATAGTGGATGTACTGATCATATGACCGGAGATAAAGATATGTTCCGTGAGCTTGCTGAAAACGAGAGCCCTCGAAAGTATGTCACTTTTGGTGATAACTCAAAGGGTAAGGTGGTTGGCCTAGGTAAGGTGGCCATCTCACATGATTGCTCCATACAAAATGTCATGCTCGTTGAATCTCTTGGGTACAATTTACTTTCAGTATCTAGCCTTGCTGATTTCAGTTTCAATGTCCTATTTACTGAGGTAGATTGCCAAGTGTTTCGAAGAGACAATCATAAAATGGTCTTTACCGGTATACGTAGAGGTGATCTTTACATAGTTGCTTTCACTAAAAAGGCTCAACCTAGAACTTGCTTGATTGCTAAATCTTCTAAGGGTTGGTTGTGGCATAGAAGGCTAGGTCATGTGGGTATGCGAAATCTTGATAAGCTTATTAAAGGTGATCATATCCTTGGAATAAAAGATGTCATATTTGACAAGGATAGACTTTGTAGTGCTTGTCGGGCAGGAAAACAGGTTGGAGGAAGTCATCGTGCGAAGAACATCACGACCACGAGAAGACCACTCGAGCTACTTCACATGGATCTCTTTCGTCCCAATGCCTACAAGAGTCTCGGTGGTAACTCATTTGGTCTAGTCATAGTTGATGATTTTTCAAGATTTACGTGGGTGTTCTTTCTTGATGACAAATCGCAGGTCCAAAAGATCTTCAAAAATTTTGCTAGGAAGGCCCAAAATCAATATGACGTGAAGATCAAGAAGGTTCGGAGCGACGACGGAATGGAGTTCAAGAACGCAAATGTGGATACCTTTCTTGACGAAGAAGGGATTTCACATGAGTTCTCGGCTACATACACGCCTCAACAAAATGGAGTTGTTGAGAGAAAGAACCGGACTCTTATTGAGATGGCAAGAACGATGCTTGATGAGTACAAGACTCCAAAACACTTTTGGGCGGAAGCGGTTGAGACAGCTTGTCATGCAACAAATCGCTTGTATCTTCACAAGCTACTCGGCAAGACGGCATACGAGCTCCTCACAGGTAACAAACCCCAAGTTGGGTACTTTCGAGTATTCGGTTCAAAGTGCTACATTCTTGATAAGCATCGTCGTTCTAAATTTGCTCCTAAATCTCATGAAGGTTTCCTACTTGGTTATGGCTCAAACTCTCACACTTACCGTGTCTACAACAATTTCACCCGAAAGGTTGAAGAGATGGTAGATGTGAAGTTTGATGAATCTAACGGCTCGCAAGTAGAGCAATTTCCAATTGAAGTAGGAGACAAAGACCTTTGGAAGCAATCCAAGACTTGTCTATTGGCAAGATTCATCCAACGGAGGTGAAGGAGACTACCTCGTCCGTCCAAGTGGAAGCTTCCACCTCACGACAAGGTGAACCAAAAGTTGATACGAAAGCATCCACAAGTGGGACACACCAAGACAAAGAAAATGAGGAAGTACACCAAGATGAACATCAACAACCTCCTTCTCCACCACGACAAGAGAATGACAACGTCAACAATGAAGAAGACCAAGAAGAAGAACAAGATGAAGAGGATGTTCGACCCCGAGCCAAGCCAAAGCTTCCAGGAGTTCGAGCAAGAATCGCCAAAGACCATCCCATCGAACAAATCTACAATGATATCCAAACCGGGAGAATCACTCGCTCTAAAACTCGTTTGGCTAACTTTTGTGAACATTACTAATTCATCTCTAGCATTGAACCTATGAAGGTTGAAGAAGCATTGGAAGATCCGGATTGGATAAACGCTATGCATGAAGAGCTACACAACTTTGAGAGAAACTATTGGGGATATTACCACTGGGCGTAAACCGGCCAGGAGAGGCCGGGTTAACCCCATAAGTAGTTCATCTGTATTTGAAGCCCATGAAGACAGACGGTGATGCTTCATGAAGGCCCAGGTCCCAAAGCCGGTTTAAGGCCTGTAGACACAAACCGGCATTGATATGTAAACTTGTGTTGTAAGATAGAAGTAGCAGAGACCGAGCCAGACACGATTATGAGCCGTCCTCGGAGTCTGTAAACTGACGGGCGTCAACCCATGTATATAAGGGGACGACCAGGCAGCGGTTCAGGGACAACAGACAACAACTCGAGACTCAGGCAAAGCGTATTCGCTCCCTGGTCATCGAAACCCCATCAATTCCATCACAACTAGACATAGGCTTTTACCTTCATCGTAAGGGGCCGAACTAGTATAAAACTCTCTTGCATCCCTTGTCCGCTTTAACCCCATTAAGCTAACCCGTAGTGATGGCTCCACGACTAAGTCCTTTCTCTAGGACATCTCCCGTGACAAAACCATGACAGTTGGTGCCCACCGTGGGGCTATCGCATGATGGTTTCAAGTTTTGGAGGGCAACTTCGAAGGACTCAAGGGTTACGCTATGGTCCGGATGACCAAGAGTTGTTGCGGCAAGCTCTACATCGACGATGCAGGCTGGGGCCCCGAGGCCGGCTCAATCGAGTACGGGTACCGGGTCCCCTTTGGTGGCATACACGTTTTCATTGGCAAGATCGGCGAACCAGGCCCTGAGCCAGACATCTGCACCGACCTCGTCGAAACGGCTCAGCGTGCGAGATCTGCCAGGGTCAAGCCTGTCATGAAGCGTGCCTTTGTGGGAGTTATCCATGGAGGGGAATCTGAGGATAGATCGGAATCTGGTGATGAGACCGTCGTTTATTCCGGTGATGAGTCATTGACTGGAGAGACCGAGTCGTTATATCAGTTACAAGATGGCCGGATTGGGGGCTGTTCCGATGGCGATAGTATTCCGGACCCCTTTGATCTGCCAAACCGGGTAGCGATCTTCATGGCCGACACGCAACCAGCGCTCCACTCTTCGACCACAGCGGCAATGATTTCCGGATCAGCAGCGGCGGCGGCGGCTGGGGCAGGAGGCCCTGTGTGACCGCCAGCTCAGGTTCTATCTGATTTGTTTGATGTGTTGGCAACGCTAATGGCGGAGGTTAACCCGGCGGATCAGGATGCACACAATGCGGAAATCGCGAAAGTGAAAGATCACATCACCTAGGCAAAAGCCGACTTAGCAGCTGAGGATACCAGGATAGCCGCGGCGCGGGCCGCTTTGGATGCACAAGCTTACCGGATTATGCTGGATTAGAGTGCGTCGAACAAAGTCCTGAAGAGGAGGCACCGATCTCGCCTGCCGCCGGTTTATGACGCTAGACATCTCTTTAACACCCCAGGAGAAGGGACCACTAATCCACCGGTGGTAAACCGGGCGGAGGCACCGGGGGCAGGGCGCCAGTTCAGCCACATTTGGCGGATCCGCCTCGTCAGAACAACATTGTGGCACCACATGTCCCTACGCCACCGGGTCATTATTCTAACCCGATGGATAACATTGTCGCTGCCGCTTCACGGCTGGCGGCCATCCCGATCGAAGGCGATTCTCCAGCAGCGGTCGAGACGCGTCGGGTTAAGGAGCTTCTTCAGACAGCCTTGGTTCAATAGGAGGCTTATTCATAGAGTTGCGATCGGATTCATTCCACTCCCCGTCCAAGCCGGAGTTACAACAGGCGTATGGATGAACCGGCAGTATCAAGCAATGCGCGGAACCGTGATCCGCCCCATGGCCATAACCCGGCGGGTGGTGCTGGTGATCTCAGGAGGTGGTGGACCAGGCTCGGGCACGCAGAGAGGCTGAGTTAGTGGCGCAACACGAGGCCCGTCAGCTTACTCCGGTTCGTCCAACCACATCGGTGGAACCAGGAGTTACCTCTAGTTCCTTGGGAGTGCCATGTCTTGTCCCAGCGTTGCGCAATGTGCACCTGCCCAAGGATTTCAAAGGCCCGCGCAAGGTGCCGAATTACACCGCCGATTTATCCCCTGAAACATGGGTCAAAAGCTATGAGATGGCCATGGAGATGCTGGACGTGGATGATGCGGCATGTGCGAAGTACTTCACCATGATGCTAGAAGGAATGGCCCGCACTTGGCTAAAGAGCTTACCGGCTAATTCTATCAGGTCATGGGCCAAGTTGAGAGGCCGGTTTATTTAGAATTTCAAGGATACATGCAAGCAGCCCATGTCAATTGTGGACTTAGCTTCCTGTGTCCAGGAGGAAGGAGAGTCAACAACCCATTAGGTGCGCCGGGTTTCGGAGATTTTGCATTCATCAGACCGCATCAACACTGACACCGCAGTTTTAACATTGGAAGGCAATTGCCGGTTTGAACCCTTGAAGTTGAAGTTGGGATGGCACAAACGTCATTGTAATGACATGGGAACCCTCATGGCTGCACTGGTGAAGTATGCCGACTCTGATAGTACCAAGGATCCCGAGTCTGACGATGATAAGACAGGGAAGGGAAAGAAGAGCGGCAACGCCAAGGGGCAGCACCACAACTCGGCGGGTCATGGAAACGGCGGCAAGCGTAAAGCGGACCATGGTTTAGACTTTGTGGCTAACACTAATACACACGACAAGGGCTAGCGGCTTAAGGGTAAACCGCCCTGGCGCAGTGGAATGCCAAATCCTAATCCGGACCATTTGTCGTATCTGTTGAACTAGCCCTGTCCAAAGCATGGGACGAAGGAGGAACCGTCCACACACCTCATGCAAGAGTTCAAAAATTGGGATTCTTTCCGGTATGATCATGGATTAGGAGGCGGTTCGGGCTATGGCTCTCATGGGCCGGGTTATGGCGGAGGAATTTCCGGTTCAGGATTCCATGGCAATCAGGGTGGACATAACAATCAAAGTAATCAAGGTAACCAAGGTGGCTATAATCATCAGGGCAATCAGCAGCAGCAGCAGTCGGGTCACCAAAGCAACCCGAAGCAGTTGAATAGCGAACAGTATCATGTCTTCACCACTAGCTTGGACAAGAGCGATCAGAAGCTTCATAAAAGGGTGGTGAATGCCGTTGAACCGGCAGTGCCCCATTATTTGCGCTGGTCCGAGCAGCCCATTGTGTGGAGTATAGAAGATCATCCACCCTGGGTTGACAATCCGGGTCATCTGGCTTTGGTGGTGGCACCTCAGGTGGGAGGTTATAAGTTCACTAAGGTACTCATGGATGGAGGGAGTAGTATCAATATCCTTTATTATGAAACTTTCCATCGCATAGGGATAACAGATAAAAATCTTAAACCGTCCAATACGATATTCCATGGTGTGGTGCCTGGTAAGTTGGCATATCCTGTTGGTAAGATAGCTCTGGAGGTGGCTTTTGGAGATGAGCATGACTCGAGATCACAAACCTTGACCTTTGAAGTGGTGAAAATCAGAAGCCCGTATCATGCCCTATTTTGACGGCCAGCTTATGCTAAGTTTATGGCACAGCCTTGTTATGTCTATCTACAGCTCAAGATGCCGGGTCACAAGGGAACTATAACCATGCATGGAAGCCGCAAGATTGCTCCGGAGTGTGAGGAAGGTGATACGGCTTATGCTGAGTCGGTTTGTGCAACAGAAGAGTTGAAGTTTTACAAGGACAATGTTGATCCGGCAGATATGACTTCATTGAAGAAACCAACTATGGAGCATGATCCGGCCCTGAAGTTTAAATCGGCTGATGAGACTAAACTTGTTGACTTCGTGCCTGGCGATTCATCCAGGCAGTTTAGCATCAATGCTAACTTGGATGCGAAATAGGAAAGCGCGCTCATCGAGTTCATCCATGAGAATCGGGACATCTTTGCATGGAAGCCTTCTGACATGCCTGGTGTACCGAGAGAACTCGCTGAGCACACTCTCAATGTTGATCCTAAGTATAAACCGGTCAAGTAGTTTCTCCACCGGTTCAATGAAGAAAGACGCAAAGCTATTGCAGAAGAAGTAGCTAGACTCTTGGCGGCTGGATTTATCATTGCAGCATTCCATCCTGAGTGGTTGGCTAATCCGGTGCTGGTCCTCAAGAAGAATGGCACTTGGCGTATGTGTGTGGACTACACAGATCTCAACAAAGCTTGTCCAACAGACTCCTTTTTCCCTCCCCCGTATTGACCAAATATACGGCGGGTTGTGAGCGTTTAAGTTTTTTGGATGCATATTCTGGTTATCATCAGATCAAAATGGCAGTTAAGGACCAGGAGAAGACAACCTTCATAACTCTCTTTGGAGCCTTCTGCTATGTGTCCATGCCCTTTGGGCTCAAGAGTGCACATGCGACTTATCAACGGTGTGTGCAAATGTCTTCATAAACAGATCGGCCGCAATGTTCATGCCTATGTGGATGATATTGTGGTAAAATCAAGGAAGAAGGAGACAATGATTGATGACTTGAAGGAAACCTTTGATAACCTGCGGGTTTATAAAATGATGCTTAATCCGGCCAAATGTGTCTTTGGTGTACCTGCAGGGAAGCTCCTGGGCTTTTTGGTGTCTAACAGGGGCATTGAAGCTAATCCGGAAAAGATCAAGGCCATCACCTCCTTGGCTAAACCGAAGTGTATCAATGATGTTCAACGCCTGGCAGGCCGGATTGCCGCGTTGAGCCGGTTTGTTAGTCGGCTTGGCGAGAAGGCCATCCCTTTGTATCAGATGCTAAAGAAAACGGATAACTTCATCTGGAGTGATGCCGCTAATGAAGCATTTGAGGAATTAAAGAGGCAGCTGGCTAATCCGCCGATTCTCGCCGCTCCAGTGGATAAAAAACCATTGTTGCTATAGGTGGCAGCTAATGCTCGGGCTGTTAGTGTGGCTATTGTGGTGGAGCGCAAGGAGGCAGGAAAGGAATATCCGGTTCAGCAGCCGGTTTACTATATCAGTGAGGTACTTATCGAGTCCAAGCAGAGGTACCCGTATTGGCAAAAATTGGTGTATGGGGTTTTTTATGTCAAGCCGGAAGCTTAAGCAGTATTTCCAAGGTCATCCCATCATGGTGGTCAGCTCTGCTCCTTTGGGGGATATAATCCAGAACAGGGAAGCAACTGGCCGGATTGCTAAGTGGGCTATCGAGCTCGGGCCTCACGGGTTGAAATACATACCCCGAATGGCGATCAAATCTCAGGCACTTGTGGATTTCATCAATAATTGGACAGGACTACAAGCGCTAGAAGAGAAGCCGGATCATACTTATTGGACTATTCATTTTGATGGGTCCAGGAAATTGGAGGGCTCGGGGGCTGGAGTCATATTAACTTCCCCACGAGGTGATAAGTTTTGTTATATTCTCCGTTTAATGTTCCCTTGCACTAACAATGCAGCTGAATATGAGGCTTTACTCCATGGTCTTCGGATAAGGAGATGAACCTAAGCCGAGTTAAGTGCTTCGGTGACTCGGATCTGGTGGCTCAACAAGTGTCCGGCACTTGGGATTCCAAGAACCCACTAATGGCAGCATATCATCGTGAGGTGGATATTGTTGCAGGTCACTTTAAAGGATATCAGGTGGATCATGTGGACCGGCGAAAGAATGAAGCGGCGGACGCTTTAAGCCGCCCGGGGGTTCCACCTAATGTCTTCCTGGATGTTTTGCATGATTCGTCCGTCAAGCTTCCTGGTGAAGAGGATTTGGCTATTCCTGATCCGGAAGCTCAGTTTGTGGCAGCTCTACATGTTATCCCGGATTGGACGGTTCCATATCTGGCGTATATAAACCGAGGCGAGTTACCAGAGGATGAAACTTTGGCCAGGCAGATAACCGGCGGTCCATGTCCATGACTATTATCAAAGGAGAGTTACATCATTGCAGTGTGATAGGGGCGTTTCAACGCTGTGTATCTCCTGAGGAAGGCCGCGAAATTTTGCGTGAGATCCACGAAGGAGATTGTGGTCACCACGCCGGTTCAAAATCTTTGGTGGCCAAGGCGTTTCGTCACAGTTTCTATTGGTTGACAGCTCATGCTGATGCCGAGGAATTGGTCAAAAGATGTGATGGCTGTCAGAAATTCTCAAGACGCGCTCATGTACCAGCTCAAGAATTGAGGATGATTCCAATCACCTGGCCGTTTGCAACTTGGGGGCTGGATATGGTTGGGCCTTTCAAGAGGTCCAAGGACAAGAAGACCCACCTCTTGGTGGCGGTTGATAAGTTCACGAAGTGGGTGGAGGCAGAGCCAGTTAGCAAGTGCGACGCAGCCACGGCGGTTCAATTCATCAAAAGGGTGATTTTCCGGTTTGGCTTTCCACACAACATCATAACAGACAATGGTACCAATCTGTCAATGGGTGGCATGAAGGAGTTCTGTCAACATGAGCACATCCGGCTTGACGTATCATCAGTGGCTCACCCCCAGTCCAATGGTCAAGCGGAGAGGGCCAATCAAGAGATCTTGAGAGGCATCAAACCCCGGCTTATGGTCCCTTTGCAACGGACGCCGGGTTGTTGGGTTGAGGAGTTACCTTCAGTGTTATGGAGCATCAATACCACACCCAACAGATCGACAGGATACACACCGTTCTTCATGGTTTATGGAGCGGAAGCGGTTCTTCCTAGTGACATCCGTCATGACTCGCCTCGTGTAGCGGCATATGTTGAAGCGGACAACGAGAAGGCACGGCAGGAAGCTCTTGACCTGTTAGATGAGGAGCGTGACATAGGGGCAGCCCGTTCGGCGATTTATCAGCAAGATCTGCGTCGTTATCATAGCCTCCGGGTTAGAACCAGAACCTTTCAAGAAGGAGATTTGGTGCTTCGACTCATCCAGGATCAGACGGATATGCACAAGCTATCCCCCCCTTGGGAAGGACCTTTTGTGGTCAGCAAGAATCTGCACAATGGGTCATACTACCTAATCGATATTCGAGAGCACAAAGACTCACGTAAATCGGAGGAGGAGACCAACCGGCCGTGGAATATTGCTCATCTTCGGCCCTACTATACTTGAGCTATGGGCTCTGTTTATGTACATATTATGACATTGTATATATTATGATCAATATAATAAACCGGAACCTCAGCTAAAGCGGGGTATCCGTTGTTTTCTTACATCATGTGTGGTTACATGGAGCTTACAAAGCGGCGTCTGGTTTACCCCTTGATTCGACTTCTCAAAGCTTGATATTAGATCACTTGGGGGCTTGGTCATATCCGAACCATAGCTACGCCTCTTGATCGCCGTAATGCCACCGCATCACTTGGGAGCTTGGTCGTATCCGAACCATAGCTACGCCTCTTGATCGGCGTAATGCCACAGCATCACTTGGGAGCTTGGTCGTATCCGAACCATAGCTATGCCTCTTGATCGGCATAATGCCATAGCATCACTTGGGGGCTTGGTCGTATCCGAACCATAGCTACGCCTCTTGATTGGCGTAATGCCACAGCATCACTTGGGGGCTTGGTCGAACCCGAACCATAGCAACGCCTCTTGATCGGCGTAGTGCCACAGCATCACTTGGGGGCTTGGTCGAACCCGAACCATAGCAACACCTCTTGATCGGCGTAATACCACAGCATCACTTGGGGGCTTGGTCGAACCCGAACCATAGCAACACCTCTTGATCAAATTTGGGGCCTGGCAGCCCATGAAAAGCCTCGACTACAACGGTTTTATTTGCCTTTTGCTAAGTTTCTTTTTTCTTTCGCTAAGATTTGTGATGTTTTCAAACCGGTGTTTATCAACCCGGTTGGGCTCTCAACCACAAGTTGTCAGTACATGACCAAGTTATAATCCGGACACTATCAGCCCGGTCTGATTTTGACTCATAGTCACCAGTATGGAATAAACCGGTGTTTATCACAACCCGGAACGGTTTTATTGTAAATCGGCATTATATAACAGGAGATACTTTTATTCCGGATTAGGGTTATTACCCTCATTACAAGGTTGGTCAGCCAATACTATGCCTAAAGGTCACAGGTATCATATATTTCCATATTTGGTTATGTTTTACAACCTTGGTTATAAACCTTTGTCATATATATAGTTGGGTATCATGACCCGCCCGGTGGTAAACCGCCAGGGTGCTTTAAGCTTCTTCTCTGCAGGAACAGCTTGAATAAATAGCTATGGATTATGAACATCATATCTCAAGCATGGCGGATTAACATGCATCAGTTGCAGATAAATATGCAAGAAGGCATAACAGAACAAGTGTTTTAACTAGCCTATTACAAGGCGTTTCAGTGCCCAAAGGAATAATTGTTTTTCAATAAACATTGCAGTATGGAAGATTAAACAGGCCCCCGGGTTATGATCGCTGAGCAGCTTGACCTAACGGCTGCGGATCAGCTTGCACCGGTTCATCTTCTTTGTCTCTACCCAGCGACTGGAAGTCAACAGTTGTCCAGTCGATCCCGGTTAAAGCTTGGAAAACAGCTTCGTCGCTTATAAGGGTGGACGGTTCAACGTCAGGGGCATAAGTGTGCTTATGGATTGGAGGGATCAGGTTTTGAGCCTCAGGAGTTGGTGCAGCAACCCGCTTGTTATTGGTATCATAGCTCGCCTGGTAAAATGAAAGATCAGCCTCTTCAGCAAGTTGACAAGCCAGTGGACGTACTTCCCGGTTTATGGCGCGAAGATCTTCAGTGCCAAACTCTTATCCGTCTTCTTTTAAGCTTGGGTAGCCTTTAGCCACGTCCGTCGGATCAAGATCAGGCACCCATGCTTTTGCCCGGGTTAGTGCGGTCAGAGCACCAGCCCTTGCAGCAGACCGCTTCAGCTCTTCTATCCGGGCAGGCAACATAGATAGCCTGTCTAAGGTATCCTTGATCAACGTCGGGGGCGGCTTATTGTGAGAAGCGATGCAGATAATTCGTTGAGCGCCGATATACAGTAGTTCTATCAGCCTTCAGCTTCTTCTGAACATCAGAGCCCAGATGACTAATGCGAGTTCCTGCATCATTGCAAACATCAGTAAACTGGCAACGAATGGGAAGATATGTTGAAAGTATTAAGGAAAAGATGCTTACCAAGCACAACAGCGGTCATCGCATGTACTTGCCGCTTTACACCAGTCAGCTCGTCAACCACCGGTTTAAGAGCGGCTTCTGCATTTTCAGCCCTTTTTATCAAAGCGGCGTTTTCAGTCTCCCAATCCGCCCGCTCTTTGTTGAAGCCCTCTTTCAGTTTCTCCATAGCGCCTAGAGCGCGGGTAAACCCTTCCTTCGCTTTGGAGGCTTCAGCTTGCTGGATTTTGATGTTCTCTTGCAGATCAGCGGTTTGGCGTTCCTTCTTGCTCAGCTCCACCTGTAAAGGGACAGATGTATAATGAGTTGACATTACATATTTGAAGTACCAAACCCATAACAAGTTATGCCCTTGATACTTGGGGGCTAATGCATGTTTGCTCTTGATCAGAAATTTCTACAAGTCCCAAGCACAATACAGGTATTAATCTTGGCTCTTGGGGGCTAATGCGTGTTTGCTCAAAAAGCTGTTGGTATGGGAGTTCTTCTACAGTCCCGGTTCATCTTTATAATGTTAAACCGGCCCTTGGAGGCTATACCGGTGAAAGAGCAGTATGGAAAATTTTAAAGAAACCGATTCATCTTAAAGAGGTAATCCGGTCCCTGGAGGCTAAATATGCAAAGATAAGTTATCACAAAAGTCCCGGTTTAGATCGGTATCATAAACCGTCACTTGGGGGCTACTAGGAATTGATAAACTATAATTGGACAAAAGAGAAAAACAGTAGTTACCTCATATCGCTCCTTCATCAAGTTTACCAGACTAGCTTCATAGTCACGGCTGGTATACAGACGGTTCAACAAGCCAGAGTGAATATCTTGAGCATTGAGATGAGTGTAGCTTGATAAATCGGCATTCCATTTGCCTTTGCTGATAGCAAAGAGATCATCCTTGGCAGTATGCTTTGACAAAGCTACAGGATTGCCAGGAGTGGTGTGGCCAGTACCAGTAATCATAACGTCATCATCTTGTTCATCAGCAGCCTTCACCGGAGTTGACGGTTTATCAGTGTCCTTAGCTGGACTGACCGGTTTGTCATCAGTTCGGACAGGGCTGGTTGGCCGGTCTGCATGGCTTGTAGTGTCAACTTGCACTTGTTCAGCAAGGAAATCATGGTCTTGAAGCGGCGGATCGTGAAGCGTGGCGTTAGCATCGGTTTCTTCCAGATTTGGAGTTGTCTCCGGTTCAGCAGCTACATTATCATCAGCCGGTTTGTTTAACCGAGCTTTCTTGCTGGGTCTTGGCTTGGCGCTGAGAAAAGATAGACATAAGGATCAGTACAGTATGTAAAGATAACACATCAAGAATAAAAGACACGTGCATAGCTCACCCAGGAACTGTTTTGAGGGGTGGAAGCTGTGTGGCCGATGACTCGCCAGAGGATGAAAGAGAAGTACCCTGATAATTTGAATAAGGCGGGTTAAGAGGCTGGCGAAAACAACCTGCTTTTGGATATGAAGTATCAATGGGATAAGAGACCGCGGATCGACGTTTCCGAATCGGACTGTTCGGTAAACCGGCGGAGGTAACTACCTGGCCGCTGTGCCTGGTTGTACGGCGAGCCTCGTGCTGCTGTGTCTTCAAAAGAAAATTTGGGTCCAAGTAAGCAAGAGGGTGAGAACATTTTACTTTCCGGTTTGCTTGACGGATTTTTGATGTTGGCAGAGGATCTGAATCGGAGGAAAGAATGGTTACCTCTACGTCCTTAGCATGACTGCCTTCAGCGTCGTCCTAATAATAATCATTGTCAATGAGATGTACGAAAAATGAACCAAGAGAGTCAAGTTCTACCTCTGGTTCCGGATTACGCACATCGTCATCAGCTGGTAGATCGAAGGATGCGGTGGTCCTTCTTTTTGCAGGTTTCTTAACAACCTTGGTCTTTGGACGAACTGGCTTGACCGGTTTGTCTTGCGGCTTCGCCGGTTTGTCTTGTGATGGTTTCTTGTTCCAGAACGGATCATCACCCTGTCAGAAAATGATCACACTTTCAGAGAATATTTGGACATAAGCAAATTCAGATACAAAGGATTATATGATTCTTACAGCTGGGGTTTTTTTGAAGGTGCAGAAAGGGAGTAGTCCGGTTTGGGCACAGACGGCCTCCGGTTCGTTTAGTATTTTCCTTACAGCTTCAGTGACTTCTTCGTCTATAAGCTGAATGTCAATGTGCCGCTAAGCATCCTTCAAACTCCCTGTGTACTCACACATCAAACCGGGGTGCCGGCTTAAGGGCAGAATACTCCAGCTTATCCAACAGCGAGCAAGATCAACTCCTGTCAAACCGTTTGCCATGAAGGCTCTGAGCTTTGATAATTGAGGAGCATAGTTGGCCCTCTCTCTTGCAGTCAGCCTCTGAGGGAAAGGGTGTGTGTTGCTCAGGCGTTCAGGGCGGTAACCTGACAGGGGGTTTTCGTCAGACAGTGAGGTATCCATGCAGTAAAATCGAGTTTGGTTCCACTCTTTGGGGTGACTGTGGAGTTTGGGAGGAGGGAAGGTGACTTCTTTCCTCTTCTGAACCGCCATTCCGCCCAGTTCCGTATTGTGTCCATCTGAGACCTCGGTGCGACGGTTTAAGTGAAACAAATCCCTAAACAGTTCGACTGTAGGTTCCTCTTGCAGATAAACCTCACAGAATACTTGGAAGTGGCCGATGTTGGTACCAGAGTTGGGACCAATGTCTTGAGGGCGCAGCTGAAAATTGGCTAGTACATCTTGGAAATTTTTTGAACCGGGAGGGCTAAAACCTCGTCCAAGATGATTAGCAAACACGACTACCTCTCCATCTTTGGGTGTAGGAGGATTTTCCGGGCCAGGGACCCTCCAGTGGATAACATATTTCTTGGCTAAAGCGCCCGTTTTAACAAGGTTGTTTAATTGCTCCTCGGTTACTCGAGAGGGAGCCCAATTGCATTCATAGACTTGTTTGGTCATGACAAGGGAAATCTGAAACATGATTATAGGCGGTTTAAGATTAAAGTGGACAACTATACAGTGATATAAGGATACAAGCATATTGATAAACCGGATTTGGTTATTCATAAACCGGAATCTGATGATGGAAATAGTGTAATGCGTTGGCGGTTCAACAGGGGACTAATGGTATCTACTGGGTCATCATTCTGTATATGAAGTTAAACCGCCCTATCTGGTATTAAAGATGTCTAAGTAAGGGAAAACAGATTTCACATCTTGCTATGGTAATTTCAGATCTACCGCGGGTTGAAAAAACAAAATATATTCTGACCTAAATTCCAGCGTACTAAAAGTTCACCAAGTTGAGATGAGTTGGATATCAAACAGGTGCTGAAACTACTACCGCGCAAGATCTATGTGGTTTAAACTACTACCGCGCGAGATCTATGTGGTTTTTGGATCTAATCCATGGATATAAATAAGGAAAAAGAAGGGCGGCGACGAACACTGATGAACGACAGAAACCCTAAGTGCAGATCTATGGTAAGAGAAAGGGGAGACTTACGGAGGCTGTTGAGCAGCGGCGGCGCGCGGAGGAGCTCCGGTACGTTCAGGTCGATGCAGCGGCCAAGGTTGGTGCAGCAGTCGAAGGTTGATGGCGGCGGCCGAGGTCGAAGGTTCGGGCGTCGCGAGGATGACGATGATGCGAAGAGGCACGAGGGGGAAAATGGAAAGACCCCCAGGCCCTATTTATAAGTGAGTTAAACGACAGGCGCGAAAATCAAGGAGGCGAATTTTTTGGATAGGAGGCGCAACTGTCACCTCGATTGTCGGAGGCTCATTAATGAAGGTGGGTTATACACAGTTTTAAATGACAGGTGACGTCACGGTGGTTTACCATGATCCTAGAAGATGATGTCATGGCGGTTTACAAGATTATATGAAGATGTCAAAGAAGAAATTTTCTTAAAGTATTGAGGATTGACATGAACCAGTTCGAATCAATCTGGGGCCTAATGTTGGGGATATTATCACTGGGCGTAAACCGGCCAGGAGAGGCCGGGTTAACCCCATAAGTAGTTCATCTGTATCTGAAGCCCATGAAGACAGACGGTGACGCTTCATGAAGGCCCAGGGCCCAAAGCCGGTTTAAGGCCTGTAGACACAAACTGGCATTCATATGTAAACTTGTGTTGTAAGATAGAAGTAGCAGAGACCGAGCCGGACACGATTATGAGCTGGCCTCGGAGTTTGTAAACCGACGGGCCTCAACCCATGTATATAAGGGGACGACCCGGCAGCGGTTCAGTGACAACAGACAACAACTCGAGACTCAGGCAAAGCGTATTCGCTCCCTGGTCATCAAAACCCCATCAAATTCCATCACAACTACACGTAGGCTTTTACCTTCATCGTAAGGGGCCGAACTAGTATAAAACTCTCTTGCGTCCCTTGTCCGCTCTAACCCCTTTAAGCTAACCCGTAGCGATGGCTCCACGACTATGTCCTTTCTCTAGGACATCTGCCGTGACAAAACCACGACAGAAACCAAGTGTGGACATTGGTCGAGAAGCCCGACAACAACCACAACATCATTGGTACCAAATGGGTGTTTCGCAACAAGCAAGATGAAGATGGTCAAGTCGTCCGCAACAAAGCATAACTAGTCGCCCAAGGCTACACCCAAGTCGAAGGTATGGACTATGGTGAGACATATGCTCCCGTTGCTAGACTTTAGTCCATTCGCATCTTACTTGCTTATGCTAATCACCATGATATCACTTTGTACTAAATGGACATTAAAAGTGCTTTCCTAAATGGTGAAATTGAGGAGGAAGTTTATGTTAAGCAACCTCCCGGCTTTGTCAATCCTAAGAAACCCAATCATGTTTACAAACTTCACAAAGCCCTTTATGGTCTTAAACAAGCTCCTAGAGCATGGTATAAATGTTTGACCAAGTTCCTTATCGAAAAAGGATTTGAAATTGGAAATTTTTATTCTACTCTTTTTACTAAAAGGATTAATGGAGAAATATTTGTGTGCCAAATTTATGTTGATGATATCATATTTGGTTCGACTAACCCTCATTTTAGTGAAAAGTTTGGAAGGCTAATGTCGGAGAAGTTTCAGATGTCTATGATGAGTGAACTCAAATTCTTTCTTGGCTTACAAATCAAGCAAACTAAGGAAGGTACCTTTGTTTCTCAAAATAAGTACACCAAGGACTTATCCAAGAAGTTCAATATGCAAGAATGCAAAGGTATGTCTACACCCATGCCTACTAGTGGACATCTTGACTTGACCAAAGATGGTGAACCGGTTGATCAAAAGGTTTACCGCTCTATGATTGGTTCATTGTTATATGTATGTGCCTCTCGTCCTGATATTATGCTAAGTGTCTACATGTGTGCACGATATCAAGCGGCCCCTAAAGAGTGTCATCTTAAGGCTGTGAAAAGGATAGTGAGATACTTAATCCACACACCAAATTTTGGCATTTGGTATCCTAAGAGGTCTTCTTTCGATCTTGTTGGTTACTCCGATTCGGACTATGCCGGACACAAGGTTGATAGAAAGTCGACTTTGGGTACTTGTCAATTTCTTGGTAGATCTCTTGTGTCTTGGTCCTCCAAGAAACAAAACTCGGTATCCTTATCCACCGCTGAAGCGGAATACATTGCCGCTGGTTCATGTTGTGCTCAATTACTTTGGATGACCCAAACTGTTAAAGATTATGGGATATATGTGAAACACGTTACATTGCTTTGTGACAATGAAAGTGCTATGAAGATTGCTCACAATCCCATGCAACATTCTCGAACTAAGCATATTGATCTTAAGCATGTTCGCACCGATAAGCAATTAGCGGATATATTCACCAAACCGCTTGATGAGAAAGTCTTTTGCCGTTTGAGAGGTGAATTGAACATCATTGATGCTTCAAACTTGGAGTAGGAACTCCATTTGGATACATGCAAGGCATGAGCCTTTGACTAATCTTTGATATTCCTTTCATGAAGCTATCTATATGTCTTGGATATTCTTGCAACCTTGCATGCTATCTAACTCTTGTAGGTACTTGGATGAATCTAAATCTACGAAATTGCAACTCACTCATACCTTGTGCAATTTCTACATCACCAAGTCTCTACACAATGGTGGTTGAAGACAAGGAAGCACATAACCCTTCAAATATATCCTTTGACAAATTCTATGTTAAATCTTATGATTATCATTTCGGATACACAAGTGCTCTTCCTTGCAAAACTAACCGATGTAGGTAGATGAACTCAAATTCCAAGTGGTGCTCCCAAGTCTTGACGAGCTACATCAACCTTGAGCAACCCACACAAGTTCAACTACATGATCAAGATCAACACCACCACCCAAGGTACGTTATTCCATCTTAGAGAAGCTTTACTCCAAATCATGGGGCAAAGCAACTCAACAAGATGTGAATACATCAAGATGCTTAAACGAAAAATGGTAACCCTATTTTGAGCTTAAACGATGAGTATGACCAAACATCAAGTGACCTCACTTAACTCCTATGTCAATATACTCTAACATAGGTGACTTTGTCACCGCCCAATTCTAGATGAAGTTCTCTTGTGTTTCCTCTTGCATTTATCTCATGCATATGTGTTTCCTCTTTCAAAGAAAACTTCATCTAGATCTTTTCATTGCATTTCTTTTGTTTTTTTTGTTTTTTTTGTTCTGCATTTTCTGCATCCAATTCATTGCAAATCTTTCAGCTAATTCCTTGCAAATCCTTGTGAGATCTTAATTGCCTAGTGAGCTGAGGTGACAAGTGTTTTCACTGTGATGAACTCGGTCCCATCGGTTTGATTTCTTCGGCCCAACCGAGATCTTTCGGCGCCACCAAAGCACACAACTCAGTACTACCGATTTCACTATAGGAAAGACAGCATGGCACTTATTCCTGCATTCATTTTCACCAGCTCCACTCAACGACTCTTGTCCTCTACCAGCATCATATTCGACTTGCTACTTTTCTTTGAGACTCAAGGACCAAACCCTTTTGAGAAATCCAGAAGTGCCCTTCTTGGAAATTGATGTCAAAGGGGGAGAGAGAGATTACATCAAAGCTTAAGCTTAATCATTCCTATAAGGGGAGAGAACACTCAGGGGGAGAGTGTAAGAAACCCCAGATGCTTGGTGTTCAAGAGGAGAGAAGTCACATGTCTTTAAGAGGGGAAAGACATGTTCATATTTGATTGTTTGCATTAGCTCTATTTTCTTTCTTTTCTCTGATTTTCTGTTCCCTATCTTCTCCCAATATCCCATGCAAGATTCAGGGGGAGTAAGACATCTAAGGAAAGAAAATCCTTGAATTCATTGCACATCTTTACCTTTGGGGACATGTCTATATCCAATAGAGTACTCAGTACTCACTCTCTACATGTCATCCGAGTCTTGGTACTCTTGTAGTTTCTTTTGTTTGCTCTGGCTATTAGATGTATCTGTGTTCTGACCTTATTTACTTAGGTTCATTCTTTCCTAAGCCAACTCAAAGACCACAAGGTAAGTATATGCATATCAATCATGTGTATGAGGATCTCTTGCTGTTGTCCATACTGTTTGCAAGAAGGACTCATGAGCATCAAGGTACATTTCCTATATTCACATCATTTGCTCTGATGCATATAGCCAAGATACATGTAACACATGGATTACTCTGTCATGCTTATGCATTCACATGCTCCTATGTTCCATATTTATATGATTGCATACATGTAGGGGGAGCCTATGCATGTTACATGTCTTTCCAAAGCTTTTCTTGTTGTTCTCTATATCTTTATCTAAAGCTTTGATGTATGTTGTCATCAATTACCAAAAAGGGGGAGATTGAAAGCACAAGTGCTCCCTGGGTGATTTTGGTAATTAATGTCAACATATCTCTTGTTGGACTAATGCTTCTACCTAGTATGTTTCAGATAAGTTCAACAATGGAGTGGCATGGACTAGAGGATGTCGAACCCCTTCAAAGTGCTAAAGACAAAGGATTGGCTCAAGCTCAAAGCTCAGGACTCTACATTTTCTATTTTAGTGATCCAAGATCACATTGAGTCCATAGGAAAGCCAATACTATTAAGTGGGGATGAGGTGTTGCTTAATGGCTTGCTTGCTCAAAGTGCTTATTGATATGCTCCAAAGCCCTCAACTACTTTATCACATCCACATATGTCCCAAACCAAAAGTCCAACTCAGCCCCACCGATTCTTTCTATATGGAGCCACCGAGTTCTCTTGACATAGCCACTGCCAGAAACCCTAATCAAATCGGTCTCACCGATAGGGATCTCGGTCTCACCGAGATGGGATTGCAAACTCTCTATTGCCTATTGCAATAATTTCGATCTCACCGAAATATGCAATCGGTCCCACCGATATTGCAATGCGAACTCTCTGTCACCCCTTCGTAACGTCTCGGTCCAACCGAGATGAGCGAATCGGTCCCACCGAGTTTGCCTGACCAACTCTATGTTAGTCTATTACCAAAATCGGTCTCACTGAGTTTGTGTAATCGGTCTCAGTGAGATTACGTTATGCCCTAACCCTAGCACATCGGTCCCACCAAGTTGATCCATTCGGTCCCACCGAAATGCCTAACGGTCACATTATGAACCAAATCGGTCCGACCGAGTTCTTTGAATCGGTCCCACCGAGTTTGGTGATTTGTGTGTAACGGTTAGATTTTGTGTGGAGGCTATATATACCCCTCCACCCACTCTTCATTCATGGAGAGAGCCATCAGAACATGCCTACACTTCGAACACATATTTTCTAAGAGAGAACCACCTACACTTGTGTTGAGGTCAAGATATTCCATTCCAACCACATAAATCTTGATCTCTGGCCTTCCCCAAGTTGCTTTCCACTCAAATCTTCTTTCCACCAAATCCAAATCCTGTGAGAGAGAGTTGAGTGTTGGGGAGACTATCATTTGAAGCACAAGAGCAAGGAGTACATCATCAACACACAATTTGTTACTTCTTGGAGAGTGGTGTCTCCTAGATTGGCTAGGTGTCACTTGGGAGCCTCCGACAAGATTGTGGAGTCGAACCAAGGAGTTTGTAAGGGCAAGGAGATCGCCTACTTCATGAAGATCTACCCTAGTGAGGCAAGTCCTTCGTGGGCGACGGCCATGGTTGGATAGACAAGGTTGCTTCTTCGTTGACCCTTCGTGGGTGGAGCCCTCCGTGGACTCGCGCAACCGTTACCCGTCGTGGGTTGAAGTCTCCATCAACGTGGATGTACGATAGCACCACCTATCGGAACCACGGATAAAAAATCTCCGTGTCTCCAAATTGCGTTTGCACACTCCAATCCCATCCCTTTACATTCTTGCAACTTGCATGCTTTACTTTCCGCTGCTCATATACTCTTTGTCATGCTTGCTTGATGTGTATTGTGAATGCTTAAACTTGTGCTAAATCTCCACATCAACATGAAGAATTAAAAACTGCAACTTTCCTTTATTAGAGTCTATTCACCCCCCCCTCTAGACAACTCTTCTCGATCCTTTCACCTTCTCAAATTTCTATTTTCTTTGCCAATAAAGGCCGTCAACATATGACTTTGGCCAGGAGTGAGGTTGAAATCAGGAAAAGGAGTGTTAGGGTCCTTGTGCGATAGATCAATGTACTCAAGGATAAACTTGGGATCCAGCAGAAGTGGCACTTCACTGCCTTTGGCTCTAGCGGCCCTTGCTTGTCGATCTTTGATGATTTCAGCTAATTCATCATCAGCTTCATCTTCACTTGACGGAACTTGATAGGCAACCTACTTCTTGTGAGGACTTGGCCTTGTGCGTCGTCCAGGATTGGCCTTTTTCTTCAGCAAGGTTGGACCAGTTGAAGACTGAGGCTGAGCTGAGGAACTTGCAGATGCTCCTAAAGCAATAGAGATTTAAGTGGTCCTTTGGCAAGAGGCAAGATGCACAGGTGCCGAGGACTTTGCAGCAGTTGCTGAGGATTTTGCAGAGGGGGCTGGAGCTGCTTATGAGGATGTTGCTTGAGGAATAGGCCGTGAGGGCTTTGAAGAGCTTGGCTGTGAGGGCATAGCAGCTGAGGAACTCGGTTTCACAGCTGGTTTGTTGGGCATGGCCTTCTTAGGCTTGCTAGCAGAGGCCTCAGCAGCGGCAGCAGTAGAATCTTCAATGAATTTCTTCACTGCTTCTTTTGCCATTTTGGCCAACTTGGCCTGGCGCTTGGCCCACTCCTTGGGGAAATCCTCACCACGCTTGATGCTAGTGGGATCAGCAACTTGGCCTGGTGCCAATGGAGGTCTTGGGCATGGATGGTGTACGGCAGATTTCTTCATGTACTTCGGAGTCACATATCTATAATCCCTCCATTCTCTGGCCCATCTCCTCTCAATCCACTGAATGTGCACCTTGCGCTGATTTGTGTTCTCCTTGACATGCTTGGCTTCGTCAGGAGTGCAATATTAATCATATATGTCATCAGGGATTTCGAAAGCAATATTCTCTTTTGGTCTCTTTCATCCCTTCTGAGGTCTTTTGCCATCAGCCATTTTCTTCACTTGAGGATTTTGAACAATCGAATTTTATGATGAGGTATGCAATTTGTCTTCAAGAAACGCTGCAAATGAGTTAAGTTGATGAGAACCTAGAGACTCAGCAGTAGACATGTGTACCTGTGAACAGAGTATAGGTGCGAAGAATATGGATAGGTCATATGCGTTCTCAGAAGTTTTTCAAAAGAATCAAGTTTGAGGAATTTGACCAGGGGTGTCTTGAGGAATTTCACTAAGCGCTCTTGACTTAGGTTCCAGAGTTGCATGGATTGAAAATCCACACAATTGAGGAATCTTGAGGAAAAACGTTGCTTGGAGAAACAAATCAAGAACAGATGCAAGTGTGGTGTTTAAGAGTGTGGAAGTTCAAGAATGAACACCATTTGAAGATTTTGTGGAAATCATCAGAATCAACAAGGGCAGTAAAAATAGATTTTATTTACCCTTGACAAAGAACACGACAAACTTGGCGGCGGAGGACAGCTACGATGGCGGTGGAGTGAAGATTTGCCCGGCCGGCACGAGTAGAATGGCGACGAGGTTGAGGCAGTGATGCTCTTCCTCACCGGCGACGATACAAAGTAGCGGTGGCGCTAGGTCAGAGAGCTCGAGCGAGGGGAGTGAGATCGAGCGCAGTAAATTAGGTCTGAGCAGGGCGAGGGGTATTTATAGCCGAGGTGAAAAACCGCTTGTCCGAGGTAAATGGACGAACGTGCCCCTAACCCTTCCCATCCTAGCAACACGTGTCACCCATATACTGTGAAGTGGAGATCGTGTTAGATCGTGGGTGAGTATTTTAATCGTATCGTGGGATGCCGAACAGTTTGAGCGGCAAAAGCTAAAAATTGAGACAAGAATATTTTAAAGTTCCGTTCGCAAATTCTTCAGCTGTCAAGGACACAGTGAAGATTTCGAACGGGTTTCAAATAGAGCGCACGTGAAGAATTTGTGAATAGACTGGGTTGAGTATTAAGCATAGAGGGGGACGGGTCCGATGACATTCACTTAGGCAAAAAGGCAACTTGAAGAATTAGCAGTAAGTGAATGATGTAGAGGACTAAAACTCAAATATATATAATCAATGAACAACACAGTCAGAAAGAGTGAGGACTTGCAAAGTTGAAGAATTTGAACAACTCGGGAATTTCAAAAACTGAGGAAACACTCAAATTGAAGATTTTCAACTTTTGTTGGTGGCGTGACCCACCATATAAGAATGATGATTTCAGACGCCGCGTACAATTGTTGTAGGGCTCTGAGAATCAAATACTTCTTTAATTTCTTCACACTTAGAGCGTTAGTCTTGATTGATTCAAGAAAAACGTTACTTCGTGTGTTGCATATCTAAGTGATCAATTTTTCGTAAGTCTTAGGATGTGTGTCTTTTTCAGAGAACATTAAAAGATTCTAAGATATTTAGCTCACACCGCAACTTGCTCAATGTCTTCTTATCCAATGGCTTTGTGAAGATATCGGCTAGCTGTTCTTCTATCTTCACGTGCTCAATAAAGATGTCGCCCATCAACACATGATCTCGAAGAAAATGATGACGAATCTGGATGTACTTTGTCTCCAAGTGCTGAACTTGGTTATGAGCAATCTTGATGGCACTCTCATTGTCAGATAAGGGTGGCACATTCTTCATATTGATGTTGTAGTCCTTGAGGGTTTGCTTTATCCATAGCAATTGAGCACAGCACAAACCAGCAGCAATGTACTCAGCTTCAGCAGTAGAGAGTGATACGCAGTTCTGCTTCTTCGACGACCAACATACCAAAGATCGTCCGAGGAAATGGCATGTGCCTGATGTTGACTTGCGATCCATACGATCACCAACATAGTTAGAGTCAGAATATCCAATGAGACCAAAAGCCGAGCCCTTGGGATACCATAATCCAAGTGCTGGAGTGTGAGCTACATATCGAAGAATATGCTTCACAACCTTATGGTGTGATTCCTTCGGTGTAGCTTGAAACCGGGCACACATGCAAACACTAAGAATAATATCTGGCCTAGATGCACATAGATACAATAAAGAGCCAATCATGGAGCGGTATACCTTTTGATCGAAGTCAATAACAATTTCATCAGTGCATAGATGGCCATTTGTGGGCATAGGGATTTTGACGCCTTTGCAATCTTGCATGCCAAATTTCCTCGACACATCCTTGAGGTCTTTCTCTTGAGATATGAAGATGCCTTTGCGCTTATGACGAATTTGAAGACCTAAGAAGAATTTCAATTCTCCCATCATAGACATTTGATATTCCTCACTCATCATATAGGCGAATTCGTCATTGTAATGTCTGCATCCTGGGAACGGGGGTACCTAGACTTGCCTGCCTGCGGCCCAGGGGCATGGCTCCACCGACGGCCTGGTACGGCTCATCTTCATCAACAACCACTCAAGACCCTCGCGAGGCGGACGACACCAAGACCTCCCCTGGGGCGGCCTCGCTAGGCCGCCTCCCGACGAGTGGAGATATCTATGCAACGGGCACCTCGCGAGGAGCACGTGACATGATCCATGACGACCAAGGCCAGGCGGGTGCCAGCGGGCGCAGGGTACCAGTTGCCTCTTTGCTGCTAAAGGGGCCAGCGCAGGTGAGGGGTTCCGAGGTGTCAGGCAAAGGTTTCCATATCGGTGCAACAAGACCAAGACCAGTAGGACGACGGGATGGAGGTCACCACGGAGCCCAGGACGGTGTCACCACCAGAGCCTTTGGCAGGCGAAGACCACCTTTTGTCATGATAACTTGTACTAGTTGTCTCCCTTCAAAATCGGCCGTTGTAGGATCCATTCCCGCCTAATAATTGGGAAGAGGACCAGGCCTCTATAAATAGGACTAGCCACCATCATGGGAGGGGGATCAGATCTTGGACGGATCATTCAGATCATCCTCAACACACAAGCTCACCGAGCTCAAGAACACCTCTCCTCAGGAGGCTGTTCATCCCTTGTACTTGTTCATCCCCAGCATACGAGGCAATCCACCACACCACACTTGAGTAGCGTATTACACCACTTCGGTGGGCCGAACCAGTATAAACTCTCATGTCTCTTGTTCTTTGAGTTCATCGAGCTAGGCATTGAGATCGTTGCGAGAGAGAGCTAGGGAGAGAGATATCTTCGTGCGCACCCAAGTGTTTGAACCTCAAGGGTTTGCCGGAACCCAGAATCCAACAGACATAACTAAAACTCCAGGTGGTTAAACCAAAATCACACAGAACAAGCGAGTACCTTGCTCTGATACCAATTGAAAGTGCGTTATATCGACTTGAGGGGGTGAATAGGTGATTTTTACAAATTCATCACTGAGGAATTTCAAGGTGAGGGAATTCCTAAGCACCGAACTACTTAGCAGCAGAATAAGTACTCAAATGCATGCATAACAGAACATAAGCACAATCATCATTGTGAAATGAAACATACACATAGTACAAGTAGCGTGTAAACAGGATAAGCTGGCTGAAAAGTGACTCAAGTATTAGGAATGAGGAAATTGAGAAAGTCTTCAGTCAAAGTCTTCAAACAGTAATGATCAAGTTCATCAACATATGAATGAGGAAATGAAGAGTTGAGGAAATAGAACCAGTAGCCTTGTGAAGACGATGATTTCATAGACCAGTAGTCTGGTTGGAGCGGCTAGGTATTTAAACCTGAGGACACACAGTCCCGGACACACAGTCCTAACCGAATTATCCTTGAGCTAAGAGCACACAGACCTTGGGCAATCACTCATGGTAAGTCTTTAGGTGACTTCCAAACCTTCACAGACTCGGTCACTTGGCGATCCACAATTTCCTCTTGGATGCTCTAGACCATGATGCCTACCCATCTGGAGGATGCACAGTCCTCAAAGCTAACAATTGTCAGTTCCACACATGTACAATCTCTTCAGTGATGCTCAATCACTTTGGGTTGTAGGAGTTTGGATTTGGGTTTTCCTCACTTGATGATTTTCGCTCAAAGTCCTCGGAGGATGGGATGCTCTCAATGACAAGTGTCAGTTTCTCTCAGAGTAGCCAACCAACTAGTGGTTGTAGGGGGCAACTATTTATAGCCTAGGGAGCAGCCCGACATGATAAGACATAAATGCCCTTCATTTATATGATCGTTAGGTAGGTAGATATTTTGGGACAGCTGGCGCGTAGCACAACAAGGATCGGATATTTGAGTATCAAATTCCTCAGGGCTATCATGTTCCTCACTTGTAGGCAATCCACACTGGCGAATTCCTAACTCCTCAGTCAAAACAAATTCCTTAGGGACCAGAAGATCTTCGTCTCTGTCACTGAAGAAATTAACTGAACTGTATGAGATTTGCAATGGCTTCACTCGAAAGGATTGGGTAGGTGTAGGATTTTGAGATGAGCATCACTTGGAACCTTTTCCTTAGTTTTACCTCGACCCCCTTTAACAGTACGGTGTTTCCTATGACTTGAGAAAGAGTAACTGGAACTACGAAAACAGAAGTATTCATGCTTCATAATACTCGCATGAATATCAAGTCTTCAAGGTCACACCAATTTCCTCACTTTCAAAGTCTTCAACTGAAGTCATTCATTTTTAGGGGCCGACTTTCATTAAATATCAAACTCCTCATAGACTTATACACCTGTGTACACTCACAAACTCATTAGTCCCTTAACTATAAGTCTTCAATACACCAAAATCACTAAGGGGCACTAGATGCACTTACAACATCGACTACATGACACTTCACGATGATTTGATCCTAGGCGAAGGCATTGGGAAATAATAAGTAGATGATGGGTTGCTAGACTGACAAAAGCTTAAACTCTAGTTTGTGCATTGCTTCATAAGGGGATGATTTGGATCCACATGTTTCATGCTATGGTTAGATTTATCTTAATTCTTATTTCGTAGTCGCGGATGCTTGCGAGAGGGATTAATCATAAGTGGGAGGCTTGTCCAAGTAAGGACAGCACCCAAGCACTAGTCCACCCACATATCAAATTATCAAAGTGAAAGTGCAACTATCCCTGGGTGGTTTTGCTAATTCGTAACAACATATAACTCATTGAACTAATGCTCTTTCAAGATGATCATTTCAGAAAGTTCAATGATTGGCATGGCATGGACTAGGAATGTGGACCCCTCAAAATGCTAAGGAAACATATTGGCTCAAGCTCAAGACTCTACGTTTTCATTTTAGTGATCCAAGATCACATTGAGTCCATAGGAAAAGACAATACTATTAAAAGGGGATGAGGTGTTGCTTAATGGCTTGCTTGCTCAAAATGCTTAGTGATATGCTCGAAAAGCCCTCAACCACTTTCTCATTTCCACATATGTCCCAAACCAAAAGTCAAACTCGGCCTCACCGATCTGATCCATCCGGCGCCACCGTGTTCATTTGACATAGCCATAGCCAGAAACCCTAATCAGTTCGATCTCACCGATAGGGATCTCAGTCTCACCGAGATGGGATTGCAAACTCTCTATTTCCCTCCGTAACATTTCGATCTAACCGAGATGAGCAATCGTTCCCACCAAGTTCGCAATGCAAACTCTCTGTTTCCTTTTCGTACGATCAGTACCACCGAGTTTCCTGGCCAACTCTCTGTTTTCCTATTAGAGAAATCGGTCTCACCGAGTTCATATGATCGGTCTCAATGAGATTAGGTTATGCCCTAACCCTAATGAAATCGGTCCCACCGATTTGACATGTCGGTCCCACCAAAAATCCTAACGTTCACATTTTGAACTAAATCGGTCTGACAGAGATTGAGTATTCGGTCTCACCGAGTTTGGTAAATTGTGTGTAATAGTTAGATTTTGTGTGGAGGCTATATATACCCCTCCACCCTTCCTCCGTTCATGGGGGAGAGCCATCAGAATGTGCCTACTCTTCCAGCATTCATTTTCTGAGAGAGAACCACTTACTCATGTGTTGAGACCAAGATATTCCAATCCAACCACAAGAATCTTGATCACTAGCCTTCCCCAAGTTGCTTTCCACTCAAATCATCTTTCCACCAAATCCAAATCTGTGAGAGAGAGTTGAGTGTTGAGGAGACTATCATTTGAAGCACAAGAGCAAGGAGTTCATCATCAACACACCATATATTATTTTTGGAGAGTGGTGTCTCCTAGATTGGTTGGGTGTCACTTGGGAGCCTCTGTCAAGATTGTGGAGTTGAACCAAGGAGTTTGTATGGGCAAGGAGATCACGTACTTCGTGAAGATCTACCCTAGTGAGGAAATTCCATCATGGGCGATGGCGATGGTGGGATAGACAAGGTTTCTTCTTCGTGGACCCTTCGTGCGTGGAGCCCTCCGTGGACTCGCGCAGCCGTTACCCTTCATGGGTTGAAGTCTCCATCAATGTGGATGTACGGTAGCACCACCTATCGGAACCACACCAAAAATCTCCGTGTCTATATTGCATTTGCTCCCACCAAACTCCTCCCCTTTACCTTCATATACAACGATTTACATTCCGATGTTATACTCTTAGATTTGCATGTGTAGGTTGATTGCTTGACTTGTGTTAAGTTGCTAAAATCTGCCAAGACTTAAAATTGGGAAAAGTCTAGATTTTTATTTGGTCAAGTAGTCTAATCACCCCCCTCTAGACATACTTTCGATCCTATAGGTGGTATCAGAGCCTTGGTCTCCATTTGACTTGATTTCCATAGCTTTGGTGATCATAGCCTTGGTTTCACAACCTAGGAGAGTATGGCGTCTAGCGAGGGAAATTACCATCATAGATGTCCTTACTTTGATGGTACTAATTTTGCTAGTTGGAAGCATAAGATGAAAATGCACATTCTTGGACATAACCCTGCCGTTTGGGCTATTGTGTGTATTGGCTTGCAAGGTGAATTATTCGATGGGAGAGAACCGAAACGTGAAGCTACCGCGGAAGAGTTGAAGATGCTGCAATACAATGCTGAAGCTTGCGATATCCTCTTCAACGGATTGTGCCCCGAAGAATTCAACTAAATCAGCCGTCTTGAGAATGCAAATGAAATTTGGGATACCTTGATTGATATGCACGAAGGTACCGACTCCGTCAAGGAATCCAAATTGGATGTGCTTCCAAGTCGGCTTGACAAGTTCAAAATGAAGGATGGTGAAGGTGTCGCTGAAATGTACTCTAGGCTTGCTCTCGTTACAAATGAGATTGCCAGCTTAGGAAGTGAAGAGGTGACCGATAAATTCATCATCAAGAAGATCCTAAGAGCCTTGGATGGAAAATATGATACCGTGTGCACATTGATCCAAATGATGCCCAATTACAAAGATCTCAAGCCAATAGAAGTCACTAGAAGAATTGTTGCTCATGAGATGTCACTCAAGGATAAATAAGAGCTTCACAACAAGTCTAGTGGTGCTTACAAAGCCTCATGTGATGCTCCTACATCATCAAGTGATAAACAAGTCTTCAATGAGGGATTGAGCCTAATGGTGAAGAATTTCAACAAGTTCTTCAAGAGTAGAAGCAAGGAAAGAAGTTCCAAGTCAAGGTCCTACAATGACAAAAGATCTTCTAGTCGTGAGCGTAATTGCTACAATTGTGGAAGACCCGAACACTACTCCAATGAGTGTACGGCTCCCTACAAAAGAAGAGAAGAATCACCTCCAAGAGAGAGAAGGAGTAAAGATGATCCTTACGAACTAAGAACCTCTCATAGAAGCAAGGATTCAGAAAGGAAGGACAAGTCATCAAGGAGCTACACAAAACGAAGACATCAAGCTCACATTGGTGAATGGTATCCGGCTCTGACTCCGACCATCACTCCGAGAGAATGTATCACTCTGACTCCGAATATACTCAATATGAAGGTGTTGCCGGTCTAACTTGTGTCAACCAACTCCTATGACATATTTGACTCACCAAATGAAGGAATAGGAAGATGCTTCATGGCTAAAGGCCCAAAGGTATCACACCCCGAGTATGTTTATTTCAACAGTGATGAAGATGATTTGCTAGGTGATGATGATTTACTTGTTGACTACTCTAGTGATGAAAACTATGATGAACTTGCTATTAAATCATGCTAATCAAGATAAAATGAATGATGATGATAAGAAGGAGATTGAGTGTCTAACTAAAGAACTAAACACTCTTAAGTTAGCTCATGAAACTACCTTAGAAGATCATTGAGAGCTTTTAAAGACTCATGAGAAGCTACGCTTTGAAAAGCTCAACCTTGAGCAAGAGCATGGGTTCTTAAAGGCAATCAATGATGATCTTCGTAAGAAAAGTCCTTCTTACATTGTGAAGCATTCACTCTTGTCTACTTACATGCCACAAGTAAAATCTAGTAACAAGAGCAAGAAAGATTCTTCTCTAGTAGTAACAATAATCATGTTAAATCCAATATTGTTGCTTCTAGTAGTTCTCTTGATTCCACTATTGATTCTCTTAGCCAAGTTACACTTGAGAAAGAAAATAGCTTATTGAAGGGAATTATAGAGAAAGGTGTTTACAAGAGCCTTGCCGGAAATAAGCAATTTGAGAAAATTGTACGCAAGGAAGGAAGGCACCGGAAGAATCAAGGTGCTGGTTTTGAACGAACGTTCAATGCCAATGGATTTGTGTGGGAAGAAGATCAATACCCCAAGACGAAGTTTGTTCCTCAACAAGAGAAGTATGACACTACTTCTTTCAAGGTGACACAAGCTCAAGATGATCTTCCACCACAAAACCACAAGCAAAAATGCAAGGACAAGCTTCAAGAGGAGATTGATGCAATTGAAGAAGCTCGCAAGGCCTTGGTCAAGTGGGTTCCCAAGACTACATCAAGTTCTACTTCATCAAGTACGACTACAACTCCAAGGATTCCCATCAAATTGATGTGGATCCTGAAGACGATGAACTAGAGAGTTCTTGAGGGCGACTCCACCAACATACTTCACTCATATCATTTTGGCGAGAACAAGTGCAAACAACTTCCACATCTTGCACTAGTTCAAGGAGTCACAAACCCTCTTGTTGGTAAGACAAGGGACAAGGTAATCTAATGCTATCATGGACATCATCTTGTGGGAACTTCACTCTATGTCTATGGATATCCTTCTTTGTTCCTTGTGGGACTAACCCATGTAGGTATTTAAAGTGCAACTCACTCCAATGGATTGCTCTAAATGATCTACATTAACATTGAGCATCCACATCTTCAACATCTACATGAAGTCATCATCGACAAAACCCAAGGTTACTTCATCCCTCTTAAGGGGGATATCACATCTAGGGGAGCTTTACTCTACGAACTGAACTAAAGCAACTCTAATGGTGTGAACACAACAATGCTTTATGTAAAAGTGGTAACCCCACTTGTGCTTAAACGATGAGTACGACCTATGATCAAATCTTCTCATTTAAATATAAATTAAATATACTCATATATAGATGACCTAGTCATCGCCAATTGCTTGATAGATGCTAAAGTGTTTGTGCATGCTTTGTCACATATTTCATTTGCCATTTTATTTTGGGAGCATGTTGATTGCATATTTTTCTCATTCAAGGACATCCATTTGTTTCTTTCATTGTTTGGCTCTTTTCCTCTTGCCAAATGGATGGACAAGAATGCCTAAGAACTTCCTCTTGCTATATATGCTTTTCTCGTCTCAAACTCTATTCATGTTACATCACAAAGTTTGATCAAGTCAGCTTCAAACCCTTTGGGTGAGGAGCACTCGGAGTCACGGATTCGTCATAGACTTAAACTTCCAAAACCTCTCTATGCATTTTGGTCTGACCGATTCATCCTTTTCGGTCAAACCGAGTTCACTGAGTTGATCTAGGTTTTCAATCTTGGTGCAACTGATTAGAACCATTCGGTCACACCCAGTTGCAGTAACCGCTTGCGATTCTGCATCTCGGTGCCACCGAGTTGTTCCACTCGGTCACACCGACAGGGTCAGGATATATATACCGACGGGTCAAAATTTGGAATTTTCTCCAAAACCTCTTCACCCGCGCGTGTCCTGCTCTGCCGTCTCGAGTCTCCAGATCGTCCTCTCATCGTCAGCGACCTCCCGCCACTGGACTCTGTCGCTGTCAACGAAAATCTACACCACCGTTGCCGCCGTAGCGAGCTCATCACCGAGTTAGGGTATGAGTTCGAATCTTTGTGCAATTCTTACCTCTGATTCTTAGCAAAAAGCAAATGCCGTGTTTCTTACCATGTATGAGATCATCCTGTCCAACAAAAACTCCCTTTAGATTAGATTTGCTTCGAAAATTTAGGGTTAGGTTTCCGCCAAACTCATCTCAGACTGACCGAGTTGTGGAAATCGGTTTCACCGACTTCGCTTAGGCCATTGCACTTGCAATTTTCAGTCTGGCCAAAACTTGCAAATCGGTGTGACCGAGTTCAAATATCAGTGAAACCCTAGCAAACTCGGAGTCATTCAACTGTGTCTTAGTCTGACCGATTCCACTAGTTTATACTCCAAAAGTTTCTTCGGTGTCACCGAGTTTAACAAATCGGTAGCTCCAAAATGCTTTCTGTGGAAGACTAAAACTAAGTTTTCGACTCATCTGTTTTGCAAAATCTCCACACTTTGTGATGCTCATCCACTCTATCTCATCTATAAATATTCACAGGGTTAGATGTTAGTTTGTAGTGCCAGAATGTCTGATCAGAGTGATAGCCAGAACAAGTCTGAGGATCAGGTGAATCTGAGTGAGGGCACTAGTCCCTCTAGCAGTTATGATGAAGGCATCAGAAGTACTCCTAGGAACCTGCCTAAGGCTGCTACTAGGCACAGGAGGAAGAGAAATTCTGATTCTGAAGATGAAGATTATGTAGCTGCTGAGGAGGAGGTCAGCTCCGACAAAAATGTTGTCAAGTAGGAATTTGGCACAGCTGCATCTACAAAGCCTGGATTGAACAAGAAGGCTCCTGCAAAGAGAGCTCCCATGTCTAAAGCCAGAGACTCAACACATGAAACAATTGAGTTCACTCTTGAACCAAGAGAGGCTACTGGTGAAGGCAAGAAGAGGAAGGAAAGGGTCAAGAAGACCATTGCCAGAGTCATTGGGAGATCCTCTATGATGAAAGACCCTGCTGAAGAGGAAGAGGAAGAGGATGCTGCACCAGCACCTAAAACTCAAAAGCTGATGGAGGATGCCATCAAGTCTGGGGCTGCCCCTTCTAAGCCCAAGACTGCCCCCAAAGGTTCTGCTCCAACCCCCAAGACTGCACCAAATAGAAGCACAAGAAACATACCAGCTGTTGAGAAGAACAAGGCCCCAGTGCCTAAGATTGAAGAACAAGAGGATGCTGAAGCCCAAGTTCTTAGGAAGTTAAAGCCCAAGATCCCTGACCATGATGACAATCACCAGGTGGCAGAAAATATGAAAATCAGAAAAGATGTAGGTCTCAGATTATGGAGAGAATCAGATCCATATGATGTGAGGAGAAGGACTGCTGTGGATTATAGGTTTCACACCAAGGAGCAGCAGGAATTCTATGAGACTATTCTGCTTGATAAGAAGCCCATAGTGTGTGACATGAAGTGGGTTGACTGGAAATACATCGACAACAATGAAGACCACTTTCCAGGAGTGCATGAGAGCTTCAGACTATGTGGAGTAGACACTTTTGTGGGTCAGAAACTCACCAAGTGGAATGATGAGCTCATTATGCAATTATATTCTACAGCTCATTTCTATCCTGATGGAAGGATTGTTTGGATGTCTGAAGGTACAATGTACCAATCAACAGTGGCTGAATGGGCCAAGCTGATCAATGCCCCTGCAGAGCATGAGGATGACATAGATGTCTATGCCAAGATGAAGAAAGGTCACAACTCCATGGCCAACATGTATAAGGAGATTCCTGACAAAGCCTTGGAGAATCATAAGCTAGGCTCTGTATATTATCTGTTGTCTGGTCTGACCACCATCAACACCATCCTGAGGCACACCTTGTTGCCCAAATCAGGAGATCATAGGATGATCAGAGGTCATTCCATAAATTTGCTGCAGTTGTTTGATGTGCCCCAGAATTTCAAAGTAACGAGTCTGATTGTTGGGACAATCAAGAGGACAACTGTAGATCAGAAGAGATCTTGTGGGTATGCTCCACACATCCAGATGCTCATCAACTTCAAGATGGGCACAACACATACTTATTGGACAAGGAACATCTTCCCTTCAAGCCTGACTTTGAGGACAACGCAGTTGTCATGAATGAGGAAGATCCCACATCTGTATAGGCTCAAGATAAGAGGGAGAAAGCCAAAGCTGAGAAGGCAGCCAAGATGCCAAGTGTTGAAGAGGCTTCTCACGTGTTCCTCAATTCAAAGCAAGATCAACTTGGATATCTCATTCAAGCAATTATGAGGATAGAGAAAGGATTGACCACCCTGACTCAGAATCAAGAGAGTCTGGAGAGGATCACTGAAACAAAATTCTATGATCTTGACTTGAAGGTGACAGAGATGCAGACAGCTGTTGAGCAGCTCCAGGAAGAAGCAGAGGAGAATAAAGGGAAAGCTACCACAGATGCCTTTTAGAGAGTGCCTAGGGCACAGAGGTTTGCAGCAGTGCATGTGACAGACACAAGAGCTACTACATCAGCACCTGCAACCACGGCATCAGTAGCTCCTCCAGTTGCCACTCCACCAGCTCTAACAACTTCAACAGATGCATTCGTCCTTGGAGTCCTCTCAACGCCACCTCCCGAAGATCAAACCTAGAGAGACGCATAGCACTATGCATTTTTGAGCTTTTTGGTAACTTGTTGCCAAAGGGAGAGAAAGTGTATAGATCATAGGCTTCGAGAGAGAGAGAGAGAGAGATCTTGCTTCTTTTTTTGTTGCTATTTTTTCTACTTGGTTGATACTTATTTGTGTGCTTTCTTGGTTGATACTTTATGTGTGTGTGAGATACTTGCATGGTCATGTGTTTGATCATATCATACTTTAATGCTTGTGCTTGAATGATGCTATTATTAATCTCTCATGTATGATCACTCACTTTGCCTTGGTGATGAGTTCATATTTTATTTTCTATCATTTTGAGTGCTCCACCAAGATGTATGTGACATGGAAGAGTAACCCATGATCCTAATCGATTGTGAATTTGCATTCAAAAGAAAATTTTAAATAATGCACAAATTTAGGGGGAGTTCTTGCTTATCACATACTTCTCAAAGCGACAATGTATTTCAATCTTATTATCATTTGTCGAAGCTTTGATCTATATGTTGTCATCAATTACCAAAAAGGGGGAGATTGAAAGTGCAACTATCCCTGGGTGGTTTTGGTAATTCCTAACAACATATAGCTCATTGAACTAATCCTCTTTCAAGATGATCATTTCAAAAAGTTCAATGATTGGCATGGCATGGACTAGGAATGTGGACCCCTCAAAATGCTAAGGACACATATTGGCTCAAGCTCAAGACTCTACATTTTCATTTTAGTGATCCAAGATCACATTGAGTCCATAGGAAAAGCCAATACCATTAAAAGGGGATGAGGTGTTGCTTAATGGCTTGCTTGCTCAAAATGCTTAATGATATGCTCCAAAAGCCCTCAAGCACTTTCTCATTTCCACATATGTCCCAAACCAAAAGTCAAACTCAGCCCCACCGGTTTGATCCATCGGGCGCCACCGAGTTCATTTGACATAGCCATAGCAAGAAACCCTAACCAGTTCAGTCTCACCGATAGGGATCTCGGTCTCTCCGAGATGGGATTGCAAACTCTCTGTTTCCCTTCGTAATGTTTCGATCTAACCAAGATGAGTGATCGGTCCCACCGAGTTCGCAATGCAAACTCTCTGTTTCCTTTTCGTAACATTTCGGGACCGAAATGAGCGATCAGTCCCACCGAGTTTGCCAGACCAACTCTTTGTTTGCCTATCACAAAAATCGATCTCGCCGAGTTCATGTGATCGGTCTCACCGAGTTCATGTGATCGGTCTCACCGAGATTACGTTTTGCCCTAAACCTAATGAAATCCGTCCCACCGAGTTGACATGTCGGTCCCACCGAAAATCCTAATGTTCACATTTCGAACTAAATCGGTCTGACCAAGTTTGAGTATTCGGTCTCGCCGAGTTTGGTAAATTGTGTGTAATGGTTAGATTTTGTCTGGAGGGTATATAAACCCCTCCACCCTTCCTCCATTCGTGGGGGAGTGCCATCAGAACGTGCCTAAACTTCCAGGATTCATTTTTTGAGAGAGAACCACCTAGTCATGTGTTGAGACCAAGATATTCCAATCCAACCACAAGAATCTTGATCTCTAGCCTTCCCCAAGTTGCTTTCCACTCAAATCATCTTTCCACCAAATACAAATCCGTGAGAGAGAGAGTTGAGTGTTGGGGAGACTATCATTTGAAGCACAAGAGCATGGAGTTCATCATCAAAACTCCATCTATGACCTTTTGGAGAGTGGTGTCTCATATATTGGTTAGGTGTCACTTGGGAGCCTCCGCCAAGATTGTGGAGTTGAACCAAGGAGTTTGTACGGGCAAGGAGATCGCCTACTTCGTTAAGATCTACCCTAGTGAGGCAAGTCCTTCATAGGCGATGGCCATGGTGGGATAGACAAGGTTGCTTCTTCGTGGACCCTTCGTGGGTGGAGCCCTCCATGGACTCGCGCAGCCATTACCCTTCGTGGGTTGAAGTCTCCATCAACGTGGATGTACGATAGCACCACCTATCGGAACCACGCCAAAAATCTCTGTTTCTACATTGCGTTTCCTCCCTCCAAACTCCTCCCCTTTACCTTCATATCCAATGATTTACATTCCACTGCTATACTCTTAGATTTGCATGTGTAGGTTGATTGCTTGACTTGTGTTAAGTTGGTAAATTCTGCCAAGACTTCAAATTGGGAAATGGCTAGATTTTTATTTGGTCAAGTAGTCTAATCACCACCCACTAGAAATACTTTCGATCCTACACATACTAACGAATGCGAATCATAAGAGCATGATGAAAACTAACTTGACGATAATTCCCATGTGTCATCGGGGTCGCTTTGCTTTATATAAGAGTTCATCCAGGCTTATCCTTTGCTATAAAAAGGATTGGGCCACCTTGGTGCACCTTTGCTACACTTCTTACTTGTTACGGTTACAAATTATCTTACTACCAAACAATCCATTACCAATAATTTCAGTGCCTGCAGAAAATACGTTGCTAAAAACCACTTGTCATTTCCTTCTGCTCCTCATTGGGTTCGGCACTCTCACTTATCGAAAGGTCTATGACTAATCCCCTATACTTGTGGGTGATCATATAGTTGCATGGACCATCATTTTTTGCAAGCTCACGTAACATGTATTTATCTCCGGTTGTCGGATTCCGGGTTCCGGCAAAACCCTTAAGGTTCGAACACTGGGGTGCGCACGAAGATCTCTCCCTCCCCTAGCTCACACACTCACCATGATCTCAATGCTCAGCACGCCGAACTCGAAGAACAGGGGACACAAGAGTTTATACTGGTTTGGGCCACTGATGTCGTGTAATACCCTACTCAAGTGTGGTGTGGTGGATTGCCTTGTAGGCTGAAGATGAACAAGTACAAGGGAAGAATAGCCTCCTGAGGTGAGGAGAGGTGTTCTAGAGCTCAGTGAGCTTGTGTGGTCGATGGTGATCTGAATGATCCGTCCTCCCTTGCTAAGGTGGTGGCTAGTCCTATTTATAGAGGCCCGGGTCCTGTCCCCAAATATTAGGCGGGAAGGGATCCCACAATGGCAAATTTGAAGGGGGACAGCTAGTACAAGCTATCCTAACAAAAGGTGGTCTTCGCCTACCAAAGGCTCTGGTGGTGATGCCGTCGTGGGCTCCGCGATGACCTACGTCCTGCCGTCCTGCTGGTCTTGGTCTCGTTGCACCGATATGGAAACCTTTGCCTGATGCCTCGGGACTCCTCGCCTGCGCTTGCCCCTTTAGCACCAAAGAGGCAACAGGTACTCTGCTCCCTCTGGCGCCCACCTGGCGCCTGCCTGGACTTGGTCGTCACGGCTCACTTCATGGGAACCTCACGAGGTGCCCCTCGCCTTGATCTCTCCGCTCCTCACGAGCCCGCCTAGTGAGGCCGCCCCTGGGGAGGCCTTGTGTCATCCGCCTCGCGAGGCTCGGCCCCTCGCGAGGGTCTTGAGTGTTTGCTGGTGAAGATGGGCCGTACCAGGCCATTCGTGGAGCCACGCCGTGGGCCGCAGGCAGGCAAGTCTGGGGACCCCCGTTCCCAGCACGCCGACAGTAGCCCCCGGGCCCAAGGCACGCTCGGACTTGGCTTCGAGGCGAAACCAAAGGGCAAGTGTGGAGCGCCGCGGGCCCCAACCGCCTGCGGCCTTGATTGACGCATGGCGACTGATGGGATGTGCGCGTCTCTGCTTCCCCACGCTGCCTCGGCAACTACCCGACTTGACGAGTCCCTGGTGCATGTAGAGAAAACCATCATTACCTGTGATCATGGGGGCCACCGGTTGGCCTTCTCCTGCTATAAATGAGGAGGGGGCGGAGCCCCCATCGCCCATCTCTTCCTGTTCCGCCTGCTGTTTCTTCCTTGCTTCGTTGCTAGCATCGACACCCATGGCGCCGATATGGAGATTCTCGGCTGCTGAGAAGGGAAAAGCCCCCCACGATGAGCCGGGGCCGCTTCCACCAAAGAAGAGGCTGGCCCACCGCCATGACGTAGTCGTGAGGCCGGAGGTGTCGAGGCCTTGGTATGAGCGGCCTCCTCCTGGGTATGTGCTGCCCTTGTACGCCCAGGCCGAGGGCTCCGGAGGAGGAGGCGGCAACCCACGCCGTCTGCACCGCGGCTGCGGTCGCCGTACCGCGGTGGTGCGCGTCATCACCCCAGGAACCCACGCCGAGGGCTCCTCGCGTGAACTGGTGATGTGGGCGGTGATGCCTCCGCGCTCTTCGATTCGCTTCCCGCAGTTCTTCTCCGCCGAGATCCCGCCGAGAGGTCCCCTAGAGCTATGGCTGCAGCACGCCGAGTGCGATGCCCCAGCGACAGGGGCAGAGGTTGAGGTCGTCTCCCCGGGCAAGATCTTCATGACCCACGGCTAGGGTGAGGTCGCCCGAGTTTTCCGTACGGAGGGCGCCCTCGCCATCCATTTTGAGTATGATGGCGCCTCCATGATGTTCTTCAAGGTCTTCGACGAGGAAGGCCGCCGCTTGGAGTGCTTCCCTGGAGGGGGTCGCCGAGACGACACGGTGGCAGGAGCCGAGCCAGCCCCCGGCATCACCAGCGGTTCCTCCAGCAGCATCGAAGGCGCTTGGGAGTCTAGCGACTCTCCCGAGCCCTACGAGTCTCCGGAGACGAGCAACGACAACTACGTGCCCCCAAGCTCTCGCCGTGCCCGAAGCGCAGCAGCGGCGTCCACCCGCCGCCGCCGTTGATCTGGATGGGGTTGGTGCCAGCCTCCCGTGGCCCACTATTGATGATGGCGTCGGCAGCGTTGGCGCGTGTAGATAGGGCCCCTAGAAACCTTCTTCTTTTGTTCCGTGCGAGGAATCAAGATGAACCCCATGGGGGGCGTGTAAAGGGTCTGTAATGCCTTTTGTTGATATCACCTTATTATGAAGATTTACGAATGCATGCCCTGCTTCGGCTCGGTCTCCCCTTCCCAACTTCGCGGTAGCTTGGTGCTCTACGCTAACAGGTTCCGGTCCCCAGGCCGGCTGCAGCCATCGCTGGTAGGCCAAGTCGCAATGCCGTGGTCAAGGCCAGGAGGTGAGCGGCCCGAGGTCCAGTGAGATCCTGAGGCGCGATGCTCAAGTGGTCCCCTTTAACGTGCAAGCAGCTACCTAAAGGTAGGAAAGGGAGGTGACGTTGCCGTAACAAGGCTGCAACAGATGGGAATCATATGCCGTAGCGCTTGGCCGACCCGAGTGCGAAACTTATCTTAGCAGTCCAGAGTCGATTCCTTGTGTAGCGCTAGACTCATGCGTTGACGGCCATAGTGTAGCCAGGTTAGGCCCGTGTGAGCCTCCCCCTCTTTTCCACACTCTTCTATGTGCTCTACGTCCTTGGGTCCCGGCCCCCGAGCGAGCTCAGCCGCCGCTGGTATGCCAGGTCGCGATGCCGTGGTCAAGGCGAGGGGGTGAGGGCTGGAGAGCCAGTAAGAGCTCCTGAGTCGTGATGCTGAGGAGCCCCCCCTTCAACGTGCAAGCGGATTTCATGGGAAAAGAAGGAGCCCGCGGTACCGCCCGTTGTCGCCCTTGGGAGGTTCCTACAGTGTTAGTGCAAGGAGGGATACAAATTGCAACCATGCTTGCCGGTCTGCCACTGGTCGTTCCGCGAGAAGATGAAGGCACTCAGGGATGAAGGCACTCAGGGCCTAGCGAGGTGACGTGCACAGGGCATGCCGCGAGCCAGAGCTCGACCGCTCAGATTTGTCAGCGTTGCAGGGACGGACCCGAGCACAAGCGCCGTGCCAGCATGAGTAGCCTCTGCTGCGGGATGAGCAAGGGGCCGAACAGCGACGCGGGCGGCCGCGGTGGTTGACAATCAAGCAGGTGATAACCATGGATAACTCATGAGATGGAACAAGCTAGCTTAGATAGATGCAACAACGATACATGCCACTGGGATGGACCCGAGCGGCCCGGGGATGATGTAGCCCGAGGGGCGCCCCCGACAAAGCGAGCTAAAGATGCAAAAGGATACATGCCACAGGGACAGGCCCGTGCGGCCTGGGAATAATGCAGCCCGAGGGGCGCTCCCAGCTGAAGAAACTTGGAAAACGTCACCTGGTTCCGTTGTTGAAGGAGGGTTGAGGTAGCCGAAGGCACGCGATGAAGAAGCCACTCCTTGAGGACCGTCTCCATCTCCCCCAGGACCGCGTGATGCCTGGCCACCTGAGCCGCCAGGATGCTCCGTAGATGACACTGGTAGGCGGCCACCATGTTCGGCAAGCCAAATGGCATGCGGACCTAGCCGTGAGGTGGACCCTCGCAGCGCCCGACACGCGAAGGCGAGAAGCGCTCCTGAGACGCGGCTCTATTGAGCCCTGGAATGTCAATACAGACGCACATCCCACCGTTCTTGGCAGGATGGGGAGCTGCGCCAGGTGGGCGGCGGTCACCGTGCATGGTCCCTGCTTCTTGAAGCTCCGGGGTGGCCTTGACTATGAACTCCTGAGCGTTGAGCGCTCCTTGCCCAGTGCCCTCCTAAGGGAAACATGCCGCAAAGCACGCCTCCACGTGGTGCCCGAGCACCTGCCTCGTGATGTTGTCTAGGTCTAAGGCCCTCCAGAAGAGAGCCCCCGAGCCTCACCCGAGGAGGGCGTCGGGCGTGCCTTCCTATGCTAGGGAGGGAGGCGCCCCAGGTGTGCTTGAGGCGACGCCGCTGAAGACGCCGCTCTCCTGAGGCCCTGTGCGGAGTAGTTGCTTATTCTTCTTGGGGATGACCTCAGGAGGGTACTGGATGCCCTCACTGTTGGGGTCTTTGATTGCTGCGGCTTGGAAGGCGCGCTCCAGGGAGCACACCGCATCTCTTTCTTCGCAGGGGACTGTGATGATTCCACCGTTTCCTGGCATCTTGAGGATGTTGTAGCCATGGTGGGTCACCGCCATGAACTTGGCTAATGCTGGGTACCCAAGGATGGTGTTGTATGGCAGACGGATGTTGGGACGTCGAAGTCGATGAGCTCAGTGTAGTAGTTGTCGCGCTAGCCGAAGGTGACAGGGAGACAGACCTGCCCTATCGAGGTGGTAGAGCCATCGGTCACCCCTGAGAAGGGCTTGGTAGGCTGTAGCTGGTCATATGGCACTTGGAGGCTGTCGAATGTCTCGACAGACAGGACATTGAGCCCTGTGCCGCCGTCAATGAGGGTCTTGGTGTCTTGGACGTTGCTGATGACAGGCGAGAAGAGCATCGGGAGGGCGCCAGCAGTGGCCGCGCACTTGAGCTGATCCGATGAACTGAAGGTGATGGCACACTTGGACCACCTGAGCGGGCGCGTGGCCTCGAGCCTGGGAAGGGCTGTGTTCACTTCGTGAGCAAACTGCTTGAAGATGCGCTGGGAAGCTGGGGCCTGAGCGCCGCCCAAGATGCAAGTGATGGCGCGCGGCTCCTGGAAGCCCCCAGCCCCCTCGTCCTGATGGTGGTCGTCGTTCCTTCTTGGTGGTGGCGGCAGTGGACGAAGACCAGCATTGCCCTGAGGGCGGTCCTCGTGAGGCTGGTCCCTCCATGCGCCCTCACGAGGCTAGCCCTGCCAGCGGTCCTCACAAGGCCGGTCGCGCCACTCCTGGCGGGGGCCGCGGTCGTCCTAGCGTCCCCCACCTCGTCCTCCTCCTCGGCCGTAGCCCCGGTCATTGCGCTCGGGCGTTGACCGAAGCGTCCATCTCGGATGGCCCTGAGCTCCTGACAATATTGGTGTTGTGGCTATGTATGTTGTGGAAGGCGTAGAATGGACGGCTGCTCTTGGACGACTTGGGGTGGTCCCGGCTGCGCTTCGTGTCTAGCTCCGCCGCGAGCACGGCCACCCCCTTGCCCTTCACGTCCTTGGCCTTGGCTTTCTTCTCCTCTGGGTCGATAGCAGGGAGCTCGAGGAGGGAAAGGCGCCCTTCCTTAGCTCTTGCGCACATGGTCGCCATATTGAACAGCTCTGAGCCGTGCATAGCTCCTCGTGGATGGCGAGCTCCTCCTTCATCTTGACGTCGTGGACACCATTGGAAAACACTGAGATGAAGGCCTCGTCCGTCACCTTGGGGACCTTGAGGCAAACGCTGTTGAAGCACTGGATGTACTTCTGCAGGGTCTCTCTTGGCTGCTGCTTGATGCGGTGCAGGTCGCCCGCGGCCAGAGGGTGGTCGTGAGTGCCCTGGAAGTTGGCGACGAAGCGGTCGAGCATCTCACCCCAGGACGAGATCGACCCCGGGGGCAAGTTCAGGAGCCACGAGCGTGCACCATCCTTCAGAGCCATGGGGAACCAGTTCGACATGACTTTCTCGTCGCCGTTGGCTGCCTTGATGCTCAGCTCGTAGAGCTGCAAGAACTCCGCAGGGTCGGGGGTGTCGTCGTAGCGAGGAGGCAGGTCTAGCTTGAACTTGCCCGGCCAGACGATGCTACGCAGATTTGGAGTGAAGGCGCCGCAGCCCGCTATGGTGACTGGAGCCCGTCGTGGAGGTGGAGCCTGGTCTTGGTGTCCGCGCACCACGGAATCCTGCCGTGGTGGTGCCGGGAGCACAGGAACGTTTTCTTGCGGCCGGGGAACTTCTTGGCAGCTTCCTTCACTACAAAAAAAAGACACATCCGTGACATTTTGGGCCGAACGAAAATCTTTTCTGTCATACTTATGACACTTCTATGACGATAATTGTGACAAAACCCGGTATCATCATAGATGTGGTGGGGTCCTACTTCTATGACAAAAAATCATGACAGAAAATGGGCTTTTCGTCCTGGGCGGGCCAGAGACGCAGCTGCATGACATTCTTTGGGCCGTCCATGACGGAAAAAACCATGGTAGAAGCGAGGGCGAGGAAAATATCGGGGTGTTCCCGGTTACGGTGGGTGGTCGGGGCTGAGCGATGCGCGTTTCTCTCGTACACGCACGCGCGTGGGTGCGAGGCGTTGGGCTCTAACTGAACCCATGCGAGGCGTTGGGCTCTAACTGAACCCGAGCGATTGCACTGCAGGCTACGCGTTACTGAACCCGAGCAATCGATCGATGGCTGTTAACTGAACCCGATCGAGTGATTCCTTCGCTACTGCTGCTAACTGAAGCCGGTCGATGCTGCCTCTGGATGAACAGTGAGCGTTGCTGGGGTGGTTTGGATGAACAGTTCCAGCTGGGGGTGGATGAACAGGACCCCGTGGCGTTGCCTCTGGATGAACAGTGAGCGTTGCTGGGGGGTTTGGATGAACAGTTCCCGGTGGGGGTGGATGAACAGGACCCCGTGGAGGGCAGGATGAACAGGACCACCCCGTGGAGGGCAGGATGAACAGTAGACGGTGGAGGGCTGGATGAACAGTAGCCCGTGGAGGGGTGGTTGAACAGGAGCCCGTGGAGAGGGCTGGTTGAACAATAGCCGGTGGAGTAGCGCGCGGTGGAGGCTGGATGAACAGGAGCCCGTGGATGAACAGTCGCAGGTGCAGGCTGGAGGAGGTCGACGGTGGATGAACAGTAGCCCGTGGAGGCTGGAGGAGGTCGACGGTGGAGATGAACAGTATCCTGTGGAGTCCCGTTTTGCGGTACGCCACACCCCTCCCTATGAACAGGACCCCCGTTTCAACCGTCGCGCTCCAACACAAGTCCCATTCCTCCGTTTTGCAGTACGCCACATCCCTCCCGATCAACAGGACCCCCGTTTCGACCGTAGGAGGTCCGTTTCCTCCGTTTTGCGGTACGCCAGACCCCTCCCGATGAACAGGATCCCGTTTCGAACGTGGCCGGTTGAACACAAGGCCGTTTCCTCCGTTCTGCGGTACGCCAGGCCTCGTTTCAATCGGCTGTTCCGTCCAAGCCGGTTGGCTCCCACGCGTTCCGTTTCCTCCCGATGAACATGACGCATTCCGTTGCCTCCCCATGAACACGATGACAACGCTGCTTCTCCGTTCCGACCCAGCCATGTACACGAGACCTGGCCGTACGTATGCTTGAGTAGGCGTTCGAGACCCCGCCCGTATGTATGTACGTGGTCGTATTTACTTTCTTGCACCCTGGCCGCTGTACGTACGTGTACATGCTACGTGTGCGCCTCTACCACGACACGTGCGCGCCTCTACATCGACCAGTATGTACGTACACGTTCGCGACCAGAATGACAACACTACGTACGCTTCGACCAGGTGGGTCCCGACTGTCAGGCACTTCCTTGCGTGCGAAGATGTAGCCGGTGGGTCCCAGCAGTCAGAGGGAAACGTTTTTTCGCGAAATACGGTGGCCCGTCCGGTGGGTCCCCGCTGTCAGGTGGAGGAATAATTATTTTGCGCGTAATAAGGAGGCACTTCCTTGCTGCGGCCGTGGACCCAGCTGTCAGCCTCTCCACGTATAGTCCACGTTCGATGGAAGCCATTCCTTGACCACGTTGACCACGCCGTGCCGAGAGCACTAGGGCGGTGGACGACGGCAAGGCCTAGGAAGGGGACGACGCAGAGCCGGGGAAGACGCGGTAGTGGATGCCCACGCGTAGAGGGGTACGAGGGTTCACTTGTTCACTGCAGTGTGAGGCTGCCGTCGCCGCAGAATAACAGGGGGTGTGGGTGAGTAGAGGGATGGCCTGGCCAGCGGTGGGAGTAGTAGGGGGCGGGGAGGCCTCCGCCGCATCGCAGCCGGCCACGGGAGGCAGGAGCACGAGGCACGACCGGCGCTGGTTTGGGCGGCTGGAGCAAGAAGACTAGAGGTTGAAGAAGCACTACGGCCGTTGGATGGACATCGTACGGTCACTGGAGCTAGAATCATGCATATTGACAAAATTGACAAAGCCCTCCGTCCCCGTCAACTTAGTAGTCCCACAAGTCAGCCTGCCACTATACTGGGTCCCAGCTAACAGGGGCAGTATTCATTTTTTTTGTGCGTAATAAGGAGGCACTTCCTTTGGTGCGAAAATATAGCTGGTGGGTCCGAGCTGTCAGCACCGGTAACATTTTTTCGCGAAATACAGAGGCCCTTTCAGTGGGTCCCTGATGTCAGGTGGAGGAATCATTATTTTGCGCGTAATAAGGAGGCATTTCCTTGCGTGCGGCTCTGGACCCAGCTGTCGGCCTCTCCACATACAGTCCACTTCAGATGCATGTCGGTCGTTGACCACGTTGACCAGGCCGCGCCGAGAGCACCAGGGCGATGGATGACGGCGAGGCCTAGGAAGGGAACGACACGGAGGCAGGGAAGACTTGGCAGTTGTTTCCCACACGGAGGGGAGTACGACTGTACGAGGGTTTACTGGTTCGTCTGCTGTCGCCGGAGAATAACAGCAGGTGTGGGTGAGTAGAGGGATGGCTAGGCCAGCGATGGGAGTACGGTGGGGCGGTGAGGCCTGCGTGGAAGCACAGCCGGCCGCGGGGAGGAGGGAGCAGGCAGTCCCGCCGGCGCTTGTTTGAGCGGCTGGAGCAGGAAGAGCAGAGATTGAAGAAGCACGACGGCCGTTGGACGGACATCCAACTGTCACTGCTTGTGCGTCAACCTTTTTTTTAGGAAAGCCTCAAATCTATGGAAAACAGCATACAACCCATCTGCCATTATTTCTAATAATTTATAGCCCATTTGCTAATTCTTAAGGTTTTTTTGGAGCCCATATTCTTTCTGTTAGCATTACATCCCATATTGTGGCCACGGTTAAAAAATTATACGAAATTTTGCATATTTCGGTGCGGTCTGAACTGTTTTTAATCCCGAAATTTCGAGTCACATTCAAACTGATTTTAAAAATAAATGTATATCAATATAAAATCCAACAAATTGTCCACGCATAAAAATTAATGTAATTTAAAATCTTGAAATGAAAAAAAGAAATTTGAAACTAATTGCCGGTTTGATGTGTTTTAAAAATGTACAGCCCATTTCTCATTACTGATAGGCCATTTTCTCGGCCAGCCGAATGAAAGCTCTCCTCGTCTTGAAAGATTTGCAGCCCAACAAGCCTGACAAAGCGACTTACTTGGCAAATCACAAAAAAACGTGGCTGTGGCCGTGGACCCAGCTGTCAGCCTCTCCACGTACAGTACTCTTCCGAAGGAAGTCGGTCGTTGACCACATTGACCACGCCACGCCGAGAGCACCAAGGTGGTGGACGACGGCGAGGCCTAGGAAGGGGACGATGTGGAGCCGGGGAAGACGCGGCAGTGGATGCCCACACGGAGAGGAGTACGAGGGTTCACTGGTTCGGCTGCGGTGTGAGGCTGCCGTCGCCGCAGGGCCTGACTAGCGGTGGGAGTAGTAGGGGCGATGAGGCCTCAACGGCAGCATAGCCGGCCACTGGAGGCAGGAGCAGGCGGTCTCGCCGGCGCTGGTTTGGGCGGCTGGTGCAAGAAGAGCAGCGATTGAAGAAACAGCAGGACCGTTCGATTCAATTCTAATGGTTACTGCTGCTGGAATCATTTGTTGACTAAGTTGACAAGCCCTACGTACGCGTCAACTTAGTAGGCCCACAGGTCAGCCTCCCAACTGGTGCGCCCCAGATGTCAGTGGGAGGAATCAATTTTTCGCGTAATAAGGAGGCAGTTGATTGCGTGCGGCCAGGCCAGCGGAGGGAGTAGGGTGGGCCGGTTAAGCCTACGCGGCATCACAGCGGGCCACAAGAGGAGGGAGCAGGAAGTCCCGCCGGCGCTAGTTTAGGCGGCTGGAGCACAGCGGGCCTCAAAATCTGTGGCGTGTACAGCCCATTTTCTATTATTTTTTATAATTTTTACTCATTTTCCAATTCATATGGAATTTATTGCAGCCTGTTTTCCATTTTTTGAACTGCTGCCCATTTTTTGGTCAGTACCAGGGTCAAAAAATTAACTAAATATGTGGGAAATTTTGAAAATTCGCAAATTTTTGCTGGGGAACAAAATATTCTTAATCCAAAAATTAGTAGCCATACTAAAACAAATTTTAAAATAAATTAGTACTATGTCATGTTAAATCTAATGAAATACGTATAAGATATCAGTGAAGAACAAAAACAAAAAAAGAAACTAACATCCCATTTGCTATAATTTTTTTTGGAATTTTCAACCCCTTTTGATATTACTTTTAACACACACTGACCATACTCTTTGGCCAGGCCAGAATGCATCCCTCCTCGTCTAGGAAGATTTGCAGCCCAGTAAGTCGGAGAAAACAAATAGGCCTAGCTTGGGTATTCTTCAAAAAAATACTGGGCTACCTATCTTCCCAAAGAAAAAACTGCTGGGCTGGTCATGTTGTTAGACGGGCCACAGAGACCGCACAACCCAGTTTATAGCCTGCTCCTCCGAATTACTACTAAAAAGGTTGTGCAATTCTGTCGTTAATTGACTATACATTGAAAATGATGTGGGTCCCAGATATCAGCAGGGTGGATTAGAGTAAAAAGACGAGGGGTTCATCTGAGTAGTAAAAGAGGCGCTTGCTTGTGTTCGGGAGTGGACCTGGTGGGTTCGTACTGTCATACTCACAACTATAGTCCTCTCCCGATTTACTATGTTGACAGGGACCGTTTCAAAAAAACTATGTTGACAGGGCCGGAGGGCGGCGCCGCGGCGAGCGCACCAAGGCGGAGGATAAAGTGCTGTCGCCAATGTGCTGGGCTGGGTTGGACATTCTTATTGAAAAATAAAAATGGACCGGATCTATTTATGACATTGACTATGATTTGCATAGGTCCGCTAGTTGCAGGAAGAAAATTCTGGGAGAAAGAAGACTGGTCGCTATCTTTGCCGAAGAATAATATCGACTGAATGTAACGACACTATCATAGGAAATAATATCCTCATGTTAAATCGTGAATTTAAAGAACTGGTGCATGAGCATTTAGCTTTACTTATTTATTTACTTATTTATGTTTAGGGGACCATGAGCATGTACCTGCGCCGGATTCATGTGAGAGCCTCCCTTCACGTTAATTATGGGCTTCTCTATTGGGCCTTCATCAGTGGGCTGCATGTTATCAACAAGTGGAAAATGTGATCTGTACGAAAAATAGTATGCGCTACGTACGGTACGGGGCACTAAAGGATCGAACCGTGCAACAAATTCCAAAACATTATGTTTGTCGTAATAACAACACATTTATTCAACCAACAGACGAAATATACTATTGATTGTACATTGAAAACAGCCGCAACAACAACCGGGGCTGGGGGTGCAACAGAAGCAGTAAGCAGGCCAGAAGAGTGAAGACGCAGCTCTCTCTTCCAAACCAAACATCAGCCATCATTACAAAAGGGCTACCAAAAAAGAACAGGTGTATGCATCAAACTAAATAAAGATCATACTACACCAAGTGTACGCATCTAACTAACTGGCTCAGTTAGACGTTACTATTTATTAAGCTGTGGAGATTGGCTGACGGCTTGAACCAGATGGGTGCCTGACATGGGAAACTCCAGCCAGCAGGTCGAAGTCTGATACTTGCGACCCTCTCTCGTACTTTGGGCTGCAGAGCGTGGCGGCACATATTAGGGTATGGTGCATGTAGAGACGCATGGTATGTTGTGTACACACAGTTTTGCCTGATGAACCAAACCGTGCTGCCATCATGATACTTGTCGTCGGTTATCTCCTGGTTAATCGGATAATTCAGTCCGACAAACAGAGAGCCTGTACCAAGGCTACTTACCAACCTCCAGTCAAAAATTCCTGAAGGCCAAGAGAAGCTGGGATCCTGCTCAAAGACCTTGCAGTGACTGTAATTGTATTCCGCAAAAAACACGTCCGGTACGTGCGAACGATCACCAATCGTTCGCCGTCGTCTGATCGAGCCAAGAACCACCTGCAACTGCCATGCCTCTTTTCATAGAAAGGTTCTGGGATTAGGAAGGGCAGGGACACCAGGCGGCCTACAACATCATATCAAGTTGGAGTCAAATAACCCTCAAAAAAAGTTGGAGTCAAATAAAAAAGGGCTCCTGATGTAGTCAATCTTAAGAATAGCATGTTATGAGCATGAATATTTTTTTAGTAAATGTTGATAGAAATATAAGCAAGCCATCATGATATCATAGGAAAGTAACATACTGTTGTAACAGCCGTTTGTAGCGATGACTGGAGTAGGCCAGCAATACGTCCAGCCATAGAAGGAGTCGACAGCGTAAATGAAGCCCTTGTGTTCAATGGCAACACAGAACCATGGAGGATGTATGATCCTGCGATGGACGTGCAGATTTATCCACTTACCGCAGTGACCTGTCAGATAGGCGAGACCGCAACTAGCCTGAAGTCTTTATAATTCGCAGATCTTGTGGGCACTTGGCAGATTACAACCTTGAGAAAATCAAACTTGGTATCATGTTGGCTACTATAAGATTCCGAGTATTCTGGGCCGCGGTGCCAAAGCAGTGCAGTGTTAATCAAAGGAAGGGGGATCAATCGCCGGGTGTAGACCTCCACGAGCATCCAGCTGCCGCGACCGTCGACGAGTACCATCCAAGACGTGTTCATGTCGAGCCAGTACATACCGTTAATGTAGTTGAGGGTGACGGGGATCGGATCGCAGTCAAGCGGGTTGATGCTTGCCACCCTATGATCGTTATGCTGCGTGACACGCTATTTCTGAAGATCAGGTGGCATCAGCAAGCAAGGAGCTGGCTTAAAAAGCTTCGGCCTAAGGGCTTTGAGTAAACGGTACAGCCCCGACGAGCACGCGGCGAGCGGCATGGTACTGACATTGTCCACACGCGAAACAATGAGCTTGATTACCTCTGTGGGGAGCGAATTCCAGCCACTCTTTCGGCGGACGCTGCTCGGTTCTACCATTGTTAGTGCTTGGGTTTCGGACAAGGGGGAGGCGCCTTAGCGTGGATGGAAGATTGGACGAGGGGGCAGGCGCCTTAGCGGGGATGGAAGAGCGGACAAAGATGGAGAAGCGAATATGTGCTGCGGGAAGTGGACAGGTGATGATGACTATAGCACGCCGCTTGACTTACGAGACACATACCAGCAGCGTAGGGTCATATCGAAGTCAGACAACTTGCTTGAGTGATCATAGTACTGGTACTCCCTACAGTACCTGCTACTAGGCCCTAACTTGCTTGAGTAGAGTAGTAGTGAAGTAGGACTCTGCTCTACTACTAGCACCGCAGGAGTAGTATGTTCTAATCTAAAATAGTTACAAACTTCAATGCCCGAGCGTGGAATGACTACGAACCGCCATCGGTGCTAACTCCAATCCTGGAAGTCATGGATTTGATTCTTTTTAACTTTCTGTACGAATCTGTAGCCAGCCTGCAAGTCATGTACACTGTACTGACAGTGGAACCCACAGAGTACTTAGAATACAAGATTAAGGATGCAATTAACTTTTTATAGAGGGAGAATCATACACGCAATTAACTCAAATGGATTGGACGTGACTCTATTATTCTCCAACGGCAACCGGCAAATTTCCTTCCGCGGGCCGGAGTAGGTTTCTCGGTTTGCATGCGGGTTTAACGGAGGGGTTTGATGGAGGCGAGGAGGCGTGTTCAGCCGGGCGTGCAGTGGACGGTGCAGTACTATTCGATTTGACAACTACAACTAGTATATTATAAAAAACAAAGAAGAGTACTAGAGATAGAGATAAGAATAGAGACTAGGGAGGAGCACCATCTACTGCATCATGGGCTACTCCTGCGCTCCATTCGGCGGCCGCAACGTCCCCTATAGCCACTCCCTCTTGCGCTCCATTCGGCGGGCGCTGTTGAAATTTGGGGAGCGCACTCTCGCGACTGCTAGCAGCCACGACTTCACCGACGACGACTTCTTCCCCAACCTCGGCAACCTCTTCCTCAACGACATGGGCGACAACCTCAATGCCAATGGTGCTGCTCCCGTTGCACCATATGTGTTTCTGTCCTTCCTATTCGAAATCGTGGTAGAATTCATGTTTCTAGTCTGTGTCCTAGATTCGATCTGTTCATCTACTATGCTAGTCTACATGATTAGTTTAATCTCTTTTATAGCCGTCATGATTTATTTTGTGCTTATTCGGAATAAATCTCGTAGTAACTTGCTCATATATTCAACTAGCGGAACGTCCCCTACAGCCACTCCCGTTTCATGGATGGCCTGGTCGATGCCTCCAAGGAGCCCTTCGTCTACTGCTATGAGTGCCCGGTGCCGTTTTGGGGTTCGTCGGCGGACATCGTGCATCACCTGACGCAGGCGTGCGGCAATCACTACTGGCCCTTGGCGAAGAACATCAAGTATGAGACATGCTACCTGTTCACCGTGCCGGAGTCGCTGGAGGATCAGCGCCGCCTACTAGTCTCGGAGGAGGACCGCAGCGTCTTCCTCTTGATCGTGGCCACCGGCGAGGCCCGCGCCGGCCGCCGCCACATCTCTGTAGTGTGCGTCAGGGGCGACGCCGCTAACGCTGACACTGACACGAGGCCGATGTACGGATGCGTGCTCACTATTACTACCCCTCGGAGGTCCATGGGCGGCGACACTGGCTACGACAAGCATACTTGGACTCTGCCGAGCTGGGACTTTCCCACCGATGTGGACATGGAAGACGCACGGTGTTATTTGACCCCCAACAATGTGCACGGGGAGTCCAAGGAGGTTCACCTGGACATCTGCATATTCAAGTTAAATGTTGATCATTAGTCTTCACTCAATGTAATCCGCTGTCTAAGCATGTGGAGACTTCCAAGCATGATCTTGCTCTATTGGAGTATCGCGCATGAAAAAAAGTGTATCCATTTATGGTTTAGTCTAGAATCTTCCATGTATGAATTTTTACTACAGTACTGGTGAAAGACATATGATGAACCATTTCTTACATATCCTCTGCCCCCTTCCAAGTCATCCTGATTTAATCCCTCCGTCTAGGTGTATAAGGGCATGGTTTATACTTAAATAGTATAGCCAACTGTTGACTATAAGAAAGTGCCATGTCATCTGTAGCCAACATGTATAACAATGGATACTCAAAAACTAATTCTTGAAGATCATTTCCTGCAAAGCACAATAAGAGTTATTTCTTCACAAGTTTTGGATGCAGGTTGAACAGTTGAACGCTTTTGTTAGCAAAAGATACTTTTTTATCTATTTCACCCGGATGTTTTTGAGCTCTAGAGATGAAATAATATCCGAACAAACCTATCGATACCTGTTACACATGAGACGACCCCCTGTCACAGCCCTAGAATTGTTTGCAGATAGTTGCATCAGTGAGCATCATGCATCCTGTTAATTTCAAGAAAATGGAAATGGGGACATGTGGAAGCCTCAGAAATCATATCTTAAAATGACCAGGATAAAAATTGCTTCAAATAAGTCAAAGAAAATGTTCCTATGAATCTCTGGAAATATGGGCAAGGGATAAAATTCAAACCAATATTTTTAGAATCTCAGAAGCAATTATTTTGGGCCTTTGAATTAATCCAATAAATATTTGAATTGGATCTATATTTATTATATAATAAATATATGTTCAATAATTCTGAAAATTGTAGTGTGGATTTGGATAAGTCCATTTAGTTCACAAAATTATTTTTATGAATTTTGAATTTGATTTGGTCTTAGAACTAAATCACAAACAGAGGCAAATAATTAGAAAACAAAAACAAATTAGAAAACAGAAGAGAGGGAGAGCTTACCTGGCCTCACCTGTGCAGCCACCACAGAGGCCAGCCCACCACTGTAGAGGCCCAGCCCATAGGGGCATGACCGTCTTCTACCTCTGCCAGTAGGCCGAGGCGAACCAGAGCACGACGCCGGCTGCGCCAGCTCCTGCTTCGCGCTGGCAAGCTCTCCTTCCGCCCCCCCCCCCCCCACGCCCTCGAGACGCGACGCAGCTCCCTAGCCCACTCCCTCACTCTCCCCGTGCTCTGGCCCTCCTCTCTCTCGCTCTGCACCTCATGCCCGAGCGCCACCGTCGCTGTTCGTCGTGACCACCGACCTCCCCACGGCCAGCCATCCCGCCCACGAGCTCCGCCTCGCTGCCATGCACCTCTACGCCGAACCACACGACCTCAGACGCCTTGAAGCCTCGTCATCGGGCTCTTCTTCTCTGCATTGCCGCCGGAGATCGCCATCATCGCCCATCGCCTCCAAGCCTCCCCCGAGGCCACCGAGCCGCTCGTTTGACCCGCCGTGAGCTCCTCCTTCATCCCCCCTCTCTTACCTTGCTCGATTGCGGCGCGTAGTCGTCATTCCCATCGAGCCCGAGAGCCCTCCACCTCTGGCCATGGCCCCGCCGTGGTCTGAGCCACCGTAGCCCGCATCAGCGTGCGTCACCATGCTCAGCAGCTCTGCAGGAAGCCAATGCCACCGCCAGTTGCTTTCCTAGCGCACCGCAGCCCCGTCCCCGCACCTGGCCGAACTCCGGCCGCCGCTCCGCCCGTGGCCGCCGCCGCTACACTGCACCCTGGCACCTCCCGCTGCCTCCTTTAGATGTGCGCGTGCGCCAGCAACCCATAGACACAAAACGCGCTCGAAACCGTTGACCGTAGCTCAAACCCGACGCCCTCCGCCGCGCGAAATGGTCGCTGCCGGCCATACTCCGGCGAGCTGACGTGGCACTATCATTAGTGCTAATCCCTGCCAGCTAGACACCCCCACAGCCACTGACAGCAGGTCCCGCAACGAGTCAAACCCCAGTCAACGCGGGATTACACCCGGTTAACCTCTGTGTTAGTGACGTGTGGACCCCACACGCCAGGTTTGACCCCGGTCAGCTCCGTTGACCTGCTGACATCGTCCCGATGTCATGCTGACGTTGTAACTATTTTCTGGAATTTAAAATAAATCAGAAATGATTTATGAATTTCAGAAAATAACCTAAACTTCTAAAAATCATAGAAATTAATCTATAACTCCAAATGAAATAATTTATATATGATTATGGAATGGATGGTAATTAGTTTTGGAGTTGGAATGTGCATTGCATTGATTGTGTTCCTTCTTTGCTAGTCGGTGTTGTTTCCTCTTGATAGCCGATGTTTCCGACATTGTGATCATTGTCACTGATGAAGAGCAGTGCTATCTTCAGAAGTGCCAGGCAAGCAAAACCCCCTTGTTCATTCTGATACAATCCCACTCTCTCGCTCCTGCTCTCTTTTACTGCATTAGGACAACAACGTTTCAACTGTTACATGCTGCGGTAGTTGAACCCCTTTCCTCTGCATGACCTGTCATTGCCACAGTAAATAGATAACACCCACTAGCATGAGTAGGAATTGTTTGAGCCTTGATGTGCCTACTCATTCATGCCTGTTTGTCATGCCTGCTATTGCTTAGAGTTGTGTCAGGTCTGATTCATCGGGGATGGGTTGGAAAGTTGTGAACATGTCCTACTGTTGAGAGCTAAGTGTGTGAACACGATTTGGTAAAGGTAGCGGTGAGAGGCCATGTAGGAGTACATGGTGGGTTGTCTCATTGCAGCCGTCCTCAGGAACTGAGTTCTGTGTTTGTGATCCATGAACAGTTACTACCACACATTGGGCTCCGGGCGCTCCAAGCTCTCTCGACTTATTAATCATCCTGATCTCTGTCCAGGAGATGCAACTAGTTTCTGGTGTTTGTAGGTAGTGTTAGTAGTCTACCAAGTGGCACCCGGTACAGGTGGGCTTGGGGCAGACTAGGCACCGTGGCCGGGTATACCAAGCGCCGCCCATTTGGTGGGCTTGGAACCCTGTACACATCGTTTGGGGCCGTGAGCGACACCCTAGCCGGATCTTGATCACTAGCCTTCCCCAAGTTGCTTTCCACTCAAATCATCTTTCCACCAAATCCAAATCTATGAGAGAGAGTTGAGTGTTGAGGAGACTATCATTTGAAGCACAAGAGCAAGGAGTTCATCATCAACACACCATATATTATTTTTGGAGAGTGGTGTCTCCTAGATTGGTTGGGTGTCACTTGGGAGCCTCTGTCAAGATTGTGGAGTTGAACCAAGGAGTTTGTATGGGCAAGGAGATCACGTACTTCGTGAAGATCTACCCTAGTGAGGAAAGTCCATCATGGGCGATGGCCATGGTGGGATAGACAAGGTTTCTTCTTCGTGGACCCTTCGTGCGTGGAGCCCTCCGTGGACTCGCGCAGCCGTTACCCTTCATGGGTTGAAGTCTCCATCAACGTGGATGTATGATAGCACCACCTATCGGAACCACACCAAAAATCTCCGTGTCTATATTGCATTTGCTCCCACCAAACTCCTCCCCTTTACCTTCATATGCAACGATTTACATTCCGATGTTATACTCTTAGATTTGCATGTGTAGGTTGATTGCTTGACTTGTGTTAAGTTGCTAAAATCTGCCAAGACTTAAAATTGGGAAAAGTCTAGATTTTTATTTGGTCAAGTAGTCTAATCACCCCCCTCTAGACATACTTTCGATCATATAGGTGGTATCAGAGCCTTGGTCTCCATTTGACTTGATTTCCATAGCTTTGGTGATCATAGCCTTGGTTTCACAACCTAGGAGAGTATGGCGTCTAGCGAGGGAAATTACCATCGTAGATGTCCTTACTTTGATGGTACTAATTTTGCTAGTTGGAAGCATAAGATGAAAATGCACATTCTTGGACATAACCCCGCCGTTTGGGCTATTGTGTGTATTGGCTTGCAAGGTGAATTATTCGACGGGAGAGAACCGAAACGTGAAGCTACCGCGGAAGAGTTGAAGATGCTGCAATACAATGCTGAAGCTTGCGATATCCTCTTCAACGGATTGTGCCCCGAAGAATTCAACTAAATCAGCCGTCTTGAGAATGCAAATGAAATTTGGGATACCTTGATTGATATGCACGAAGGTACCGACTCCGTCAAGGAATCCAAATTGGATGTGCTTCCAAGTCGGCTTGACAAGTTCAAAATGAAGGATGGTGAAGGTGTCGCTGAAATGTACTCTAGGCTTGCTCTCGTTACAAATGAGATTGCCAGCTTAGGAAGTGAAGAGGTGACCGATAGATTCATCATCAAGAAGATCCTAAGAGCCTTGGATGGAAAATATGATACCGTGTGCACATTGATCCAAATGATGCCCAATTACAAAGATCTCAAGCCAATAGAAGTCACTAGAAGAATTGTTGCTCATGAGATGTCACTCAAGGATAAATAAGAGCTTCACAACAAGTCTAGTGGTGCTTACAAAGCCTCATGTGATGCTCCTACATCATCAAGTGATAAACAAGTCTTCAATGAGGGATTGAGCCTAATGGTGAAGAATTTCAACAAGTTCTTCAAGAGTAGAAGCAAGGAAAGAAGTTCCAAGTCAAGGTCCTACAATGACAAAAGATCTTCTAGTCGTGAGCGTAATTGCCACAATTGTGGAAGACCCGAACACTACTCCAATGAGTGTACGGCTCCCTACAAAAGAAGAGAAGAATCATCTCCAAGAGAGAGAAGGAGTAAAGATGATCCTTACGAACGAAGAACCTCTCGTAGAAGCAAGGATTCAGAAAGGAAGGACAAGTCATCAAGGAGCTACACAAAACGAAGACATCAAGCTCACATTGGTGAATGGTATCCGGCTCCGACTCCGACCATCACTCCGAGAGAATGTATCACTCTGACTCCGAATATACTCAATATGAAGGTGTTGCCGGTCTAACTTGTGTCAACCAACTCCTATGACATATTTGACTCACCAAATGAAGGAATAGGAAGATGCTTCATGGCTAAAGGCCCAAAGGTATCACACCCCGAGTATGTTTATTTCAACAGTGATGAAGATGATTTGCTAGGTGATGATGATTTACTTGTTGACTACTCTAGTGATGAAAACTATGATGAACTTGCTATTAAATCATGCTAATCAAGATAAAATGAATGATGATGATAAGAAGGAGATTGAGTGTCTAACTAAAGAACTAAACACTCTTAAGTTAGCTCATGAAACTACCTTAGAAGATCATTGAGAGCTTTTAAAGACTCATGAGAAGCTACGCTTTGAAAAGCTCAACCTTGAGCAAGAGCATGGGTTCTTAAAGGCAATCAATGATGATCTTCGTAAGAAAAGTCCTTCTTACATTGCCAAGCATTCACTCTTGTCTACTTACATGCCACAAGTAAAATCTAGTAACAAGAGCAAGAAAGATTCTTCTCTAGTAGTAACAATAATCATGTTAAATCCAATATTGTTGCTTCTAGTAGTTCTCTTGATTCCACTATTGATTCTCTTAGCCAAGTTACACTTGAGAAAGAAAATAGCTTATTGAAGGGAATTATAGAGAAAGGTGTTTACAAGAGCCTTGCCGGAAGTAAGCAATTTGAGAAAATTGTACGCAAGGAAGGAAGGCACCGGAAGAATCAAGGTGCTGGTTTTGAACGAACGTTCAATGCCAATGGATTTGTGTGGGAAGAAGATTAATACCCCAAGACGAAGTTTGTTCCTCAACAAGAGAAGTATGACACTACTTCTTTCAAGGTGACACAAGCTCAAGATGATCTTCCACCACAAAACCACAAGTAAAAAGGCAAGGACAAGCTTTAAGAGGAGATTGATGCAATTGAAGAAGCTCGCAAGGCCTTGGTCAAGTGGGTTCCCAAGACTACATCATGTTCTACTTCATCAAGTACGACTACAACTCCAAGGATTCCCATCAAATTGATGTGGATCCTGAAGAAGATGAACTAGAGAGTTCTTGAGGGCGACTCCACCAACATACTTCACTCATATCATTTTGGCGAGAACAAGTGCAAACAACTTCCACATCTTGCACTAGTTCAAGGAGTCACAAACCCTCTTGTTGGTAAGACAAGGGACAAGGTAATCTAATGCTATCATGGACATCATCTTGTGGGAACTTCACTCTATGTCTATGGATATCCTTCTTTGTTCCTTGTGGGACTAACCCGTGTAGGTATTTAAAGTGCAACTCACTCCAATGGATTGCTCTAAATGATCTACATCAACATTGAGCATCCACATCTTCAACATCTACATGAAGTCATCATCGACAAAACCCAAGGTTAGTTCATCCCTCTTATGGGGGATATCACATCTAGGGGAGCTTTACTCTACGAACTGAACTAAAGCAACTCTAATGGTGTGAACACAACAATGCTTTATGTAAAAGTGGTAACCCCACTTGTGCTTAAACGATGAGTACGACCTATGATCAAATCTTCTCATTTAAATATAAATTAAATATACTCATATATAGATGACCTAGTCATCGCCAATTGCTTGATAGATGCTAAAGTGTTTGTGCATGCTTTGTCACATATTTCATTTGCCATTTTATTTTGGGAGCATGTTGATTGCATATTTTTCTCATTCAAGGACATCCATTTGTTTCTTTCATTGTTTGGCTCTTTTCCTCTTGCCAAATGGATGGACAAGAATGCCTAAGAACTTCCTCTTGCTATATATGCTTTTCTCGTCTCAAACTCTATTCATGTTACATCACAAAGTTTGATCAAGTCAGCTTCAAACCCTTTGGGTGAGGAGCACTCGGAGTCACGGATTCGTCATAGACATAAACTTCCAAAACCTCTCTATGCATTTTGCGCCCCAGATGTCAGTGGGAGGAATCATTTTTTCGCGTAATAAGGAGGCAGTTGATTGCGTGCGGCCAGGCCAGCGGAGGGAGTAGGGTGGGCCGGGGAAGCCTACACGGCATCACAGCGGGCCACAAGAGGAGGGAGCAGGAAGTCCCGCCGGCGCTAGTTTAGGCGGCTGGAGCACAGCGGGCCTCAAAATCTGTGGCGTGTACAGCCCATTTTCTATTATTTTTTATAATTTTTACTCATTTTCCAATTCGTATGGAATTTATTGCAGCCTATTTTCCATTTTTTGAACTGCTGCCCATTTTCTGGTCAGTACCAGGGTCAAAAAATTAACTAAATATGTGGGAAATTTTGAAAATTCGCAAATTTTTGCTGGGGAACAAAATATTCTTAATCCAAAAATTAGTAGCCATACTAAAACAAATTTTAAAATAAATTAGTACTATGTCATGTTAAATCCAATGAAATACGTATAAGATATCAGTGAAGAACAAAAACAAAAAAAGAAACTAACATCCCATTTGCTATAATTTTTTTGGAATTTTCAACCCCTTTTGATATTACTTTTAACACACACTGACCATACTCTTTGGCCAGGCCAGAATGCATCCCTCCTCGTCTAGGAAGATTTGCAGCCCAGTAAGTCGGAGAAAACAAATAGGCCTAGCTTGGGTATTCTTCAAAAAAATACTGGGCTACCTATCTTCCCAAAGAAAAAACTGCTGGGCTGGTCATGTTGTTAGACGGGCCACAGAGACCGCACAACCCAGTTTATAGCCTGCTCCTCCGAATTACTACTAAAAAGGTTGTGCAATTCTGTCGTTAATTGACTATACATTGAAAATGATGTGGGTCCCAGATATCAGCAGGGTGGATTAGATTAAAAAGACGAGGGGTTCATCTGAGTAGTAAAAGAGGCGCTTGCTTGTGTTCGGGAGTGGACCTGGTGGGTTCGTACTGTCATACTCACAACTATAGTCCTCTCCCGATTTACTATGTTGACAGGGACCGTTTCAAAAAAACTATGTTGACAGGGCCGGACGGCGGCGCCGCGGCGAGCGCACCAAGGCGGAGGATAAAGTGCTGTCGCCAATGTGCTGGGCTGGGTTGGACATTCTTATTGAAAAATAAAAAGGGACCGGATCTATTTATGACATTGACTATGATTTGCATAGGTCCGCTAGTTGCAGGAAGAAAATTCTGGGAGAAAGAAGACTGGTCGCTATCTTTGCCGAAGAATAATATCGACTGAATGTAACGACACTATCATAGGAAATAATATCCTCCTGTTAAATCGTGAATTTAAAGAACTGGTGCATGAGCATTTAGCTTTACTTATTTATTTACTTATTTATGTTTAGGGGACCATGAGCATGTACCTGCGCCGGATTCATGTGAGAGCCTCCCTTCACGTTAATTATGGGCTTCTCTATTGGGCCTTCATCAGTGGGCTGCATGTTATCAACAAGTGGAAAATGTGTTCCGTACGAAAAATAGTATGCGCTACGTACGGTACGGGGCACTAAAGAATCGAACCGTGCAACAAATTCCAAAACATTATGTTTGTCGTTCTAACAACACATTTATTCAACCAACAGACGAGATATACTACTGATTGTACATTGAAAACAGCAGCAACAACAACGAGGGCTGGGGGTGCAACAGAAGCAGTAAGCAGGCCAGAAGAGTGAAGACGCAGCTCTCTCTTCCAAACCAAACATCAGCCATCATTACAAAAGGGCTACCAAAAAAGAACAGGTGTATGCATCAAACTAAATAAAGATCATACTACACCAAGTGTACGCATCTAACTAACTGGCTCAGTTAGACGTTACTATTTATTAAGCTGTGGAGATAGGCTGACGGCTTGAACCAGATGGGTGCCTGACATGGGAAACTCCAGCCAGCAGGTCGAAGTCTGATACTTGCGACCCTCTCTCCTACTTTGGGCTGCAGAGCGTGGCGGCACATATCAGGGTATGGTGCATGTAGAGACGCATGGTATGCTGTGTACACACAGTTTTGCCTGATGAACCAAACCATGCTGCCATCATGATACTTGTCGTCGGTTATCTCCTGGTTAATCGGATAATTCAGTCCGACTAACAGAGAGCCTGTACCAAGGCTACTTACCAACCTCCAGTCAAAAATTCCTGAAGGCCAAGAGAAGCTGGGATCCTGCTCAAAGACCTTGCAGTGACTGTGATTGTATTCCGCAAAAAACATGTCTGGTACGTGCGAACGATCACCAATCGTTCGCCGTCGTCTGATCGAGCTAGGAACCACCTGCAACTGCCATGCCGCTTTTCTTAGAAAGGTTCTGGGATTAGGAAGGGCAGGGACACCAGGCGGCCTACAACATCATATCAAGTTGGAGTCAAATAACCCTCAAAAAAAGTTGGAGTCAAATAAAAAAGGGCTCCTGATGTAGTCAATCTTAAGAACAGCATGTTATGAGCATGAATATTTTTTTAGTAAATGTTGATAGAAATATAAGAGCGCAACATGATATCATAGGAAAGTAACATACTGTTGTAACAGCCGTTTGTAGCGATGACTGGAGTAAGCCAGCAATACGTCCAGCCATAGAAGGAGTCGACAGCGTAAATGAAGCCCTTGTGTTCAATGGCAACACAGAACCATGGAGGATGTATGATCCTGCGATGGACGTGCAGATTTATCCACTTACCGCAGTGACCTGTCAGATAGGCGAGACCGCGGTTGAAGAACGCAATTAGCCTGAAGTCTTTATAATTCGCAGATCTTGTGGGCACTTGGGAGATTACAACCTTGAGAAAATCAAACTTGGTATCATGTTGGCTACTATAAGATTCCGAGTATTCTGGGCCGCGGTGCCAAAGCAGTGCAGTGTTAATCGAAGGAAGGGGGATCAATCGCCGGGTGTAGACCTCCACGAGCATCCAGCTGCCGCGACCGTCGACGAGCACCATCCAAGACGTGTTCATGCCGACCCAGTACATACTGTTAATGTAGTTGAGGGTGACGGGGATCGGATCGCAGTCAAGCGGGTTGATGCTTGCCACCCTATGATCGTTATGCTGCGTGACACGCTATTTCTGAAGATCAGGTGGCATCAGCAAGCAAGGAGCTGGCTTAAAAAGCTTCGGCCTAAGGGCTTTGAGTAAACGGTACAGCCCCGACGAGCACGTGGCGAGCGGCATGGTACTGACATTGTCCACACGCGAGACAATGAGCTTGATTACCTCTGTGGGGAGCGAATTCCAGCCACTCTTTCGGCGGACACTGCTCGGTTCTACCATTGTTAGTGCTTGGGTTTCGGACGAGGGGGGAGGCGCCTTAGCGTGGATGGAAGATTGGACGAGGGGGGAGGCGCCTTAGCGGGGATGGAAGAGCGGACAAAGATGCAGAAGCGAATATGTGCTGCGGGAAGTGGACAGGTCATGATGACTACAACACGCCGCTTGACTTACGAGACACATACCAGCAGTGTAGGGTCATATCGAAGTCAGACAACTTGCTTGAGTGATCAAAGTACTGGTACTCCCTACAGTACCTGCGACTAGGCCCTAACTTGCTTGAGTAGAGTAGTAGTGAAGTAGGACTCTGCTCTACTACTAGCACCGGAGGAGTAGTATGTTCTAATCTAAAATAGTTACAAACTTCAATGCCCGAGCGTGGAATGACTACGAACCGCCATCGGTGCTAACTCTAATCCTGGAAGTCATGGATTTGATTCTTTTTAACTTTCTGTACTAATCTGTAGCCAGCCTGCAAGTCATGTACACTGTACTGACAGTGGAACCCACAGAGTACTTAGAATACAAGATTAAGGATGCAATTAACTTTTTATAGAGGGAGAATCATACACGCAATTAACTCAAATGGATTGGACGTGACTCTATTATTCTCCAACGGCAACCGGCAAATTTCCTTCCGCGGGCCGGAGTAGGTTTCTCGGTTTGCATGCGGGTTTAACGGAGGGGTTTGATGGAGGCGAGGAGGCGTGTTCAGCCGGGCGTGCAGTGGACGGTGCAGTACTATTCGATTTGACAACTACAACTAGTATATTATAAAAAACAAAGAAGAGTACTAGAGATAGAGATAAGAATAGAGACTAGGGAGGAGCACCATCTACTGCTTCATGGGCTACTCCTGCGCTCCATTCGGTGGCCGCAACGTCCCCTATAGCCACTCCCTCTTGCGCTCCATTCGGCGGGCGCTGTTGAAATTTGGGGAGCGCACTCTCGCGACTGCTAGCAGCGACGACTTCACCGACGACGACTTCTTCCCCAACCTCGGCAACCTCTTCCTCAACGACATGGGCGACAACCTCAATGCCAATGGTGCTGCTCCCGTTGCACCATATGTGTTTCTGTCCTTCCTGTTCGAAATCGTGGTAGAATTCATGTTTCTAGTCTGTGTCCTAGATTCGATCTGTTCATCTACTATGCTAGTCTACATGATTAGTTTAATCTCTTTTATAGCCGTCATGATTTATTTTGTGCTTATTCGGAATAAATCTCGTAGTAACTTGCTCATATATTCAACTGGCGGAACGTCCCCTACAGCCACTCCCGTTTCATGGATGGCCTGGTCGATGCCTCCAAGGAGCCCTTCGTCTACTGCTATGAGTGCCCGGTGCCGTTTTGGGGTTCGTCGGCGGACATCGTGCATCACCTGACGCAGGCGTGCGGCAATCACTACTGGCCCTTGGCGAAGAACATCAAGTATGAGACATGCTACCTGTTAATCGTGCCGGAGTCGCTGGAGGATCAGCGCCGCCTACTAGTCTCGGAGGAGGACCGCAGCGTCTTCCTCTTGATCGTGGCCACCGGCGAGGCCCGCGCCGGCTGCCGCCACATCTCTGTAGTGTGCGTCAGGGGCGACGGCGCTAACGCTGACACTGACACGAGGCCGATGTACGGATGCGTGCTCACTATTACTACCCCTCAAAGGTCCATGGGCGGCGACACTGGCTACGCCAAGCATACTTGGACTCTGCCGAGCTGGGACTTTCCCACCGATGTGGACATGGAAGACGCACGGTGTTATTTGACCCCCAACAATGTGCACGGGGAGTCCAAGGAGGTTCACCTGGACATCTGCATATTCAAGTTAAATGTTGACCATTAGTCTTCACTCAATGTAATCCGCTGTCTAAGCATGTGGAGACTTCCAAGCATGATCTTGCTCTATTGGAGTATCGCGCATGAAAAAAAGTGTATCCATTTATGGTTTAGTCTGGAATCTTCCATGTATGAATTTTTACTACAGTACTGGTGAAAGACTTATGACGAACCATTTCTTACATATCCTCTGCCCCCTTCCAAGTCATCCTGATTTAATCCCTCCGTCTAGGTGTATAAGGGCATGGTTTATACTTAAATAGTACAGCCAACTGTTGACTATAAGAAAGTGCCATGTCATCTGTAGCCAACATGTATACCAATGGATACTCAAAAACTAATTCTTGAAGATCATTTCCTGCAAAGCACAATAAGAGTCATTTCTTCACAAGTTTTGGATGCAGGTTGAACAGTTGAACGCTTTTGTTTGCAAAAGATACTTTTTTATCTATTTCACCCGGATGTTTTTGAGCTCTAGAGATGAAATAATATCCGAACAAACCTACCGATACCTGTTACACATGAGAGGACCCCCTGTCACAGCCCTAGAATTGTTTGCAGATAGTTGCATCAGTGAGCATCATGCATCCTGTTAATTTCAAGAAACTGAAAATGGGGACATGTGGAAGCCTCAGAAATCATTTCTAAAAATGACCAAGATAAAAATTGCTTCAAATAAGTCCAAGAAAATGTTCCTATGAATCTCTCGAAATATGGGCAAGGGATAAAATTCAAACCAATATTTTTAGAATCTCAGAAGCAATTATTTTGGGCCTTTGAATTAATCCAATAAATATTTGAATTGGATCTATATTTATTATATAATAAATATATGTTCAATAATTCTGAAAATTGTTGTGTGGATTTGGATAAGTCCATTTAGTTCACACAATTATTTTTATGAATTTTGAATTTGATTTGGTCTTAGAACTAAATCACAAACAGAGGCAAATAATTAGAAAACAAAAACAAATTAGAAAACAGAAGAGAGGGAGAGCTTACCTGGCCTCACCTGTGCAGCCACCAGAGAGGCCAGCCCACCACTGTAGAGGCCCAGCCCATAGGGGCATGACCGTCTTCTACCTCTGCCAGTAGGCCGAGGCGAACCAGAGCACGACGCCGGCTGCGCCAGCTCCTGCTTCGCGCTGGCAAGCTCTCCTTCCGCCCCCCCCCCCCCATGCCCTCGAGACGCGACGCAGCTCCCTAGCCCACTCCCTCACTCTCCCCGTGCTCTGGCCCTCCTCTCTCTCGCTCTGCACCTCATGCCCAAGCGCCACCGTCGCTGTTCGTCGTGACCACCGACCTCCCCACGGCCAGCCATCCCGCCCACGAGCTCCGCCTCGCTGCCACGCACCTCTACGCCGAACCACACGACCTCAGACGCCTTGAAGCCTCGTCATTGGGCTCTTCTTCTCTGCATTGCCGCCGGAGATCGCCATCATCGCCCGTCGCCTCCAAGCCTCCCCCGAGGCCACCGAGCCGCTCGTTTGACCCGCCGTGAGCTCCTCCTTCATCCCCCCTCTCTCCCCTTGCTCGATTGCGGCGCGTAGTCGTCGTTCCCATCGAGCCCGAGAGCCCTCCGCCTCTGGCCATGGCCCCGCCGTGGTCTGAGCCATCGTAGCCCGCATCAGCGTGCGTCACCATGCTCAGCAGCTCTGCAGGAAGCCAATGCGACCGCCAGTTGCTTTCCCAGCGCACCGCAGCCCCGTCCCCGCACCCGGCCGAACTCCGGCCGCTGCTCCGCCCGTGGCCGCCGCCGCTACACTGCACCCCGGCACCTCCCGCTGCCTCCTTTAGATGTGCGCGTGCGCCAGCAACCCATAGACACAAAACGCGCTCGAAACCGTTGACCGTAGCTCAAACCCGACGCCCTCCTCCGCGCGAAATGGTCGCTGCCGGCCATACCCCGGCGAGCTGACGTGGCACTATCATTAGTGCTAATCCCTGCCAGCTAGACACCCCCACAGCCACTGACAGCAGGTCCCGCAACGAGTCAAACCCCAGTCAACGCGGGACAACACCCGGTTAACCTCTGTGTTAGTGACGTGTGGACCCCACACGCCAGGTTTGACCCCGGTCAGCTCCGTTGACCTGCTGACGTCGTCCCGATGTCATGCTGACGTTGTAACTATTTTCTGGAATTTAAAATAAATCAGAAATGATTTATGAATTTCAGAAAATAACCTAAACTTCTAAAAATCATAGAAATTCATCTATAACTCCAAATGAAATAATTTATATATGATTATGGAATGGATGGTAATTAGTTTTGGAGTTGGAATGTGCATTGCATTGATTGTGTTCCTTCTTTGCTAGTCGGTGTTGTTCCCTCTCGATAGCCGATGTTTCCGACATTGTGATCATTGTCACTGATGAAGAGCAGTGCTATCTTCAGAAGTGCCAGGCAAGCAAAACCCCCTTGTTCATTCTGATACAATCCCACTCTCTCGCTCCTGCTCTCTTTTACTGCATTAGGACAACAACGTTTCAACTGTTACATGCTGCGGTAGTTGAACCCCTTTCCTCTGCATGACCTGTCATTGCCACAGTAAATAGATAACACCCACTAGCATGAGTAGGAATTGCTTGAGCCTTGATGTGCCTACTCATTCATGCCTGTTTGTCATGCCTGCTATTGCTTAGAGTTGTGTCAGGTCTGATTCATCGGGGATGGGTTGGAAAGTTGTGAACATGTCCTACTGTTGAGAGCTAAGTGTGTGAACACGATTTGGTAAAGGTAGCGGTGAGAGGCCATGTAGGAGTACATGGTGGGTTGTCTCATTGCAGCCGTCCTCAGGAACTGAGTTCTGTGTTTGTGATCCATGAACAGTTACTACCACACATTGGGCTCCGGGCACTCCAAGCTCTCTCGACTTATTAATCCACCTGATCTCTGTCCAGGAGATGCAACTAGTTTCTGGTGTTTGTAGGTAGTGTTAGTAGTCTACCAAGTGGCACCCGGTACAGGTGGGTTTGGGGCAGACTAGGCACCGTGGCCGGGTATACCAAGCGCCGCCCATTTGGTGGGCTTGGAACCCTGTACACATCGTTTGGGGCCGTGAACGATTTACATTCCGATGTTATACTCTTAGATTTGCATGTGTAGGTTGATTGCTTGACTTGTGTTAAGTTGCTAAAATCTGCCAAGACTTAAAATTGGGAAAAGTCTAGATTTTTATTTGGTCAAGTAGTCTAATCACCCCCCCTCTAGACATACTTTCGATCATATAGGTGGTATCAGAGCCTTGGTCTCCATTTGACTTGATTTCCATAGCTTTGGTGATCATAGCCTTGGTTTCACAACCTAGGAGAGTATGGCGTCTAGCGAGGGAAATTACCATCGTAGATGTCCTTACTTTGATGGTACTAATCTTGCTAGTTGGAAGCATAAGATGAAAATGCACATTCTTGGACATAACCCCGCCGTTTGGGCTATTGTGTGTATTGGCTTGCAAGGTGAATTATTCGACGGGAGAGAACCGAAACGTGAAGCTACCGCGGAAGAGTTGAAGATGCTGCAATACAATGCTGAAGCTTGCGATATCCTCTTCAACGGATTGTGCCTCGAAGAATTCAACTAAATCAGCCGTCTTGAGAATGCAAATGAAATTTGGGATACCTTGATTGATATGCACGAAGGTACCGACTCCGTCAAGGAATCCAAATTGGATGTGCTTCCAAGTCGGCTTGACAAGTTCAAAATGAAGGATGGTGAAGGTGTCGCTGAAATGTACTCTAGGCTTGCTCTCGTTACAAATGAGATTGCCAGCTTAGGAAGTGAAGAGGTGACCGATAGATTCATCATCAAGAAGATCCTAAGAGCCTTGGATGGAAAATATGATACCGTGTGCACATTGATCCAAATGATGCCCAATTACAAAGATCTCAAGCCAATAGAAGTCACTAGAAGAATTGTTGCTCATGAGATGTCACTCAAGGATAAATAAGAGCTTCACAACAAGTCTAGTGGTGCTTACAAAGCCTCATGTGATGCTCCTACATCATCAAGTGATAAACAAGTCTTCAATGAGGGATTGAGCCTAATGGTGAAGAATTTCAACAAGTTCTTCAAGAGTAGAAGCAAGGAAAGAAGTTCCAAGTCAAGGTCCTACAATGACAAAAGATCTTCCAGTCGTGAGCGTAATTGCTACAATTGTGGAAGACCCGAACACTACTCCAATGAGTGTATGGCTCCCTACAAAAGAAGAGAAGAATCACCTCCAAGAGATAGAAGGAGTAAAGATGATCCTTACGAACGAAGAACCTCTCGTAGAAGCAAGGATTCAGAAAGGAAGGACAAGTCATCAAGGAGCTACACAAAACAAAGACATCAAGCTCACATTGGTGAATGGTATCCGGCTCCGACTCCGACCATCACTCTGAGAGAATGTATCACTCTGACTCCGAATATACTCAATATGAAGGTGTTGCCGGTCTAACTTGTGTCAACCAACTCCTATGACATATTTGACTCACCAAATGAAGGAATAGGAAGATGCTTCATGGCTAAAGGCCCAAAGGTATCACACCCCGAGTATTTATTTCAACAGTGATGAAGATGATTTGCTAGGTGATGATGATTTACTTGTTGACTACTCTAGTGATGAAAACTATGATGATCTTGCTATTAAATCATGCTAATCAAGATAAAATGAATGATGATGATAAGAAGGAGATTGAGTGTCTAACTAAAGAACTAAACACTCTTAAGTTAGCTCATGAAACTACCTTAGAAGATCATTGAGAGCTTTTAAAGACTCATGAGAAGCTACGCTTTGAAAAGCTCAACCTTGAGCAAGAGCATGGGTTCTTAAAGGCAATCAATGATGATCTTCGTAAGAAAAGTCCTTCTTACATTGCCAAGCATTCACTCTTGTCTACTTACATGCCACAAGTAAAATCTAGTAACAAGAGCAAGAAAGATTCTTCTCTAGTAGTAACAATAATCATGTTAAATCCAATATTGTTGCTTCTAGTAGTTCTCTTGATTCCACTATTGATTCTCTTAGCCAAGTTACACTTGAGAAAGAAAATAGCTTATTGAAGGGAATTATAGAGAAAGGTGTTTACAAGAGCCTTGCCGGAAGTAAGCAATTTGAGAAAATTGTACGCAAGGAAGGAAGGCACCGGAAGAATCAAGGTGCTGGTTTTGAACGAACGTTCAATGCCAATGGATTTGTGTGGGAAGAAGATCTATACCCCAAGACGAAGTTTGTTCCTCAACAAGAGAAGTATGACACTACTTCTTTCAAGGTGACACAAGCTCAAGATGATCTTCCACCACAAAACCACAAGCAAAAATGCAAGGACAAGCTTCAAGAGGAGATTGATGCAATTGAAGAAGCTCGCAAGGCCTTGGTCAAGTGGGTTCCCAAGACTACATCAAGTTCTACTTCATCAAGTACGACTACAACTCCAAGGATTCCCATCAAATTGATGTGGATCCTGAAGAAGATGAACTAGAGAGTTCTTGAGGGCGACTCCACCAACATACTTCACTCATATCATTTTGGCGAGAACAAGTGCAAACAACTTCCACATCTTGCACTAGTTCAAGGAGTCACAAACCCTCTTGTTGGTGAGACAAGGGACAAGGTAATCTAATGCTATCATGGACATCATCTTGTGGGAACTTCACTCTATGTCTATGGATATCCTTCTTTGTTCCTTGTGGGACTAACCCGTGTAGGTATTTAAAGTGCAACTCACTCCAATGGATTGCTCTAAATGATCTACATCAACATTGAGCATCCACATCTTCAACATCTACATGAAGTCATCATCGACAAAACCCAAGGTTAGTTCATCCCTCTTAAGGGGGATATCACATCTAGGGGAGCTTTACTCTACGAACTGAACTAAAGCAACTCTAATGGTGTGAACACAACAATGCTTTATGTAAAAGTGGTAACCCCACTTGTGCTTAAACGATGAGTATGACCTATGATCAAATATTCTCATTTAAATATAAATTAAATATACTCATATATAGATGACCTAGTCATCGCCAATTGCTTGATAGATGCTAAAGTGTTTGTGCATGCTTTGTCACATATTTAATTTGCCATTTTATTTTGGGAGCATGTTGATTGCATATTTTTCTCATTCAAGGACATCCATTTGTTTCTTTCATTGTTTGGTTCTTTTCCTCTTGCCAAATGGATGGACAAGAATGCCTAAGAACTTCCTCTTGCTATATATGCTTTTCTCGTCTCAAACTCTATTCATGTTACATCACAAAGTTTGATCAAGTCAGCTTCAAACCCTTTGGGTGAGGAGCACTCGGAGTCACGGATTCGTCATAGACTTAAACTTCCAAAACCTCTCTATGCATTTTGCACCCCAGATGTCAGTGGGAGGAATCATTTTTTCGCGCAATTAGGAGGCAGTTGATTGCGTGCGGCCAGGCCAGCGGAGGGAGTAGGGTGGGCCGGGGAAGCCTACGCGGCATCATAGCGGGCCACAAGAGGAGGGAGCAGGAAGTCCCGCCGGCGCTAGTTTAGGCGGCTGGAGCACAGCGGGCCTCAAAATCTGTGGCGTGTACAGCCCATTTTCTATTATTTTTTATAATTTTTACTCATTTTCCAATTCATATGGAATTTATTGCAGCCTGTTTTCCATTTTTTGAACTGCTGCCCATTTTCTGGTCAGTACCAGGGTCAAAAAATTAACTAAATATGTGGGAAATTTTGAAAATTCGCAAATTTTTGCTGGGGAACAAAATATTCTTAATCCAAAAATTAGTAGCCATACTAAAACAAATTTTAAAATAAATTAGTACTATGTCATGTTATCCAATGAAATACGTATAAGATATCAGTGAAGAACAAAAACAAAAAAAGAAACTAACATCCCATTTGCTATAATTTTTTTGGAATTTTCAACCCCTTTTGATATTACTTTTAACACACACTGACCATACTCTTTGGCCAGGCCAGAATGCATCCCTCCTCGTCTAGGAAGATTTGCAGCCCAGTAAGTCGGAGAAAACAAATAGGCCTAGCTTGGGTATTCTTCAAAAAAATACTGGGCTACCTATCTTCCCAAAGAAAAAACTGCTGGGCTGGTCATGTTGTTAGACGGGCCACAGAGACCGCACAACCCAGTTTATAGCCTGCTCCTCCGAATTACTACTAAAAAAGTTGTGCAATTCTGTCGTTAATTGACTATACATTGAAAATGATGTGGGTCCCAGATATCAGCAGGGTGGATTAGAGTAAAAAGACGAGGGGTTCATCTGAGTAGTAAAAGAGGCGCTTGCTTGTGTTCGGGAGTGGACCTGGTGGGTTCGTACTGTCATACTCAAAACTATAGTCCTCTCCCGATTTACTATGTTGACAGGGACCGTTTCAAAAAAACTATGTTGACAGGGCCGGACGGCGGCGCCGCGGCGAGCGCACCAAGGCGGAGGATAAAGTGCTGTCGCCAATGTGCTGGGCTGGGTTGGACATTCTTATTGAAAAATAAAAATGGACCGGATCTATTTATGACGTTGACTATGATTTGCATAGGTCCGCTAGTTGCAGGAAGAAAATTCTGGGAGAAAGAAGACTGGTCGCTATCTTTGCCGAAGAATAATATCGACTGAATGTAACGACACTATCATAGGAAATAATATCCTCCTGTTAAATCGTGAATTTAAAGAACTGGTGCATGAGCATTTAGCTTTACTTATTTATTTACTTATTTATGTTTAGGGGACCATGAGCATGTACCTGTGCCGGATTCATGTGAGAGCCTCCCTTCACGTTAATTATGGGCTTCTCTATTGGGCCTTCATCAGTGGGCTGCATGTTATCAACAAGTGGAAAATGTGTTCCGTACGAAAAATAGTATGCGCTACGTACGGTACGGGGCACTAAAGGATCGAACCGTGCAACAAATTCCAAAGCATTATATTTGTCGTTCTAACAACACATTTATTCAACCAACAGACGAAATATACTACTGATTGTACATTGAAAACAGCAGCAACAACAACCAGGGCTGGGGGTGCAACAGAAGCAGTAAGCAGGCCAGAAGAGTGAAGACGCAGCTCTCTCTTCCAAACCAAACATCAGCCATCATTACAAAAGGGCTACCAAAAAAGAACAGGTGTATGCATCAAACTAAATAAAGATCATACTACACCAAGTGTACGCATCTAACTAACTGGCTCAGTTAGACGTTACTATTTATTAAGCTGTGGAGATTGGCTGACGGCTTGAACCAGATGGGTGCCTGACATGGGAAACTCCAGCCAGCAGGTCGAAGTCTGATACTTGCGACCCTCTCTCCTACTTTGGGCTGCAGAGCGTGGCGGCACATATCAGGGTATGGTGCATGTAGAGACGCATGGTATGCTGTGTACACACAGTTTTGCCTGATGAGCCAAACCGTGCTGCCATCATGATACTTGTCGTCGGTTATCTCCTGGTTAATCGGATAATTCAGTCCGACAAACAAAGAGCCTGTACCAAGGCTACTTACCAACCTCCAGTCAAAAATTCCTGAAGGCCAAGAGAAGCTGGGATCCTGCTCAAAGACCTTGCAGTGACTGTGATTGTATTCCGCAAAAAACACGTCCGGCACGTGCGAACGATCACCAATCGTTCGCCGTCGTCTGATCGAGCCAGGAACCACCTGCAACTGCCATGCCGCTTTTCTTAGAAAGGTTCTGGAATTAGGAAGGGCAGGGACACCAGGCGGCCTACAACATCATATCAAGTTGGAGTCAAATAACCCTCAAAAAAAGTTGGAGTCAAATAAAAAAGGGCTCCTGATGTAGTCAATCTTAAGAACAGCATGTTATGAGCATGAATATTGTTTTAGTAAATGTTGATAGAAATATAAGCAAGCCATCATGATATCATAGGAAAGTAACATACTGTTGTAACAACCGTTTGTAGCGATGACTGGAGTAGGCCAGCAATACGTCCAGCCATAGAAGGAGTCGACAGCGTAAATGAAGCCCTTGTGTTCAATGGCAACATAGAACCATGGAGGATGTATGATCCTGCGATGGACGTGCAGATTTATCCACTTACCGCAGTGACCTGTCAGATAGGCGAGACCGCGGTTGAAGAACGCAATTAGCCTGAAGTCTTTATAATTCGCAGGTCTTGTGGGCACTTGGCAGATTACAACCTTGAGAAAATCAAACTTGGTATCATGTTGGCTACTATAAGATTCCGAGTATTCTGGGCCGCGGTGCCAAAGCAGTGCAGTGTTAATCGAAGGAAGGGGGATCAATCACCGGGTGTAGACCTCCACGAGCATCCAGCTGCCGCGACCGTCGACGAGCACCATCCAAGACGTGTTCAGGCCGACCCAGTACATACCGTTAATGTAGTTGAGGGTGACGGGGATCGGATCGCAGTCAAGCGGGTTGATGCTTGCCACCCTATGATCGTTATGCTGCGTGACACGCTATTTCTGAAGATCAGGTGGCATCAGCAAGCAAGGAGCTGGCTTAAAAAGCTTCGGCCTAAGGGCTTTGAGTAAACGGTACAGCCCCGACGAGCACGCGGCGAGCGGCATGGTACTGACATTGTCCACATGCGAAACAATGAGCTTGATTACCTCTGTGGGGAGCGAATTCCAGCCACTCTTTCGGCGGACGCTGCTCGGTTCTACCATTGTTAGTGCTTGGGTTTCGGACGAGGGGGGAGGCGCCTTAGCGTGGATGGAAGATTGGACGAGGGGGGAGGCGCCTTAGCGGGGATGGAAGAGCGGACAAAGATGGAGAAGCGAATATGTGCTGCGGGAAGTGGACAGGTCATGATGACTACAGCACGCCGCTTGACTTACGAGACACATACCAGCAGCGTAGGGTCATATCAAAGTCAGACAACTTGCTTGAGTGATCACAGTACTGGTACTCCCTACAGTACCTGCTATTAGGCCCTAACTTGCTTGAGTAGAGTAGTAGTGAAGTAGGACTCTGCTCTACTACTAGCACCGGAGGAGTAGTATGTTCTAATCTAAAATAGTTACAAACTTCAATGCCCGAGCGTGGAATGACTACGAACCGCCATCGGTGCTAACTCCAATCATGGAAGTCATGGATTTGATTCTTTTTAACTTTCTGTACGAATCTGTAGCCAGCCTGCAAGTCATGTACACTGTACTGACAGTGAAACCCACAGAGTACTTAGAATACAAGATTAAGGATGCAATTAACTTTTTATAGAGGGAGAATCATACACGCAATTAACTCAAATGGATTGGACGTGACTCTATTATTCTCCAACGGCAACCGGCAAATTTCCTTCCGCGGGCCGGAGTAGGTTTCTCGGTTTGCATGCGGGTTTAACGGAGGGGTTTGATGGAGGCGAGGAGGCGTGTTCAGCCAGGCGTGCAGTGGACGGTGCAGTACTATTCGATTTGACAACTACAACTAGTATATTATAAAAAACAAAGAAGAGTACTAGAGATAGAGATAAGAATAGAGACTAGGGAGGAGCACCATCTACTCCTTCATGGGCTACTCCTGCGCTCCATTCGGCGGCCGCAACGTCCCCTATAGCCACTCCCTCTTGCGCTCCATTCGGCGGGCACTGTTGAAATTTGGGGAAAGCACTCTCGCAACTGCTAGCAGCGACGACTTCACCGACGACGACTTCTTCCCCAACCTCGGCAACCTCTTCCTCAACGACATGGGCGACAACCTCAATGCCAATGGTGCTGCTCCCGTTGCACCATATGTGTTTCTGTCCTTCCTGTTCGAAATCGTGGTATAATTCATGTTTCTAGTCTGTGTCCTAGATTCGATCTGTTCATCTACTATGCTAGTCTACATGATTAGTTTAATCTCTTTTATAGCCGTCATGATTTATTTTGTGCTTATTCGGAATAAATCTCGTAGTAACTTGCTCATATATTCAACTGGCGGAACGTCCCCTACAGCCACTCCCGTTTCATGGATGGCCTGGTCGATGCCTCCAAGGAGCCCTTCGTCTACTGCTATGAGTGCCCGGTGCCGTTTTGGGGTTCGTCGGCGGACATCGTGCATCACCTGACGCAGGCGTGCGGCAATCACTACTGGCCCTTGGCGAAGAACATCAAGTATGAGACATGCTACCTGTTCACCGTGCCGGAGTCGCTGGAGGATCAGCACCGCCTACTAGTCTCGGAGGAGGACCGTAGCGTCTTCCTCTTGATCGTGGCCACCGGCGAGGCCCGCGCCGGCCGCCGCCACATCTCTGTAGTGTGCTTCAGGGGCGACGCCGCTAACGCTGACACTGACACGAGGCCGATGTACGGATGCGTGCTCACTATTACTACCCCTCGGAGGTCCATGGGCGGCGACACTGGCTACGCCAAGCATACTTGGACTCTGCCGAGCTGGGACTTTCCCACCGATGTGGACATGGAAGACGCACGGTGTTATTTGACCCCCAACAATGTGCACGGGGAGTCCAAGGAGGTTCACCTGGACATCTGCATATTCAAGTTAAATGTTGATCATTAGTCTTCACTCAATGTAATCCGCTGTCTAAGCATGTGGAGACTTCCAAGCATGATCCTGCTCTATTGGAGTATCGCGCATGAAAAAAAGTGTATCCATTTATGGTTTAGTCTAGAATCTTCCATGTATGAATTTTTACTACAGTACTGGTGAAAGACTTATGATGAACCATTTCTTACATATCCTCTGCCCCCTTCCAAGTCATCCTGATTTAATCCCTCCGTCTAGGTGTATAAGGGCATGGTTTATACTTAAATAGTATAGCCAACTGTTGACTATAAGAAAGTGCCATGTCATCTATAGCCAACATGTATAACAATGGATACTCAAAAACTAATTCTTGAAGATCATTTCCTGCAAAGCACAATAAGAGTTATTTCTTCACAAGTTTTGGATGCAGGTTGAATAGTTGAACGCTTTTGTTAGCAAAAGATACTTTTTTATCTATTTCACCCGGATGTTTTTGAGCTCTAGAGATGAAATAATATCCGAACAATCCTATCGATACCTGTTACACATGAGACGACCCCCTGTCACAGCCCTAGAATTGTTTGCAGATAGTTGCATCAGTGAGCATCATCCATCCTGTTAATTTCAAGAAACTGGAAATGGGGACATGTGGAAGCCTCAGAAATCATTTCTAAAAATGACCAAGATAAAAATTGCTTCAAATAAGTCCAAGAAAATGTTCCTATGAATCTCTGGAAATATGGCAAGGAATAAAAGTCAAACCAATATTTTTAGAATCTCAGAAGCAATTATTTTGGGCCTTTGAATAATCCAATAAATATTTGAATTGGATCTATATTTATTATATAATAAATATATGTTCAATAATTCTGAAAATTGTTGTGTGGATTTGGATAAGTCCATTTAGTTCACACAATTATTTTTATGAATTTTGAATTTGATTTGGTCTTAGAACTAAATCACAAACAGAGGCAAATAATTAGAAAAAAAAACAAATTAGAAAACAGAAGAGAGGGAGAGCTTACCTGGCCTCACCTGTGCAGCCACCAGAGAGGCCAGCCCACCACTGTAGAGGCCCAGCCCATAGGGGCATGACCGTCTTCTACCTCTGCCAGTAGGCCGAGGCGAACCAGAGCACGACGCCGGCTGCGCCAGCTCCTGCTTCGCGCTGGCAAGCTCTCCTTCCGCCCCCCCCACGCCCTCGAGACGCGACGCAGCTCCCTAGCCCACTCCCTCACTCTCCCCGTGCTCTGGCCCTCCTCTCTCTCGCTCTGCACCTCATGCCCGAGCGCCACCGTCGCTGTTCGTCGTGACCACCGACCTCCCCACGGCCAGCCATCCCGCCCACGAGCTCCGCCTCGCTGCCACGCACCTCTACGCCGAACCACACGACCTCAGACGCCTTGAAGCCTCGTCATCGGGCTCTTCTTCTCTGCATTGCCGCCGGAGATCGCCATCATCGCCCGTCGCCTCCAAGCCTCCCCCGAGGCCACCGAGCCGCTCGTTTGACCCGCCGTCAGCTCCTCCTTCATCCCCCCTCTCTCCCCTTGCTCGATTGCGGCGCGTAGTCGTCGTTCCCATCGAGCCCGAGAGCCCTCCGCCTCTGGCCATGGCCCCGCCGTGGTCTGAGCCACCGTAGCCCGCATTAGCGTGCGTCACCATGCTCAGCAGCTCTGCAGGAAGCCAATGCCACCGCCAGTTGCTTTCCCAGCGCACCGCAGCCCCGTCCCCGCACCCGGCCGAACTCCGGCCGCTGCTCCGCCCGTGGCCGCCGCCGCTACACTGCACCCCGGCACCTCCCGCTGCCTCCTTTAGATGTGCGCGTGCGCCAGCAACCCATAGACACAAAACGCGCTCGAGACCGTTGACCGTAGCTCAAACCCGACGCCCTCCGCCGCGCGAAATGGTCGCTGCCGGCCATACTCCGGCGAGCTGACGTGGCACTATCATTAGTGCTAATCCCTGCCAGCTAGACACCCCCACAGCCACTGACAGCAGGTCCCGCAACGAGTCAAACCCCAGTCAACGCGGGATTACACCCGGTTAACCTCTGTGTTAGTGACGTGTGGACCCCACACGCCAGGTTTGACCCCGGTCAGCTCCGTTGACCTGCTGATGTCGTCCCGATGTCATGCTGACGTTGTAACTATTTTCTGGAATTTAAAATAAATCAGAAATGATTTATGAATTTCAGAAAATAACCTAAACTTCTAAAAATCATAGAAATTAATCTATAACTCCAAATGAAATAATTTATATATGATTATGGAATGGATGGTAATTAGTTTTGGAGTTGGAATGTGCATTGCATTGATTGTGTTCCTTCTTTGCTAGTCGGTGTTGTTCCCTCTCGATAGCTGATGTTTCCGACATTGTGATCATTGTCACTGATGAAGAGCAGTGCTATCTTCAGAAGTGCCAGGCAAGCAAAACCACCTTGTTCATTCTGATACAATCCCACTCTCTCGCTCCTGCTCTCTTTTACTGCATTAGGACAACAACGTTTCAACTGTTACATGCTGCGGCAGTTGAACCCCTTTCCTCTGCATGACCTGTCATTGCCACAGTAAATAGATAACACCCACTAGCATGAGTAGGAATTGTTTGAGCCTTGATGTGCCTACTCATTCATGCCTTTTTGTCATGCCTGCTATTGCTTAGAGTTGTGTCAGGTCTGATTCATCGGGGATGGGTTGGAAAGTTGTGAACATGTCCTACTGTTGAGAGCTAAGTGTGTGAACACGATTTGGTAAAGGTAGCGGTGAGAGGCCATGTAGGAGTACATGGTGGGTTGTCTCATTGCAGCCGTCCTCAGGAAGTGAGTTCTGTGTTTGTGATCCATGAACAGTTACTACCACACATTGGGCTCCGGGCGCTCCAAGCTCTCTCGACTTATTAATCAACCTGATCTCTGTCCAGGAGATGCAACTAGTTTCTGGTGTTTGTAGGTAGTGTTAGTAGTCTACCAAGTGGCACCCGGTACAGGTGGGCTTGGGGCAGACTAGGCACCGTGGCCGGGTATACCAAGCGCCGCCCATTTGGTGGGCTTGGAACCCTGTACACATCGTTTGGGGCCGTGAGCGACACCCTAGCCGGATCTCCTTCCGGATGGAACCCGAATAGGCGATAAACCTGGAATAGAGACTTGTGTGGTTAGTCGGGTCGTGGCCGACTCCCTCGCCAGGCTTCCGCTTGAAGGTTCCCGAGATACACGAAGTGTACATGGTGGTAAGTGGCGAGAGCGTGTGTGAAGAAGTACACCCCTGCAGGGTTAACATCATCTATTCGAATAGCCGTGTCCGCGGTAAAGGACTTCTGGGTTGCCTGTATAGTTCATAGACAAGTAAAAGTGGATGCTCTAAAATGCGCAAGATAAGCGTGAGTGCTATGGATGGCGTTCTCGTAGGGAGACGGGAGCGGATCCATAGTGGTGTATTGGTATGGTGATATGTGGACTCGTGTGCGCCACCTCAAAAGAGTTACTTGTAGTCGTAGTTCAGGATAGCCACTGAGTCAAAGCTGGCTTGCTGGAGTTAAACTCCACCACCCTTTGTTGCCGATGCATATGTAGATTGTTCTGATGTAAGTCTTGCTGGGTACATTTGTACTCACGTTTGCTTAATTTATGTTTTGCAGAGAGACTTCAGTCTCGCTAGTAGTTCCGCGTGGACTTCGACGTTTAGCTTGTTACCTGAGCTACGATCTTGTACCCTTGGGAGGGTCTTGTAGATAGTCAGGCTTCTCAGCCTTCTTTATTTCTAGTTGTCTGTACTTAGACAAGTTAAGCTTCTGCATGTGCTTGTTGCTTGTATGCTCTGTATGTTGGGTCATGAGACCCATGTTGTAATACTTGGCTCCTCGGAGCCTAATGAATGAACACTTGAGTCGTAGAGTTATGTTGTAATGCCATGTTGTATTTACAAATATCGAGCATATTGTGTGTATGATTGCAATGCTTTGTATGTGTGGGATTCGACAACCTAGTTGTTTATCCTTGGTAGCATCTCTTATGGAGAAATGTAGTCTTGTGCTTCCATGAGCCATAGTAGTCCGCTACAGCCCGGTTCGCCGGAGTCCTGCTAGCCTAGCAGTACTGCTCCGGAACACTTGACTGGCCGGCATGTGATTCACTTCATTCTTGTGTCTGTCCCTTCGGGGAAATGTCTCGCGGTGACATCCGGAGTCCTGCCTAGCCTGCTAAAGCCCGGATTTCCGGAGTCCTGTTAGCCCAGTGCTACAGCCCGGATTCACACGCTGCTGACCGACATGCTCGATGTTGATTCATGTATGCCTGTCCCCGTAAGTTAGTGCCACTTTGGGTTCACGACTAGTCATGTCGGCCCGGGTTCTCTGTCATATGGATGCTAGCAACACTATCATATACGTGAGCCAAAAGGCGCAAACGGTCCCGGGCCATGGTAAGGCGACACCCGTGGGAATACCGTGCGTGAGGCCGCAAAGTGATATGAGGTGTTACCGGCTAGATTGATGTGACTTGGAATTAGGGTCCTGATAGCTTTGGTATCAGAGCCTGACTGCCTGTAGGATTACCAAGCCAAACTGGTCGAAGTTGTGTCTAGAAATGCTTTAGTTATATAAGGGAATTGATTGTGGAAGGGAACGTAAGGCTCTTTTTACTCCTTTATCTTATGCCCTTCTGATCTGAGTCATCCTCTTCTCTTCTACGGGGATTAAGAACTAGGCTTTCTCATCTTTCTATCAGGATCACGTGTTACTAATCCGTAGACCTATGGGATTGTTGGATTCAAGCCTCAGTTCTGTTCTTACTACTTATGTGTGTTGACAGTTGATCTCGGAACCTTGATATTGTGACGTTAAGTGGTTATGCCACCATTTTTGCAGGATGTCTCAAATCTTTTTCGAGCATTTACAGCCGTTATGCTGTCCGAGTCATTCCAGGTTTCTAAACAATCTGATCCATTTGCAAATCCTTCCTCCGTTCCCGATGTCCTTTTGGTCAGAATAAGCACACTAGCCAGTGAGTTGAGGTACTCTGTTCCCTCGACATATATGTTGGAGCTATTATTATGACCCTAGGTGTCTTAGGGAACCACTCAGTAATCTAGCAATGCTTTTTGTATCCCTAGTGTGATGATTCTGGCCATTAATCTCGAAAGCATCCCGTGATGCCATTAGTTAGTAGGCATTCCATTCCTGGGTTCTTGAACCCGAGATTCACCCTACTTACTTCATGTTGATAGTGTTTGCTAGTTCTTTTAGGATATTAGTAACCTTTGCGATAGTCCTTGAGGTCCGTGGTATTTCCTTCTTCCAAATACCATGAACTATTTATGGCAAAAGTTCCTCGTTGAACCGAAAGATCACAACTAGAGTGCTCTTGATGAGTTCTCGATTCTATGTTGTGACTCTGCCAGTCCTACCTTTCTGCATGGATTATCCGGAAGAACCATGTTGAATTTATTCAACATGCTAACCGATGCATCTACAACTTAAAGAAATCGTATGTTCCTTTGAGTTGTTCTCCTTAGTTGTATTTTGACCTTCGACTATCATAACATAGTAAAGAGCATGTCTTGCATTCGTGTTCATCGATGCCTATTATTCTTGTGGTCCGTCAAGCCGTTCTATTTTAGAATGACTAGTAGAAACAAACTCCAGTACCTCATCCATATCCAGGATTGGGTCAAAGTAGTTGTGTTCCGCAGATTAAGAATGCCAATCCAGCTTCTAGTTTGTTCCACCCTGGAGTATTACCCCCTTATGTCAGGAATATCATAGGAATTGCACAACCTCTTATGGATTCTTGCCGTAGTGATACTCCTCACCATCATCATTCATTCCTCGGTCCCGTGTGCCGCAATCGGAATGCCGACAAGTGAATTGTGATGTGTGAAATCCATACCCCTAGCAACTCCGTTGCTTGGTAGTTAATGGACAATACTCTCATTCTTAGCGTGCTGGTTATTGAATCATCATCCTAAGATTGATCATGCTACCTAGTCCATATTTCTGGTGCACACTTCGATCAATGAGTTAGGATTGTGCCAATCCCTCGCTCATTTGATCATATCGTCTTGCCCTGAAAAGCAAGATTGTTATCGAGCTTAGTAACATATCGGTGGTTCGTGAATTTCCGAATATCTTTTCGGAAGTGTTACCAGGTTGTCACCTGACTGCTATGTTGAGCTCGTGATCAAGTTGGTTTCTTGTAAATCACCCCTTCTCCAAGAATCTGTGTTGGATACCCATGGGCTAGTTGGTTAAGCTAAACAACAACTTGGAGAGTTGGAAGATAAAGCTTGTCTGACTTAGTTCATTTCAAGGGATATCTTGTGTGTATATGTTGTAGAAAGATAATATCATCATCAATTATTCCCCGTGATCAATTGTTGGAGCTATTGTCTTATCCAGTCTTTGATTTGAGTACGGCCTATCGTCAAATCAAATCAGAACCAATGATGTTCGTAATGTTGTCTTACTCGTGGTTGTTTCCTCGAGCATACACCATTATATCTTTTGGGTCTGACCAATACTATCACATTGTTCACATAATGGTGGAATTCCAGTGATATGGAAATTCCGATGAGTTGTTGTTGAGCCCATCAGCAGCATCTTGTCTCCTCCATGATTCATGTTGAACGTTGAGCTAGTGTCGAAAACTTTGTAAGCATTGCCTTCGTGTTATGTTCATGAGGTATATGTTTTGGTGAAAGAAGTGACTTTCTCCAAGTTCACGTGCATTAGGTGCAAGTTGCCACCGTGAGTTCGAGAAAGATTGTTTTTGCTTCCTCTGGAATCATCACAAGTCAGCCATGCATGTGCAAAGTATTCTATGGTCTGTTGACTGATCATCTTCGTTCCATATGAATTCCGTAGCACACCAATCACTGACTGATCTGTTCTAGGAAAAGGAGTTAAGTGCTAATCCATGGTAATGCACAAGACTTCAATATCCTTGATGATGGTTCCCAACCAGAACTCGGTAGTGTTTTATTGTAAGACTACCATGTGGTCATGCTTTTCTGAGACAGCGTGTTCACATGTGTGTAGCAGAACCAGCTCATGTTTTGGAGCTTTCTATCGTAGTTCATTTCCCGAGAATCTCGCAACGTCATCTCATCGATTTGTGTTGCGAACTTTCTTTTCCAGACATGATGTCTGAAATATCCTGTTACCAACCAGATCTGAATCTCAGGCAGATATGATGGTTGGAACATTTTCAACAATTGCATTCTATTCCCAGCTTGCACCCGCCTCTGTGCCATTTTGCTATGATCTGCCTTCTCGGTATTTGTCATCCAGGATCATCTTCAAAAGTGGACTTACCTGGGCCCTATCCTTCCTCGATGATAAGCAGAAATCATCCATTGCGTTGTCTTCAACAAGGTAGTCCACATCATCCATTCTAGTCCGAGTATGTCATTCTTTTGAACTCTTTCAAATGATCGATTGTGATTGCCTTAGGCTGGTATAAAGAGTCTCAATGATCTCTATGTCAAAAGTAATTCTTTTTGCCATTTAAGGGAATAACTTTACGAGTCACCTCTCCCAAGGTGCCCCGTTATGGAATCATGGCAATTATTTCCTCGCTACCTTGACACCATCTACCATTTTCCTAAGCGTGGAATTGTTGCCCACCAAATCAAACCTCGTCGTTTGTTCTTCCATCCCTCTTGATGTGTGTTTGTGTCTCAACTCGAGATGTTTCAACATCTCATTCCGCGAGTTGATCTTCAATAGCTCGATCTTCTAGAAGATCAATCCTAGTAGAGTTTCTTTCTGTCGTCCTCACGTGGATGAAGATCTCAAAAGCGAGGATGTCAAGATCAACGTGATGCAACAGATCAACAACCTTATGAGGTGCAACCTCGATCGTGAAGATTGTGTTGGTCTTGTGCCCCCTCTGTCTTCTTACCTCACGTCTTGAATCTCAGGACGAGATTCTTGTTTAGTGGGGGTGAGTTGTCACAGCCCTAGAATTGTTTGCATATAGTTGCATCAGTGAGCATCATGCATCGTGTTAATTTCAAGAAACTGGAAATGGGGACATGTGGAAGCCTCAGAAATCATTTCTGAAAATGACCAAGATAAAAATGGCTTCAAATAAGTCCAAGAAAATGTTCGTGTGAATCTCTGGAAATATTGGCTAGGGATAAAATTCAAACCAATATTTTTAGAATCTCAGAAGCAATTATTTTGGGCCTTTGAATTAATCCAATAAATATTCGAATTGGATCTATATTTATTATATAATAAATATATGTTCAATAATTCTGAAAAATTTTGTCTGGATTTGGATAAGTCCATTTAGTTCACACAATTATTTTTATGAATTTTGAATTTGATTTGGTCTTAGAACTAAATCACAAACAGAGGCAAATAATTAGAAAACAAAAACAAATTAGAAAACAGAAGAGAAGGAGAGCATACCTGGCCTCACCTGTGCAGCCACAAGAGACGCCAGCCCAGCACTGTAGAGGCCCAGCCCACAGGGGCATGACCGTCTTCTACCTCTGCCTGTAGGCAGAGGCGAACCAGAGCATGACGCCGGCTGCGCCAGCTCCTGCTTTGCGCTGGCGAGCTCTCCTCCCCCCCACGCCCTCGAGACGTGACACGACTCCCTACCCCACTCCCTCACTCTCCCCGTGCTCTGCCCCTCCTCTCTCTCGCTCTGCACCTCGAGCCCGAGCGCCACCATCGCCACCGTCGCTGTTCGTCATGACCACCGACCTCCCCACGGCCAGCCATCCCGCCCACGATCTCCGCCTCGCTGCCACGCACCTCTACGCCGAACCACACGACCTCGGACGCCTTGAAGCCTCGTCGTTGAGTTCTTCTTCTCTGCATGGCCGCCGGAGATCGCCATCGTCGCCCGTCGCTTCCAAGCCTCCCCTGAGTCCACCGAGCCGCTCGTCTGACCCGCCATGAGCTCGTCCTTCGTCCCTGCTCTCTCCCCTGGCTCGATTGTGCCGCGTAGTCATTGTTCCCATCGAGCCCGATAGCCCTCCACCTCCGGCCATAGCGCCGCCGTGGTTTGAGCCACCGTAGCCCGCATCCGCGCGTGTCACCATGCTTAGCAGCTCCGCAGGAAGCCAACGCCACCGCCAGTTGCTTTCCCAGCGCACCGCAGCCGCGTCCCCGCACCCGGACGAACTCCGGCCGCCGCTCCGCCCGTCGCCGCTACACTGCACCCCGGCACCTCCCGCTGCCTCCTTTAGATGCACGCGTGCGCCAGCAACCCATAGCCGCAAACCGTGCTCGAAAACCGTCGAACGTAGCTCAAACCAGACGCCCTCCGCCGCACGAAATGGTCGCCGCCGGCCATACACCGGCGAGCTGATGTGGCACTATCATTAGTGCTAATCCCTGCCAGCTAGACGGCCCCACAGCCACTGACAGCAGGTCCCGCAGGGAGTCAAACCCAAGTCAACGCGGGATTAGACCCGGTTAACCCCTGTGTTTGTGACGTGTGGACCCCACACGCCAGGTTTGACCCCAGTCAGCTCCGTTGACCTACTGACGTCGTCCCGATGTCATGCTGACATTGTAACTATTTTCTGGAATTTAAAATAAATCAGAAATGATTTATGAATTTCAGAAAATAACCTAAACTTCTAAAAATCATAGAAATTAATCTATAACTCCAAATGAAATAATTTATATATGAAAAATTCTCAGAAAAATCCAAAGAATCTGAATATGGCATTTTTCATGCATGTTTGAACAAGTTAACCTCACTGAATAGGACAATTCATGATTATGGAATAGATGGTAATTAGTTTTGGAGTTGGAATTTGCTATATGTTTGAATTCCACTTCAATGAATATGACTAACTGTTGCACTAGGTCAATTCCACTTCAATGATTATGGAATAGATGGTAATTAGTTTTGGAGTTGGAATGTGGATTGCATTGATTGTGTTCCTTCTTTGCTAGTCGGTGTTGTTCCCTCTCGATAGCTGATGTTTCCGACATTGTGATCGTTGTCACTGATGAAGAGCAGTGCTATCTTCAGAAGTGCCAGGCAAGAAAAAACCCCTAGTTCATTCTGATACAATCCCACTCTCTCGCTCCTACTCTCTTTTATGGATTAGGACAACAATGTTTCAACTGTTACATGCAACGGTAGTTGAACCCCTTTCCTCTGCATGACCTGTCATTGCCACAGTAAATAGATCAAACCCACTAGCATGAGTAGGAGTTGTTTGAGCCTTGATGTGCCTACTCATTCATGCCTATTTGTCATGCCTGCTATTGCTTAGAGTTGTGTCAGGTCTGATTCATCGGGGATGGGTTGGAAAGTTGTGAACATGTCCTACTGTTGAGAGCTAAGTGTGTGAACACGATTTGGTAAAGGTAGCGATGAGAGGCCATGTAGGAGTACATGGTGGGTTGTCTCATTGCAGCCATCCTCAGGAACTGAGTTCTGTGTTTGTGATCCAGGAACAGTTACTACCACACATTGCGCTCCGGGCGCTCCAAGCTCTCTCGACTTATTAATCAACCTGATCTCTGTCCAAGAGTTGCAACTAGTTTCTAGTGTTTGTAGGTAGTGTTAGTAGTCTACCAAGTGGCACCCGGTACAGGTGGGCTTGGGACAGACTAGGCACCCTGGCCGGGTATACCAAGCCCCGCCCGTTTGGTGGGCTTGGAACCCTGTACACATTGTTTGGGGCCGTGAGCGACACCCCAGCCGGATCTCCTTGCGGATGGAACCCGAATAGGCGATAAACCTGGACTAGAGACTTGTATGGTTAGTCAGGTCGTGGCCGACTCCCTCGCCAGGCTTCCGCTTGAAAGTTGCCGAGATACACAAAGTGTACATGGTGGTAAGTGGCGAGAGCGTGTGTGAATAAGTACACCCCTGCAGGGTTAATCATCTATTCGAATAGCCATATCCGTGGTAAAGGACTTCTAGGTTGCCTGTACAGTTCATAGACAAGTGAAAGTGGATACTCTAAAATGCGCAAGATAAGGGTGAGTGCTATGGATGGCGTTCTCGTAGGGAGACGGGAGCGGATCCATAGTGGTGTATTGGTATGGTGAATATGTGGACTCGTGTGCGCCACCTCAAAAGAGTTACTTGCAGTCGTAGTTCAGGATAGCCACTGAGTCAAAGCTGGCTTGCTGCAGTTAAACTCCGCCACCTCTTTGTTGATACCGATGCATATGCAGATAGTTCTGATGTAAGTCTTGCTGGGTACATTTGTACTCACGTTTGCTTATTTTATGTTTTGCAGAGAGACTTCAGTCTCGCTAGTAGTTCTGCGTGGACTTCGACATCTAGCTTGTTACTTCAGCTACGATCTTGTACCCTTGCAGGATCTAGTAGATAGTCAGGCTTCTCAGCCTTCTTTATTTGTAGTTGTCTGTACTCAGACAAGTTAAGCTTCCGCATGTGCTTGTTGCTTGTATGATCTGTATGTTGGGTCATGACACACATGTTGTAATACTTGGCTCCTCGGAGCCTAATGAATAAACACTTGAGTCGTAGAATTATGTTGTAATGCCATGTTGTATTTACACATATCGAGCATATTGTGTGTATGATTGAAATGCTTGGTATGTGTGGGATCCGACAACCTAGTTGTTTATCCTTGGTAGCCTCTCTTATGGGGAAATGTAGTCTTGTGCTTCCATGAGCCATAGTAGTCCGCTACAGCCCGGTTCACCGGAGTCCTGTAGCCCAGCACTACTGCTCCGGAACACTTGACTGGCCGGCATGTGATTCACTTCGTTCCTGTGTCTGTCCCTTCGGGGAAATGTCACCCGGTGACATCTGGAGTCCTTCCTAGCCTGCTACAGCCCGGATTTCCGGAGTCTTGTTAGCCCTGTGCTACAGCCCGGATTCGCACGCTGCTGACCGACATGCTCGATGTTGATTCATGTATTCCTGTCCCCGTAAGTTAGTGCCACTTTGGGTTCATGACTAGTCATGTCGGCCCGGGTTCTCTATCATATGGATGTTAGCGACACTATCAATACGTGAGCCAAAAGGCACAAACGGTCCCGGGCCATGGTAAGGCGACACCCGTGGGAATACCGTGCGTGAGGCCGCAAAGTGATATGAGGTGTTACCGGCTAGATCGATGTGACTTGGAATCAGGGTCCTGACACCCCCAAATCCTTTGTCAAAATAAACAACTCCCCAATCAATGCATTTCCCTCTTCCGTGCAACGCACGGGTACCTAACTATAGATTAGTACGACCAAAAATTGTACTAACATTATATATAGTACGATAAATGATGATGCATGTCACCTAAAATTATATCATTGAAAACTATGTTCAAATACGAATCCAGTGATATTGTTTTTGTTGACATGCACTAACATTTTGCCAGTTAAATCTTCATCCAAATTCAATGGGGGATAAACCACAACCGATGTAGTAGTACTAGTGTAGAGGGCGGTGCTGCACGGGAGTCTCACCTCTCACCCCGCTTGTGGTGCGGTAGTAAAGCCCTCATATCACAAAACCCAACCACTCCCAGTAATAAGTGGCGTGGTAAAATAAATGGACAAGCAACCATCACATCCCTCCGTCTTTTTTGCATTTCATCTCTCTGCATTTACTTTCTCCGGTTTATCTCGCACACTTGATCCCTAGCTACTACTCCTAGTATCCCTCGCTACTACTCCTAGGGCCAGTTCTTTTGGCGTCTTCCCCTGCTTTTCCCATAAGACTAGTCATGAAGGCACCTCACTCATTTATTTGGGCTTCTAAACTACTACTAGTAGTACCTCCATCCTGGTTTATTCCTCACCATTGTAATTTGTGCTAAATTTTGACCAAAGATTTAACTGATAAAATGTTAGTGCATGTGACATGCACTAACATTTCATTAGTTAAATTTATGATCAAAATTTGACACAGATTACAATGGGGACCAATAAACCAGGACGGAGGTAGTAGTTATGGGATTACTAATCTAGAAGCCTAAAAGAACTGGCCCCTGGTACTCCTACTAGTAGTAGTACTCAAGTTGGAATCCCAATTGCACGGCACAACTTGTTAGGCAAAAAAATTGATACAGGGTGTAGGAAGCGGTTTGGGAATTTGCATGACTTTCCAACCAGTGAGATACTCCGTACAAAGTACGACAGAGAAATAACCATAGAGAAGGAAGCTAAAAGTAAACAATCAAACGAGCATTTTTGCATTTGTTTTGCATTGAATTGTTTCACAAGCTTGACTAGTGCTGTTTTTCTACTTTTACAAAAACCGCATCTTAATGTTAAAACGTGCATTTGCACGTACATAAGTAATAGTAGTACTCCCTCCGTCTAGGTGTATAACTCTTCCCTCCTTCTTGGTCACGGTGCACAACCAAAGATGACTTATTGACCTGGACGGAGGGAGTAGCACAACCTGCAAGCATATATCGAGAGAGGCGTGTAGTGCGATAGTATATAGTAAAGTTTGTGCTATATGCACGTACTTGCAAAATGTGTACGAATACACAAGGTTTCCAAACTTTCCCTTTTACATACTTAATTAAGGATGCAAAAAATTCCTGAACGTTCGGGATTTATCATTTGCGTCCCAAAACTATTGAGATCGCCTTACGAAACAAAAATTATACTCCTCCTAAAAGTCACAGCGCTCGCCTCTTCCTCAGCCTCGCATGCCTTACGAGTGCCCTGGTGCGCGGCTATTTCCCAGCATGCCGACACAACGCCTCTTCCTCAGCCTCGCAACTCGCGAGGTGCTGATTGGTGGCTTGCCGGCGGGCGAGCGTGATTTCACCGGTGTGGTGATCCGGCGCCAACAGGTACTCCTCCTCGCTGGAAGCGTGCACCCGGTCCACGTACCGCCAAGCGTAGATGAGGTGCTTGGGCCCGACTGCACTCAAGGCGTCGGTACGGGCGTCCTCCGCCACCCTCACGGCCCACGCACGAGCCTTCTGCCGAAGAGCCAATTGTCTGACTCTAACGGGCGCGACATAGGCCTCCCAGGCAGCTTGTTCCGTGGTGCGCTTCTCTTCCTCGGACTTCTTCTCCGCCTCTATTTTGGCACGCTCTGCTGGAGGCAAAGCCTCCTTAAAGGCGACATCCATTTCTTTCCAAAGCTCCTCAAGGTTGGGGGGCTCGGCGGGCGGCGCGACATTCTCCTCGTAGCGGGGAGCCGACGCGTCCTCCGACGCGCGTGCTGGCGAGATTGGGAACACCGACACGTCCACCTCGACGCGTCGCGGCGAGGAGCGGAATGCCGACGCGTCCTCCTCGACTAGTGGCGGCGAGGAACGGAACGGCGACGCGTCGCGTCGCGGCAAGGAGCGGAACGCCTACGCGTCCTCCTCGACTAGTGGCGGCGAGGAACGGAACGGCGACGCGTCCCGTCGCGGCGAGGATCGGAACGCCGACGCGTCCTCCTCGACTAGTGGCGGCGAGGAACAGAACGGCGACGCGTGACCGTCCGCGCGGTGCAGCGAGGGTGCCTAGGGCTTAGGAGGGGCGATGCCATGGTGGTCAACGTGAGAGGGAGGGGGAGGAGATAGTGATGAACGTGAACATGAGGGGGGGAGATAGCGATGTCGTGGGAGGCGTAGTATTTATAGCGAGCAACGGCACACCTACGTAAGATATGGACTGAGCTGCACTGACTTAACTGCAGGTCCAGTTGCGTCACTGACATGTGGGCCAGACCCCTGTTGGGCCCATATGTAAGTGAACCAATGCACCTGCAGTTAAGTAACAACTACATGGGCATATTTGTTGGAGTAAATTACGGGGGAGGGAAGGGGTGGAAATATTGCTTGTCACAACGGATTGGACGAGCGCGGGGGGAGGATAGTCATGCATGCAGATTTTTTCCACACGGGGTGGAGTGGTGGGACAGCCGGAGGAAGAAGGAGAGTCTGGCAGGCATATTGTTTCCACACATGGAGAGGAAAAGATTTGGAGACGAACGGGCTTCCTGCAGGTATGGGGAACGGTGCATAATAAATCTCATCTTGCATGCCGGGCTAGGTATAGTCTCCAGTCATTAAAAACATACACGCCCCACACATGTTCATATTTCAAGGTGCACTAAATTATTGCATGCGATGATTAAGGCTGGCCATAATGGTGGTATATTAGCTGGTATCATGCACACGGGAATAGCAAACATGCTGATGTGGCAAAGAATTAAAGTAGAGAGGGGGGGTTAGAGTAACTAGTGTTCATGCATGCATTGGTAAACACATTGTTTTGTGAAGAACTACAAAAACTATTCCACCGCCTCTATCTTGCTAAGAGTAGGTCAAATTTTTGAATCGAGCCCTTTAAACTAGAAGGGAGGTAGTAGTACTCTAATAGCTAACCTTGGCCCTGTTTGGATCCATGTGTTAGAGTTATTTTGGGTTAGTTTGAACTCAACTAACACAAAAAAAAAATCTAACCCACCCAAGAGGTGCTTTATACTACTCATTATAATCAGTATTGTAGATATTGATATTTTTAGTATAAACGGTTGACGGAAGTAAAAAGGACCAGAGGGAGTATCATGCATTGCTCATTTATAGCCGGTCGAAGTCTCAAAGGGCATGACCGCGCGAGGGAGGCGAAGGTCGTGGGAGGCGCGACGGTTGACGGAATTAATTGAAGTTACACACAAGCCGGCATGGCGTGCGAACAGGCAGAAGCTATACTGTCACGCCTACGATATGGGTCTAGTAGACATGACATCTACTGGGTCCCGCATAGTTCTCGAGAACTCTTTGGGGGCTTGCAGCCGTTTATCCACCGGGCAAGCCCGCAACCCCACGCTGTTCGCACGCCCTACTCGTCCCCGTCTTCTACTAGTACAGTACCTTACAACAGTTCGCTCCCAGTCGTCCCGTCCTTCCACATTACGGCAGTTCCACTAATCCTAACCCTCCTCCCAAATCCATGGCATCCCAAATCACCATGATCGGCGGTGAGTACAACGTTAGAACCATCACCGGCGTTGAGTTCGACGTCATCGACACCCGTTCTTCCGCAACGGTGAAAGAATGCCTTGCTCGCTTCAAATGCATGTTCGAAAACTCAAATGATGAGTGGGTCGCTGGGCTAGATGTTCAGTACACCACAGTCCTGGGAAGCGAGAAGAAACTAAAGGAGGCAGAGAAGAAGAAGCCTGCCGTGATCCAGGTTTGCGTGCATGACTTCTGCTTGGTCTATCACATATGCCATGCCGACGTTGAGTGCGAGGAATTTAAGAAGTTCCTCAAGGGCAGCCGAGTCAAATTCGTTACTGTAGACTTTAGGAACGATAAGGAAATCCTGGGTCGAATAGGCCTCGTTGTAGGCGACCCCTTCGACCTCCAGAAGGAAGGGCTGGTGTCCTCCTCTCAGCTTTCAATGCTGACCCTGGTAGCAGCCATGATTGATTGTTCGTATGCTAAACTGAAGAAACCTCATCACGAGTTTCATCATGCATGGGAGTCGAAGACATTAGATGAAGATCACATCCTGTATGCAGCAATGGATGCCTACCTTTGTTTAAATATCTACAAGGGTTGGATGAAGAAGCAGAGCCCAGTGTCCGGTTCAAGCAAAGAAGCGTCGGCGAAGAGGAAGAGGGACGAGGACAAATTCGAGGACGTGGACTCGAACTCCGAGTAGGTGGCAGTGCCGTCGCTCATGCTGGTTCTACTGCAGTGTTAAGCGGACTAGTTGCTTAGTTTATTTTCAAGGGTGTGTTGTGTTGAGGCCCCAGCAGAACTATGTTTATGTTCTTTCTCGTTATTTGAACTCTTTAGTACGTATAGTAGTACTAGTACTATGTCTTACTACTGTTCTTATTGTAGTTGGTACTACTGCTCGTATCTTCGTGTTCCTACTGTAGTTAATACGTTCGTACTAGTAGTATAATTTGGGTCAGTCGATTTGTGAAAGAAGTTCGACGGAGTGAAGGAAGAAGACGGCAGGGTGCCCATGATCTATCTTATGAGTGTTGGGTGTGGAATGCAGTTCGTCGGAAAAAATGTATCGTGCCCGGGGTTAAATGGATGGCGGGGGTGGGGGGAGCATGGCGGTGGCAGGCGGTTCAGGGGAGGGCGCGGCGGCGGCAGGCGGTTAGGCGTGTGGCGGCCTGAGAAGATGAACCGTGCATCTATTTCGGAGGTTGAAGAAGCCCTTCTAGCCATCCATGTTGCATCAAACGGCTCACAAGAGCCGACTGACCCAAATTGCTCCTTCAGATTGCAGGATCCACGTGACATTCAAGGTCTCGAAGGTAGATTCCGCGTCTGCACCCGGTTTGCGGGCTCGATGCGCGTGCGACCGGCTTCCGCCGTGACAGCCACCATGCGCGCCTCCTCCGCGCGGGCGGAGACGACAATGACAAGCTAGTTCCTCCTCGCTGGCGTGCTGGAGCACACACTCGTCCTCCTCTTCGTACGCTGCATGCATAGACGCGGCTCCACCAGCTGCTCGCGTGCTTAGCAGCGCGGCGGCATCGCGAGGAGGGACTACAGACGACGTGAGCGGGTGAGCCTTCGGCTTGGTGGCGACAAGGCGGTGATGGGCGAGAAATTGTTGGTCGGAGCAGGCGAGCGCCTGTCGGATGTGGGGTTCTGGCAAAACCCTTAAGGTTCGAACTCTGGGGTGCGCGCGAAGTTCTTTCCCTCCTACCGGTCCAAGCCCAAGCTCGCTAAGATCTCGCGGACGAACTCGACGAACTAGAAACACAAAGACACAAGATTTATAATGGTTCGGGCCACCGTTGTGGTGTAATACCCTACTCCAGTGTGGTGGTGGTGGATTGCCTCTTGGGCTGATGAAGAACAGTACAAGGGGAAGAACAGCCTCCTGAGGTTGAGGTGTTCTTGTGTTTGTCGAACTTGTGTGGGTGAGGACTCGACCCCCCTACTCTGGTGGCTAGTTCTACTTATATAGGCCCTGGTCCTCTCCCCAAATACTGAGTGGGAAGGGAGCCAACAACGGCGGCCCATTTGAGAGGGGACAGCTAGTACAAGCTATCCTGACAAAAGCAGTCTTCGCCTGTGAAAGGTTCTGGTGATGACGCCGTCTTGGGTTCCACGGTGACCTCCGTCCTGCTGGCCCACTGGTCTCGGTCTCGTTGCACTGATATGGCTGATATGGAAACCTTTGCCTGATGCCTCGGTACTCCGCGTCTGCGCTGGCCTCCTTAGCACCAAAGGGGGAACAAGGACGCTGCACGCGCTGGCGCCCGCCTAATCTCGATCGTCATGGCTCATGTCACGAGAGCCTCGCGAGGTCTGCCCCGCCTTGATATCTCCGCTCCTCGCGAGCCTGCCTGGAGAGGCCGCTCCTGAGGAGGTTCTGCGTCGCCCGCCTCGCGAGGATTGGTCCCTCGCGAGGGTCTTGTATGCCTTGTTGATGAAGATGGGCCGTACAGGCCTGCTCGCATAGCCACGCCGTGGGCCGCAGGCAGGCAAGTCTCGGGACCCCTGTTCCCAGAACGCCGACAGTTGCCCCCGGGCCCAAGGTGCGCTCGGGCTTGGCTTCGAGGCGAAGCCAAAGGTCAAGTACGGAGTGCCGCGGGCCCAAGAAGCCTGCGGCCTTGGTCGACGTGTGGCGGTTGATTGGACGTGGGCGTCTCCGCTTCCCCACGCTGCCTTTGAATCCGCCTGGCTATGCGGCCCCCGCAGCCTACACAGTTATTCTCCCATCGCCCGCGCCTTGTTTCTCCAGTTCCTCTGCTTCTTCGAGACTCTGCTCCTCCCTTCCAATCTGACCTGCGCTCTGCCTACTTCATCGCCATGGCGCCGAAATAGGCTGACAAGGGCAAGAAACATCTGTCATCGCCAAGTGCACCTCTGTCCTTCGAGCCTGTGCTCGGACGACCCCGGGTGCTCAACGACGAGGCCATGGAAAAGGTGCGCCCCATGCTTGTTTACAGTTTCAACGAGTGGGGAGAGACGGTGGCTTGGCCCGCGTCTCGCTCCCGCATTGCTCGGGCAGCCACGGAGGTCCCAATCTTCATAGATGCCCTTTGGGCTGGCCTGATTCCGCCCTTCTCCGCCTTCTTCAATGCGGTGCTCGAGCATTATCAGATCCACATGCTGCATCTCGACCCTCAATCTGTGACCCTTCTCACCTTCGCCTTTGTGTGAGAAGCCATGGTGGGCATTGATCCTTCCGTGGCCCTCTTCCGCCATTTCTTCTCATTGCATCGGACCGACCCTCGGTAGAGCTCGGGGTGCGTGAGCTTCCATGCCGTGGCCGCGACATCGGGCGCGGGGATCGACTTTGAGCTTCCTCCATCCACGAGCGGGTTTCGGTCACGATGGGTGTTTGTCCACGCCGGTGTGCTCAGCCCTCTCATCATTGTTCTGCTAGGGCATGTTGTTCCCAACTCCAGTTGGGGCCACCAGAGGCTCGCGAGCCCCTGCCTCATCCCCGTCGGGCTCAGGCTGGGGAGGTTGAAGGACCGCGGCGTGACTGCGCCTATGGTGGTGAAGGAGTTCGTCAAGCGCCGAGTCGCTCCGCTTTAGCGCCATTCCCGCTGATGTGGGCCTTGCTCAGCAGTCAGGACCATATGAGGTTTCAGGAGGAGGTGCTTCCTCTTAAGACGCGGCAAACGGTGCTTGCGGTCCTGACGGGTGCCCCTCTGCAAGACGACATGCCCAGGAAGAGCTGTCTGTTGTACCGCTGCGAGAACAAAGCCGAATTTGCCACGAGCACGCCCTCCTTTGATGAGTGGGGGCTGCGCCCGATCGGCCTGGTGGGGCCCCGCAAGAACCCCGTCGATGTGGTTCCCCTCCTCTCCGCCGGTGCCAAGCTCGCCCCAAGTGAGGGTGCAGGAGGGCGAGCTCCGACGGAGGTCGGTGGCCCAAGTGCTGAGGAGCACATGCCGCATGGTGATCCTGGGGCGTCGTCCTCGGGAGCCCGCGATCCCTCCCCTGGGGCATCGGTTACTGAGGCGACGCAGCATGCGGTTCCCGAGGTGAAAGCCCCGGACGCCTCGGGAGGTCGCGGTGAGACGGCTCCCGGCTGCTCACCGCAGCCGGGCACCCCTAAAGTTGTCCCTCCAAGCTCTTCCTCGGACGCGCCCCGCGCTGGCCGCCACGTCCAGCGCTTCAGTCGGCTTTGTGTGGACTTCGAGGTGCTCCGCAAGAGGAAAAGATCCCCAAGCGGCAACAGCATCTTCGGGCCGCTGAAGCAAAGGAAGTACATCGTCGTCGACGTGTAAGTACTGCACCTTGCGGTTTCTTGATTGTTGCTTTCCTTCCTGACGCTGGCTCTTCAAGAGCCCTTCTGCCAGAGCCATTGAGCCTTCTGAGAAGCAATCCTCGTCTTCCTCGGCTCCCCCGTTGGCCTTGTGCACCCCGAGCCTGCATGCCGCGCCTGGAGCCGGACCGGCCGAGGGGGTGCGCTGGCCTTCATGGAGCCTCGAATCTGCGGCTTCGTTGCCCTTCCTGCACGGTCTAGCTTGGAGCCTGGCGGGCGTTCCCCGGTCTCCTCCTCTGGTTATGGACAGCAGCCGGTTGGCTTCAACTTTTGGCTCCTCCTTAAGCAGCGGGCCCCGTTCATCCAGGGCCCCTCGTGAGGTCGGGCCAGTGCCTGGAGCGGCATCAGCCCCCAGCCCCCTGCCGAGAGGGGGTGCGCCGCTTAACACCCCTCCCACAGTCCCTGTGGCGGAGGACGAGGTGGGCGTGCGTTGGAGCTGGAACGCGGGCGGAGCATCGTTTGTTATGAGCTCTTCCAGCAGGCGATGGACGCGATGAGTCGACTCAGCGAAGAACTCACAGGTGTCGACTCGCGCCTGGAGGCTGAAGGTCTTCGGCTGGCGGAGGAATGTAGTAAGCTGAGGGTGGCCATCAACCTGGGACGCTACTAGCGCGACCTTGACAATGCGAAGGCCGAGGTGTCCCTCAAGGTTTCCCGCGAAGCTTGCTCTCGAGCCTTGGAGGAGGCTCGCGAGGCTGACCACCATCGCGAGGCTCCGGAGAAGTGCGCGTGGGAGCTCCAGGCCTGGAGTGCGTCCCTCGAGCAGCAGCTGGAGGCACGCAGAGCCGCCCTCGCGTCGCTGAGGGCGACGCCCGCACAAGAAGAGGAGGTCCAGAGGCGTGAGGAGGCGCTGGCTCTGGAAGCCCTGGAGCGTAGCCTTGAGCTTGAACAACTGGAGATGAGGGAGCCTCAAGTTGCTCAGGCAGAAGATGTCGTCGGGGCTCGTGAGGCCAAGGTCCAGGAGGAAGTCGATCGCCAGGTGGCCTGGGTTCGCGCGGATCTTGAAGGTTGGTACGACCTGAAGCTGAAGCTTGCAGGAATTGAGGCGGCGGGCAGGACCGCCGCTCTTAGGCCTAGGTAAGACGAGGCGGAGAGACGTGGGGAGGCCACGACTGCCGCCTTTGCCACGGCGCAGGCGGACTTGGCCTCCGCACGCGCCGAGCTGCTTTTGCTTCAGAAACGGGTTGACGACGCAGAGGCCGTCGCGCGGCAAAACAGGGAGGAAGTGCTGGAGAGGCGGACGCTGGAGCGCGTTCACGCTCCCATGCTTCAGGATCTTCGGAACAGGGCCAACACTGCCCTGGGCCATGTCTGTGACGCGAACGCCCCCCATCCTCAGGTGACTGACTATGCCAGTCACCTCCGCTTCTTCATCGATGTGGTCACACACCTGGAGGCCCGATCTGATGAAGCTCGTAGGCTCGTGGAAGAGAGGAGTCACGGCCTGCTCGACCGCGCTTTCTCTCGTGTCTTCAGCCATCTCCTGAACGCCAACCCCGACTTCGATTTCGACGCCGCCATCGCCCCTGTTCCTACGGTCGTTCGGGATGACCTGGCGCAGTGGGTAGAGGTCAACGTGGATGCGTCGGTTAAGGCCTTCACTTCAGAGGATGACACGGTGATGGTCGCCGCAGATGGAGGCGACGTGGTCGATGACGGGGACATCGGTGACAGTGGCGGCGGCGCCAATGATGATGACAGCGATGCAAGCGGCGCGTCGGAAGACGACGTGGAGGACGCGGAGATCGACATATCTGGCTAATTCCTCGTCTCTTTACTACTTCACCCTGTATGCAAAAACTTGGGCATGGCCCCTAAAGATTGTGAGAGCATTTTGGAGGGGGAGCCTCATGTAACAAATTATGATTTCTACTCCATTATGTCGAACCGAGGGTGCGTTTTCGTCAGTCACGAGTCTGACGGCAAGTTTTGCCCATTGCGGCTTACCTTAGCTAGGGCGGGCCCTGAGTCGGATTGTAAGGTCGAGGGTCGCCACGGGGCCCTGAAGGGTCCGCTGACCCGCCCGATAGGGCCTCACGAGGCTCCTGCGCCGATCGGCGCGCGTGGCGCGCGTGCTGTGCCCAGCCCCGCTTGCGAGGGGCCCGCGAGGGGGAGGCGGCGAGCGTGAGCTCCAAAACAAGGCAAGAACTAGATGGCAAGAAATCACTTGAACGAGAAAATACACCCCCCCGCACGCATCGACAAAAGCTCGACTTCAACTTAAATCCAAATCCAGAAAGCAAGGCTACAGAAGAAGAGATCCAAAGCAAATGGTCGCGTCCGGCGCCTAGTCTAGTCTTCCGGTCTTCGAGTCTTCTCACTAGCGCGGAGCCTAGTGCTTCCACTAGGCTAGGGAGGGAGCCCCAGGGCCTGAGGCCGACACCCCTGAGACTCCGGGGCATGTACAGCCCCACTCATTATTACGTGAGAGTGTCACGGGCAGCGAGCTTCATAGGCACTGGGCCTTCTTCACAGGAACCAGCCTTGCTTCATATCGCCAGACGAGGTCCCCACCTTGCACCACCCTCGACCACCTTTGAGCCGACTGGCAACCTGGACGACACAAAAGGGGGGAAACGGGCGCCAGCAGTGCCCTCGGCGACCACGGGTCCTCTGCCGGGGGAAGGCTCGCTGGCACCTCCCCGACAGAGGGCCTACCTCCAAGCGTCGCTTGGCTTCGCGTGACGTGGGGAGGGGCCTTGCTCCTGACTCCCTCCGCGTGGCCCCCAGCATGCTTCCCCCGGCGGAAGGGATGCTGCTGTGCTGGGGTCGTCGACTGATGTTGTGACCTGATTCACTAGCAGCCCATGGTTAGCGTAAGCCTGCTCCTGAGAGATTAGTGGTACCCTGTAGTTCTTTTTGCTGGCGTGATCGTCGCGGTTCTCCGTTGGTTCCTGGAAGGCTTCAACTTCTAGCGTCCCTTCTTCCCAATCCTCTCCGAGGAACGAGCCAGGGTCGTCCTCCGGTGCGTACTCCTGGTCCATCATGCGGGGCACATAGGCTTCCGGGGCCGTCACCCCGAACACCTCGCCGTAGTGCCCCACACTCCATGTTGCCCGGCCCAGCATGGCGTCTTGAGAATGGTAACGCGGCATCCCACTGGGACCATGGGAGGCGACGATTGTACCCATGCTTGTCGCAGGCGGCACGGGGGCGGTGGAGCCCCCGGCGCCGCCGGCCGTGCTGGCGTTAACGAAGCCCCTAGGCACACCTGTGGGCGCGTGGCTGCGACGAGGCCCACTGTGAGACCCCGGCGTGGCCTGAGGAGGAAGCTGATAGCAGAAGGGCGGCTCTCCCGATGCCGCCGCATCCAGCAGCTCGGCGACGCGTTCCAGCAATGCATCCCGCCCGCTTTCCCTCAGCCGGCACCGTAGCAGCTCTCGCGCCACCGTAAGCGCTGCCCGCATGTTCGCCTGCTCCCGCCGTGTGTGCGGCGCCATTGCTGCGGCGTGGCTTGCTGCCCTTGCAGCGGCTCGCACTTGCCGTGGAGTGAGGGTGGACGACGCCTGGCCGCGCCGCCCGCGCCCCGCAGCGTTGGGTGGCGCTCGAACCGCCTGGAGCACGGGGTCGAGATCTTCATGGGCAGGTGACACCGCTCGGGCTGGCCAAGCTGCCCAGCGGTCAGAGTCTAGCCTTGGATTGCTGGGCATCGGTGCGCGCAGCATTGGTGGATCGATCGGCGGGGAAGAAGCTCCGGCGTACCCCTACCTGGCGCGCCAAATGTCGGATGTGGGGTTCCGGCAAAACTCTTAAGGTTCGAACTCTGGGGTGCGCGCAAAGTTCTTTCCCTCCTACCGGTCCACGCCCTAGCTCGCTAAGATCTCGCGGACGAACTCGACGAACTAGCAACACAATGACACAAGATTTATACTGGTCCACCCCGGCACCCAGAGTAGTACACCTGAATACTCCCCATTCTCTATCCCCACCGCAAAATAGACTTCTCCACGGCATGGCAGCCTTTGTGCTCCTCCCCTTCTACATCGGCGCACTCATCCACCGCAGCGCATCTGCCTCATCGATGACCTCGTATGCCGCACTGGAGCCGGTCCACTATCGTCATCGTACACGGAGCCTCTTCCCCGGCACCGTCTTCCACGGTCTCGGATCTGCTTCCCGGAAGCCGATGCCAAGCGCAAAAACACCACCGTCGTGGACAATGAACTGACTCCCGTTGCCCACCATGACTCACAGAGGCCGCCACGACCATCGTTCTCCTCCTCGATTGGTAATGTGTGTATTGAGTCACTTAGCAGTACATGTGCAGTTCCAATTTTGTTCATACCTACCCTTCAAATTTCCTGCGTGCTATTGTTCCCGTAAAAGTAATTGGTTATAGCCTCCATTGTCCAACAGAATATCAGCTTGTAATTGTGCGTCGCTCCTGTATCGTGCTGTGCTTGGGTAGGTATTTCATCTGCAACCAGTAGTGTGGCAAATGATGGATTGTTTTTTAGAACTAGCAAGATGCCATGCATTGCACGCATCAAGATGCATTTGTATGAGTAGTTTATCTTGTGGGAGAAAAGGATGAACGAGGGAATGCCTTATTTGCAAATGCGGAGAGGGGTGTGGGTATCTTTTTGCAAAATTACCACAGTTTCCTTCCTATCCGTCGGATACAAAATCGGATGTCCTATATTGCAGGATGGCAGGAACACCATCATCACCAACTCTGTTTTTTATAACAGTAGGGAAAAAGTAGGGAGAAAAAATAGAGAGTATAGAAGTAGAGATAAATATTAAATATAAAATAAATATAACAGTAGAGAAGAGAGTAGAGATAGCAGATACGTCGAGAAAGGATTGCGCGCGCGGGGGAAAAAGCGGCCGGGCGTGCGCTAGTTTTGGCGCGCGGTGTCCGGCGCGCTTTATAAAATCCAACGCCCTCCCACCGCTCTGTGCCTTGCCACCGCTCTCTCCCCGCTTTGTGCCTCGCCACTGCTTTCTCCCCGCTCTTTCTCGCCTCGCCGCCGCCGCGCCACCATGCCGCCGCGTCGCCGGTAAACTTGGGATACCGCGGCGTCCGCGCGCGCCCCTCCGGCGGCTTCTCCGTCGAGATCCGGTTCCGCAGGATGTGCCTCGGCCTCGGCAATTTAGACACCGCCAACGAGGCCGCCTGCGCGTACGACGCGGCGGCATGGCGCCTCCTGTGGCCTCATAGAACATTGAACTTCCCCAAAATGCCGATGCGGGAGCGGGCACAGGAGCTCGCGCCTCTGCCGCGGCTTATCACCGACGAGGATCGTCGTGACAACCGGAGGCGGGAGCACCGTCTCGGCATCGCCGAGATGGACGAGGAAGCCATGGCACTGTGGCGCCAACGCTTCCCGTAGGACATCATCAACGAGCGCGAGTTCTATGAGCAAAGGAGGGCGGAGAGGGATAAGAGGAGGACGGAGCGAGCCGCCTATCGCGAGGACCAGCGTAGGCGAAAAGCGGACGCTCAATTCAACATGAGTCTAGGAGCAGATGCATACACGGCGCCGCACCAGAGGCGGTACTCTTTCGTATCTGCTCAACTTATTTATCGCAGCAAGAAAATAGATCGCCACTACTTTACTCTGATTTCTTGTCCATCACTTACTTGCTAGTTGAGAGCAAACATTGGTTGCGAAGTTGCCTTTGTCCGGTTTGCACCTTCAGATCCGCCATGGCACGCTCAACACTATACTCCCAATGCTTATGGTTTTCCCCTTTTATATTCCACACTAGTTAAATCACAGTAGACTAAATTTCAAAATTGGGTCAGTAGATTTTTCAGATCTCGCGGACGAACTCGACGAACTAGCAACACAATGACACAAGATTTATACTGGTCCACCCCGGCACCCAGAGTAGTACACCTGAATACTCCCCATTCTCTATCCCCACCGCAAAATAGACTTCTCCACGGCATGGCAGCCTTTGTGCTCCTCCCCTTCTACATCGGCGCACTCATCCACCGCAGCGCATCTGCCTCATCGATGACCTCGTATGCCGCACTGGAGCCGGTCCACTATCGTCATCGTACACGGAGCCTCTTCCCCGGCACCGTCTTCCACGGTCTCGGATCTGCTTCCCGGAAGCCGATGCCAAGCGCAAAAACACCACCGTCGTGGACAATGAACTGACTCCCGTTGCCCACCATGACTCACAGAGGCCGCCACGACCATCGTTCTCCTCCTCGATTGGTAATGTGTGTATTGAGTCACTTAGCAGTACATGTGCAGTTCCAATTTTGTTCATACCTACCCTTCAAATTTCCTGCGTGCTATTGTTCCCGTAAAAGTAATTGGTTATAGCCTCCATTGTCCAACAGAATATCAGCTTGTAATTGTGCGTCGCTCCTGTATCGTGCTGTGCTTGGGTAGGTATTTCATCTGCAACCAGTAGTGTGGCAAATGATGGATTGTTTTTTAGAACTAGCAAGATGCCATGCATTGCACGCATCAAGATGCATTTGTATGAGTAGTTTATCTTGTGGGAGAAAAGGATGAACGAGGGAATGCCTTATTTGCAAATGCGGAGAGGGGTGTGGGTATCTTTTTGCAAAATTACCACAGTTTCCTTCCTATCCGTCGGATATAAATCGGATGTCCTATATTGCAGGATGGCAGGAACACCATCATCACCAACTCTGTTTTTTATAACAGTAGGGAAAAAGTAGGGAGAAAAAATAGAGAGTAGAGAAGTAGAGATAAGTATTAAATATAAAATAAATATAACAGTAGAGAAGAGAGTAGAGATAGCAGATACGTCGAGAAAGGATTGCGCGCGCGGGGGAAAAAGCGGCCGGGCGTGCGCTAGTTTTGGCGCGCGGTGTCCGGCGCGCTTTATAAAATCCAACGCCCTCCCACCGCTCTGTGCCTTGCCACTGCTCTCTCCCCGCTTTGTGCCTCGCCACTGCTTTCTCCCCGCTCTTTCTCGCCTCGCCGCCGCCGCGTCGCCGGTAAACTTGGGATACCGCGGCGTCCGCGCGCGCCCCTCCGGCGGCTTCTCCGTCGAGATCCGGTTCCGCAGGATGTGCCTCGGCCTCGGCAATTTAGACACCGCCAACGAGGCCGCCTACGCGTACGACGCGGCGGCATGGCGCCTCCTGTGGCCTCATAGAACATTGAACTTCCCCAACATGCCGATGCGGGAGCGGGCACAGGAGCTCGCGCCTCTGCCGCGGCTTATCACCGACGAGGATCGTCGTGACAACCGGAGGCGGGAGCACCGTCTCGGCATCGCCGAGATGGACGAGGAAGCCATGGCACTGTGGCGCCAACGCTTCCCGTAGGACATCATCAACGAGCGCGAGTTCTATGAGCAAAGGAGGGCGGAGAGGGATAAGAGGAGGACGGAGCGAGCCGCCTATCGCGAGGACCAGCGTAGGCGAAAAGCGGACGCTCAATTCAACATGAGTCTAGGAGCAGATGCATACACGGCGCCGCACCAGAGGCGGTACTCTTTCGTATCTGCTCAACTTATTTATCGCAGCAAGAAAATAGATCGCCACTACTTTACTCTGATTTCTTGTCCATCACTTACTTGCTAGTTGAGAGCAAACATTGGTTGCGAAGTTGCCTTTGTCCGGTTTGCACCTTCAGATCCGCCATGGCACGGTCAACACTATACTCCCAATGCTTATGGTTTTCCCCTTTTATATTCCACACTAGTTAAATCACAGTAGACTAAATTTCAAAATTGGGTCAGTAGATTTTTCAGAGCTTGCCGGAGTTCGCCGGTGCAAACGAAGGGGCTCAGGTGGGGACTTTGGTTGTTGGGGTGGTGGGGCCTCGCCGAACAAAGAAAACTCGACGCGGGTGTGGGCGGAGGTGGGGGTGGGGGTGACGGAGGAACACAGACGGTGGGGGCCGATGGTCCGGCCGGCGGCCCGTGCAGTGTTCTGTATGGGAAGAATCAGAGACGAGGAAGAAGAAGGGTTAGGAGACGTATGATCTTCATCCAACCGCCTAAAATGGTCGACTGACCCAAATGCAGACATGCCTTTATATTCAGTACCATCATCGTACCTGTTAGCACTGCTCCTGAATCCATCAAGCTAAACAATGTGCCACTCATAATTCCAAACTTGTTGCTCAAGTACGAATCTGATATGATGCTGATATTACTAAAACAGATAACATTTAATTGGTCAGCTAATGTTCCTACTTTACTTTCGAAAAAGCACGTGCACCACATATAGAGAGACAGCAGGGTGTTGCTTTCTTAATGCGCTCTGGTTCATCATGTGTGGGCACTGCGCAACGAACATTTTATTATCCAAAATCTGCTTGCTCTTCTTTACCATGTTCCTATTCCGTTCTTCTTTAATAAGTACTCTCTCCGTTCCTAAATACAAGTCTTTGTATAGATTCCACCATGGACTACATATGGAGCAAAATGAGTGAATCTACACTCTAAAATATATCTGGATACATCTGTATGTGATCCATAGTGGAAATCTCTACCAAGACTTATATTTTGGAATGGAGGGAGTATGATAGTAGTACAGTATGTTCCTTGTAGTGAATATGAGTAGGCACATTTGCAGTGTAGAGGTCTATACGGTCGGTTGGTATGGACACTTTGAACTCGTCGGGCCTCTTTGATTCGTAGGATTTTGTAAACATGGGAATAGGATTTGTAGTGTCCTGCCCACTTGAATCCTATAGGAATAGCAAAGAAACGCGGGGAGCTATGTCGCCTTTGAGTGTTACACTGATATTAACAGTACGGCACCTTCAGTTGAAGAGAGCTGGTATCCGAAGGCTTTCTAGCCGTACCGGCAATACTAGCACATATATTCCAGCAAGTTCCACTTTACTGATTTTACTCTGATGCTTATGGTTTTCTCGTTATATCTACACTATGATCTGTGTAGCTGCTTTGTGTCGCACTAGCAGTAGTCCACTCTTGAAGCTAAACACCGCAATGACTTAAAAAATGGGCACCAAGGCATTGAGTGCCATTCTGGATGCAATGAAACTCATACGCTCACCACCTGTTGATTCTTGTTCAGAATATGATCCTAATGACTATTCTAACCTCGAGGAGTCAAAGGCAGATGGCCTGTCTTGTTCACCCATCAAGGTGCCTGTTCTAATTTGGCAAGGTTTTATTGATTGCGCGTATCTTGCATATGTTGTCTTGCATTTCTTCTACTTTGTTGCACCGCCATCTTCTTAGTTTACTCATCATATATGTCGAGATGCCATGCCCATCCATTATCAATACATATTCCATCTGTCATCATAACATGTTTTCCACTTAGATGTTGTTCTTGTGCATCAGACATCAAAAAGGAAGAGGGTGAGTGCCGAACCTGAAGGAGCACCAGCAAAGTCCTTGAAAAACGTGGTTGTGCCGGAGAAATCAGATAGCACCCACTTATATTGGTTGTACAACCAGTGACACAAAACGTAGGACCGACTCCAGCAGACTGTACCATACTTCACTGGCCGCACCACTAGCAGCACCACACAGGACCTGCACTCCAGCAAAAGGTATGCCGATTTCAGTTGCCATAGGACTAGCCGTACCACAGAAAAATCCCACTCCAGCAAAAAGTACAGCAAGTCCACCGGCCGAAGACCTATCCCAACTGTAGAGACGACCAATTCCTACAGATTGGAACCCCATTCCAGTTATTCCCAGTTTAAAAGACAATGCTTTCAATGTTGTTAGGGACTACGTGCATATATTCCCATCATGGGAAGATTATAGTGAAGACAAACACCATTTTCACATCTTCCTGTCCCACTTACGTGTAAGTGCTATTATTCATGGTGATTATTTTCCTGTTTTCTGCTGATTGAACACATCAATGATTTACATTACATTGTTGTAAGTAGGCGAGGGTCAATCTGGATAGTCATGACGAGCAAAGCTTGCTTGCGCTTTTCAAGGAAGCATTGCAGCAGTATCGGTGTTACCTGAGGAAATCACACTTTGATGGCAAGTCTATAAACGAATTTCTGGTGAAGTCTCCTGTGCTAAATTTAGAAGACATTGAATGGAAAAACCTTGTTATGCACTGGTCTCGTTCCGAGGATGAGTTACTACCTATGATACCACATGACAATTTGAGCTTCTACTTTTCCGCATGTTCCTTACGTATCTTTTTTGCAGGAAATCTGCTCAAAGAAGAATTTCGGTTTGAAAAGAACGACTGGATATCGCAAATATGCTGCCCGCTGCTTTGCTCTTGTTAGTACATATTTTCCTGTATCACTGTACTTGCATACATACCCGGTTCATTATGTGACAGCAGTATGCTTGATAGCTTTCTTATCAATTGTTCGCTCCAAATTATCTGATCTGTATGAATGGTTACATTAGTGTAGAATATATCCAATGCCAATGAAATTTTTTAGCTCTGCATTGTTCTTGTAAGTACCTGATGTCCTTTATCAGTGTACTTATATTGACAGGTAGTTGTTCATGTACCATCACTCTGGAGCTTATTTTCCTTTGCCCTCCATTTTCTACACATAAGATCTATATTTACTCTTACCATAAGGTTGGATAACACCGATGGTACTGAAGAAGTTTAGCTCTGCATTGCTCTTGGTTGTACCTTTTGCATGTATCGTTGTACTTACATTTATAGCTACTTGGTTATGTAGCATCACTCTTCATCTTATCTTAAATATTCTCCATTTTTCTTATATTGTCACATCTATATTTACTCTTAACAAAATGTAGAATAAAGGCAATGCTTATGAAGAAGATTCTGTGGTAAACTTCTTGAATTGCCCCCCCCCCATCAGCATGGACAAGGGCTTTAAGAGCCTGCCATCACCAATAATGCAAGTTTGTCCTTCTCAAGCCTTCAAACTTTGTTGTGTATATTTGGTTAGGCATGACTGCAACAGCTGTTTATTTTTGGTGTTTGCATCAAATTGCATGTTTAAAGTTTATTATGTACTCTAGTTCATAAACAAAAGTTTGTCCTTCTCAATTTAAGTTTTCAGTTGTACAACCAAGTTCCTTCTTCATACAATGTAAATTAAACTATACAGAGCAAGTGATCTTATTTTGCCAATCTGAAATGGGATAAATTGACAGCACACTAACCATTGATACTTATGAGTTCTTGATCTGTAATCCAGTGGTGTCGTGAAGCCAACTCCTTCACAATGTCATTTCCTGCCATGTATTGACCTGAACAATACCATATTGTGTTAATGCTATTTTAAACTGTGTCACTTTATTCGTCAGTAAGAAATGTGATGAATTGTCAGCACTGATACTTATATGTGCAAAACCTGTCATCTATCTGCTTGTTTATCTTTTAGAGTGGGGAGGATATAAGTGTCAAACAAGTGCAGTCTCACCAGCTTGCTCAGCTTCTTGCGCTATAGCTCCCGAGCAGGGCTAACCTTTCTTGAACTCTATTGGAGTGTTGTCGGTTTTGTATATTATCTTGTCGGCGTGTTTAGTTGCACTGGTGGCGATCTTTGATGCCCAGTGTATGTAATCTGCTGTCTGCTTCTGCTTTATTATCATAGTGGCGAACTTTGATGCCCAGTGGATGTAATATGCCGTAATTTCTTTATTGTATAGTCTAGGTTTTTTTTCTTATTCACGATGCTGCAGTTATTTTACTGTATATATATCCTGTCTTCGAAGTAAACCGGCCAAACCGTAAAATTACGGTACATAATCGGGCCGTCATGCAAATCACCATGTATGATCCGCATCATGGGCCCGTCATCTTGGTCCGTTAACAGGCCTAAATGTAAACTGGCCCACTAGTAGATTCGGGCCTTTAATAGGCCGAGTAAACCGCCGGCCCTATTTTCCCAAGAAAACTCAATGGGCCTTTAGGAGGCTGAAAAGTAGGTTGGGCCTGAAATGCGCCGAACAGCTGACGGGCTGGCACCAGGCCGAAATATACCCTGGCCCATGAATGTGCCAATCAAATAATGGGCTTATAACAGGCCAAACTTGTCTTGGTCCTTGTTTGGCCCAATCAGATTATCGGCTGCGAGCAAGCCGGATGCAAACCGGGCCGTAGTTAGGCCCAACTATATGACGGGCTTTTAACAGGCCGAAATTAATATAGGGACAAAATGTTAAATGGGCCCTTAACAGGCCAAAACTAATATCAGGCCGAATTACTAAATGGGCCTTTAGCAAATGGGCCCAAAAGCATAGCGTCTAGTTGACGGGCCGAATCTGATATGGGCCATAATTTAGCCCAAAGCCTCTTAAAGGACCGGACTTGATCTGGGCCGTAATTTGGCCCAGAACGTGGTAGGCTTTTAACGGGCCAGATCTCATATGGGCCATTATTAGGCCCGGAAGGTGGCAGGCCATTAATGGACCGGATCAAATATGGGCCGGCATTTGGCCCCAAACATGGCAGCCAGTTAATGGGCCGGCCTACTAGGGTCCTCAAAATCTTGTGGGCCTACAGCTGGGCCAGCCCATTAATGTCGGCGAAATCTCGTGGGCCTTTAGCTGGGCCGGCCCATTATGGTCCACAAAAATCTTGTGGGCCTTCACCTGGGCCGGCCCATTATGGCGCGTAAAAATCTTGTGGGCCTTTACCTGGGCCGGCCCATTATGGCGAGCAAAATCTTGTGGGCCTTTAGCTGGGCTGTCCCATTATGGGCCGCAAAATCTTGTGGGCCTTTAGTTGGGCGGCCCATTTAAACTTTATGGGCCACTGTTGGGCCGTGCCACGTGTCGACGTATCATAGGCGCTTTGGGTCCAATGAGTGGATGACATCTGTCCCAACGGTGAGCCGACACGTGTTTCCTCCAGCCAATGATGATTTTACACGTGGAAAATCCCCATTGGTCGGGGTTGTTAATGGGTTATCGGATCCAAAACCGGACTCGATAGCTTAACGGCCTTCCGTTACGGTGGATGCCACGTGTCGGTCACCCTTGACGAAAGCACTTCTGTGACGCGCGATTTATCGTCATGGAAGTGGACACTTCCGTGATGATAATTTTGGTAATGTCATGGAACACTTCTACGACAGCACAGGTATGACTATCTTGATTCTGTCATAAAATTGTCATGGATGTACATGCATGACGGAAAATGTGACCTACTGTGACAAACACGTATCATCACGAAAGTGTATTTTTTTGTAGTGCTTCTTCTCGCGCGGGCGCCCGACGCGGTGGGTCGCGCCGGGGGGCCGCGCACCTTGGCGCCAAGACGCCGTCTTGGTGCGGAGGTGGCGGAGGCGCACCGTGGGCTACGTCAACTGCAGCTGGAGGAGGGCGAGGTAGCGAGAGAGACTGGGTAGGCGAGCTCCCAGCGGCGCTGACGAGCTCAGTGATGCGGTCCAACCAGTCCTCGTAGAGATCGTCGACTGGGCGGTAGCGCAGGAGCTCGCGTGCCATGAGCAGCGCGGCCTGCGCGTCCGTGGGTGCGCGACGAGTGTGGGACAATGAACCGGCCGGAGCCAGCGATGGAGTGGCGGTGCGGCCGTCCCACCGCACCGAGGGGTGCAGCGAAGATGCTTGCTGCTCGTTTCCCGCCGGGCCAGTGGCGGAGTTGGCGGCGGGTGATGGAGAATGACAGGGAGGCCCGCCGTTAGGGGCCGTCTTAGCGACGCGGGCGGCGAGGGCGGCCCAGCACTCGGCGCGCGTCTGCCATGGATGTGGAGGAGCGGTGGAGCACGGATCGTCGAACGGAAAGCTTTAGCGCACCCCTACCTGGCGCGCCAAATGTCAGATTTCGGGTTCTGGCAAAACCTTAAGGTTCGAACACTGGGGTGTGCACGAAGATCTCTCCCTCCCCTAGCTCACACACTCGCCACGATCTCAAAGCTCAGCACGCCGAACTCGAAGAACAGGGGACACAAGAGTTTATACTGGTTCGGGCCACCGATGTGGTATAATACCCTACTCCAGTGTGGTGTGGTGGATTGCCTTGTAGGCTGAAGATGAACAAGTACAAGGGAAGAACAGCCTCCTGAGAAGAGGTGTTCTAGATCTCGGTGAGCTTGTGTGGTTGATGGTGATCTGAATGATCCGTCCTCCCTTGCTAAGGTGGTGGCTAGTCCTATTTATAGAGGCCCGGGTCCTCTCCCCAAATAGGCGGGAAGGGGGACAGCTAGTACAAGCTATCCTGACAAAAGGTGGTCTTCGGCTGCCAAAGGCTCTGGTGGTGACGCCGTCGTGGGCTCCGCGATGACCTCCGTCTTGCCGTCCTGCTAGTCTTGGTCTCGTTGCACCGATATGGAAACCTTAGCCTGATGCCTCGGGACTCCTCGCCTTCTCTTGCCCCTTTAGCATCAAAGAGGCAAGGGGTACTCTACTCCCGCTGGCGCCCGCCTGGCGCCCGCCTGGCCTTGGTCATCACGGCTCATGTCATGGGAACCTCACGAGTGGGTTTGCATGACTAAATCTTGGAAAAGCCATTTCTGTTGATTTCTAGGGTTTACAAAAGTTGCATTGGCAACTTTACCCAAATGAACTCAAACTTGGTGGAACAACCTATTCCCTCATGCCAATTAACCCTGTCAAGTCTCATGCCAAGAGGAATTCATCTACTTGCTCAAACAAGCATCGAACACCTTCTGCTATATTTCCAAAACCACCATTTTGACCACTTCCACTAATCTCCATGACTCCATCTTTTTACCATAGCTGGCCCTGGTGACCTTGCATCCCCAGTAACAATTGCAATTCCACAGCTCCATTATTGGGGGGTAAAACCTCTCTTTCCCTCTCTGGATAGCCCCTTCCCCCTCTCTCTCAACCCCACTCCTGTCCTACTGGCTCCCTAGGGCATCCAATGCCCCTCCCCTCTTCTTTACTTCTCCCTAGCACTACCAGACACACTTGGCCGCGCCCGCATTGCCTAAAATATGGCCATGCCGACCACACCCGCGCTCTGGAGCGCGCTACAGTGCGCTCCCGCACTGTAGCCGCATCCTGCCCGACGCCCCCGGCGACCTCGGCCCTCCCCCTCATGTCTCCCGAGGCTGCCTCGACGTCCCCAACACGCTACTTGGTCGGGACCCTCCTCTTTCATCCTCGTGCTGCCTCCCTTCGCACGCGCGCAAGCCGCCCGAGAGCTCCAATGGACGAGCTCACACGCGCGATGCCTCTGGCCCTCCCCGCTCTCTCTCTCCCTTCCCCTGGACGTAGATCTCCTCCACTAACACCCCGGACATGCCCACATGAGCCCCCGTGACCTGCAGCAATGGCAACAGCCTCGTCGGCGCACTGGACCACGGTGAGCCACGGGCCGGCTACATAAAGCTGCCCCACGCCCCCCTATGGATCTCCTTCGCTCTCTCTCCCTCCCAGCGACCCCTGGACCTAGCCACTCCCCTTCTTGTGCCCTCCATAGCCCTCCATGGCCGGAGAGCCGCCGCCGGCACCGGGCTAAATTCGCGACGCCCGAGCCCCGTCCCCTCCACCTATGCGTCTCAATGCATCTCCATCGACCCCCCGAATCTCCCCCGCACTCCGGTTACTCCTCCCGGTGGCCGTAGTGCCATTCCCCCCCATCACCAGCGGCCTCATCTGCCGCGGCCAACACCCTGCTCAACCCGGTGCCCCTGGGCGATCGTGCCACCCACGGTTGGACGCGTCCGGGTCCCCTGAGCACGCCGGTGGGCGGAGCATCGCCGGAGATGCCCTGTAGCGCCGGTGGCCGGCGTCGAACGCCTCCTCTGTCTCCCTTCACGCCCGCGCGGGAGGTTGAGGACGAACCTGCAGGCGGGGCCCGCTCGTCAGTGGCCCAGCCACAGGGCCACACTGGCAAGTGGAGGCACGTTCGGCTTGTCCCGCGTCCCCGCATCGAAGGCGTACTCCGCCTGGGCGCTTTCAACGTTGCCCTATCGTCCGCATGGGCGAGCCGCTGGGCCGGCCCAGTGCGCTGCAGCGCTATGGTGCACACGGTGCGCGGTATAGGTATAGCCCCCACTTCCTTTGTCTTTTTCTTTTTCCAGAAATTTGTAGAATCTCCCAAATATTCATATTAACTCCAAATTGAATGATTCAAATTTCTGGTGACTCCATAAATCATGCTCTACCTGTTGGTGCAGCATGCTCATTTTTTCAGAACACCTCTCTTCACACAAATCCAATAAAACCCCAATTTCCAATTATGTGATGAACTTTAGAAAATCACAAAGAGCTTAAAATTGATCCAAATGCCATGATTCAAAATCCTCGATACTTCTAAGTTCATAACTTAGTTTTTCGACATTTTGCCTAATACTTTCTGTACCACACAGAATAGTGAGCCATTTCTTCATATTAGCCAACTTTGCAAATTCATAGGAAATTCATTTGAACTCCAAATCTAGTGAAACCAACTCCTAGATGCTTCTAAAATTATTCCTTGTTAAATGGATGCCTTTGATCATTTTTCAAATAGTTCTTCTGTACACTTCTTGCAAATCCATAAACCCCTTGATTCCATCATATCGAAATGTTTAGAAATATCCATTGATCCATTTCCAATGAAATCACCTTGGTCATTCCTCATATGACCAGAGGTATCCTTGAAAAGTCCAACTCACATTTTTAGAGCACTTTTACTTTTGCCTTGTTGTGTTGCTTATTGTGTTTGTTTCCGACGTTAGATGACGAAGTAGACGGAGTACTTGGACAAGGACCAGAAGATTTCAAGACTCTGATGAACCAGGCAAGCAGCCCTGTGACTATGTCTATGAAACACTTTTTATGCATGTCATATAGCACTTTTATTGCTTGCATCGGAGACATGATGGTGAGGTGACCACATGGGGTGGTTTGCCACCGTTACTTCCTTCCTGATACTTGCATGGTGCATGACCCTACCTTCTTATGAGGGTTATGCCGGTGGGAGTAGATAGGATGCTAAAGTAGTTGCTACGCAAAAAGGAACTGGAATATGCATGGTAATGGAGGCAAAGTATTTTCAAAAGACTTTTTTTCGAAAACCCCGTCGGGTGCAACTTATGCCCGAGGGAGATAATGAGTTGGGTAACCACTTGATGACGAAGTGGTGTACCGAGGCAAGTGTGTGTTGTTTTCAAAACGGATTGGTTTAAGTTGTGACCGTTATTCCAACCTTACATGCACAACCACTCTACCCTTATATGGGAAAGGGCATTATTGATTACCAAGGCCGATAGTAGCTTGGAGCCCGCACTACTAGTGATGGGAGAGTCATTGTTGCGCTCTCTCGGAACGGGGTCGTGCCAGGTAGGGCGGCCATGACTATTTTTACAGGGCACCGAACACACCGTTGGTACCCCGTGCTTGTGGTATGTGATGAATATGGGAGCATGGCTCCAAAATCTTAAAGATGTGAAATGTTGGGCACGGGGGCTGCTACCAATCGAGTGGACTCTATGTTACTGTTGTCTAGGGAAAGATAGTGATCGGGTACTTGAGGTACCGCGGGTCGTGGATGACACGAAAGTTCCCCGGATTTTGTGGGTAAAGTGTGCAACCTCTGCAAGTGTAAAACTATTCGAATAGCCGTGTCGACGGTCAAGGACAGTTGGGTAACCGCTCTTGGGCTACGTCCAAATGTTTGCGAAACCAGTGAGTGTGTATGGAAAAGTGGAAAGAACAACTTGGGTCAAGTCAAAGAACTTGACATGATTGAGTTCGGTTGATGCCCACTCTAATTATGTTGATATCTGTAACCTGTTCTCATGGTTACTTGAATTCTCATGATGCATGTCTTACAAGTTGTTGAACATGTCATTGCACTCAAAACTAGCTTTCTGCAAAATGACCTACTTAGTGCTATATCATGCATTGTTGTACCTTGTTTTCAAAACACGGGTTGCTTGCGAGTACATTCAAAGTACTCATTGGCTTGCCACTGGTTATTTTATTGGCCAGGCTTGAAAGAACAGGATATGATGAAGAATACTTCAGCGACGAACATGCGAACTAGGATGCTTTCCCAGTCAGAATGCCTATAGGGTTAAGGCAGATGGCATGGGTCCAAGTTATCGACCGAAGTTATACTCAATACTTGACCATAATGGTCATAATTTATGTAAGACGGTATGTATGGATGTAAGACTCTTGTTATTCAGATTCTGTGTGTTTAGTGAGCATTGATCTCTAGGATCACTGTACACATGCATTCGGTGATCACGACTTATGAGTCGGGGTCCCCACAGAGCTGGTATTAGAGCCATCCTGACTGTTGGAAGCCTTAGTTAGCATGGTCGTTGGATAGGGTAAAAACTATTCTCAAAACTATTACTAATTTTCAAAATTATCTATACTTCTCTTCCCCTCTGATTTTTTTTTTTGAAAAACAAGGTATACTTTCCTTATTGATCTCTTCCCCTTCAAAACTTTTATTCGCTAGAACCCTTATGCCCTGACCACAGGATTCCTTGAAATCCTCGTGGATAGTCTAGAAGGAGGATGCCTTGTCAGACATTCACCCACATCTTCTGAACACAAGATTGGCGACACCACAACAAGACGATACCAACAGAAGATACATCCTCGAGGAATGAGGACATGAAGACCCAGAAGATGGTGACACCCTTGACACTGCCCCAAGATGATGCGACCTTAGCCTGATGATCAGGGCATAGGAAATGCAAGATCACGATATGCATCGCTAATAGATTAACCACGTCCTTATCATTGTTGCATCGGGAACCACTGGTGGATAAGAACCTAGCCATTTGGTCCGCCTCACTATAGTGAGCAGGAAAACGGTTCTCTTCAGCCCCCGCTCTCGGTGACGATATTGTCAACAATGTGTCCGACAGATTGGACCTCTATCATGCCTTGTTAATGTCATTGCATAAAGGAGTGCCACCTGGAACCGTCAACACCTTAAAAAGGCAAAAGTGATCGTCATGATTAAGAAGACAAGAGAAGACCAAGTCAATGCCAGCCACGAGGAGCCACCTTCACCCCATCACCTCATCGGGCGCGAAGTTGTTGAAGATTCTTCAGGCTCAACCCAGATCGTTTCATCGAACAAGAGACATAGCAACACCTAAGGAAAACTCAGAAGACTACACGAGGCACGGAGCAAGGCACGACTACCGAGTCCGAGAACCCCTAGGGTAGGATGAGTCGTGTACCCCCTATGCGCAGTCGAGTCCGTACGATGGTTCGAATAGAACCATGATTGTGAGTTGCTTGTTTTTATTGTTTGTGTTTTGATATCAGTCACACTTTTGCCCTAGGCAACAAGTACGCGACTATATCACCTTCCTTGCTTTCTTTTGTCTGGCCCTTTTTGCACCTGTTTGTTCACACTGGCACTATAGAAACCCCTTTTGGCATTCCCCTCCTCTATGCTAATTTTCCCTCTCATCTCTCTCCTCAACTAAAGACCGGCAAGACAAGCTACATCAAGGATTCTGCCTCGGCAACCAAATAGCAATGAAGTTTTCTGCTACAACCTCCACGACCAAGTGCAACCCCGTAGAATTATGTTTACCCCTCAGGATTAGAAACCCCTCCCTAGATCTTCAAGACTTCACGAGATACCCCATATCGAATCCTTAACCATGAGCTTAACCCACAGGATTTCAAGAGAACCAGTTAAGCGTCAGTAACCTTGCTCATCACTAGGTTCATTATGGAACTAGTGGACATAGTGAATTAGCACATTATCATCCTAAGATAGCACCAAACTGAGGATGCCATATGGAAGATCATTTTGAGGATACATGATTATTAGGACAATTTTGATCGCAAGCTGAAATTCTTGGAAGTATAAGGATTTGACTTAACCAGGGGATATTGATAGGAGATAGTTGGCATTACGATGATGACTTGGAGGAACATGTAGGAAATTCTCGTTGGACATGAGACTTGGATTAAATAGCTGATCCTAGTGGAGTCTAGTTGTTGAGTAAGTCTACATGGTTCGAAGTGAATTGGATTTAGACTGATAATCTTGATCATGATACCATGTTTCTCGGTGGACGATAAACTAAGAGATTGGATTAATTGTCGGAGTTGATTTAGGGATCTATATAAGCTTGACGTTGGAGGTTACTTGAGCCCTAAAATGGGAATTGGTGGATTGACTATAGTAAGTATAACCCTTTCAAGTATTTGGGGATTATAGGACATTAGAAGGTCATGTGGAACACCATAGACATTGGATTTGTAGAACCAATAGATCATGTAGTTATTGGTCTAGTTAATGGGTCGTTGGAGTTGATTCATAGGAAGGAAACAAGATCTTGGAGTGGCATACGACGTATTTCCTTAGGGTAGAAATACACTATCATGGACCTTGGAAGAATAGGCCGAACACTTGGATTGTGGTGTTTAATTCAAGCTTAGCAGCTTGTATGTCCTACCATGGATTTTTGCATAGATATGAGTTTGGGGATAATTGACATGTATGATTTTTTAGACCTCCCCTCGGGGAGTCATGAGGATATGAATAGCATGTGTAATGATTGGAGTTGACCTATACGGGATGATTCTTTCGTTAATATGATGTGATTTGTTTGGAAGACTAGATAGAACGATTGGCATCTCAGAAACTGTGCTCAAGGATAAGATGATAAACGTTCACTCGCACCATGGAATCCTTGAAACCCTTAAGACCAACCAAACCACAACATTGTTAGATCATGACCACGGGCTTTGGCTCTAGGTCAAGAAGACCTTGGCAAACACTCAACCGTGACCACCACCAATGCCCCAGCCTACTTTATGTACCTCGTGAACAAAGTCATCACGAAGTACTTGGACAATTTGGGTGTCTTCATTATATGATGACATACTTGTCTACCCAAAGACAGAAGAAGAGCCATTCAGTTGGTTAAGGGACATCTGGAGACCGCCATGTCAAGGGGGAAGAACTAAACCAACCGTCATCGTCAAAAACTAAACTCCTGCGTCGAAGACCATGTGTACCAATGGGTCACTCCTCTCAGAAGAACCAAACATTTCCATGTCAAAGAGAATCTCACACCAACATTATCGACCCCCTTTTTAGGTCACTACAAGACGAAGAGAAGGCGGTTGCCAGATGGAGTTGCCACTTGAGTTACCCATGATGCACAACGTTTTCCCACACAACACAACTTCGGGAGTGTTTCCAACTTCCTAACTAGCCCGACCTCGACTAGGACATCGGTCACCGAGCCATCGACCCCTGGCCCAACCTGACTTACGCAAGAGACCCCTTAGCAACCTGGATGAAGCAGAACGTCATACAGAAAGCCACATCATCAAGTACTTCAAGGGTCAATGGAGCACCACTCGGAAGCAGAAGCAGTATGAGAACGTGAAGACTACCCTGGATCCAAGTTACCGTATTCCTTTCCGCGCCTAGTTTGGGAATCTCGGGGACAAGATTCTTGTAAGGGTGGTACGTCTGTCACACCCTGATTTTCATGCACAACACTTAAGCTAATTAATCATGATAAAATGTGGTTTGACAAAAACTTTTGAGTGTTTTTGTCTTTGCTTGATTTGATTTGTGTGTGTTTGTTGCAAGTGCTCTAAAAATCAAATAAATCCTCCAACTCTTATACTCCTTCTCCTTGATCCAAAACCTTGCCCAATGATCATGCCATGTGTGTAGGACATAAAAATAATTTCTTGCAAAAATATTTTGGCCAAAAAGAGTTTTCTAAATTAGGTTTTCCAAAAACCCGTGAATTGAGACTTGAACTACAAGTACTTAATTAAGGGTGTGAAAAATCTTTCAAAAATTATATTTGACTCCTATTATATATTGGACACCCAGAAACCACAAAAATATAATTTTAAAAGTTATTTTACTATTTTATTTAAAGGCTTTTTCTTAAGGCCAGAAATGGTCTTGAATAGGTTAAAATTATTTTAAAGTTTCAAAAATATTTGAGAAAATTTAGGGAAGCTCATTGCACATATATTGTCCATATATAAGAGTTTCAACACATGGTCATATTCAAATTATTGGAAAATCCCTCAAAAACTATTTCTGGACATTTCAAGCTTTTGAAATGTGTTTACAAAGGAAATATTCTCCATTAAATACAGGAAAATTCTAGCATGTCAAAAATGACCTACTTTAGGATCCTACAAAGTCTCAAGTAATGGAGAACAATATAGCCCCACCAAACCCTCTCAAAACTATTTCTGTCCTTTTCCAAGTTTGGACAACCTTGCACTACCAAACATGTCCAAATGCTCTCAAAGTTGGTGCAGATGCTCAAATGGTGTAATAATGCACCTAGACCAAATGGCACAAGTTGGAGAGAAGGATATCATGATCAAAGTGTTCTAAAACCCTTTCTGTCCAGAACCAAATTTGAACAACTCTACATTGCCAAGTGTGTCCTTTAGATCTGAATTTTTCTGGACATGTTCAAATCTTCAAATGATGACACTACACGAAGTGGTGCATCAAGGAGAATAGATTTGCATGACTAAATCTTGGAAAAGCCGTTTCTATTGATTTCTAGGTTTTACAAAAGTTGCATTGGCAACTTTACCAAAATGAACTCAAACATGGTGGAACAACTTATTCCCTCATGCCAATTGACCCTGTCAAGTCTCATGCTAAGAGGAATTCATCTACTTGCTCAAACAAGCATCGAACACCTTCTGCTATAATTCGAAAACCACCATTTTAACCACTTCCACTAATCTCCATGACTCCATCTTTTTACCACAGCTGGCCCTGGTCACCTTGCACTCCCAGTAACAATTGCAAGTCCACAGCTCCATTATTGGGGGGGGGGGGGTAAAACCTCTCTTTCCCTCTCTAGACAGCCCCTTTCTCCCTCTCTCTCAACCCCACTCCTCTCCTACTGGCTCCCCAGGGCATCCAATGCCCCTCCCCTCTTATTTACTTCTCCCTACCACTACCAGACACACTTGGCCGCGCCCACAATGCATAAAAAATGGTCATGCCGGCCACACACGCGCTCTGGAGCGCGCTATAGTGTGCTCCCGCACTGTAGCCGCACCCTGCCCGACGCCCCCGGCGACCTCGGCCCTCCCCCTCATGTCTCCCGAGGCCGCCTCAATGTCCGCGACACGCTACTTGGTCGGGCCCCTCCTCTTTCCTCCTCCTCCTGCCTCCCTTCGCACGCGCGCCAGCAGCCCGAGAGCTCCAATGGACTAGCGCACACGCACGCTGCCTCTGGCCCTCCCCGCTCCCTCTCTCCCTTCCCCTGGTTATAGGCCTCCTCCACTAACGCCCCGGACACGCCCACATGAGCCCCGTGACCTGCAGCAATGGCTACAGCCTCGCCCGCGCGCTGGACCAAGGTGAGCCACGGGCCGGCTATATAAAGCTGCCCCAGGCCCCCCTATGGATCTCCTTCGCTCTCTCTCCCTCCCAGCGACCCCCTGGACCAAGCCACTCCCCTTCTTGTGCCCTCCATAGCCCTCCATGGCCGGAGAGCCGCCGCCGGCACCTGGCGAAATTCGCGATGCCCGAGCCCCGTCCCCTCCACCTATGTGTCTCAATGCATCTCCACCGACCCCCCGAATCTCCCCCACACTCTGGTTACTCCTCCCGGTGGCCGTAGTGCCGTGCCCCCCATCACCGCCGGCCTCACCGCCGCGGCCAACACCCTGCTCAACTGGGTGCCCCTGGGCGATCGTGCCACCCACGGTTGGATGCGTCCGGGTCCCCTGAGCACGCCGGTTGGCGGAGCATCGCCGGAGACACCCTGTAGCGCCGGCGGCCGGCGCCGGACGCCTCCTGTGTCTCCCTTCGCGCCCGCGCGGGAGGTTGAGGACGAACCTGGAGGCGGGCCCCGCTCGTCAGTGGCCCAGCCACCGGGCCACGCTGGCAAGTGGAGGCGCGTTCGGCTTCTCCCGTGTCCCCGCAGCGAAGGCGTACTCCGCCTGGGCGCTTTCGACGTCGCCCTGTCGTCCGCATGGCCAAGCCGCTGGGCCGGCCCAGTGCGCTACAGTGCTATGCTGCGCTCGGTCCGCGGTATAGGTATAGCCCCCACTTCCTTTGTCTTTTTATTTTTCCAGACATTTGTAAAATCTCCCAAATATTCATATTAACTCCAAATTGAATGATTCAAATTTCTGGTGACTCCATAAATCATGCTCTACCTGTTGGTGCAGCATACACATTTTTCCAGAACACCTCTCTTCACGCAAATCCAATAAAACCCCATTTTCCAATTCTGTGATGAACTTTAGAAAATCACAGAGAGATCAAAATTGATCCAAATGTCATGATTCAAAATCCTCGATACTTCTATGTTCATAACTTAGTTTTTCAACATTTTTCCTAATACTTTCTGTGCCACACAGAATAGTGAGGCATTTCTTCATATTAGCCAACTTTGCAAATTCATAGGAAATTCATTTGAACTCCAAATCCAGTGAAACCAACTTCTAGATGCTTCTAAAATTATTCCTTGTTACATGGATGCCTTTGATCATTTTTCAAATAGTTCTTCTGTACACTTCTTTCAAATCCATAAACCCCTTGGTTCCATCATATCGAAATGTTTAGAAATATCCATTGATCCACTTCTAATGAAATCACCTTGGTCATTCCTCATATGACCAGAGGTATCCTAGAAAAGTCCAACTCACATTTTTAGAGCACTTTTGCTTTTGCCTTGTTGTGTTGCTTATTGTGTTTGTTTCCGACATTAGTTGACGAAGTAGACGGAGTACTTGGAGAAGGACCAGAAGATTTCAAGACTCTGATGAACCAGGCAAGCAGCCTGAGGGGACCCCAACTCATAAGTCGTGATCGCCGAATGCACGTGTACAGTGATCCCAGAGATCGATGCTCACTGAACACACAGAAGCTGAATAACAAGAGTCTTACATCCATACATACCGTCTTACAAAAATTATGACCATTATGGTCAAGTCTTACATAGATAAAGCCACAAGGGCTGAATACCAAATAAACTTACGCAGCGGAAATCTTCGTCGATAAGTAGAACCCATGCCATCTGCCTTAACCCTACAGGCATTCTGACTGGGAAACGTCCTAGTTCGCACGTTCGTCTCCAAAGAACTCTTCTCCGAACTCTTGTTCTTCCATGCCTGGCCAATTAAATAACCAGTGGCAAGCCAATGAGTATTTTGAATCTACTCGCAAGCAACCCATGATTGGAACAGGGCACAATAATGAAATGATATAGCACTAAGTAGGTAGTTTGCAGAAAGCTAGTTTTGAGTGCAATGGCATGATCTATCCACATGTAAAGTATGTATCATGAGAGTACAGATATCCATATGAACAAGTTACAGATATCAACATAAGCGGAGTTGGACACCAATCCAACTTGATCATCGTGTCAAGCCATCTGACTTAACCCAAATAGTTTATCAACACACACACATGGTTTGTAAACTCTGGACGTAGCTTAAGCAGCACCGCCCAACTGTCCTTGACCGTGGACACGGCTATTCTAATAGTTTTACACTCTGCAGAGGTTGCACACTTTACCCACAAGATCCGGGGAACTTCCCTGTCATCCACGACCCGCGGTACCTCAAGTACCCGGGGTAAGCACCCGATCACTATCTTTCCCTAGACGACACTAACATAGAGTCCACTCAATTGGTAGTAACCCCCGTGCCCAACATTTCACATCTTAAAATTATGGAGCCGCGCTCCCATATTCATCACATGCCACAAGCACGGGGTACCAACGGTGTGTCCGGTGCCCTGTGAAAACAGTCATGGCCGCCCTACCTGGCACGACCCCGTCCCGAGAGAGCGCAACAACGACTCTCCCATCACTAGTAATGCGGGCTCCAAGCTAGTATCGACCTAGGTAATCAATAATGCCCTTTCCCATATAAGGGTAGAGTGGTTGCACATGTAAGGTTGGGACAGTCGACAAATCTTAAATCTAATCTGTTTTCGAAAACAACACACACACTTGCCTCGGTACACCACTTCGTCATCAAGTGGTTACCCATCTCATTATCTCCCTCGGGCATAAGTGGCACCCGACGGGGGTTTTGAAAAGTCTTTTGAAAATACTTTGTCTCCATCACCTTGCATATTCCCGTCCCTTTTTGCGTAGCATCTACTTTAGCATCCTATCTACTCCCACCGGCATAACCCTCATAAGAAGGTAGGGTCATGCACAATGCAAGTATCAACGAGGAAGTAACGGAGGCAAACCACCCCAAGTGGTCACCTCATCATCATGACTCCGATGCAAGTAATAAAAGTGTTATATCACATGCATAAAAAGGGTTTCATAGACATGGTCAAAGGGCTGCTTGCCTTATCCTTCAGAGTCTTCAAATATCTCTGGCCCAGCTCCAACTATTCCGTTTGCTTCGTCAACTAACGTCGGAAACAAACAAAATAAGCAACACAACAAGGCAAACATAAAAGTGCTCTAAAAATGTGAGTTGGACTTTTCTAGGATACCTTTGGTCATATGAGGAATGACCAAAGTGGTTTCATTGGGATTTGATCAATGGATATCTCTGAACATTTCAATATGATGGAATCATGGGATTTGTGGATTTGCAAGAAGTGTACAGGAAAAACTATTTTGAAAAATGAGAAAAGGCACCCATTTATCAAGGAATGATTTTAGAAGAATTTAGCAGTTGGTTTCACTGGATTTGGAGTTCTAATGAATTTCCTATGAATTTGCAAAGTTGGCTATACATGGATAAATGGACCAATATTTTATGACGTAGTGGAAGCATAAAAAAATGCCCATAAACTAGGTTAGGATCTTAGTAGTGCCTAGGAATTTTAATCATGGAATTTGGATCAAAAATGGGCTCTCTGTGATTTTCTAAAGTTCATCACAGAAATGAAAAAACAAGATTTGATAAATGTGTGTGAAGAAAATCTTTATGGAAAAATGTGCAAATTGCTCCATGTGATAGATCATGAATTTATGAACTTATAGAAATTAGAATCATCAAATTTGGAGTCCATTTGAATTATTTAGGAATTTTACAATATTTATGAAAAGAAAAAGGAAGAAAGGGAGTCAACCTTATAAAGCGCACTGGGCAAAGCCCAGCTAAACAGCGCATACTGGGCTCGTCCCAGTGGCTCAGCTGCGCGAGGGAGGAGGTGACGCCGAAGGCGCACTGCGGGAAGGCGCCACCCAGCGGGGCAACCGGATCGGCCCGATGCCGTTTCCACTTAACCCGACTGGTGGGCCGGCTCGGTCGCCTCTGCCGCTGACGGGCGGGCCCCCTGCCAGCTGGCGGGGCGGTCGTCCTCTACCTCCCGCTTGAGGCAGAGCAGGGGAGGCAGAGCGCACGCCGGCGCTCGTCCGGCGATAGCCGGCGCCTCCGGCCGTCTCCCGCGGCACTCCGCCTATGGGAGAGCTCAGCGCGGAGCGGCGCATCCGCTGGTGCAGTTCATGGCCGCCGGAGGGGGCCGAGGTGACCGCAGCTTTGACGGTGGCGGGGGAGGTCATCGGCCATCCGTGGCTCTTGGCGTTCGAGTATCCGCGCGACGGTTCGAGGAGGTGGGGAGGTTCGCCGGACCACGAGGAGTCTTTGTGTGGAGTAAAGGGAGGGAGGTGAGCTCGGTGTTGCTCGAATTTGAGCGAGCTGAAGCGGCGGCCGTGCGGTGGTAGGAGGAGAAGGAAGGTGCAGGAGGAGGAGCAGGCTGCTCGAGGAGGTCGCTGGGGGGAAGAGGGAGTGAACCGAGGCCAGAGAGGGCTCGGGGTGGCCTTTTATGGCAGGCGATGGTGCACCGTGAGCTCATGCGCCGGCGAGGGTGTTGCCGTCGCTGCAAGCCACGGGGGCGCGCGTGGGCGTGTCTGGGGTGCTCGTGGGGTTGGTCTAGGGCGAGGGAAAAGAAGAGAGAGAGCGTGGAAGGGCCAAAGCATCGCGTGTGTGAGCGTGCTCATTGGAGCTCTCGGGCGGCCATGGTGTGCGTGCGAGGTCATGAGAGAGAGAGGAAGGAGGGGGACGACCAGCTGTCATGTCTCGGACGCCGAGGCACATCGTCGGGCGTAATGGGGAGGCCCGAGGTGGCCGGAGGCGTCGGGCAGAGGGCGGCTACAGTTCCTGGGTGCACTGTAGCGCGCTCTGGAGCATGCGAATGGCTGGCATGGCCATTTTTAAAGGGCCAGGGCATGTCCCTTTGTGCCTTGGAGCTTCCTTGGATGCTCTAGAGTGGATAGGAACTAGGTGGGGTGCTGCATATAGAAATGGGAGAGAGAGGAGGTGTTGCCATGGGTGAACACAGAGAGAAAGAGGTGGGTTTTACCTCCAAATAATTGAGCTGATGATGGAGGAGAGTTACTGGAGGTAGGAGAGGGTCAGGAGCAGCTGTGGTACATAGTTGAGCCCATGGAGATTAGTGGAAGAGGTCAAAAATGGAATTTTGGTAAAGTGGCAGAAGGTGTTTGATGCTTGTTTGGGTAAGCAAATGAACTCCATTTGGCATGAGACTCCACAGGATGAAATGGCACATATAATTAGGGCCTCCCACAAATTTTGAGATCTTTTGGGCCAATGCAACTTTTGTATACCCTAGAAATCAACAGAAATGCATTTACCAAGATCTAGTTGAGCAAATGACTTCCCCTTGATGCACCACTTGGTGTAGTGGCCTCATTTGGTCATGCGAACATGCTCACAAAAGTTGGGGTCAAGGAGAGAAAGTTGGTAGTACAAAGTTGTTCAAATTTGATTCTGGTCAGAGAGGGTTTGGAAGCTGATCACAATATGCATTTTTGACTTTCTTGATTTTCCTTTGATTTTTATGAAAATATTTCCTGTAGAAATATTTCAAATCCTTGAAATGTGCAGAAATGCTTTTGGGAGGTTTTGTCCAATATTTTGAACATGACCATGTGTTGAAACTCTTATATATGGAAAATATATGTCCACTGAGTTTCCCTGATTTTTGTCAAATATTTTTGAAGCAATAAAATATTTTTTCCCTATTAAAGACCATTTCTGGCCTTAAGAAAAATCTTTTAAATAAAATAGGAAAATAACTTTTAAAATTATATTTTTGTGGTTTATGGGAGTCCTATATCTAATAGGATTCAAATATACCTTTTGAAAGATTTTTCATACCCCAAATCAAGTACTTGCAGTGCAAACCTCAATTCAGGGGTTTTTGGAAAACTAATTTTAGAAAATACTTTTTGGCCAAATTATTTTTGTAAGAAATTACTATATTGATCTATACACATGGCATGATCATTGGGCAAGGTTTTGGATCAAGGAGAATGAGTATAAGAGTTGGAGGATTTATTTGATTTTTAGAGCACTTGCAACCAGCAAACCAAAAATCCAATCAAGCAAAGTTTAAAACACTGAAAAGTTTTTGTCAAACCACATTTTATCATGATTTATTAGCTTAAGTGTTGTGGCATGAAAATCAGGGTGTGACACAGCCCTTTGACCATGTCTATGAAACCCTTTTTATGGATGTCATATAGCACTTTTATTGCTTGCATCGGAGACATGATGATGAGGTGACCACATGGGGTGGTTTGCCACCGTTACTTCCTCGTTGATACTTGCATGGTGCATGACCCTACCTTCTTATGAGGGTTATGACGGTGGGAGTAGATAGGATGCTAAACTAGTTGCTATGCAAAAAGGGACGGGAATATGCATGGTAATGGAGGCAAAGTATTTTCAAAAGACTTTTTTTCGAAAACCCCGTCGGGTGCCACTTATGCCTGAGGGAGATAATGAGTTGGGTAACTACTTGATGACGAAGTGGTGTAACGAGGCAAGTGTGTGTTGTTTTCAAAACGGATTGGTTTAAGTTGCGACCTTTATTCCAACCTTACATGCACAACCACTCTACCCTTATATGGGAAAGGGCATTATTGATTACCTAGGCCGATACTATCTTGGAGCCCGCATTACTAGTGATGGGAGAGTCATTGTTGCACTCTCTCGGGACGGGATCGTGCCAGGTAGGGCAGCCATGACTGTTTTTATAGGGCACCGAACACACCGTTGGTACCCCGTGCTTGTGGTATGTGATGAATATGGGAGCATGGCTCCAAAATCTTAAAGATGTGAAATGTTGGGCACGGGGGCTGCTACCAATCGAGTGGACTCTATGTTAGTGTCGCCTAGGGAAAGATAGTGATCGGGTGCTTACCCCGGGTACTTGAGGTACCGCGGGACATGGATGACACGGAAGTTCCCTGGATCTTGTGGGTAAAGTATGCAACCTCTGTAGAGTGTAAAACTATTCGAATAGCCGTGTCCACGGTCAAGGACAGTTGGGTAACCGCTCGTGGGCTACGTCCAAATGTTTGCGAAACCAGTGAGTGTGTATGGAAAAGTGGAAAGAACTACTTGGGTCAAGTCAAAGAACTTGACATGATTGAGTTAGGTTGATGCCCACTCTAATTATGTTGATATCTGTAACCTGTTCTCATGGTTACTTGAATTCTCCTGATGCATGTGTTACAAGTTGTTGAACATGTCATTGCACCCAAAACTAGCTTTCTGCAAATGACCTACTTAGTGCTATATCATGCATTGTTGTACCATGTTTTCAAAAAACGGGTTGCTTGCGAGTACATTCAAAGTACTCATTGGCTTGCCACTGGTTATTTTATTGCCCAGGCTTGAAAGAACAGGATATGATGAAGAATACTTCGGCGACGAACATGTGAACTAGGACGCTTTCCCAGTCAGAATGCTTGTAGGGTTAAGGCAGATGGCATGGGTCCAAGTTATCGACGAAGATTTCCGCTGCGAAGTTATACTCAATACTTGACCATAATGGTCATAATTTATGTAAGACGGTATGTATGGATGTAAGACTTTGTTATTCAGCTTCTGTGTCTTCAGTGAGCATTGATCTCTGGGATCACTGTACATGTGCATTCGGTGATCACGACTTATGAGTCGGGGTCCCCACACTCGCGTTGGCAGACCATGGCTCCTCTGCCAGGCCCGGTGCTTTGGAGCAGGCCTACGCCGTGCTGGACCAGCTCCGGGCTGATCTTCAGGGTGCCGACAGGTGCGCGGTGATGGGGCGCCTAGGTTGATCTCGTGGTGGCTCCAGGCTGACTCGTCCGTCAATACGGCCTGGGGCCTGGCCGAGGCTGCCGTTGTGGAGGGAAAGAAGGAGGCCGGAAGGCCAAGGTGGCTTGCAACATGGCGCTGGTTGATGCATCATCTTCCAAGGAACGCTGCAGCATGGTGGAAGCCGAGATGAAGGCCCTCCAGGAAGAGTAGGCTACCCGCACCCATCGGCTTCAGGAGCAGGAGGAGGAGCTCGAGTACCGGGAGGTTGCGCTAGCGGATCACAACACCGAGTTGGAGCAGGTGGCCCAGGAACAGGCCACGGAGCGGAGCCGCCTGGGGAAGCTGAAGGAGTTGGCGGACATTGCCCAGGCGTCCCACACCAAGCTTGTCTCCGAGGGGACGACTGATGTTGGCTTGAACTATGTCGGTATTTCCCAAAAGAGAAGGGATGATGCAGCACAACAAATGTAGGTATTTCCCTCAGGGATGAGACCAAGGTTGTCGAACCAGTAGGAGAACCACGCAACACTACGTGAACAACACCTGCACACAAATAACAAATACTCACAACCCGACATGTTAAAGGGGTTGTTAATCGCTTTCGGGCAATGGTCCCAGAGATAGGCAAACGGACATGAGAGAGTTGTAAATATTGATAGATCGAACGCCAAATAAAATAAAGTGCAGCAAGGTATTTTTGTATTTTTGGTTTAATAGATCTGAAAATAAAAGCAATGGAAAATAGATCGCAAAGGCAAATATAATGAAGAAGCGACCCGGGGACCGTAGGTTCACTAGTGGCTCCTCTCGAGAAAAATAGCAAATGGTGGGTGCACAAATTACTATTGGGCAATTGATAGAACTTCAAATAATCATGACGATATCCTGGCAATGATCATTATATAGGCATCACGTCCAAGATTAGTAGACCGACTCCTGCCTGCATCTACTACTATTACTCCACACATCGACCGCTATCCAGCATGCATCTAGTGTATTAAGTTCATGGAAAAACGGAGTAACGCAATAAGAACAATGACATGATGTAGACAAGATCTATTTATGTAGAAATAGACCCCACCTTGTTATCCTTAATAGCAACGATACATACGTGTCGGTTCCCTTTCTGTCACTGGAATCAAGCACCGTAAGATCGAACCCATCACAAAGCACCTCTTCCCATTGCAAGATAAATAGATCAAGTTGGCAAACAAAACCCAAATATCAGAGAAGAAATACAAGGCTATAAGTAATCCTGCATATAAGAGATCAAAGAAGACTCAAATAACTTTCATGGATAAAAAGATTGATCTGATCATAAACTCAAAGTTCATCGGATCCCAACAAACACACCGGAAAAAGAGTTACATCATATGGATCTCCAAGAGACGATTGTATTGAGAATCAAACGAGAGAGAGGAAGCCATCTAGCTACTAACTACGGACCCGTAGGTCTACAAAGAACTACTCACGCATCATCAGAGAGGCACCAATGGACATGATGCACCCATCCGTGATGGTGTCTAGATTGGATCTGGTGGTTTTGGAACTTGCGGCGGCTAGAATTGATTTTCATCGACTCCCCTAGGGTTTCTAGAATATTGGGGTATTTATAGAGCAAAGAGGCGGTTCAGCGGGCACCCGAGGTGGGCACGGCCCACCTCAGCGCGCCTGGGCCTCCAGGCGCACCCTGGTGGGTTGTGCTCCCCTCAGAGCACCCCCCCCGGGCGCTTCTCCGGCCCACTGGATGTCTTCTGGTCCAAAAAATGCACAAAAAGTTTCGCTGCGTTTGGACTCCGTTTTTGTATTGATTTCCTACGATGTAAAAAACATGCAGAAAATAACAACTAGCACTTGGCACTATGTCAATAGGTTAGTACCAAAAAATGATATAAAATGACTATAAAATTATCATGAAACGTCCAAGAATGATTATATAAAACAGTATGGAACAATCAAAAATTATAGATACGTTGGAGACGTATCAACGGCCCGGCTGGAGGCCAGGGAGAAGACCCTCGCGCGGCCGATAAGGTGGCAGACGCAGGGCATGACGCCTTCGTCTCCCTCGAGCTGAGGTCCCGCACGACGCTGCAGTCCCTTTACAGAGACGTGACGATGAGCCGCTAGCGACCCCGGATGAGGCCTTGCCGGTCTTCTCACCATGCTCGTCGGGGAAATCGAGGCCATCGCCGCCGCAGTGGACTCCACGGTGGAAGGGGGGTGTCACGCGCTCTTCACTGCGTCCGCGACGTGTGTTTTCAACCACCTCCATCTCCAGGACCCAAGCTTCGACCTTGGCGCATTGATCGAGCCGGTGGCTCCAGAGTCCCGTGACGCTGCTGCCGAGGCCGCAAAGGAGCAGGTGAAGACCCTGCTAGAAAAATTTCGCTCCGTCGACCCCGAGGCTGCGACGACCAAGGCCGGTGACGAAGATGACGACAGCGTTGTCGACGACGAGCTCCCACAGGCGGGCGACAGCGACAACCAAGGCTGAAGGCAACACCTCCCCCCGGTATAATCCTGCAACATTTTTCGTGCCTCGTGGAGGCGTGAGAACTTCTGCTTTGAACTTATTAGACATTACATTTTGTAATAATTTGTTAGGACTGCGCGATTTCCTTTCTGTGCTCGATTTCCTTTCTGTTTGCCTTTAGTGTTCTGCATCTGCAGTGCCCGGCCCCGCGCATACCTCAACCGCCGTTGGGGCGTCCGGATCACCAGGACAAGACCAAGGGGTGAGGGGCTACGTGACTAGTGAGGCCCCTGAGTGGCGATGCTTGAGGGACCCCCTTGACGTACGACCAGCCTTCATGAAGGAAATGTGAGCAGTGTCTGGGTTAATCCGGAGCCCTCATACCTTTCCTCCCCATCTTTTGCCTGGGAGGGTCACGAGAAGAACAGGTGCGAAAGACCTGGTAGGGTGGTGTGCGTCAGGCGCGACCTGGGCGCAGCCCCCGTGCCCAGCCCCCTCGCGCGACTCTCCCATGGGAATGGTGGCACGAGGTGGGGCCGAATGGTGAGCTCAGGGGTTCTCCTGAGGTTACTGCAACCGCTAGGGTGCCCTCAGTTGTTTATTCACCAATGCGGAGCATGGTGCTTACACTCTTGCGTGGGCATAGCCGCTCCTCGACCGTGTCGTCCGCCAGCGCGGAGCATGGGGCTTCCACTGGTGCGTGGGTGGGAGCTCCCTCTGAGGGGAGTCTCTGGGTCGTGTACAGCCCCATCCTGACACATGGCTTGCACGGTAGGACTGGAGGTGGTGTATATGGGCACCCGTGAGCCAGCGCGGGACTGAAGGGGCCCTACCTCAAGGTGGGTTGCGCCTGAATTTTTAGTTTGGAACATTCGTGAGGGTCCTGCAAGATGGTCGGTTCACCTGCGCCGAGTGAATCTCCGGAGGATATTGCATGAGAAGGCCAGACACTAACAACCCCAGGAGGTGACGTGAACGGGGCCGGCCTGCCAGACAGAGCTCATCCGCTTGGTTTATCGATGCTGCAGGGACAGACCTGAGCACAAACGTCGTGCCCCGTCTTCTCATCCAACGATCCTAAAGACAGACAATCGGCGCGCGGCTCCCGCGGCGGCGAGGCACCGGGTCACACGCCCTAACTCATCCGCTCGCAATTAGCTCATGCGAGAACAAGGCACCAAGGACCACGGGAGGTGACATACACGGGAGCTGGCCTGCAAGACAAAGCACGGCCACTTGGGTTTAGCGACGCTGCAGGGATGGACCCGAGCACAGACGCCATGCCTGTCCATAATCATGAGGTGGTCGTGGGCGGGTTTGTGAGGGCGCACGATATTCACGGTGGCGAAGCACCAGACATGCAGGTGGTAATATAAAGCAACTCATGAAAGGGTAAGGCGAGTTCTGATATATGCGCAAAATGATACATGATGTAGGGGCAGGCCCATACAGCTTGAGGACAATGCAGCCCGAGGGCCGCCCTCAATTGAGCAAACCAAAAAGTCACCTGGCACCGTCGCTAGAGAAGTGTTGGGGCAGCTGAAGATGCATGCTGAAGAGCTCGCTCCTCACGAGTCGTCTGGCTCCTGGGTCTCGTGAGGCTCCGGAGGTTCGGGAAGCTCACGGGGGTCCAGCGCCTCCTTCGATAGATCACCCAGAGCCTGGCCACGTGAGCCGCCAGGATGCCCTGCATGTAGCGTTGGTGCGTGGCCGACATGTTCAGCAGGGCGAACGGCATGCGGATATGGCTGCGGGGATAGCCCCCAATCCTTCTAACACGGGACGACCAGAAGAGCTCCTGAGAAGCGGCCCTGTTGAGGCCCGGGATGCTGACACAGACGCGTAGCTCGCCACCCATGTCCGAGGTGGCAGCTGCACTGAGTGATGCGGGGCGGTGCTCGCCGGGCATGGCTCGTGCCTCCTCATGCTCTTCGATTGCCTTGGTGATGAATTCCTGAGCGCCCGGTGCTTCGCGCCCCACGCCCTGCTAATGGAAGCGCGCGTTGAAGCACGCCTCCACATGGTGCCCGAACGCCTCCCTCGTGACTGGTCAGGTCAGAGGCCCTCCAGAGGAGAGCCCCCGAGCCTAGCCTGAGAGGGGCGCCGGGCGCGCCATCCTATGCGAGAGGGAAGGGAGCCCCAGCAGTGGCCGCAGTTCCTGAGGCACGATCGTCGGACGCCTCACCCTCATGAGGTCCTCTGAGGATCAGCTACTTGTTCTTCTTGGGGGCTACCTCAGGAGCATGAATAGCGCCCTCGTCATCTAAGTTCTCGACCACGACAGCCTGGTAGGCGTGCTCGAGTGAGCACACCACATCCTTCTCATCGCAGGCGATCCTGATGATGCCGCAGCTTCCTAGCATCTTGAGGATGTTGTAGCCGTGGTGAGTCCCACCGCCATGAACTTGGCGAGAGCCGGGTACCCGAGGATGGCATTGTACGAGGAGTGAATGTGCGCGATATCAAAGTCGATGATATCGATGCGGTAGTTGTCGTGCTTGCCGAAGGTAATAGGGAGGCAAATCTACCCCAGCGGGACGATGGAGCCGTCTGTCATCCCTGAGAAAGGCTTGGTGGGGAGGAGCTGGTCGTAGGGCACGTGGAGCCTCTCGAACATCTCAGCAGAGAGTCCATTCAGTCCCGCACCACCGTCGATAAGTGTCTTGGTAACAAGGACCTTGTTGATGGTCGGAGAGCAGAGCATTGGAAGCGCACTAGCGGTGGCTGCACACTTGAGTTGATCCGTAGAGTCGAAGGTGAGGGAGTACTTGGACCACCAGAGGGGACGCGATGCCTCAAGCTTGGGGAGGTTCGCGTTCACCTCGCGAGCGAACTGCTTGAAGACACGATGGGAGGCGGGGGACTGAGTGCCACCTAGGATGCAGGCGATAGCACGAGGCTCTTGGAAGCCCCCGGCCCATCATCTTGGCGGTGGTCATCGTTCCTCCTTGGTGGCGGCAGCGGAGGGAGGCCGGCGTTGCCCTGAGGATGATCCTCACGAGGTTGGTCCCTCCAGGGGCCATCGCGGGGCTGGCCTTGCCAACCGTCCTCACGAGGCTGATCACGCTACTCCTGGTGGGGGTCGCGGTTGTCCCAGCGGCCTCTGGCACAGCCTCTTCCGCGGCCATAGCCACGGTCGTTGTGCTCAGGGCTGCGGCCAAGGCACCCGTCCCGGATGGCCCTGAGCCCTTTGCAGTCGTTGGTGTTGTGGATGTGGACGTTGTGGAAGACGCAGAATGGGCGGCTGCCCTTGGAGAACTCGGGGTGGTCGTAGCCGCGCTTCATCTAGGGCTCAGCCGCGAGCACAGCCATGGCCTTGCTTCACATCATTTGCCTTGGCCTTTTTGTCTTCAGGGTCGGCCTCTGAGAGCTCGAGGAGGGAGAGGCGACCTTCCTCTGCCCTCGCGCACCTAGCTGCCATGCTGAACATCTTCAGAGCCGAGCACAGATCCTCGTGTATGGCGAGTTCTTCCTTCATCTTGACATCTCGGACGCCATCAGTGAATGCTGAAATGATGGCCTCGTCCGACACCTTGGGGATCTTGAGGTGAACGTTGGTGAAGCGTTGGATGTATTTGTGCAAGGTCTCCCCCGGCTGCTGCTTGATGCGCCGCAGGTCGCCCGCACCAGGGGCGTGGTCGCGAGTGCCTTGGAAGTTGGCAACAAAGCGCGCACGCAGCTCATCCCAGGAAGAGATCGACCCCACCGGGAGATTCAGGAGCCACGAGCGCGCGCCATCCTTAAGAGCCATGGGAAACTAGTTCTCCATTACCTTCTCATCACCGTTCGTCGCCTCGATGCTCAGCTCGAAGAGCTGGAGGAATTCGTCAAGGTCAGGGGTGTCGTCGTAGCGCGGAGGTAGATCCGTCTTGAACGTGTCGGTCCAGACGACGCGGCGCAACTACGGAGTGAACGCTCGGCAGCCTGCCGCACTTGCGGGGGCCCGCCGCGGGAGGGGATCCTGGTCTTGGCGTCCATGTACCACAACCTCAGGCGGCACACGGTCTTGATGTGGTGGTGCTGGGAGCACACACGCCTCTCCTTGAGGCCGCTGCACCACCTGGCTGGTTTCTTCGTCACGCACCGGCGCCCTGCACGGCGGCTCGCGCTGGGGGGCCTCGCGCCTTGGCTCGGGGATGACATCGCGCCAGAGAGAAGGAGGAGGCGCACCATGGGCCACATCGCCCGCCTGAGGCAACGGGGGAGGCAGCGAGTGAGGCAGCGCAGGAGCCTCTCCAGCGGCGCTGACGAGCTCGGCGATGCGGTCCAGCCAGTCCTCGTAGAGGTCATCGGCCGGACGATAGCGCAGAAGCTCGTGCGCCATGAGCAACGCAGCTTGCGCGTTCGCCGGCCCGCGACGAGCATGAGAAGATGAAGCAGCAGCTAGAGTCAGCGACAGAGTGGCGGTGCGACCATCGCGTTGCACGGAAGGCGGAAGCGACGAGTCCTGCTGCTTGTGGGCCACGGGGCGGGTGGCAGCGTTGACCGCAGGTGACGGGGAGTGGTGGGGTGCGCCGTCGCCCGCAGGCACTGTCTGAGCAACGCGGGCGGCGAGGGTTGCTCGGTGCTCAGCACGAACTCGACGAGCGTCGAGCATGAGAACGGCGGAACGGCGACGGAACAACCGACGGAAGAGAGGCTTTGACACGCCCCTACTTGGCGCGCCAAATGTCAGATTCAAGGCTCGGCACACCCAAGAAAGGTTTGAACTCTGGGGCGTGTGCGAAGAACACAACCTCTCTAGCAAGCCAACTCATCGCTCTCACGGCATAGCTCGATGAACAGGAAAGGAAAGGGACGCGGCAGTTTACCTAGGTTCGGGCCACCTTGCGGTGTAAGACACTGTCACGACCGGTTTTTCAATAAAATATTTATTGAGAGACCGATCCCTTTTACGGACCAGCGAGGAAGAATTCCTTCTCACTGGTAGACAATATCTTGGTCACAGAAGAAAAATACCAGGAGTACTAAATATAATACAAGGTTGAGCAGAGACTTCCCAACAATTTATTACATGCACGCCGCTAAACAAGACGGCGGATAGGGTGGCAAACTACTAACTTACGATAATAACGGTGGTGGAAATATCACCGCGAAGCGAGTGATATGATTCCAGAAGACTACAGCTCTTCGAGCGTCGGTGTGAGGCTCGAGGAGACTTATTGCGGGTGGCGGAAGCATATACGATACAAGTGACCAATGACCGGGATCGCGCGGGACTGACTGGGACTCCTCTAGGCATCGGACGCGCTATCAAACTCTTCATCCAAGAGATCGCCTTCGTCAACATCTAGCCAAAACAACAAGCCAGGTGAGTACTATGAAAGTACTCGCAAGACAGTTCGGACATAAGATATAACGAATGTAAACATGAAGCATATGAACAAGTTAACCGGTGCGATTAGACATAGCGGTAATAAATACTGGGTGCCAAGCGAGGGTCTGAATGACGCCTCGAGCGGAAACTGCAGAATAGTAATACTGGTGCCAAACGAGTGTCTGAAAGACTCCTCGAGCGGAAAATGCGGAATATTAATGCGGGTGCCAAACGAGTGTCTGAAAGACTCCTCGAGCGGAAAATGCGGAATATTAATGCGGGTGCCAAACGAGTGTCTGAAAGACTCCTCGAGCGGAAAATGCGGAATATTAATGCGGGTTCCAAACGAGTGTCTGAAAAACTCCTCGAGCGGAAAATGCGGAATAATAATGCCACAGTCGGGCGTCGGGGCGACACCACATAAAGGGCTTATAACCGAAAATAAAGACAGTGCATGCCGCAGTCGGACGTCTGAGCGACATCACATAAAGGGCTTATATTTAAAGTGAGAAACGAGTACACGCCACAGTCGGACGTCTGCGCGACGTCTCATAAGGGCTTATATCACAACTCATTAATACAATAGTACGGGAACATAAATTATCACAAGCATGAGACAAATATAAAGTTAGTCCACCCACAGGAATAACAATAAATCTGAATTTACCACTTGAGCTTGTTCGCCGGGGACAAGTTTTTCACACAGATAGATATGGATATAATACTTACACTGCTTGATCATGGATACGATGATTGGAAAGAAATGACTCTGCAGAGTTTGTACTTAACCACAGCCAACGGATTTCAGTAGTCACGGGGACTAGTTCCGTCTACGGTGTTTTGGAAGAAACACGTCTAACCAGTACACACCCAATTCAACCATCCGAAGCCAGGGATCACCCTCGGCAACATTCAAGAAAAACCTTGAGACGGGGAGGCTACAACCTCGCGTAGCATGGGATCAAATTTCTATACGCGCGCTTTAAGGGGGTGCCCCCCCTCTCGGTCCCAACCGGAAACACCCATGCCCCCTGACCGAATGACTGGCTTTAATCCTGGGCCAAGGTACCATCATCCCGGCCTCTCTGTTTGGTGTGTACACGGAAAGAGGTTACCAACTTACTAAACCGCATCCTAGCAATGAGACATGTGGTAGCACGGAAAGGGGAAAGAACGGTAACGCGGCTCCAACCACGTTAACGTCGGAGAAAGTTGGATGACGCAAGGCTGGCATGCTACAACAGTACCACCTCGCTGCCCTTCATGTCACCACATGATTAGGCCGTCTCTCATCAGAGATCATCGCGACTTTGGAACAAGCGGGAAAAGATCGATAACGTGGCTCCAACCACGTTAACGTCGAAGAAAGTCGGATGACGCAAGGCTGGTATGCTACAACAGTACCACCTTGCTGCCCTTCATGTCACCACATGATTAGGCCACCTCTCATCAGAGGTCATCGCAACTTTGGAACAACCGGGTCGTTGCCTTACGAGCAACGAGGTATTTTCCGACACTCATATGCCACGCACAAACTCTCACATGAACATGTAAAACACCTGTCATATCAAATGTTCAAAACATGCTTGCCTGGTTTGGAGAAGTCGGAGTCTAGCTCGGCGAAGTTCGCGGCTCCGTCACCTCTGCCGGAACCTACGGCAATCACGCAACGGGTACTAACGTGAAAACCAACACATGCACAGAAACTTTTCCAAATATTTTTCAAATAAATCCCATAAAAAACTAGACAAAATTTGAAGATTGCCAGAAAAAGAATCACTCAAAAATACCTTTTTACTAAAAAGTTATAAAGGTTTCTGTCCAGGGACTTATCTGTAATGAAACAGAAAAGTTCCAGGGTTTTAACTGAGAAAACAGAAAACACTTCGGTTGGGAATGCGCAAGCGCAAAGGAGAAAATGTATTCTGCCCGAAGGCGCCAACAGAAAACGGTTCGCGAATAAAAGAACAGAGGCTGACACGCGGGGTCCACATGTCAGGTTTGAAAAGCTCGCCGGCGCCCGAAGACTGCGGTGGACGCCGGCGTCGAACCACGGCGAGTTAGGAGGAATGGAGGGTACCAAGAGCTTCAGCGTCCTCTTCCGCGTCGGTGGGTGGTGGACTCGTCCAACGGGGAGCACCACGTCGACGGCGACACTTTCTCCGGCGGACGGCGGCTCGGGTGAGGATGGGGAACTCCGGTGGAGGGCTGCAAGCTTCAAATTGAAGTGCGGGTCAGAAAGAGGGATGCATGGTGAAGCTACTGGCAAGAGAATGGAGGCGGAGGAGCACACACGGGGGCGAATCGGGCTGGATCCCGTGGCGGGTCGCGGCGGCCGGAGTCGAGGAAGGAGACCTCCTCGGGGCTCTTCTAGTGGCTAGGCGTGCTCTAGGGGGAGTGCAGTGCTGGTGGGTGCTCGAGTTGAAGCTCGGGGCCTCTATTTATAGGCAGATCGGTGGGGTGGCCGTGAACGGAGAATCTCCGGCGAGCGATTACGGCGGAGCAGTGGATTGGCAGGGGGTTTGAGCGGCCGGGCAGCATCAGTCGAGGTTAATGGATTCGTTTTGCAGCTAAACGGGGTCGGTCTTGGCGTAATGGCGTCGGTCCATGGTGAGGTGACCGCACGGGCTCAACGGCAGCAGAGAGCGCGCTCCGCGCCCTGCGGTTCACGACGAGAGCGGCAGCGCGTTCGGGGGAGTGGAAGGCCACGTGGCGAGCTCCGGTGGTTTGGGCAGCGCTGGGTGGCGTCGTCGGCGCCGTGTCTCCCGCTGGCGTCCGCAAAGCCGCCGCCGGCGTCGGTCACGGGGTGGCGCACCTTCTGCTGCTCGTCGCCGACGCCCGCAAGGCGCCAGGCGTTCGTGCGGTGCAGGAACAAGGGGGCGGGGACGAGGAGCAAGGCGACGCGGTGGCACTGGCGAGATCGACGTCCTCCTCTGAAGAAAACGACAGCAGCCACTGACTGAATCTCTGAACTTTCTGAACTTTGACAAAGACAGTGCACTGCAGGTGTTCGACAGAAGGTTTTGGCTATGAGATAAATTTTTCTGGAGCTGTAACTTGGTGAGATGACCACTCAATGCACCCAGAGGCTGCCTGATTTTACTTGGAATTTTTGGAGAAGGTTTGGAATGAATTTCACCAAATTTGACAAATCTGGTCCAAACTTGCAGCAAGTGTAGTTTGAAAATTTTGAATTGAAGACCAGTGGATCTTCATGGTTCTAGGTTGAGGGTACAAAGGACCAGGGAGGAGAGTTGGTTTTGGGGCAAAAATCAAAACAGAAAATGGAGTTCCTTTGTAAATCTCCAAGTGGTAGAATAGAAGACAGAAATTTGTTTGAATATAATTTGAATGGAAATAATCACATGGGGAGGTTCAACTTGCTGGATTTGATGCAAATCATGATCCAGAGGTGAGGGAGTGGTTAGGAGAGAGGATTTGCACTAATGCCATGGCAAGAAGGAATTGGTGAAAGTGGCAAAGCATTTTCCAAAAGCCATAGTGCAAATTCAAAAAGGTTTTCAAAAGTTATTTTCCCCAAAAGAAAAAAAAGCATTTTGTCTTGAGTCCAAATGAAAGGCAAGAACTTCCAAGACCAAAGGCAGATCTTGGGTGAATCCAAATAAAACTTTTGCCATAAGGAAAAATATTTGAGAGTGAGAGTTCTCTTAAAGGAAAAATTTAAATCACTCCCCTCAAGTCAAATAGAAATCTTTTTGAAAAAATCCAAATAAAAACTTGGGTGTCACAGACCCTACTCGTGCTTTGGGATGGATTAGCCTCGCAAGGGGCTGAGGATGAACTAGTACAGAGGAAGAACAACCTCAGGAGGTTTGTTCTTATGTGAGTGTGAGCTAGTGAGGGGTCAGATTCTGGCTCCGCTCCTATGGTGGTGGCTAAGCTATATTTATAGTGGCCTCGGTCCTCTTCCTGCAAAACGAAGGCGGGAAGGGATCGCACAATGGCCAAGTTGGAAGGGAGACCAGTAGTACATCTTATCCTGATGAAAGGTGGTCTTCGCGTGCAAAGCCTCTTCTCGTGACGCCGTGGTGGGCTCGGCGATGACATCCGTCCTGGCGGTCTTGGTCTTGTTGCACCGGAATGGAAACCTTTGGCTGAGTCCTAGGGACCCCGCGCCTGCCCTTGCCTTCTTAGCGCCAAATAGGAAACCTACTGCTCTGCATCTACTGGCGCCCGCCTGGCCTTGGTCGTCATGGCTTGCGCCACCCAAACCTCATGAGGTAGGCGCTTGCATAGGAACCTCCGCTCCTTGGGAGGCCGCCTGGGGAGGCCGCTCCCTCTGGAGGTATTGGTGTCATCCGCCTCGCGAGGCTTGCCCCTCGCGAGGGTCTTGTCTTGTCGACGCTAAAGATGTGCCGAACAGGCCGTTGATGGAGCCACGCTGTGGGCGGCAGGCAGGCATGTATGGGTACCTTGGTTCCGAGAACGCCGACAAAATTTCATTCAAATCTTTCAAAGAGTAATTTGGAAATCATTCATCAAGATAATTCCATGTAGTTATGCACATTCAAAGGTTGGCAAACAAACAAGCAAATTCTAGGCAATCCTAGATATTGTGAAACTAGATGAAATTCTAATCAATTTACATATATATATGATGCACGGTTGTGGAGTTATTATATGCATGATATTTGGTTTTTTGTAAAACTGTTGGTCCTGTGGATAATTGCTAAATTCGCGAGAGCAGAAAAAAAACATGATTGGGCTGAAACTGCTGGGCGTGGCTGGGCTGCTCACCATGGGCCACTGGGCCGGACGGTGATGGGCTGGGGGGCCGAAGGGCGGGGCTGGGCCAGTCGCAGCTGGCACTTGGTTGGATCGAACAAGGAGGTGGAGGGGGCGCGGTCAACGCGCTAGTTCCCGAGGCGTAGCAGGGGCGCTGGCGGCTGGTGCCTGCATGGACTGGTCAACAAGGTGGAAGCGCGCGGCTGCGCTCGATCCCGAGCCACTACTCGAAGCAGGGGAAGCGAGGCCTGCAGCGAGGTTCGATGGGGCAAGCAGGTAACAGCTGCAGCGGCGGATCCGGCCGAGATGAGGCCTGCAGGCAGCGGATCCGGCGGGACTGGAAGCGGCACGATGAACTGAGGCGGCGGCCTTGGCTCCTGCAGCAAAACAACGATGAGGCGCGGAAATGAGCAGTAGCGCGACGCGAGGAAGAGAAAGGGGCAGGGAGGCGCGGTGAAGGAGCGCACCAGCGAGTGGCTCCGGCGAGGCTCGCGGAGGAGATCGGGTGCAGCTCATGTTGGTCCTGAAGGAAGAGAGAGAGACCGTGAGGTGAGAGAGAGATACGAGAAGAAGGGAAACGGGAGGAAGCAGAGGAGAGGGACGCAACTGTCCTGTTGGAGGTGGTCGCTGGTGGAGCTCGCTCCGGCGGCTCGGCCATGGGGTTCAGACTGGAGAGATCGAGGAGGAGCAAGACGCGTGGTCTCCGGCGAGGCCGGTCGAAGACGGCGACCTCAGGCAGGGGAGCTTGGGCTCCTGGATCGAGAGGGTGGGCACGGGAAGGATGGATCGGAGGGGATGCACTGGTTGGGTGGCGGCGGAAATCAAGGGAGATGGTCGGAGGCTGCTGGTTGGCGCGGATGGATCCCCAGGAAGATGTGGCTGGCAGCGGCCCTCGGGAGTGGATGGATGGGACACATCTTAGGCCTAGCGTTGCACTGATATATATAGCACATGAATTAGGGTAGGGCTATCTCGTCCCAACGACAATAATGGGACAACCGAGAAAATAAAGGCTAGGGGAGTCCAAAGAAGAAAGCAAAAATGTTTTAGGGATGTTCGGAGATGATCCGGAGCCATCGGTCACGACGGAGCGGTTCGGGTTCAGGGAAATTTTGGACATGGTTGCGAAGGGGTCTGAGAAAGGTCAACAGAGACGAACGGGAAGCGACACTACGAACATATGCAAGTTTTTATAAAAGAACATGCGAATGAAGTGCACATGATGATATGACGAAATGCAACAAGCAAATAAATCACATAGCGATAACGAGAAACATGGAAAAGCGTGTGTTGCGTCGGTCTCGCGGTGTTACAACTCTCCCCCAGTAACAAGAGATCTTGCCGCGAGATTTAGGAATGAAAACGGAGAGAAGAGATAAAACTAATTTGCTTCTTCGACAAGGAGTGAAACCATGAACCTTGAGATGTTGTGAAGCTTGAAGAAATGACATGACAGAGATGAACAAAACTGAAAATACTCCGTTAGACAAGAGGAAGAAGGAGGAGAACCAAGAGCTCAAAGGACAAGATAGATTTTGGAACCACGCCGGTTAAAACAAAATAGAGAAGGAATGAGAACAAAAGAATTCATACAACACTCCGGCTGAAAAAGCGAAGGAATTGACATAAGATGACAAGATGTGATGATACTTCGAAGAGAGCGTCAACGCCTCCGTAACAAATGAAAGATGGATAGATAGTGGAATTAAGAGAACGGAGAACAAAACAATACCGCACACCACCAGGATAAACTTGAAAGAGCAACCTTACGAAGGAGGGTTGAACAGGGTTGTTGGATGATCAACAACGAAAAGATATGATTCCCATGGGCTTATGGAAAACATCTAATTACTTTGAGGTGGAATTCTACCACTAACGAAAACAATTGATTGCTTGAGATCAACGAAGAGATGAAATCTTCTTCACCGAGATGAGAAGAGAAAATTGGATCATTGATAAGCACCACAATAGCAACATTCCTTAGGGAAGGCTTTAGGTGAAATATAACCCAAGATAACACCAAAGAAGAAATTGTTGGGTTGAAAGAACAAGGTGAAGCCTTGCAATGATTTAGATGGAGATTCACGATGAAATCACCGAGAGAACTTGGAACTCCGGAAAGAAAAGATGAACAACTTAGAACCGAGAAATTTATATCATGAACGAACTCCGGACAAAGGAATTAAATCACCTCGAGGAAACAAGAATAAGGATTATGTCATGCTTACCCTTCATCAACTTAAATTGATGACAAGAAATAGGTAGGCATGCTACTTATTCTCATTGAAAATGATTAATGAGATATAGAACAAACTTGGGGATGTCTTCAATGAAGCACCATAAGAATTGAAAAGGAACGTAGCAAAGGGACGAATCACGAGGAAGAATTATAAACCGAATAAAGATACTTGACGGAATTTAGATATAAAAGAACAAAGAGATCACGAGCTGACTAGAGAATAGTTGAACAAAGCACCGGAAGAATATAGAGACGAATCAAGAGGCATCAGTTGAGAAGAATTGCGGAAATGAAGTTTAAAGATGAGAATGAAGAAATCTTTTGAAATGATGGCCTTAACGAGACTCTGCTGCATGCAGAGAAAAACCATCATTGCGTGGGATCGTGGAGGCCGGCGGTTGGCCTCCCTCCGGCTATAAATGAGGAAAGGGGCATAGCCCCCTTGCTCATCTCCATCTTCTTGCCGCCTGCTCTTCCTTCATCCTCCTTGTCTCCTCGTTTCATCGTAGCATCCATGGCGCCGTGGAGGAGGTTCTCCGCTGTCGAAAAGGGGAAGGCCCCCAAGGAGGGACCAGGTTCACCGCTGCCCAAGAGAGGCCGCGGCCGCCCCGCAAGTATGCTGCGACCCTGGCGGTAGCTCCTCAGGTGCGCGTGTGCATTTCTTCGGGGTCCGCAGTAGGTGCTTCTGCGCGCCGCCTGGTGCAGTCGGCGCGACTGAGGAGCCTGCACCCGTCTTGTCGGTGCCAGGCGGGCGGCGTGGCTCGGCCTCATCCTCGTCGTCGTCCGGCCAGTCCTCGACGCCGCCTCCTCCAGAGCCGCCTGCTCCGCCACCACTGCCTGTGGTGTCGTCTTCCTCCATGGCGGCCGCCGCCAAGTCGGGGTCGTCCACGTCGCTCACCGACCGGTCTGGCAGGTACTCATGGCTTTGCTCTAGGGCGTCGGCTGCTGGCTGGGGTGTGAGGATCTGCATTGTGGCCGACTGATCAGGTGAGAAAAGCAGAATCCGGCAAGTAAAGAGAAAGAAGAGTTAAGGACTTACCACGGGCGGCGGGTTTGCGCGGGAGTACGGCCGCTTGCCGAACTGCCACTCCTCCTCCGAGAGTTTGCAGTTCGAGATGAAGTTCACCAGATGGGCCACTGTGGCACCCCGGCTCAGAGCAACCGGTTTACCTTGCATTGCCAGCCTAGAGATCAACTCGTCTGGCAACACACAACAACATGGTACAAAAACAACCGGTTTATTGATGCTAGCGGGTAAATAAGTCTGATATTACATCGAGATAAGAAGCCAAGCGGCACACACGATGCGGCTGAACAGTATGTACATTATTTAATGAACATGAAGGGGCCTCGAGCACATAAACTACACGGCAGGGGAATGACGACGAAGTGGAACTCCATAGCACAGGGACACCGACGTGGACACGGCCTAGACACGGGAAGCTCTCCGATGCGGTATGACTTGCCTGAAATCTGGCATGACACGCCAGGTTAGTACATTGAATGTACTTGCAAGCTCACAACAAACATAAGCAGGATGACAAACAATATCATGACAATTATTCAGGTTAATGCAATGCAAGTAATGCTACTAATACAATGAAACCAACATGTGCACCATGTCCCTTGGACTCGCTTACCAGACGGGTCACCTCGTAACCAAACGGTGATCATACCCGGATCACAACTGAACCCAAGCACTCGTGATCACCTCATGATCTCACAAATCATCACAAAACCAGTGCCAACAATAAATATTTAGTGTGCAGGATTAATTATAAATGTTGATCCATGGTGTGACCCACTCCTGAGTTGTGTCCATAATCGAGGACGCGACTATTGATAGATTGAATACATTCTGCAGAGGTAGCGCACTTTGCCCACACGACAAAACCCATGGCCTCACACTCCCATTCGGGTGGACCAACGGCGTTCCGACGAAACCCTCCCCTTGCCATGACACTATCCCGGCCACTCCGACCAACTCCCTCTCAGGGCTAAGTCCTGGGTGGCCCCGTGCCTACCAAAGGCATCAACGGCCACCGTCGTGGCAAAAACGGTCCCAAACGGGGACAAGGTACCATAAAAACAAACGAGCACACAAGGTTATGTCTGCTTACCGGGCCAGGGTACCGCACGCCCATAACCTTTCGTCGTTGGAGGCACCGGTGAGAGGCACGACAAGGGACCGAATCAAGAACCCCCATAAAGGTAAATCTGGTCGCACTAAGGAAAACCCCGATTCAGTGGCACCATGACTTGATCAACGTTTTCTTCAAGTTGGATTATTATCAGGTTTAACTTGAAAATAAAAACTACTATGCCAAGTCATACGATGCCATGAGCAATGCAACTAATTGATATGCAAAACATGCAACTCACAAGAACAGATCGACCTTATCAATATAACTTCCTTGCAATAACTCATCATTAAACTTTACTGGTTATACCTCACTATTTATGATCATGCAATATTTTGATCAACTCATAATTTATATGAAATTCTCATTAAGCAAAAAGAACTATCATTATTTATCATAGCAATATAACTAAGTCAAACTCTATTATACTAGACCAAACTACTCCATGCATTCAACCAATAACTTAAACAAACATTTCAAGCATGACAAGGTATCTAGCATTCAACCAAATTTATTTATCAAATTTTAAATGCATAAAAGAACTCATATTCAAGTAAGAAAAATCATAGATATTGAAATGACACCATCCAAATGCTGGTGAGGCTTGCCTTAGTGCAGAGGAGGGACACATTCCTCCTGGTTATCTTCAAGGCAAGTCTCTCCTTCTGAAAATATTTAAAAACCACAAAACAAAATGTCAAAACCCAATCTGAAAATCACCAGAAATTCTAGACAGCAAGGAAAATTCCACATTTTGGTGTGTTGGTAGAGCTTTCTGAAACAAACACAATGCAAAAAGAATCAACTCATTTGGACTTATAGGCTAGAAATTATAACTGGTCAAAGTTGTGGTCAACTTTTTGAATTAATTTGAATTAAAAAGAAAATCTGGGGGGGGGGGTGACGTCGATTGCGTAAAGGCAGAATACGCCTCCACTCATACCGCTTCGGGTGCGAGTGGAGAGGCTGACTGCAGGCCCCACCGGTCAGGAGAGAGATGGGGAGAGAGGAAACAAAGCACGGCGGTGCTCCGCCGGAGCTCACGCCAGCGAGGAGGGGTTCTTGGGTGAAGCCAGAGGGATGGAAGTGGAGAGGGGGTCACGGCGCACCTGCCCGTACCCGTGGCTTGTCGGAGGATGGCCGGAGCTGATCGCAACCAAGCTCGCAAACGGCGGTGGCGGTCGGGGCATGCCGGAGAGGAAGAAGGCAACGGCGAGGGGCGACTCCAGGGGCTCTGCTGCTTCCAGGCGACACCAGTGGACCTCCAATGATGCGCCTGAGAGGTTGGTTGAGCTCGAGGGGCTCCGGAGCAGGGTGGCTGGGCTGTGGGGATCGCCAGCGATCTCTGGTCGTGGTCGACGGCCAGAGGCCTGCCCGACCGGGCTACTGCTATCCTACATGGTCGTGGTGGTTGAGAAGTGCGGTGTGTGGCTTCGGAACGGAGGGAGTTGCTCTATATATAGCCTGAGTAGGAGGGATATGTGGCACCGCCAGAATTCTCTAGACGCCGGCGAGCGATGACGAAGGGCGCCAGTGAGAGGGGGCAGGGGCTCAGTGCTCAGGCGGGAGCTGTCCACGCTCACGGACGAGCACAGGAGGCAGAGGAGAAGAAGACAAGGGCACGAGCGCACTGTGGCTTTTGGCCGCGACGTGCCCGTGCTCGCTGTGGCGTCTCCAGCGTCGGCGAGCGCCAGGGAGAGGTCAAGGGTGATGAGTCGAAGCTGGTGGCGCGGCGCGGCAGTCGTCGGCGAGCTCTGGCTCGAGCACGCGCCGAACAGAGGCATTGGCGTGACGTAGAGTGCGTCGAACGCGTGCCAGACCCCATGTCCAAACGCGGTCACCGCCCTGGCATGGTCAAAATGACGCCCACACTCGGCCAAACCTTGTCTGGGCTATAGTCCATGCAGTGTTAGGTCTAGGGATGCTGAGAACTCACTGCCAGGCCGACCAGAAGTGACTCATGCTTCTTGGCAAGTTTCTGGCCAGAAACTTGGCCGCTACGTTTGGAGACCTTCTAGAAGGCCATTAGGGCTGATCTTCTGGGGTAAGGATTTACTTAGTAGGGTAATGAGGCTCAAGAAAAACCAGGGCCAAGGGATCAAGGAAAAATACACTTGCTCTACAATGTGCATTTTTGGGCAAGAATGGAAATGATGTTCTGTAGCCAAAATATTACAAAAAGTCATGCAATATTTTTGCTTGAGAAGGTGGGCCAAGGTTCAAAGAATATTCAGGAATTATTTCAAGATCTTAGGAGCAATAAAAATGAGGCTTGCTTTGGAGCCCCAATTTCTGAAATGAGTTTCACAAGAGAAATGAATATTTTTCTTTTATGAAAAATATTCATTTGACCATTTTGGGATTTTTCAGAGAAATGAGATTGAATGAGAGGTAGATGGGTCACTTGGGTGAAGGTCAAGGGCATGCCCAAGTGATAAGTCCATTTGAATTGATTCCAAAAAATCAAATCCAAGGCAAAGGCAAAATCAAGTCCGGAAAAAGAGAGAAGGCAAAATCCAGGCTGTCACAAACCTCCCCCACTTAGGATGAATCTCGTCCTTGAGATTCGGTTGATTGGGAAAATAGTTCTGGCTAAGCAGTCCTTCAAAATTCCTCTCTTTCGCAGGTTGCCTCTTCCTCGATGTGATGCCCCCACTGAACCTTGTAAGACCTTATCACTTTGCTGCGAGTGACTCTTTCTGTCTCATCCAATATTCTGGTCGGTCTTTCCTCATATGTTAAATCCTTAGCTAGTTCTATCTCTGCCATATCAGTCCTTTTCTCCGGTGGCGAGATACCTATCCTTAGTTGTGAGACATGAAACACATTGTGTACCTCTGACAGTTCTGGTGGCAATTCCAACTGATAGGCAACTGTTCCGACTCTGGTCATGACTGGAAATGGGCCAATATATCTGGGTGCCAATTTCCCTCGGGTCTGAAATCTCTTAACTCCTTTCATAGGGGTGACTCGGAGATACACTTGTTCTCCGGGTTCAAAGCTGATCTGACGATGTTTTGCGTTATAATAACTCTTGTGTCGCGACTTGGCCAACTGCAGTCTATCTCGGATCTCCTTGACTTGCTTCTCAGCTTCGATCATTAAATCAGTCCCAAAAATACGGCTGTCTCTGGTTTGAGAGTAGTTCAGTGGAGTGCGGAACTTTTGGCCATACAGGGCTTCACAGGGTGACATCTTTAAGCTGGTTTGGAAACTGTTGTTGTAAGAAAGCTCGGTGTACGGCAGACAATCTTCCCACTTGGGTCCTTGGGCCAATGCACATGCTTGGAGCATATCTTCGAGTATTTGATTTACTCACTCAGTCTGTCCATCTGTCTGCGGATGAAAAGCTGTGCTGTATTTTAGGGCAGTCCCCAAGGCTTGATGTAGTCGGGACCGAAATGCTGAAGTGAAGAGAGATCCTCTATCTGAGGTGATAGTCTTTGGCACTCCATGCAGACTGATGATTCTGGACACATACAATTGTGCAAGTTGATCGGCACGGTATGTGGTCCGGATGGGAAGGAAATGGTCTACCTTCGTCAATGTGTCCACTATGACCCATATTGTGTCATTCCCTCGGTGAGTCCTTGGTAAACCCGTGATGAAATCCATGCAGACATCGTCCCATTTCCATTGTGATACGGGTAAGGGTTGAAGGAGTCCGGCGGGTTTTTGGTGTTCCTCCTTTACCTTGTTGCATATATCACAACAAGCCGCAAAGTAAGCAATGTCTTTCTTCATTCCATCCCACCAGAAGATCTGACGAAGGTCTTCATACATTTTGGTGCCACCTCGGTGAATTGAGTATGACGATTCATGTGCTTCTGCCAATATCTTCTTTCTCAGACTTTCTTGGGTGGGTACGCAAATCCTTTCTCGAAACGTTAGCGTACCTGGCTGGTCCTTAGAGAAATCTTGTGTCTGTCCTTCTTGCAAACGCTTGGCATATAATTGCAATGATTTGTCATCTGCTTGAGCGCTGCGAATTTCTGCATCGAGGGTGGGAGAAATTTCCAATATGCTGGAAGACTGGCATCCACGATTACCAAATTTAGCTGAGCGATTTCTTCACAAAGTTCAGGAGGCAAAGAATCCATTAAAGTATTCAGGTTGGCAGGCTTTCGGCTGAGAGCATCAGCCACCACATTAGCTTTACCCGGGTGATAATTTATACCGAGGTCCTAATCCTTAACCAACTCGATCCATCTTCGCTGCCAAAGGTTTAGACCGGGCTAAGTGAATATATACTTGAGACTCTTGTGGTCGGTAAATATCTGGCACCTCTTTCCAATAAGATAGTGTCTCCGAATCTTCAAAGCGTGCACCATCGCAGCCAATTCCAAATCATGAGTGGGATAATTTCCTTTGTGCGGCCATAGTTGTCGGGATTCATAGGCCACAACCTTGCCATCCATCATAAGTACACATCCAAGGCCTTTTCTGGAGGCGTCGCAGTAGACATCAAAACTGCGGTAGATTTCGGGAAGGGTCAATACTGGTGCTGACGTCAGTCTGATTTTTAACTCATTGAAACTCTGTTCGCAGTCCTCAGTCCATTCAAACTTCTGATCCTTCTTTAGGAGTTCTGTCATTGGCTTGGCAATCTTAGAGAATCCTTCAATGAAGCGGCAATAATACCCGGCTAGTCCAAGGAAACTCTAGATTTCTGAGACTGTCGTGGGTGCGTACCAATCCAGCACATCTTTCACCTTACTTGGATCCATGGCTATTCCTTCTGCTGAGAGAACATGCCCTAAAAATCCCACTTGCTTGAGCCAAAATTCACATTTGCTGAACTTCGCGTAGAGCTGATGGTCGCGGAGTCTTTGCAAAACTGCTCGGAGGTGATCCCTGTGTTCGTCTTCGCTTTTTGAATAAATGAGGATGTCATCGATGAACACCACCACAAATTTGTCCAAGAAATTCATAAACACCTTATTCATCATATGCATGAAGAAGGCAGGGGCGTTGGTGAACCGAATGACATAATAGTATACTCATAAAGATCGTATCGAGTAGTGAACGCGGTCTTGGGAATATCTTCCTTCTTGATTTTGAGTTGATGATATCCGGTCGTCAAATCAATTTTGGAGAATACTTTGGCCCCATTGAGTTGATAAAACAAATCATCAATCCTTGGTAATGGATACTTGTTTTTGATGGTGACATCATTCAACTGTCGATAGTCCACACACATCCGAAGACTGCCATCCTTTTTATCCACGAATATAGCGGGTGATCCCCACTGTGAACAGCTTGGGCGGATGTATCCTTTCTGCAGCATCTCATCCAACTGTTTCTTTAATTCCACCAATTCTGATGAAGGCATCCGATAATATTTCTTGTGTATCGGTGTGGTTCTAGGCACCAAGTCAATTGCAAACTCCAATTCTCTATCTGGCGGCATTCCTGGCAATTCCTTAGGAAATACATCTGGATACTCATTGACCACTGGAATGAATTGCACTTCTTCAGCCACAACTGTGAAAACCATATCCTTCTTGGGTATGCTTATACGGGCATAAAAACTTGCGGTGCGACCCTCCTGACTTGCCATGGTAACTTCTCTGGTCGCACAATTGATGCATACTTGGTATTGGGTTAACTAGTTCATTCCCAGAATAATATCCAATTTGTCAGATTCGATGCTGATCAGAGACGTTGGAAACTTGACTCCCTTGATATCAATTTCCAAATTATGGCAGACCAGGTTGCTTCTGAGCAAGGATCCCAGGGATTGTACCAACATATGTTTTCCCAAAGTCGAGAAAGGAAATTTGTTTTAGGCAGCAAAACTCCGTGAAATAAAAGAGTGGGAAGCCCCAGAGTCAAATAAAATTATGGCAGGTATGTTATTAATAGGAAACATACCAATGACGACTTCCGGGTCCTCTTGGGCTTCATCGGTGGAGATATGACGGATTTTCCCTTGGATGGCACTCGGGACAGAATATGGCTCCAGGTAGTTGACTTGCGGACGGAATGGAGCTGTTGGCTTGCTGTTCTTGGGGCACTGTCTGGCGTAATGTCCAGTTTGTCCATAGTTGAAACATGAATTGTTGCGCTGACATTCTTCCCGTACCGGACTGGTCACGACATTCTTGACTTGAGTGGTGCTCTTGTTGACATTTTGTTGCCAGTTTGGTTTGTAGTGAACCTGAGACTGTTGCCAAGTACGAGCCTTCTGCACGGGTTGCATATCCTTCTTATGCTCGAATTTGCGCTTGTGGTCATTATTAGCTAGCCTGTTGTCGTGCATGAGCTTCTGTTCCCTTTCTACGATGAGGGCCTTGTTCACCAAAGTTTGAAAGTCCGGAAAATCAAACATACTGAGAGTGCACCTGAGATGCTGATTCAGTCCTCCAAGAAATCTGTCGATCTTCCGTTCTTCGGTGGCCACATCACAGAGAGAATAGTGGGCCAAATGGTTGAACTTATTCAGATACTCGCTTACTGACATGCTTCCTTGAGTGAGAGCGAGGAATTCGCACTGCTTGATTTTCATAATTCCGGCGGGAATATGATATTTGCGGAAACGATCCTTGAATTTAGTCCAAGTAATTTGCTCGTCCATGGGCCACATGGATTTAGCATTATCACACCATATCGCGGCAGCTCCTTCGGGATATTGTGTTGCGAAAGGGACCTTGTCTCCATCTTCAGTGCGAGCAATTTCCAGTTTCTTTTCAGTAGTCCTTAACCAATCGCCTGCGTCCAATGGATCAATAACTTGACTGAAACTGGGAGGCTTGGTTCGATGAAAATCTAACAGCTTGGAGTAATGACCATTCTGATTTCCATTCTGCCCAACCATAACTTCCACACTTCTCAATAGTTCCAGCAGATCATTGCTCCTCCTTTCTTCAAACATTCGCATGATTTGCTCAGTGGAAGGCGGATGTGGCGGTGGAGGCGGAGGTGGCTGGTACGGCTCGGGGGAATGTCCTGCCTGCCTTGCAGAGCGACGAACAGGGACATCCTCACAAGCTTGGCTGCTGCTGCCTCCCGCGTCATCCTATTATTTATTTTCCCAATACACAACAAATGCGATGAGAAATATCCAAGAATGGGAGGAAAGCCAGCGACAATCCCAGAAGAAAATAGCGAAAGAAACCAAGGCGAATAAAATGAAAGTTCCAACATAATTATACATAGACTCAACATAAGAGTAAAACATCATGACATGTTTACTACCCGCATACAAGAAACTAAGCATCACAACTCGTACGACTACATCCATACATCATACTCATGACGATGGTGATACTCTAGTGATCTACTGCTCGGATGGTGCTGTTGCGGGCTCCTCTCCTAAGCCAGACCCAGATCCTGAACTGATAGTGGTGACCTCCGGGTTAAGAGAGACGCGACGGTGCTGCCTCGAGGACTCTCCCTCAGGGGCAGGTGTGGGATGTGATCTAAGCATAGGAGCTGCAGGAGTAGCGACAAGGGAAGCCCACGCAGCAGGGGTAGTGCGAGGGGTCACTGCCAAAGGGTTAACGGTACCTTGAGTGGTAATAGAGGCTGGAGGAACGTATGGAGTGAAATCGATAGTAGGTAGAGGGTTCCTATTCCGAGCGGCAGCGAGAGCTATCCGGGCTCGGGTTAGCTCCCGAGCTAACTCGTAGATCAGGAGATAACTGGCAGTGATATAACTCCGGATTAATCAAAGGAAAGCGGATACGCCCATTCTCGTACAGAGATGGGTAGTAAAAGAAACCTGGGTGGGTGTGCATGCGAACCTCGTTGTAGTGCAAGTCTACAAGAGCTTCGATTGCAACAAACTAGACCGCCTGAGATGGCGTAGAAGCGAGACCACCCTTAGAAGAACGAGTGTAAGCGCCGAAAGGGGAACTGTGGTGTAGAGTGACCTCAGCATAATACTCATACAAAGAAGTGGCCAGATGCTCCCGATACACCTGATACACTGGATCAGCACCCTCTGGGTAGAGTCGTCGGCACACATTCTGAAGCAGGTGCGGCGATGTGTATGGAGCTAGCTCAGGATGGTACAAGATCGAAACTGGAGCCATCTACACTCACAATCACCATACGGTTATTAATAACAACAGATAAACATGCATGCAATGCAGCAATCAATTTCTATAACTACCGACACTTAGACGAAACTATCTACCGTTCCACTAACGCACTAACGGTCTAGCGTGTCCTACAATCAGCACGGCTCTAATACCAAGCGTTGTGGCACCCCAGCTCAGAGCAACCGGTTTACCTTGCATTGCCAGCCCAGAGACCAAGTCTTCTGGCTACACACAACAACATGGTACAGAAACAACCGCTTTATTGATGCTAGCGGGTACATAAGTCTGATATTACACCGAGATAAGAGGCCAAGCGGAACACTCGGTGCAGCTGAGCAGTATGTACATTATTTAATGAACATGAAGGGGCCTCGAGCACATAAACTACGCGGCAGCGGAATGACGACGAAGTGGAACTCCATAGCACAGGGACACCGACGTGGACACGGCCTAGACACGGGAAGCTCTCCGATGCGGTACGACTTGCCTGAAATCCGGCATGATACGCCAGGTCAGTACATTGAATGTACTTGCAAGCTCACAACAAACATAAGCACGCTGACAAACAATATCATGACAATTATTTAGCTTAATGCAATGCAAGTAATGCTACTAATACGATGAAACCAACATGTGCACCGAGTCCCTCGGACTCGCTTACCAGACGGGTCACCTCGTAACCAAACGGTGATCATACCCGAATCACAACTGAAGCCAAGCACTCATGATCAGCTCATGCTCTCACAAATCATCACAAAACCAGTGCCAACAATAAATATTTAGTGTGCAGGATTAATTATAAATGTTGATCCATGGTGTGGCCTAATCCCGAGTTGTGTCCGTAACCGAGGACGCGCCTATCGATAGATTGAATACACTCTGCAAAGGTAGCGCACTTTTCCCACACCACAGAACCCATGGCCTCGCACTCCCATTCAAGTGGACCAACGGCGTTCCGACGAAACTCTCCCCTTGCCATGGCACTCTCCCGGCCACTCCGACCAACTCCCTCTCAGGGCTAAGTCCTGGGTGGCCCGTGCCTACCAAAGGCATTAACGGCCACCGTCGTGGCAAAAACGGTCCCAAACGGGGACAAGGTACCATAAAAAACAAACGGGCACACAAGGTTATGTCTGCTTACTGGGCCAGGGTACCGCACGCCCATAACCTTCCCTCGTTGGAGGCACCGGCGAGAGGCACGACAAGGGACCGAATCAAGACCCCCCATAAAGGTAAATGTGGTCGCACTGAGGAAAAACCCGATTCGGTGGCACCATGACTTGATCAACATTATCTTCAAGTTGGATTATTATAAGGTTTAACTTGGAAATAAAAACTACTATGCCAAGTCACACGATGCCATGAGCAATGCGACTAATCGATATGCAAAACATGCAACTCACAAGGATGGATCAACCTTATCAATATAACTTCCTTGCAGTAACTCATCATTAAACTTTACTTGTTATACCTCACTATTTATGATCATGCAATATTTTGATTAACTCATAATTTATATGAAATTCTCATTAAGCAAAAAGAACTATCATTATTTATCATAGCAATATAACTAAGTCAAACTCTATTATACTATACCAAACTACACCATGCATTCAACCAGTAACTTAAACAAACATTTCAAGCATGACAAGGTAACTAGCATTCAACTAAATTTATTTATCAAATTTTAAATGCATAAAAGAACTCATATTCAAGTAAGAAAAATCATAGATATGGAAATGACACCATCCAAATGGTGGTGTGGTTTGCGTTAGTGCAGAGGAGGGACACACTCCTCCTGGTTATCTTCAAGGCAAGTCTCTCCTTCTGAAAATATTTAAAAACCACAAAACAAAATGTCAAAACCCTATCTGAAAATCACCAGAAATTCTAGACAGCAAGGAAAATTCCACATTTTGGTGTGCTGCTAGAGCTTTCTGAAACAAACACAATGCAAAAAGAATCAACTCATTTGAACTTATAGGCTAGAAATTATCACTGGTCAAAGTTGTGGTCAACTTTTTGACTTAATTTGAATTAAACAGAAAATCTGGGGGGGGGGGGGTTGACGTCGATGGCGTAAAGGCAGAATATGCCTCCAGTCGTACCACTTCGGGTCCGAGTGGAGAGGCTGACAACAGGCCCCACCAGTCAGGAGAGAGAGGGGGAGAGAGGAAAGAGAGCACGACGGTGCTCCGCCGGAGCTCACGCCGGTTAGGAGTGGTTCTTGGGCGAAGCTAAAGGGATAGAAGTGGAGAGGGGGTTACGGCGCACATGCCCGTACCCGTGGCTTGTCAGGGGATGGCCGGAGCTGCTCACAACCAAGCTCACAAACAGCGGTGGCGGTCGGGGCTTGCCGGAGAGGAAGAAGGCGACGGCAAGGGGCGACTCCAGGGGCTCTGCTACTTCGAGGCGACACCAATGGACCTCCAATGATGCGCCTGAGAGGTTGGTTGAGCTCGAGGGGCTCCGGAGCAGGGTGGCTGGGCTGCGGGGACTGCCGACGATCTCTGGTCGTGGTCGACGGCCAGAGGCCTGCCCGACCGGGCTACGACTATCCTACGTGGTCGTGGTGGTTGAGAAGTGCGGTGTGTGGCTTCAGAATGAAAGGAGGGGCTCTATATATAGCAGGAGTAGGAGGGGGGGTACATGGCGGCATCAGAGTTCTCTGGTAGCCAGCGAGCGATGACGAAGGGCGCCAGTGAGAGGGGGCAAGGGCTGAGCACTCACGCGGGAGCTGTCCACGCTCGCGGACGAGCACAGGAGGCAGGGGAGAAGAAGACAAGGGCATGAGCGCACTGTGGCTTTTGGCCGCGATGTGCCCATGCTCGTTGCGGCGTCTGCAGCGTCGGCGAGCGCTAGGGAGAGGTCAAGGGTGATGAGTCGAAGCTGGTGGCACGGTGCGGCAGTCGTCGGCGAGCTCTGGCTCGAGCACGCGCTGAACAGAGGCATTGGTGCGACGCAGAGCGCCTCGAACGCGTGCCAGATCCCGTGTCCATACACGGTCACCGCCTTGGCATGGTCAAAACAATGCCCACGCTTGGCCAAACCTTGTGTGGGCTATAGTCCACGCAGTGTTAGGTCTAGGGATGCTGAGAACTCACTGCCAGGCCGACCAGAAGTGACTCAAGCTTCTTGGCAAGTTTCTGGCCAGAAACTTGGCCACTATGTTTGGAGACCTTCTAGTAGGCCATTAGGGCTGATCTTCTGGGGTTAGGGTTTACTTAGGAGGGTAATGAGGCTCAAGAAAAACCAGGGCCAAAGGATCAAGGAAAATACACTTGTTGTACAATGTGCATTTTTGGGCCAGAAGGGAAATGATTTTCTGTAGCCAAAATATTACAAAAAGTCATGCAATATTTTTGCTTGGGAAGGTGGGCCAAGGTTCAAAGAATATTCAGGAATTATTTCAAGATCTTAGGAGCAATAAAAATGAGGGTTGCTTTGGAGCACCAATTTCTGAAATGAGTTTCAGAAGAGAAATGTATATTTTTCTTTAATGAAAAATATTCATTTGACCATTTTGGGATTTTTCAGAGAAATGAGATTGAATGAGAGGTAGATGGGTCACTTGGGTGAAGGTCAAGGGCATGCCCAAGTGATAAGTCCATTTGAATTGATTCCAAAAACTCAAATCCAAGGCAAAGGCAAAATCAAGTCCGGAAAAAGAGAGAAGGCAAAATCCAGGCTGTCACAGCCACCTCCGCGTCCGACATCTCCTTGGTGCACATCCGGCACGGGTCTTGATGCCCGCTCACCCGGCTAATCATGTGAGGCCGGAATTGGAGGGGGAGCACCCGGCGCATCACGAAGGCGGTCAGCAGGTCCGACGCCTTGAGACCCTCCGACTGCACCATCACCTTGAGCCGGGCAATGGCGGCAGTGGAGGCGGCCGATAGCATTTTCGGCTTGAAGGTCCAGTTGGTGCGGGGCTCAGCTGGTGGGCCGGCTGTATAGGCCGGCAGGTTGACGAAGTCCTGCGTTGGGTAGATGTTCTTCATGTAGAAGTAAGATTTTTGCCACAACTTGACCGACTGTGTCAAGTTGATGGCCGAGAAGCAGTTCCTAGCACCCGGACGTCGCACCGCGACGAAGGCTCTGCACTGAGCCGCCTCCTTCTTGATGGCGGTGCCGAGCTTGGTGTAGAAGAACTCCCCTAGAGCTCAAGGGTGGGGAGAATGCCGAGGTAGCCCTCGTAGAGCATGACGAAGGTCGACGACAGCACTACCGTGTTTGGCGTAAGGTGGTGCGGCTGGAGTCGGTAGAACTGAAGGAAGGAGCGGAAGAAGTCGCTCATCGGCAGACAGAGGCCGCGAATGAAATGCGACCAGAAGACGACGCGTTCGCCGTCCTCCAGCACTAGCGAGATCTCCGTTTCGGGCGGAGGACGCGCCCGCACGTCGTTCTCACCGGGCAGCCGCCGCGTCTAGCGGAGGAAGGTGATGTGGTCCTCGTGGACGTTGGAGTCATCCCAGGCGCCAGCTCATTCGCGCGCCATGGAAGCTTGGGCCCGACGGTGGCGCAGTGCAGCAATGAACGCACGAGCTCGCGGCCGAGCAGCGGTGCTACATGGAAGATGGGCTCGGAGACGATGGGGCTGCGGCAGCACTTCGGCAAGATGCGGGAGTGCGGCGGCGGCAGTGAGAAGAAGAAGGGAGAAGGGAGAGAAGGGCGCGTGTGCGTCTACCGCCCCTCCCCCTACTTATAGCCCCAGGCGGCAAAGCTGAGGGGGCGAGAACGTGGGGGGTTGTGGGATTAACTGCGCCCACGACCCCACGACCCAGCATTAACCGTGCAGTAACAACGTGTAGTTACTACGCCACAGAATCCCAACCGTTCGCCTCAGCCGTACCAGATCCGCGCGTGCGCCGAGGCCCGGTAGTGGTGGGCCCCAGCCTATGGCGACATCCCGTCGCGCGCATTGGCTGGCAGGCCTGCTCGGCTGGCTGGCGCCGCATGGCGCGCAGGCAGCGGGCAGCGATCCTGGTGCCTAGTTGGCGCGCCACCTGGCTCCCGCCGCGATGTTTCGAAATTATCAGGCGGCCCGCCTGGTCGCGGCCGGCTCCTAACCACTACGGACTGTCGGTACGGCCTATAGGCAGTGGGCCCTACCTGTCAGTGAGATACCGACTACTGACCAGTTGGCACGGGGGAGGCAGACTCCCAACCAGGCGGCCCTCCCCCTCCCTCGGAGTCCGTGCGCCATTAATCAGAAGAGACGGGGAATGGCTACAGTGAACGCCCGCCAGGTGGCGGCATTGTAGCCACGCCTTCCCTGAAAAAGCACACATCATCAATGGCATTGCCACAATACTAAGGAGCCGGCAGGACCCGCCAGCGGCGTGCGCGGCCTGTCGGCCAAGTACGAGACAGCTGGCGGGACCCACCAGGCAGCGGGCCCTAGCGGCCGATGGAGAAGCCGGCGACCATAGACACTGACAGCTGGGTCCTACACCCGGCAAGATTACCATTGTACCCCTGGGGGTAGGCCTATATAAACCCCCCAGGGCACCCATGCAAAGGGTTCAGCTTCATAGAGATTACACACACAGATAGAGAGAGTGAAGATAGGGCTAGCCTTGTTCTTCTACCTCCTCTAGAGAGATAGCTCAAGGAGCAAGCTTGTAGCCACCCTTGTTGAGATAGTGATCATGCGGAGACCCCGCAGAGCAGGACTAGGGGTGTTATCTCCTAGGAGAGCCCCGAACCTGGGTAAAGTTCGCCAGCGTACGTGTCTACGCCTCATCCCGTTTCCTGGCACCGGTGATGTCTTATTATCCCCCACCATGTTAAGCCATCTTTTGGCATATGTCGCACGACACCCCCGTTAGATCCTTTATAGAGAAGGAGTTTCTCTTAAAAGAAATGGGTGGGAGGAAAGTAGAACTTGATGAGGTAATTGTACCTTCTCTCAGATTGGAAATTAGCTCATCACTAAAATCAGTTCCAGTGATGCCTACACGAATTAGTGAGGAAGTTAATGATGAAGATCATGAAACTTCAGATCAAGTTACTACCAAAACCTCGTAGGTCAGCCAGAGTACGATCCGCACTAGAGTGGTACGGTAATCCCGTTCTGGAATTCATGTTGCTATACCATGATGAACCTACGAACTATGAGGAAGCGATGATGAGCCCAGATTCCGACAGATGGCTTCAGGCCATGAAATCTGAGATAAAATCCATGTATGAGAACAAAGTGTGGACTTTGGTGGACTTGCCCGATGATCGGCAAGCCATTGAGAATAAATGGATCTTCAAGAGGAAGACAGATACTGATAGTAGTGTTACTATCTACAAAGCTCGACTTGTCGAAAAGGGTTTTTGACAAATTCAAGATGTTGACTACGATGAGATTTTCTCACTCATATCGATGCTTAAAGTCTGTCCGAATCATGTTAGCAATTGCCACATTTTATGAAATTTGACAAATGGATATCAAAACTGCATTCCTTAATGGATTTATGAAAGAAGAGTTGTATATGATACAACTAGAAGGTTTTGTGAATCCTAAAGGTGCTAACAAAATGTGCAAGCTCCAGTGATCCATCTATGGACTGGTGCAAGCATCTCGAAGTTGGAATATACGCTTTGATAAGTTGAGCAAAGCATATAGTTTTATACAGACTTGCAGTGAAGCCTGTATTTACAAGAAACTGAGTGGGAGCACTACAGCCTTTCTGATAAGTATATGTGAATGACATATTGTTGAACGGAAATGATGTAGAATTTTCTAGAAAGCATAAAGGAGTGTTTTAAAGGAGCTTTTCAAAGAAAGACCTCGGTGAAGCTGCTTACATACTGGGCATCAAGATCTATAGAGATAGATCAAGACATTTGATAAGATTTTACAATGAGTACATACCTTGACACGGTCAAAGAAGGAGTTCTTGCCTGTATTGCAAGGTGTAAAGTAGAGTAAGACTCAAAACACGACCACGGGAGAAAATAGAAACATAATGAAAGTCATACCCTATGCCTCAGCCATAGGTTCTATAAAGTATGTTATGTTGTGTACCAAACCTATTGTGTACCTTGCCATGATTTTGGCAAGGGGGTACGATATTGATTCGCGAGTGGATCACTTGACAGCGGTCAAAATTATCCTTAGAAGACTAAGGAGGTATTTCTCGGTTATGGAGGTGATAAAGAGTTCGTCGTAAAGAGTTACGCCAATGCAAGCTTTTACACTGATCCGGATGACTCTGAGTCTCAATCTAGATACATATTTAAAGTGGGAGCAATTATCTAGAGTACCTCCATGCAGAGCATTGTAGACATAGAAAATTTGCAAAATACACATGGCTCTGAATGTGACAGGCCCATTGACTAAGCTTCTCTTACAAGCAAAACATGATCACATCTTAGTAATCTTTGGGTGTTAATCACATAGCGATGTGAACTTGATTATTGACTCTAGTAAAACCCTTTGGGTATTAGTCACATGGCGATGTGAACTAATCACATGGTGATGTGAACTATTGGTGTTAAATCACATGGCAATGTGAACTAGATTATTGACTCTAGTGCAAGTGGGAGACTGAAGGAAATATGCCCTAGAGGCAATAATAAAGTTGTTATTTATATTTCCTTATATCATGATAAATTTTTATTATTCATGCTAGAATTGTATTAACCGGAAACTTACTACATGTGTGAATACATAGACAAAACAGAGTGTCCCTAGTATGCCTCTACTTGACTAGCTCGCTAATCAAAGATGGTTATGTTTCCTGACCATATTCATGTGTTGTTATTTGATGAATGGGATCACATCATTAGAGAATGATGTGATGGACAAGACCCATCCGTTAGCCTAGCATAATGATCGTTTAGTTTTATTGCTATTGCTTTCATCATGACTTATACATGTTCCTCTGACTATGAGATTATGCAACTCCCGGATACCGGAGGAACACCTTGTGTGCTATCAAACGTCAAAACGTAATTGGGTGATTATAAAGATGCTCTACAGATGTCTCGGAAGGTGTTTGTTGGGTTGGCATAGATCGAGATTAGGATTTGTCACTCTGTGTATCGGAGAGGTATCTCTAGGCCCTCTCGGTAATGCACATCACTATAACCCTTGCAAGCAATGTGACTAATGAGTTAGTCACGGGATGATGCATTACGGAACAAGTAAAGAGACTTGCCGGTAATGAGATTGAACTAGGTCTGATGATACGGACGATCGAATCTCGGGCAAGTAACATACCGATGACAAAGGGAACAACGTATGTTGTTATGTGGTTTGACCGATAAAGATCTTCGTAGAATATGTAGGAGCCAATATGAGCCTCCAGGTTACGCTATTGGTTATTGACCGGAGATGTGTCTCAGTCATGTCTACATAGTTCTCGAACCTGTAGGGTCCGCACGCTTAACGTTCGATGATAATTTGTATTATGATTTATCTGATTTGATGACCGAAGTTTGTTCGGAGTCCCGGATGAGATCACGGACATGACGAGGAGTCTCGAAATGGTCGAGAGGTAAAGATTCATATATAGGACAATGGTATTTCGACATCGGAAGTGTTCCGGGTGATACCGGGTCACCGGAAGGGGTTCGAGGCAACCCCGGGCAAAGATATGGGTTTAATGGGCCAAGTAAGGGAACACACCAGCCCACAAGGGGCTGGTGCGCCCCCTATAGGGCCAGCCACGTGTGGAGAAAGGGAAAGGACAGGAGGAAATGGAATGTATGAAGTAGGACTCCTACTTCCTTCCCCTCCCCCTCCTTCCTTTCCCCCATGTCCAAATATGGTAGGTGGGGGGCGAATTGGACTAGGGGCCCAAGTAGGATTCCTCGTACTTGGGTGCGCCCTAGGCTGCCTCCCTCCCTCTCCCTCCTTTATATACGTGGGGAGGGCACCCCTAGAACAGATATCAATTGTTCCTAGCCATGTGCGGCGCCCCCCTCCACAGTTAACACCCCGGTCATATCATTGTAGTGCTTAGGCGAAGCCTGCGCCGGTAACTTTATCATCACCGTTGCCACGCCGTCGTGCTGATGGAACTCTCCCTCGTCCTCAACTGGATCAAGAGCTCAAGGGACGACATCGTGCTGAACGTGTGCTGAACATGGAGGTGCTATACGTTCGGTACTTGGATCGGTTGGATCGTGAAGACATTCGACTAGATCAACAGCGTTACTAAACGCTTCCGCTTTCGGTCTACGAGGGTACGTGGACACACTCTCCCCACTCGTTGCTATGCATCTCCTAGATAGATCTTGCATGATCGTAGGTAAAATTTTGAAATACTGCTTTCCCCAACACCGGCTCCCTCTCCCGTGCTCCTTCGTGGGTGAGCTGCCGACCGCGGGACTTGATGGCCTCTAGCTACAGGCTGACGGCTGCTGCAGCAGGGCTTCATGGGTTGGGGTCGAAGTCACCGCTGCGTGCAGCATGTCCCTGACCCGCGGTTGGCAGGCCTTTGCTTGCGCGCGGGGCCTGAGCGGGAGGTGCACCCTCCACTTCAGGTACGACGGCCTTGCGACCCTCTATGTGAGGGTGTTCAGGGAAGACGGCCGCCGTACGCGGTGCTGCCCGGAAGACGACAGCGACGACAATGGGGGTGAGCTTGACCTTGGCGACGGTCGCACCACCTCCAGCACCAGAGGCTCCTCATCCGGCAAGAGCACCAGCAGCGGAGGCAACGACCAACCACCCCACCGCCGGGCTCGGATCAAAGAGGGCGACGAGCCGTCTCGTCACCGTGCTCCGGTGAAGCGAGAGGAAGACTCAGACTGAGCTCCAGCACCGCTCGAGCCTCTCCTTGGGAGCCGCTGCGGCCGTACGGGCCGCTTTTGTTTAACCTTTCCTTTCTCCTGCATTTGAAAAAAAGTAGAGGGCCCCGCTGGGGTGTGCAATGAACCAAGGCACTCGTGCCATTGTGCTATGTTTGTTATTTTGATATTGTGCCGAGATACCAATGTTTCGATCAAGTGCAGTTAGGATAACTTAGCTCGGTATGCTTGCTGTAGTTCCTCGCCTCGCGAGGGTGCGCCTCTCCAGCAACATCTGGCGAAGTTCGCTTCTTGACGACTCAGGAGCCGTCGGGCCTCAGGAGGCATTGTACAGCTACAGAGTTATTAGAAAGCTTGGCAGGGTGTCATGTCCTTCCTTGCGCGAGCCCCCGAGTGTGGGTTTGTTGTGGCTGGTGCAGCACGTCGTGATGCCCGGAGGCACGGACTTGAGAGGGCGTGCATCCCCACGAGCTCGTTTGAGAGCATCTCGCGAGGATTAAGGACCGAAGCTCTGGGGCGACAGGGCTTCGGTGAGGTGTGGTCGCGGGCGAGCCAAGGCGCACACACCTACCTAGCCCCCGCGCACGGGACGCGCGAGGAGGAGCGACGGACAACTGCCGCTCTTCCTTTGGAAGCCGAACGAAGAAGATAGAAAACTTCAACTTTGGCGAACGAAAGACGGCAAAACCCCAAAGTCATTAAGAAGTTCCAAACCAGCTACAGAAACCAAGCAAAAGAACAGCCGCGTCCGGCACCTAGACTAGTCTTCTCACCAGCGCGGAGCTAAGAGCTGCCACTAGGACATGGGTGGGAGCCCCCGTGAGGCCCGCGGGCGTCACTCAGGAGACTCCGGGGCGTGTACAGCCCCACTCATTATTACGTGAGAGTGTCGCGAGCGGAGATCTTCACAGGCACTGGGCCTTGCTTCACGGGTAGAACTTCCATAGATGCTAGATGTTCCAGGCGTTCTAGATGGGGATCCCGTCCTGTGTCTCCAGGTGCGCGCCGCCAGGCCTGGAGACACGGGCGATCCTAAATGGGCCCTCCCACATGGGCGAGAGCTTGTGCAGCCCTTCCCTAGAGAGCACCCACCTCAGGACGAGATCACCCACCTCGAGCGTATTGGAGCGGATGCTGCGGCAGTGGTACCGCCGCAGCACCTGCTGGTACCTTGCCGCTCGGAGCGAGGCTTGACGGCGGCACTCCTCCCCCAGCATGAGGTCCATCCCCGCGTGGCGTCCTGGCGTGCCTCGTCAAACGCCAAGACCCGTGTGGAGCGATGCTTGACCTCGTGAGGGAGAACCGCGTCAGCTCCTTAGACGAGGAAGAACGGTGTCTCGCCCATCGGCTTGGTTGCGGTGGTGCGGATGGACCACAACACGGACTGGAGCTAATAGATCCAGGCCCTGCCGCAGGCCTTGAGCTTATTCTTGAAGGTCCTTGCCTTGAGGCCTCTCAGAACCTCTGCGTTGGTGCGCTCGGCCTGGCCATTGCTCCTGGGGTGTGCCACCGAAGCGTAGCATATCTTCGTTCCAACGTTAGCAAAGTATGTTTGAAAAGGTTGCTGGTGAACTGTGAGCCATTATCGGTGATGATGCAGTTAGGAACTCCGAACCGGCTAACGAGGCATTTGGTGAACTTGACGGTCGAGCCGGACGGGATGGTGCGGACGGCTTCCACCTCCGCCCACTTGGTGAACTTGTCGATGGCGACATACAGGTAGCGGTAGCCCTCGGGCGCTTGTGGGAATAGCCCCAAGATGTCCAGCCCCCGGACCGCGAACGGCCATGTGAGCGGGATGGTCTGGAGGCCCTAAGTGGGCTGATGGACCTGCTTGGCGTGGAACTGGCAGGCTTCATAGGACCTTACCAGCTCGGTGGCAGCGTTGAGCGCCGTGGGCCAGTAGAACCCACTGCGGAATGCCTTGCCCACAAGGGTGCATGATGAAGAGTGATGCCCACAGTCCCCACCATGTATGTTGTCCAGCAGTTCGCATCCCTGCTCCCTGGAGATGCACCGTAAAGAAACATCGTTTGGACACTTATGATAGAGCTCAACGTCCTGGATGCAGTATGCTGTGGCCTGGCAGGCCACACGCTCCGCGTCTTCCTCCTTCTCCGGTTGGCTGCCCTAAAGTAAGTACGCCTTGAACTCCTCAGTCCAACACCCCTCCTGAGGTTCCAGCGCGAGGAGGAGGCGAGCTCCTGAGGATGGGCCACAAGCCGGGGCGCCTCACGGAGGAGCCTGTGGGAGGTCCTCGTGAGGCAGTGCTGGTTCCGCGGTGGGTGGAGCTGCCGACGGCTTGAAGAGCCGCTCCTCGAAGACGCTAGGCTCCTGAGGCAGACACCGGGATGCCCTCTTGGCGATGTGATCCGCCACCTTGTTTGTGCCTCGCGGCACGTGCTGCAATTCCAGGCACAAGAATCGTTTCTCAATTTTGCGTACCTCCTCAAGGTATGCTTGCATGGGCTCATCCTTCGGTGTGTACTCCTTGTTGGATAAGTTAACGAGGAGCTGCCAGTCGCCCCTGATGGTGAGGCGCCTGACCCCTAGTGCTGCGGCATCCTTGAGTCCTACGATCAGACCCTCGTACTCCGCAATGTTGTTGGAGACCTTCTCACCGTGTTGGAAGCAAAGTTGCACGGCGTAGTAGAGCTTGTCCTTGGTGGGAGAAATAAGCACAGCTCCGCCCCCGCGCCCTGGCGTGAGAACGTGCCATCGAAGTACATGATCCAGCCATATGGTGCCTCGTCGCCGGGTATGATGGAGCGGTCCTCACACACTTCATGGTCAGGGACGTCAGTCCATTGCGCCATGAAGTCGGCGAGGGCCGCACCCTTGATGATCCTGGTGGTGCTGAACTCGAACTGGAATGCCTGCAGCTCGATGTTCCATTCGGCGACACTTCCCGTAGCGCTAGGGCTCCGAAGCACCGTCTCTAGAGGGTAAGCTGAGACAACCTTGATGGGGTGGCCATGGAAGTAGTGGCGCAGCTTTCGGGAGGCGACGAGGAGCTCGAGCAGTAGCTTCTGTGGCATGGGGTAGCACGCTCGTGCGTCTCGCAGCACTATGCTGAAGAAGTATACTGGGTGCTCTACGACAGAGGGGGCATTGGTGAGGTCTTGCAACTCCTGAGTCTGTGGGCCCTCAGGAACCTTATCATCTGCCATGGCAGCCGTGCCCTCAGGAGTACCATCCTCAGGAGCCCCACTGCCTGGGGGGTTGGAAGAGACCTCAGGAGCGCCGCTGACTGGTGGGGCGGTCGAGTCCTCCGGAGCGCCATCCTGAGAACGCGGCACACCTTCCGGGGATGGGGCGCTCTGCCGTGAGCCCTTGGCCGGGCGCTCCTCCCGTACCACCACCAGCGCCACGCTGGCAGAGTGAGGCGTGGCGTCTAGGTAGAGCACCAAACGCTCAAGGGGACGTGGTGCTACCATCACCGGCGGGCTGGTGAGGTACCTCTTGAGATCTTGGAAGGCCGCGTCGGCCTTCGGAGTCCACTCAAATGGTCCTTTCTTTTTCATCAGCTTGAAGAACGGGAGGGCGCAATCTCCCGGCTTGGAGATGAAGCGCCCTAGCGATGTCACACAGCCCGCCAGCTTCTGCATCTCCTTGAGGGTTTGTGGCTGGCTCATCCTTTCTACGGCCTTGACGTTCTACGGGTTGCCCTCAATCCACCTGTGCGACAGCAGAAAACCCAACAGTTTGCCGGAGGGGATGCCAAACACACATTTCTCTGGGTTGAGCCGCAGATCCACGTTGCGCAGGCTGGCAAATGTCTCCTCCAGGTCTTCAATAAGGGTCCTCTCCTCCCGAGACTTCACCACTATGTCGACGATGTAATCCTTAGCGTTTCTCCCGAGCTGCTGGCCCAGAGCGACGTGCATCAGCCGCTGGAAGATTGCTTCGGTGTTACGCAGCCTAAACGGCATGCAAGTGTAGCAATACACCCCGCATGCGGTCAGCAAAGCCCTCTTCTCAACATCTTGCACCGCCATCCTGATTTGGCGATAGCCTGAGAAGTTGTCATGGAAGCACAGCAGGTCGCACTCAGCGGTGGAGTCGAAGATTTGATCCATGCGTGGAAGCGGAAAGGGGTCTTGAGGGCAAGCCTTGTTGAGGTTGGTGAAGTCGACGCACATACGCTCCATTCCGCCTTTCTTGGGGATGATGACCAGGTTCGCCAGCCATTCCGGGTACCGCACCTCCCTAATGACACCAGCCTCTTGTAATTTGCGGGTCTCTTAGACGATGAACGACTGCTTCTCTATGGACTGCCGCCGCGCCTTATGTTTCACCGGTTGTGTGTTAGGGCACACCCTCAGGTGATGCTCGATTATTCCCCTCGGGATCCCAACCAGATCCTTGGGCTCCCATGAGAATACTCCTTGTTCGCGCGTAAGAATTCGACCAATTCCTTTTCTTGATCTGGAGAGAGGCCGACACCTATGGTGAAGGTGGCGCCCGATGCCCCGTCTTCATCAACCGGCATCTGCTTCGTCTCGCCCCGATCTTGAGAGAACAATTGCTTCTTCTTCACTGGCGCAGCCCCCGGAGCCTCTAGGGCCCCTACTCAAAGTGACTCTGAGAGATTGCACTTCTCTACTAATCGCATTCTGCTCAGTTGGCCGTGTGGCCGCCGCCGCCCTAAAGGCAAGCTTGACGGCCAATAGCGCGTCCTTGGTGTCTCCTTCCACGGTGAAGACGCCGCCACTTCCTGCCATCTTATGAGGTTGTAGGCGGAGTGAGTTTCTGCCATGAACTTGGCCAGGGACGGGTACCTGAGGATGGCATTATACGGGAGGCTGATGAGGGTGATGTCGAAGTTGATAAGCTCAGTGCGGTGGTTGTCACGGGTGCCGAAGGTGACGGGAAGGTGGATCTGCCCGAGGGGGCTGGTGGAGCTGTCGACGACTCCAGAGAAGGGCTTCGTGGGGAGGAGCCGGCCATGGGGCACATGAAGCAAGCCGAATGCTTCCATCGAGAGCACATTGAGGCCTGTTCCACCATTGATGAGGGTCTTGGTGACCACCACGTTGCAGATGGTGGGGGTGCAGAGCATTGGGAGCGCTCCGGTGCCGACCATGACCGCGAGGTGGTCCCTGGAGTCGAAGGTGAGGTCAGCCTTGGGCGCAGCCCAACCCGGCGGTGCAACCCACTGCATGTGGGTGGTGCCTGCCTGGCGAAAGAACTCCTTGATGTGGCAATCCCAGGGCGGTGCCTGTGAGCCGCCGAGGATGGCTGCGATGGCGTGAAGTGCCGGCCCCGTGAAGTGCGTGACGAAGAGGCCGCGGAGCTCCTCCTAGGAGGCCACTGAAGATTCAGTGAGGACCATGGAAAGCCAATTCGCCATGACCTTGTCATCGCCGCTGGCCACCAGAACTGCCTCCTCATACACCTGGAGAAACCTCACCGGGTCTGCCACGCCGTCGTAGCAAGACGGCATCTCCGGCCTAAACTTGGGCGGCCACTGCACCCGCCGTAAGGCAGGGGCTAAGGCTCGGAGATCCGTGGTGCCTCCGGGCGTGCCTGTCGACCCAGTCGGAGAAGCGGCGCCCGCCATGAGATCTGAACAGGGCGGGCGGAGTGCGGCAGACGGAGAGGCGAAGCTTCGACGCACCCCTACCTGGCATGCCAAATATCGGATTTCGGGTTCCGCAGACCCTTGAGAGGTTCAAACTCTGGGGTGCGTGCGAAGAACTCGTCCTCCCTAGTCTGCCTACTCGCAAATCTCAAAGCCTAGCTCGATGAACTGTAAGGAAAGGGGACACAACAGTTTACCCAGGTTCGGGCCACCTTGTGGTGTAAAACCCTACTCCTCTTTGGGGTGGATTGGCCGCAAGGGGCTGAGGATGAAGTAGTACAGTGGAGAACAACCTCAGGAGGTGTGTTCTTGGGCTGGTGGGTGTGAGGTTTGTCCAAATGATCCGTCCCCTCTATGGTGGTGGCTAGGTCCTATTTATAGTGGCCTTGGTCCTCTTCCCAAATGATGGCCGGAAGGGACCCCACAACGGCCAAATTCGATGGGAGACAACTAGTACATCCTATCCTGACAAAAGTAGTCTTCACCTGCAAAGCCTCTAGTCGTGACGCCGTGGTGGGTTCGGCGATGACCTCCGTCCTGCCATCCTGGCGGTCTTGGTCTTGTTGCATGAGAATGGAAACCTTTGGCTGATTCCTCAGGACTCCCCGCCTGCACTTGCCTCTTTAGCACCAAAGAGGAAACTGCTGCGTTGCACCCGCTAGGGCCCGCCTGGCCTTGGTCATCATGGCTCATGTCATTCGAACCTCACGTGGTGAGGCTTGCATAGGAATGTCCGCTCCTCAGGAGCCAGCATGAGGGGGCCTCTCCTTCCAGAGCTCTTGGTTCGTCCGCCTCGCGAGGCTTGGCCCCTCGCGAGGGTCTTGAGTTGTTGTCACTGAAGCTTGGCCATACCAGGCCGTCGATGGAGCCACACCTTGGGCTACAGGCAGGAAAGTCTGGGTACCCCCGTTCCCAGAATGCCGACACCGATTAGGGTAACTTAGCTTAATGCGCTTGTGGTAGTCTCCCATGTTGCGAGGGTGCACTGATCGAGGGACATCTTCCAAGGGCTTCCTTCTTGACGACTCAGGAGCCGTCGAGCCTCAGGAGGCATTGTGTAGCTGCAAATTTTTTTAGAATTGGGAGGCCTTGTGAGGCGTCTCGTCATACCTTGCACAAGACAACGAGCGTGGGTTGGTTGTGGCTGGTGCACCGCGTCACGATGCCCGGAGGCACGGACTTGAGAGGGTGTGCATGCTCACGAGCTCGTTCGAGAGCGTCTAGCGATGATTGAGGACGCCAAAGCTCTGGGGCGACAGGGCTTCAGTGAGGTGTGGTCGCGGGCGAGCCTAGGAGAACAAACCTACCTATCCCCCGGGCGAGATGCGCGAGGACGAGCAACGGGCAACTACCGCTCCTCCTGGGGCAAGGTCAGAAAGGCGAGCAAAAAAGAGAGGAAATTCCAACTTTTGCGAACGGAAGACACGAAAACTGCAAATTTCATTCAAGAAGTTGAAAACCAACTACAGAAAGCAAGCAAAACAACAACCGCGTCCGGCACCTAGACTAGTCTTCTTGTCTTCCCACCAACATGGAGCATGGGGCCTCCACTAGGACATGGGTGGGAGCCCACGAGAGGCCCAGGGGTGACCTCAGGAGACTCCGGGGCGTGTACAACCCCAACTCATTATTACGTGAGAGTGTCACAAGTGAAGACCTTCACAGGCGCGGGGCCTTGCTTGATGGGTAGAACTCCCGGAAGTGTTGGATGTTCCAGGCGTTCTGGATGGGGATGCCATCCTGCGTCCCTAGGCGTGCCGCCAGGCCTAGAGACACGGGTGATCCTAAATGGGCCCTCCCACATGGGCGAGAGCTTATGCAACCCTTCCCTGGAGGGCACCCGCCTCAGGACGAGATCACCCACCTTGAGCATCCTAGAGCGGACGCTGCGACCGTGGGACGGCCGCAGCGCCTACTCGTACCTCGTTGCTTGGAGCGAGGCTTGGCGGCGGCGTTCCTTCCCTAGCACGAGGTCCATCCCCCGTGAGGCGTCCTAGCGTGCCTCGTCAAACGCCAAGACCTGCGTGGAGCGATGCCTGACCTTGTGAGGGAGAACCGCTTCAGCTCCGTAGACGAGGAAGAATGGAGTCTCGCCCGTCGGCTTGGTCGCTGTGGTGCGGATGGACCACAGCACGGACTGGAGCTCATCGAGCCAGCCCCTGCCGCAGGCCTCGAGCTTCTTCTTGAAGGTCCTTTCCTTGAGGCCTCTTAGGACCTCTGCATTGGCTCGCTCAGCCTGGCCATTGCTCTGGGGGTGTGCCACCGAAGTGTAGCATATCTGTGTTCCAAGGTTAGCACGATATGTTTTGAAAAGATTGCTGCTGAACTGCAAGCCATTATCGGTGATGATGTGATTAGGTACCCCGAACCGGCTCACAAGGCCCTTGATGAACTTAACTGCCGAGCCAGTTGGGATGGTGTGGACGACCTCCACTTCCGCTCACTTGGTGAACTTGTCGATGGCGATGTAGAGGTAGTGGTAGCCCCCGGGCGCTCGAGGGAACGGGCCCAAGATGTCCAGCCCCCAGACCGTGAATGGCCATGATAGCGGGATGGTCTGGAGGCCCTGATCGGGCTGGTGGATCTGCTTGGCATGGAATTGACAGGCTTCACATGATCTTACAGATTCTGTGTCATCGTTGAGCATCGTGGGCCAGTTGAATCCACTGCGGAACACCTTGCCCACGAGGGTGCGCGATGAGGAGTGATGCCCGCAGTCCCCGCCATGAATGTCGGCCAGCAGCTCGCATCCCTGCTCCCTGGAGATACATCGTAAAGAAACATCGTTCAGACTCCTTCGATAGAGCTCACCGTCCTAGATACTGTATGCAGTGGCCTGGCGGGCCACACGCTCTGCATCTTCCTCCTTCTCCGGCAGGGTGCGTCGAAGAAGGTACGACTTGAACTCCTCGGTCCAGCACCCCTCCTGAGGCTCGAACACGAGGAGGAGGCGGGCTCCCGAGGTTGGACCGCAAGCTGGGGCACCTGAGAGGGGCACTGGGGGGAGCTCTTGCTGAGGCGTTGCTGGTCTCGTGGCGGGGGGAGCTGCTGATGGCTTGAAGAGCCACTCCTTAAAGACGTCAGGCTCCGAAGGCAGACGCCGAGACATCCTCTTGGCGATGTCGTCCGCCTTCTTGTTCGTGCCGCGTGGCACGTCCTACAATTCTAGGCCCAAGAATCGTTTCTCAGTTTTGCGTACCTCCTCGAGGTATGCCTCCATGTGCTCGTCTTTCGGCTTCTATTTCTTGTTGGAGAAGTTGACAAGGAGCTGCGAGTAGCCCCTCATGGTGAGGCGCCTGACCCCCAGAGCTGTGGCATCCTTGAGTCCTGTGATCAGGCCCTCGTACTCCACAATGTTCTTGGAGACCTTCTCGCCATGCTGAAAGCAGAGTTGCATGGCGTAGTGGAGCTTGTCCTTGGTGGGAAAAATGAGCACAACTCCAGTCCCCGTGCCCTAGCGTGCAAACGCGCCATCGAAGTACATGACTCAGCCATCTGGTGCCTCATCTTCGGGCATGATAGAACGGTCCTAGCACACTTCACGGCCAGGGACGTCAGTCCATTCCACCATGAAGTCCGCAAGGGCCGCGCCCTTGATGACCCTGGTGGTGCTGAACTCCAGCTGGAACGCTTGCAGCTCGATGTTCCATTTTGCAACCCTTCCAGCAGCATTGGGGCTCTGGATCACCCTCTCCAAGGGATAAGTTGAGACAACCTTGATTGGATGGCCTTGGAAGTAGTGGCGCAGCTTCCGGGAGGCGACGAGTAGCGCGAGCAAGAGATTTTGCGGCATGGGGTAGCGTGCCCATGCATCACATAGCATACGTGCTGACGAAGTAGACCCGATGCTTGACGAGGGAGGAGGCATCAGCTGGGTCTTGCACCTCCTGGGGCAGAGGGTCCTCGGGAGCCTTGTCGTCCGCCAGGGCGGTCGTGGCCTCAGGAGCACCGTCCTCAGGAGCCTCGCTGTCCGGAGGATTGACCGGGGTCTCAGGAGCACCGTTGACTCGCGGGGCGGTCGAGGCCTCAGGAGCACCGTCCTGAGGCTGCGGCATCTCAACCGGGTGCGAGGTGCTTCGCCATGAGCCCTTGGTCGGGTGCTCCTCCCGCACTGCCACCAGCGCTGCGCTGGTGGAGTGAGGCGTGGCGGCCAGCTAGAGCACCAAAGGCTCAAGGGGCGCGGTGCTACCATCACCGGTGGGCTGGTGAGGTACCTCCTGAGGTCTTGGAAGGCTGTTTCAGCCTCCGGAGTCCACTCGAATGGGCCTTTCTTCTTCATTAGCTTGAAGAAGGGTAGGGCATGCACCCCCAGCTTGGAGATGAAACACCCGAGCGAGGTTACACAGCCCGCGAGCTTCTGCATCTCCTTGAGGGTTTGCGGCAGACTCATCCTCTCTATGGCCTTGACCTTCTGCGGGTTGGCCTCGATCCCTCTGGGCGACACCAGGAAACCCAGTAGCTTGCTAGACGAGATGCCAAACACACATTTCTTCGGGTTGAGTCACAGGTCCACTTTGCGCAGGCTGGCAAATGTCTCCTGCAGTTCTTTGATAAGGGTCCTTGCCTCCCGAGATTTCACCACTATGTCATCGACGTATGCCTCGGCGTTCCTCCCGAGATGCCGGACCAAAGCAATGTGCATCAGCCGCTGGAAGGTTGCTCCGGCATTACGCAGCCCGAACGACAAGAAACTTGGTTTCTTAATTCTGTAAATCCAAAACACGCCTGAAAATCATGAAACTTGGCGTGGTGTCATGACATGGCACCAACATGTTGTGGTAAATTTTTTGGCCAAATTGGGACAAGCTTCGGTATAAGCTTCTTGCAAACCGGAGCTTCTCTCAAGAAGGCTCATGGTTCCGAGAGGGAACGTGTCACCTCCGTGTGCGAAACGACATACACTCCCTTCTCTCGCCTTGATTTTTTTACATAGGAAGCTTAGACCAAATAGGAGTTTCGTGCTAAATTTTGGAATTATTCCGGGTTCATTTGGCCTTTTTATACATCAATTCATTTTCCAGGCATTTAATGCACCTAAGTCAAATTTGAAGTACAAGTGCATGCTCCAATGCGAAAAGTTAGTTGGAAAATCATTTATGTGTACTTGGGCGAACTATTGTAGTACGGGAGGCGTGCGATCAGACCCCTGCACGTGCTCATCTGGAGGGAAGCCCTTTGACCTCTATCCTCCGCGTACCTCCCTCCCAACGTCTCCATTAATGGAGACCGAGCCCCTGTTTCACGGAGTGGCTATGTCTCACTGGACTGAAATTTAAGAGAGAAAAAAAAAATCTGAAAAGAAAGTTTTGCACGGATCTTGATGTAAGATCTGACAAACCTATATAGCATCGACTGCGACTTATAGCAAGACTAGTGAATATAAGGACAATGACAGTGGTAATAATTGCCTTATGTATTTAGGAACATAATTAAAAAAGCCACATGCAGCAACGCCCGAAATACACAAGGGCAAAAGAAGAAGGAAGACAATGATCTGGCTCGCTGATCTCTACTTTCTTGATGCGGTGCTACAGGCCACGGGAACTAGTCTTCGCGGCGAGCGGTAATGAGCTCTTTCGTGTCCTCAAGCTGCTGCTTGAGAACATCCACGATTCCTCCACCAGCCTTTTGCGCTTGATACGCAACATGGCATTCTTGTCCAAAAGTTTCTGGACGATGACACCGGTCCTCTTCAACAAGGCAGTGGTCTCCACCTGCTGCTCCGCACTTCCGACGATCTTCGCCCTCAGCAGGTCATGCTCGGCTTGGAGCTTCACATTGCTCTCCCTTAGTTGCCGGATGACGCCGGTAGCCTGTTCAAACGAGGCTTTCATGTCGTCCTGCAACCTCGCCCAGTCGGAGATCTGACCCATCTAGCTATGGACGATCGCATGCATGCACCTGTAAGAGTCCTGGCCTGCCCGCGAAACATTTTCCAAGGCCGCCGCGGCACGGGAGGACATCTCTGCTCCACTCGCGGCGCAGCGGGACATCTCTGCTGTTTCCACGGCGCGGCCGGACCAGTTTGCTGCATCGACGGTGCGGCAAGTCCTTTGTGCTGCTTCGACAATGCGGCGGGACTTCTGTGCTACTACAGCTATGCGGCGGGACATGTCGGCTGCTTTCACGGCGAGGCGGGACATCTCTCATGCTTTCGCTTCCATGCTCGCCTCTCCCTGTTGGCAATCTCTCGACCCAGAACTCACGGTGGCCATGGCAGACGCAAGGGAACGATGATGAATGACTTGTTTGTTTTTGTGGATGAGGAGTTGAGGAGGAATGTGCAGTCATCTTGGAGTAGTAGTATTTATAACCGAGTACTAATATGCTCCTAAGTGGGAAACCGTTTAGTTTTTGATTGCTGTGAACAGGTTTGCAATTAAATATAGCATGGTAGTAATTTGGAATGTGACGGGACGCAGGCTCAAAATTTATTGACAGTTCTATAATTTCTAAGTGCGGCACTATTCCCAGACGGCGTAAAGTGGGCACACTTTCTCGGCCGCGTACGTGGCACTTGCACCATAGGGTGCACCGCAATAGGCAATGCCAGCACACGTCTTGTTTCAGCAACCGTGTGCACTCATTATTACCATCGCGCATGCTTCTTTTAATTAGAATGTGTGCCCATATAGCGCACACATGTTGATATGTCTAACTGTTTCTGTTTGTTGTGGCTAATCGCAAACAATTCATCCGTGTGAAGTGTATGCCATCAATCGCAGACACTTTGATCTGGCTGACCGTTCCTGTTCTATTGCCTAATCACAAACAGTTAATCCTTCTGAAGCGTATGCCCTCAATCGCACACACCTTTATCTAGCTGCCCATTTTTGTTGTTCCTCCTCATCACAAACAGTTAATCTAAGTGAATTGTATGCCGTATATCGCACACGCCTTCATCAAGCTGCCCGTTTCTGTTCTTCTTCCTCATCGCAAACAGTTCATTGAACTGAACCGTATGCCCTGCATCGCACACACAACTAAAATCGGAACCGTGTTTGATGCATCCGTCATCACAAACGTTTTGCACCTCTTTGGACGGTTTTTTTACATCACCGTTTGCGATTAGTGCATCGCACACAGTTTTGTCAAAGGGTCTCTGATCGTAGTGTCGCGTTAGCAGCAGCCTGCGGTAGTGTTTGCTCTTGCTTTCGTTATGGCTGCTGCTCTACTCTGCTCTTGCTATGAGTCGCGCTGCTGCTCCGCTCTTGCTCTCATTCGTGTTGCTTCTCCACTCTTACTCTCGTTCGTGTTACTTCTCTGCTCTGCTCTTGCTCTCGGTAGCGCTGCTGCTACTGCTACACGACCTGCGGCAGCTACAAGAGTTGCTGCTATAGCACTCGCTCGCGGTGCTGCTGCAAGAGCTGCTCTCTGCTAGTGTGTTTCCTGCTCGAGCAGTTGTTGATTTAGATCACTGCTTCTCTGCTACCAGTGCTTGAAAGCCGTAAACTTCTATTGAAGTGCTCTGCTACTAGTTCAATCAGTTTCGTCAGTAAAATTCAGTTTCGACTGTAAAGTTTAGTTTCTTCAATTAAGTTCGGAGTCAATAGTATTTAAAGCATCCCTCGAAGCGGCCACGGCGCGGCTGATGCATTTTACATCTAGCACTTTTTGGTGATGTATTTTACATCATCTATTGCATATGCTATTAAACTCGCACTTCAGATTAACATTGTCTGTCTTGTCCTACTTCAGCCTCGCCGTCGTACACCTCACTGAGCTTCTCCAACGATAGAACCATCCATCACAATGGAGCAGTACCCTTGGCGCTATCTCCAGAGGCCTCAGATCTTCTTCCCTGTCTCTGACAGTCACATCAACATCACCATCCTCCACGTCCAACCCAATGATGCTGAGGTCGACAAGGCTACGCCAAAGTGGTTGTACACTCATCGCATCACTTTGTTACTCTACATTCATGTCGATCCCTCAGGGATCCTTTGGTTCAAAGCAGTTGCAAATATAGGAAGAAATGAATCATGGTCACAAAGTTAATAGGGAGAAAACTAAATTCTCTTTTGAACCACAATTTGAATCGGTTTAGTAAGATAGCCATTATATGATATTCATGTGGACCAAATAAGCTCACAAAATATTTCGAGGGTAGGCTTCAGCCTGTTGAAGACTGCCTACTAGAATCGTCACATGTTCAAAAAAAAGTGAAGGAAAACACAGGAATTGGAAACTTTACTATGGTACTACTATTCGTGCATTTGGATAGAAGGAATGGAGCAACGCAAAACTGGAGCATTTTTTTCTTTGGTGTCTATTTCAAAGAAAAAATGTAGGAATTTTAATATCCACTTTGACGTCCTTTTCAAATTAATATGTATGAAGAACAGGACTAAGTGCATTACTGGCATAATAAGATTCTTATTTTTCATTTACATGTGGTTTGACTTTAATTTGACCATGTTTCTCCATTCATGTGTTCTTCCAATTCATGTGAACCAAACACCCAGGTTGACAGAAATCCTGTGTTTGCAAATGCTCTATTTTGCACGTGCATTCCTATCATATTCCTGTGTTTTTCCTGTCCCTGTGTTTTTAGAATCCTCCAATTCTAAGGAGCCCTTACATATTTACTTCATTTTCAGATAGGCGCCAAAGAAAACTCTATGTGTTTTGTCCCGCTCCTGCCGTGCCATCATCCACCCCACCTGAGGTGCACCATCGGCGAAAGTGTTCACGGTAGCAGAGATCCCCCCCTGAAGACCTTCTTTCTCCACCTCAGATCATCTTCCCTGTTGCCAGCAGCCACGCCAACTGCATTACCATCATCAACTGAGCAGATGAGCCTCAGTACTACGCAGTTCCGGAAGACAGGTCGCACTCTTTCGTGTCTGCTTACGTTATACATCGATTATTATTACCTACTACTTTATCATCCTGTTCACCTCTTAGACTCCGAGTCAAGTCCAAACTAATGTTCAAACTTGAGTTTGAAATGCACGTGGGGCACATATCGAGGCATCAAAGAATAGTATCTATCTACTATCTGGTTCATCTCGGGTCTTCTATGTGGTTCATGTTGTGTGGCAACAAATATTAGATGATCCATCGTCTATCCTTTTAAACTGAAGCTATCATTAGTTTCGGATCTATCCATTCGTTTGCTACCATCAGTGTTGATTTATGCATGCAACCCTTAGGCCTTACATAATCTAACTATGTTTTTATTATTATGCATGTCTGTTATTCTACACAATCGTACTGAACATGTAGAGAAAAATAGAAGACCGTTCCCTGGGAATATAATGTCATGCAAACGCCATTCCATGGTGGGTGAAGTGGGGGCCCCCTCCCCTTATTCCAAATTGTATTCCAGAGGAAGATAACTATTCAAAGGGGGATTCAGTGGGAGCCGCCCACTCCAATTTACCCCCTCAGGTGTTTGCTCTAACTTGGCATGCTGATGTTGGTCATATCATGCATATGCCGCCTCGCATTGCTTACTTTATACATCTTACATGTCATCTCTTAGTTTAGATTTGCTTTGTGTGAATGCCACCTGTTTGGTTTCTGTATCATATATGTGAATTATGCAATGCCATCTTCTTTAGCCAAGCATCATATACGTGAATCATGCAATGTCATCCTCTTTAGCCAGTCATCATATATGTGAATTGTATCATGCCATACTATTTTTTCATACTGTATTCCATTTGTTGACATTGTTTGTACATTCACCTACTCTTCCTGTGCATCAGCCATTTGTGTCAGTCATGGGAAAATCTGGAGTGAAAATAAGGTCTTCTGAGTAGTCAGTGCTACCCGTCGATGAAGATTTATAGCTCCTTGGAGGAGGATTTAGAGACTAATGACCAGTCGTATTCCCCCCCCCCCCCCGAGGAGTATGCTCTAAATTGGCAGGGTTATATTGGTCATATCATGCATATGGTATCTTGCATTGCCATACCATCTGCTTAGATTAGACATGCTTTGTTAGAATGCCTCCTGTTTGCTTTCAATATCTGATATGTGAATTTAGCAATGCCATGTTTTTTAGCCAGTTATCATATATGTGAATTATGCACAACCATCATGTGTAGCCAGGCATCACATATGTGAATTATCTCGTGCCATCCTTTTTTCTCATTACATATTCCATTTGTCGATAGTCTATGTATATTGAACTACTCTTCATGTGTATCAGCCATTTGAGCCGATTATGGAAAAATCTAGAGTGAAAACAAGGTCTTCAGAGCAGGCAATGGTACCTGTTGAAGCATATATCTTGATGGTTACAGGTAGCTCCTCAGAGGAGGATTCAGAGACAGATGACCTGTCCTATATTCCACATGCGGTGTATGCTCTAACTTGCAATGTTTATATTTCTCATATCATGCATATGGTGTCTTGCATTGCTTAGTTTAGACATCATATACACAATATTCAATGCCATCTGCTTAGTTTAGAGATCATACATGCGAGTGTGAGCTTCTTAGTATATGAATCAATTATGTGAATTATATCATGCCATCATGTATACTTAGACAACATATATGTGAATTATTTCATCCCAACCTATTTTAGAAAGACATCATATAGTTATGTCATGTCATCTTGTTTACATACTCATCATCTGTTGAATTATGACAGTATATCCTGTTAAGTTATCCATCATATATCTAAAACTGTGTCATGCTATCCTATTTAGTTAGTCATCATATATGTGAAATTGTCTCATGCTGTCCTGTTTGGTTAGACAACCTATATGTGAATTACCACATCTGTCTATCATACAATGTCTGCACATTCAATTTCTTTTCGTGTTTATCAGCCATTTGAATTGGAGGGGGTGATGGCAATATCTAAGGGAGTAAAAACCCGTTCTTCACGAAAGATGGTGCTACTCGTCGATGCAGATAGAACCATGGTTGTACTGGCCAACGAACTAGCCCCACCGCACATAATCGAGACTCTTCCAGATTGTACACCTACACCGTTGGACAGAGAACCAGGTACACCCCATCTAAGCCCTACCCAGCAAATAGTAACCCACTTCTAGTTGACACAACACCATCTCCACCACAGAGTACCCCCAAACGAGCAGTTTGTAAAGCAACTGCAGTGCCCAAAGCACGAAGACAACCACAGGAACCCAAACCTCATGTTTAAAGCAGAAGAGAAATTGTTCTCAGGTCAGATTGCGTAGCTGTGGTCCATGCTCCTTTGCTCTTGCATCACTGTATTTACTCATACCATCTAATTTCAAATTTGAAGGATCCAATTGAAACTCCAATGGCCAACATGTATGTTTTAAACCTACTTCTTTAACTGGACAGTTGTTCTAACTTCTTGCTCTATGTTGATTTCCGTTTCAGTTGTATAAACAGTTATGTTCTCATGTCATGCACATTAGAAGTGTTTCTAGTGATGTGTAGTTTCACACACATATTTGCTGTCTATGTTGCTGTGTCTTACAAAGATATGATTTGAACTATGTCTCTATCTTGATCTGGCAACATAAACTAGAATGATAGAGACAATACAGTGACCATAGTACATAGATATATGTTTGCTTCATGTTGTTATCCTATTTACCTTACTACTGAACTGGTTTACCAAAATGAGTTTCATATACTACGTGATAAACCTGTGATGTGTCTGTTTGTTTCTCTTGTAGAATGCGAACAGAGTATTGGAGAAGAGCACCCCATTATGCAATGGTAGAGAAAGTAATGCATAGAAGGTTCAAGAGTGTGAGGCAACCCTGTTGGTCTCCAGGAAAGGTGATAAAACAATCTTGTAGACAATGAGACAACTCCAAAGTCCTGTGTTGATCTAGTGTTCGAGTTACTGGCCATTACAGTTGGCACAAGCTCTTCGAACTTGCTGCCTGAATCACTTCGGCTTCTTCAATCTAAGCTACAAGCTGAAAGGCATCAGTCAGCTATGCTGCAGCAAGAAGCTGAAGGACTAAGGAAGTCCCTGCAGAATTCAGATGCATACATTCTCATGCAACAACAAGCGCAGGACGATTGTAGTGCTAAACAAGAGAAAACTAATAAGCTTGCTAAGCTTCTTGCCAGCATGGTGGGTATCCAGGATATCGTTTCTTGAGCTCTTCTGAAGTGGTGTTAGTTCTGGACTTGTTTTGCTTCCATGTTTATTTTCACGGGTGTCCAATTTAGACGCCCAGTGTATTTAATGTGCTGTTTTGTTCACGATATTTGCACTGGTGGCGAAATTTGATGCCTAGTGGATGTAATATTGTAATAGCCATAATAGGCTAGCGTAAGTTGCTTGCTTATTTATTTCTTTATTGTCTTGTTTATTTTTTTGCTTGTAGTCGCAACAGTTCTTTTTTCACAATAACCTTTTTATTTACAACTAGGCCACAATAACCATGGGCAACATATGGACCGTTGTAACCATGGCCCTGCTACCTGCTGTACTAGGCCTCCTAAGGTTCATATGATCCATGGGCCTTCTACGGCCCGCAGATTCAATGGGCCTTCTATGGACCGCTTGATCGATTGGCCAAACATGGGCCGTACTTTCGTGGAACATTAACTGATGGCAATATGGGCTGTAAACGGGCTATAATCAGAATCGTCTGTTTATGGGCCAACCATAACGGGTCTTTAATAGGCTGTTGTGTACAACGGGCTTAATTCTATCGGCAGGCAGAACAGGTCGTTAATTGGCTATATTTAATGATGCTATGAAAATGGCCCAATGGATTAACGGGCCATAGACGGGCCGACTTTAACCACGGGCTGAATTTGGCCCACAAGCAGAACATGCTAGTAACAGACCATAAGTAATCGAATGCCGAAAATGAGCCCAATAATAAATGGACCCTTAGAAGGCTGAAAGATAACATGGGCTGGAAACGGCCGAATGGAATAATGGGCCGTTTATGTGTATAAAGCAATATACTGTTCATTTTGGGCTAGTTTCACCATGGGACATTTATGGGCCAAGACGTCATGGACCATACATGGGCCGGAAGTTACAGCGCGCTGGAATCATATTGGATGACCCATATGACGCTACTGGCCTTATTTGGATAGGCTATAACGTGGCATGAGTTAGCGTGCTGTAAATGGGATATATGCGAACATGCCGTTAACAGGCTTTCTGTGGGCCCGGCCGCTACGTTTTGACCAAGTCAAATGGGCCGACCTTTTGACCTGAATGGGCCACTGTTGGGCCGAGCCACGTGCTGACATATCCGAACCCAATAGCTTAACGGCGACCCGTTACGGTTGATGCCACATGTCGGTTAGCCTTGACGAAAAAACTTCCATGACGAGCGATTTATCATCGTGGAAGTGGACACTTAAGTGATGATAATTTTTGTATTGGCATGGAACACTTCTACGACAACACAGGTATGACTATCTTGATCCTGTCATAAAATGGTCATGGACGTACATGCGTGACAGAAAATGTGACATACTATGACAATCATGTATCATCACCAAAGTGTTCTTTTTGTAGTGTTAGACCTTTGAAAAACATCTGTTATATTAGTTGTGGCAATACACCTGATCGTTCTCCCGAGTACTGGGTGGCGCCAAACTACTCTCACCCCAAAGAGTATAGAAGTCTTTTCGATGTTGATGTCCTCTGGTATTCCGGAAGTGAAACGATAACAACTCTGACGAGAAAACATTGGACCTCAACTCCCCGGGAGACTCCGACAACCCTTAAATGTCAAGAGGCACAAAGAACAGAATTCCCGTCACATCGATATCGCAACAATTCAAAAATATCCGCGTGATCCTAAATTTTTTTTGGAGGGTAAGAGTAGTGTAATCAAAACCCCTACATCACATTTCCTCACCAGAGCGACGAAGGGGATAAGGAGTAAAACAAATTCTTACTCTTTGATATATACCTAGACCCAAAATAGTTTTCTTAGAGTCGACAATGGTTCGACCAATCAAAGGGGGGCTCCTACGGTTGGTAAGGCTTGATACGTCTCCAACGTATCTATATTTTTTGCTTGTTCCATTGTCGGTGTCAAAACCGGCTAATCTCGGGTAGGGGGTCCCGATGTGTGCGTCTAAGGATCGAAGGTAACAGGAGACAAAAGGGGACACGATGTTTACCCAGGTTCAAGCCCTCTTAATGGAGGTAATACCCTACTTCCTACTTGATTGACTTCGATGAGTATAGTGGTTACAAGAGTCGATCTACCTCGAGATCGTAATGGCTAAACCCTAGCAGTCTAGCCTATGTGAATTCTGATAGCCTCTACGGACTAAACCCTCCGGATTATATAGACACCGAAGGGGTCTAGGGTTGTACAGAGTCGGTTCACAGAGAAAGGAAACTACACATCTGGACGCCAATTTTTCCATCCACACAAAGGAGAGTCCCATCCGGATACGGGGAAAGGTCTTCTGCCTTGTATCTTCATGGCCCATCAGTCCGGCCCATTTTACATAGCCTGAACACTCGAGGACCACTTAATCCAGGACTCGCTCAGGAGCCCCTGAACCAGTCTTCAATGGCGATGTATTCGGCACGCATATTGTCTTCGGTATTGCAAGGCGGGTTCCTCCTCCGAACACTTTAAAGCAGCCTTCTGAATAAGAGAATTGTATTCGGCTGTGTATAACAGTCACAACCCTCAACCACAGGGGCTCAATACTTAATCAAAATAAGATCTATCTACTAACAACTTTTTTGGCGAAACGTCACGTCCGTCCTCTTTATCATTTCAAACCGTTTTTAGACTCACGCCTCGCGTTTCGAGGCACGTCCTCCACTGACACGTCTTCTCCAAACAGATATCATGTCCACTTATTGCGGGATTCTAATCAATATGGGTTTGGGTAATCCAACCATTCCATTCGCACGACCCCCTGGGGAACAGGCGAGTTTTAAGGCTTCAGGAGGGGCGCTTGATATTCACTGCCTATATAAACGGATAAAAATCCATCTTTTTAGCCCACGCCTGCTTCCTTCCTCTCCCTTCCCATCCTTTGAGCTCCAACGCCCAAGCTTCAATATTTCCCATTGCCACCAACCTCTCCAGCCATGTCCGGATCCGGCCCACACGACAAGTGGGTGGGCTCCTCCGTAACGGAGAGGGACATCAAGGAGCTCCGGCAGGCGGGGTACCTGACCACGGAAGTTGCGCATAGGCTTCCTGCCAAAAAGCAAGTCATCCCCACTCTGGAGCCCGGTGAAAGGGTTGTGTTCATCCCTCACTTCCTCTGCGGGCTAGGGTTTCCCCTCCACCCCTTCGTCCGCGGACTGATGTTCCACTACGGGCTAGATTTCCACGATCTAGCTGCGAATTCATTCCTCCACATCTCGGCGTTCATCGTCGTATGCGAGGTGCTAGTCCGCATCCCCCCACACTTCAGCCTCTGGCTAAAAGTCTACAATGTGAAGCCGAAGGGGTCGACGGGAAGCATTTGGCCTACGGTGGCGCCATGGTGAGCAAGCTTCCCAACACCACTTGGCCCAAAGGGGCCTTCGTGGAGAACGTCAAGGTGTGGCAGCAGGAGTGGTTCTACATCACCGAACCCCGCGGCACCAAATGGGCGGCCGCTGCTGAGTTCAGTTCCGGGACCCCTATGCGGCACGCGTCATGGACCAACAAGGGTCTAGACTAGGGGTCGACCGACGAAGTGATGACGCTGTAAAAGCGCATCAAGAATATGACAAACAAGAACACCAATCTCACTGACGTGATTCAGGTGATGCTCTTCCGCTGGATCCTCCCGTGCCCGCCTCTCCGTATGGGGGAGTTTCATCCGGAGGGTCCCCAGACCTTGCAGTGCTTCTTCGGCACAACACACGAAGAGATCTGGAAGCTGCTCTTCAAGGCCCAGAAGACATGGCTGGAGAAGACCGAAGACATCGGTCTCGACTACGCGAATCCGGTTACTACGGTAAGTATTTTACTTCCGAACACAATTTCGGTCCATTAGTCAAAGGGTATACTGACATTTCCGTTCCTCATTCTGGGCTGGACAGCGAAGGCGGAGCGGATCAGGTATCCGGTGCCTCTGCCCGAAAACCCAGCCACTCCTCTGCTAACGAGGATGCTGGTCCCGGTGCCCTATCAGGCGCCGGAGAAGAAGGCCAAGAAGAAGAGCAAGGAGGCCAAGGGTGGGCTCCGCCGTAAAGGCACTTCGGACGCAGTGTCCGAAGAGACTAAAGCTCACTCCTCCCACGAGGGAGATGAAGATGAAGAGGAAGAGGAGGCCGAAAGCAATTATTCCCTCAAGGGGAGGACAAAGAAGAGAGCGGCCGCTGTAGATCCGGAGGAGGGGGCGTCCAAGAGGGAGAAGATAACCCTCTCGGACGGTTCGGACACGGATGCCGAACAGACCCCGAAGAAGCGCACCAGGGAAAAGCCCCTGGCCACATCGTAAGTACCTAAGGATACTTTACAGACATCTGATTTTTTATGATAGTAATATAACATCTTATGTCATGTGTTTCAGTCCGGCCCGCGACCTTCCCCAACCCTCACTATCTGAGGGGAACTCTCTAGCACCAGGGATGGAGGAGAGCGAGATGCCTCCGCAAGCCTCTCCTCCAACCAACGCAGATGACACCGAAGTGTTGTCTCGAAGGGCCTCTCTGGGCCATGGAGAGGTGAGGGAGGCTGCGAACACGGTTCCTGAGGGCCAGGCCTTGGCTGCCAAGAACATGGGGGTGCAACCACCGTGGAGACCGACGGCGGGGGCTTGGACCAGTCCGGCCCCCAGCCGAACACTATCCCGAAGACCCATATGGCTCCGGAATCAAGCGAGCAACCCCCTTCGAAAGAGGGGGGAGCGCCAACTCTGACGGTGATCTCCGCTAATTCGGAGGCGCCGAACACTCTGGTGAAGGCACTGCAACGTGCCTCCATCGTAGAGGAGCACCGCACCCTGATGGGTGTGGTGGTTGAGAAGGTTCAGTCTGCCAAGAGCAGGCTGAACGAAGCCTTCACCAGCCTGCTAATAGGCTTCAAGGTATGCGATGTAATATTCTTAGCCATTTTTCCTATGGAAAAATATGCCTGTATATAGATAGTAGCCCCTGAGACTGTGTTCGGTTTTGAAAAAGGCCGAACAGAGGATCACATAGTATTCGGTAGAGGTGACAAACTTTTCTATTTTTCTAACAGGCTTCTCTATTGGCGGCAACCGCCCAGGCCGCTCAAGTTTCCGTTCTCAAGTGGAGGCTGCAGCTGGCAGATGATGATATCGACCGCATGAACAAGCGGTTCGATGAGGTGCAAGGTATGTTTGAAATATCTCGCACATGCCTGAATTGATATACAAATTCTAAGTTTATACTCATGCGATGCTAGGTATATGATTGCAGGCAGCGCGGACGAGGTCGTGACCCTCAAGAGTGCCCTTGCTGTCGAGGTCCTGGGAATGGGGGTCCCTAGACTTGCCTGCCTGCGGCCCACAGAGTGGCTCCACCAGTGGCCATGTACGGCCCATCCTCACCAGCAAACACTCAAGACCCTTGCGAGGGGCCAAGCCTCGCGAGGTGGATGACACAAGACCTCCTTGGGGGCAGCCTCACCAGGCCGGCTCGCGAGGGGCGGAGAGATCAAGGCGAGGGACACCTCGCGAGATTACTGTGACGCAAGACATGACGACTAGAGCGAGGTGGCCGCCAGCGCACGCAGTGTCCTCGTTTCCTCTTTGGTGCTAAAGAGGCAAGCGCAGGCGAGGAGTCCCGAGGCATTAGGCAAAGGTTTCCATATCGGCGCAAAGAGACCAAGGCCAGCAGGACGGCAAGACGGAGGTCACCATGGAGCCCAAGATGGCGTCACCACTAGAGCCTTTGGCAGGCGAAGACCACCTTTAGCCAGGTAACTTGTACTAGTTGTCTCCCTTCGAATTTGGCCATTGTTGGATCCCTTCCCGCTCAATATTTGGGGAGAGGACCAGGGCCTCTATAAATAGGACTAACCACCACCATAGAGGGGGACAGATCATTCAGATCATCCTGAACCACACAAGTTCACCAAGCACAAGAACACCTCTCCTCAGGAGGCTGTTCTTCCCTTGTAACTGTTCATCCTCAGCCCAAGAGGCAATCCACCACACCACACTGGAGTAGGGTATTACACCACATCGGTGGACCAAACCACTATAAACTCTTGTGTCTCTTGTTCTTTGGGTTCGTCGAGCTAGGCCTTGTGATTGTTGCGAGAGAAATCTAGGGAGAGAAAGATCTTCATGCGCACCCCAGTGTTCGAACCTCAAGGGTTTTGCCGGAACCCGAAATCCGACATTTGGCGCGCCAGGTAGGGGTGCACCGAAGCTTCCCATCCGTCGATCCGCGCTTCGCCATCACCGCGCTTCGCCCCCATGGGCGGCACTGCTCTTCCGGCTGCAACGACAGACGCCTGCGGCGGGGCCAGGGGGCTCCGAGCCTTGGCCCCCGCCTTGCGGCAGGTGCAGTGGCCACCTAAGTTCAAGCCAGAGATGCCGCCGCGCTACGATGGAGCGGCGGACCCGTCGGCTTTCCTGTTGGCATATGAAGGGGCCTTCTTGAAGGCTGGGGGTGACGACAAGGTCATGGACAACTGGCTTCCCATGGCCCTCACTGGGGCACCGTGCACCTGGCTGCTCAACCTCCCAGGATCTACGGTGACATCTTGGGAGGAGTTGCGCAACCTCTTCGCTGAGCACTTCACGGTACCGGCGCCCCGTGCTGTCGCGGCCCTCCTCGGCGGCTCACAAGCACCGCCCTCGGACCGTCATGCCAAGCTGTTCTTTTGCTAGATCGATGCCGCCTCCACGCGGCAGGGGGCTCCTGCAGGTTGGGCGGCGCCCAAGCCAACCTGACCTTCGACTCGGGAGATCACCCCATCACCACCGTCGGCTCGGCCGTGCTCCCAATGCTTTGCACGCCCACCATCTACAGCGTGGCCGTTACCAAGACCCTCATCGACGGCGGCGCCGGCCTCAACGTGCTCTCTGTGGAGGCTTTTAGCCTCCTTCACGTACCGCTGGAGCGGCTCCGCCCCAGCAGGCCCTTCTCCGGGGTAGGCGGCAGCTCCTCCAGTCCCCTGGGGCAGATCCGTCTTCCCGTGACCTTCTGCACCCGCGACAACTACCGCACGGAGCTGATTGACCTCGACATTGCCCGCATCGGCCTTCCGTACAATGCCATCCTCTGGTACCTAGCTCTGGCTCAGTTTATGGCGGCGACCCATCCAGCCTACAACCTCATGAAAATGCCCGGGAGCAAGGGCGTCCTGACCGTAGTTGGAGATACCAAGGAGGCTCTGGTGGCGCTCAAGCTTGCCCTCAATGCCGCCGCGATGGCACGCCCGACCGACGAGGCCACCTCTGGAGTTAAGGAGGCAGCGCCGGCCAAGAAGAAGCAGTTGTTCACTCAAGATCGGGCGGAAACCAAGCAGGTGCCGGTCGAGGAAGATGGGTCTTCTGGAGCCACCTTCACCATAGGTGCCAACCTCGACTCAGATCAAGAGGAAGCATTGGTAAAGTTCTTGCACGCAAACAAGGAAGTATTCGCCTGGGAGCCCAATCTGCTGGTAGGGGTCCCAAGAGGGGTGATCGAGCATCACTTAAGGGTGTGCCCCAATGTGCGCCCTGTGAAGCAGAAGGCATGACGAGAGTCCACGGTGAAGCAATCCTTCATCGTCCAGGAAACCCGCAAGCTGGAGGCAGCGGGTGTCATTCACGAGGTTCGGTACCTCGAGTGGTTGGCAAACCCCGTCGTTGTGCCAAAGAAAGGCAGGACGGAGCACATGTGTGTCGACTTCACCAACCTCAACAAAGCTTGTCCCCAAGATCCGTTCCCGCTTCCGCGCATCGACCAGATCGTTGACTCCACTGCCGAGTGCGACCTGCTGTGCTTCTGGGATGCGTTTTCAGGCTATCACCAGATCGAGATGGCAGTAGAGGATGTGGAGAAGACGGCCTTCCTGACCCCTTGCGGGGTGTACTGCTACACTTGCATGTCATTCGGGCTGCGCAACGCGGGCGCGACCTTCCAACGGCTAATGCATATCGCCCTGGGCGAACAGCTCGGGAGGAACGCTGAAGCCTACGTAGACGACATTGTGGTGAATTCTTGGGAGGCGAGAACTTTGATTCAGGACCTGGAGGAGACCTTCATGAGCCTGCGCCAGGTGGACTTGTGGCTCAACCTAGGAAAGTGCGTATTTGGTGTCCCCTTAGGCAAACTGCTGGGCTTCCTCGTGTTCGACAGGGGGATCGAGACCAACCCACAGAAGGTCAAGGCGATTGAAGACATGAACCCACCACAAACCCTCAAGGAGATGCAGAAACTTTCCGGCTGCGTGACTTCACTGGGACACTTCATCTCCATGCTGGGAGAGCGCGCCCTACCATTCTTCAAGCTGATGAAGAAGAAGGGCCCGTTCGAGTGGACTCCGGAGGCTGACCAAGCGTTTCAAGATCTCAAGAGATATCTGACCAGCCCTCCGGTGATGGTGGCGCCCCGCCCTCTCGAGCCCCTGGTGCTTTACCTCGCCACCACTCCTTATTCAGCCAGTGCAGCTCTGGTAGCGGTTCGAGAAGAGCGTCAGGCCAAGGACACATCGCGCCGAACCGCGCCCCCAGCTGGGGCGGCGCGAGACCCGAAGGACACCGCGGGGGCTGCAGCAACGCCAACGGATGACCCAGCTCGGCAGGATGGCGACCTTAGGCCTGCCGAGGACCCAATGGGCGACCAGGCTCCGGAGGTCCCATCGCCTCAGGAGACACCCCAACCTCCGACAGACGCGGGTCCCGTGGACGCGCCCGCCCTCGTCGAGCACCCAGTGTATTTTGTCAACACGGTACTTGCAAGGGCATGGTACCCCATGGCTCAGAAGCTCTTGCTCGCACTTTTGGTGGCCTCACATAAGCTACGACACTACTTTCAAGGTCACCCAATCAAGGTCGTCTCGGCCTACCCAATAGAGAGGGTACTCAGGAGCCCTAACGCTGCTAGAAGAGTCGCCGAGTGGAATATCGACCTGCAGGCGTTCCAGCTGGAGTTCAGCACAACCAGGGTCATCAAGGGAGCCGAGCTCGCCGACTTCGTGGCAGAATGGATGGATGCCCCGGAGCTTGAAGCAGGCGAGGATCGGTCCCTCTCGCCAGGAAGTGAAGCACCGGACGGCTGGGTGATGTATTTCGATGGCGCATTTGCGCGCCAGGGCACGGGGGCTGGAGCAGTGCTCATCTCGCCCACTCAGGACAAGCTCTACTATGTCGTGCAGCTCTGCTTCCAACAGGGTGAGATGGTCTCCAACAACACAGCAGAGTATGAAGGCCTCATAGCTGTCCTTAAGGCTGCGGTGGCCATGGGGGTGAAGCGCCTCACCATCAAGGGCGACTCGCAACTTCTCGTCAACTTCTCCAACAAGGTATATGAGCCGAGGGACGAGCACATGGAGGCATACCTCGTGGAGGTACGCAAAATTGAAAGGCAGTTCTTGGGACTGGAATTGCAGCACGTGCTTCGCGGCTCCAACAAGGAAGCCGACGACATCGCCAAGAAAGCATCCAAGCGGCTACTCCAAGAGCCTGGCGTCTTCGAGCAGCGGCTCTTCAAGCCATCGAACACCACCACTTTCAAGGCCGGCGCTGCCTCGGGAGGAGCTCCCCCAACCACCTGCCTCGGAGCCCCGGCCTGCGGCCCGACCTCGAGAGCGCGTAGACTATTGGCGCTTGAGCCTCAGGAGGGGTGCTGGACCAAGGAGTTCAAGGAATAACTGATGCAAGGGACGCTGTCGGAGAAGGAGGAGGATGGGGAGCGCGTGGCTCGGTAGGCCACGACGTACTGCATCCAGGACGGTGAGTTATACAGGAACCGGCCGAATGATGTTCCCCTGCATTGTATCTCCAGGGAACAGGGGAAAGAGCTGCTAGCTGACATACACAGCGGGGACTGCGGGCACCAGTCGTCATCACGAACCCTCGTCGGCAAGGCGTTCCGCAGCGGGTTCTACTGGCCTACGGCACTCAACGACGCGACTGAGCTGGTGAAGTCCTGTGAGGCCTGTCAATTCCACGCCAAGCAGATCCATCGGGCAGCTCAGGGCCTCCAGACTATCCCACTCTCGTGGCCATTCGCGGTCTGGGGGCTGGATATCTTGGGCCCGTTCCCTCGAGCGCCTGGGGGCTACCGCTACCTCTACGTCGCCATCGACAAGTTCACCATGTGGGCGGAGGTAGAAGCCGTCCGCACCATCCCGATCGGATCCGCGGTCAAGTTCATCAAGGGTCTCGTGAGCCGGTTTGGGGTCCCCAACCGCATCATCACCGATAACGGCTCGCAGTTCACTAGCAATCTCTTCAAGACATATTGTGTTAACCTTGGAACGCAGATCTGCTATGCTTCCGTGGCACACCCCAGGAGCAATGGTCAGGCCGAACGTGCCAACACGGAGGTCCTAAGAGGCCTCAAGACCAGGACCTTCAAGAAGAAGCTCGAGGTCTGCGGCAGGGGCTGGCACGATGAGCTCCAGTCTGTGTTGTGGTCCATCCGCACCACCGCCACCAAGCCAACAGGCGAGACCCCGTTCTTCCTCGTCTACGGAGCAGAAGCGGTTCTCCCTCATGAGGTCAAGCATCGCTCCGCGCGGGTCATGGCATTTGATGAGGCGCAACAGGATGCCATGCGGGGGATGGACCTCGTGCTAGGGGAGGAACGCCGCCATGAAGCCAAGCTCCGGGCGGCAAGATACCAACAGGCGCTGCGGTGGTATCACTGTCGCAGTGTCCGTTCCAGGACGCTCGAGGTGGGCGACCTCGTCCTAAGGCGGGTGCTCTCCAGGGAAGGGCTGCACAAGCTCTCGCCTATGTGGGAGGGCCCGTTTAGGGTCGCCCACGTCTCCAGGCCTGGCGTTGTGCACCTGGAGACGCAGGACGGGGTACCTATCCAGAACTCCTAGAACATCGAGCACCTTCGGAAGTTCTACCCGTGATGAAAGGCCCGACGCCTATGAAGCAAGGCCCAGTCAGGTCTCCGCTCGTGACACTCTCATGTAATAATGAGTGGGGTTGTACACGCCCCGGAGTCTCAGGAGTGCCGCCCTCGGGCCTCGGGGGCTCCCTCCCACGTCCTAGTGGCAGCACTTAGCTCCGCGCTGGTGAGAAGACAAGAAGACTAGATTAGGTGTCAGACGCGGATTTTCATTTGCTTTCCGTAGTTGGCTTGCCCCTCTTTAATGAAAATTTGCTTCTGGTGTTCCTTGCCGGTTTGGTTCCATCGCCTTTTGCCTCGTTTCTGCTTTTGATTCCTTGTTTTGACCAGTCCTCTCTCTCGCATGCCTCGCGAGGCGGCTGGACCGGTGCCCTCGTGAGGGTTTTCTCCTGTTTTTCACGAGGCACCTTCGTTTCAGCTCGTAAGCTGGTGCACTTCTCTCAATCCGTGCCCCTCGGGCACTGCAATGCAAAGCGCTGGATCGTGGCCAGCAGCGCCTGCGACCAGGGCTCAGAAGAACATGAGTTTCCTAACGAATTGTTGCAGTTCCTAGACGCCTCCCAGGCCAAGGAGGCCTCGCCAGGTACTGGGAGATGTGCGCCTCACGAGGCGAAAAGTACTTCGAGCGTGTCAAGCTAAGTTATCTCTACGCGCCTACATAAAATGTTGATGCTGCAACGCGACACAGGAACAATAAACATAGCATAGCAATTTGGAAACCATGGTTCGTTGCACGCCCCTATGGGGCCTCATACTTGTCTCTCTCTTAATGCAGGAAGAAAAGAAGCAACGAAACAAAAGTGGCGCGTGCCCCTGCAACAGCTCGCGAGGATGGACCCATGGCGTTCTCCTGAGCTCAGCCGAACCCCTCCTCGCGCTTCACTGGGGCGCGGTGACGAGAAGACCCGCTGCCACCCTCGAAGCGGGCGCGGCGGCTGGTCGTAGACACTGCTGCTGGAGCTGTCGCCGGAGGGAGAATCGCCGTAGCTGGGCGAGCAGTGGCCAGCGCCGCAGGCAAGACCACCCTCACCCTCGCCTCGACCGTCCTCAAGGCCAAGCACCTCGCTGCCCTTGTTGTCCTCGGGGCAGCACCCGATGCGGCGGCCATCTTCTTCGAACACCCTCACGTAGAGGGTCGCGTTGCTGTCGTACTTGAAGTGGAGGGTGCACCGCCAGCCCAGACCGCGCGCGCGGGGAAACGTTTGCCAGCCGCGAGCCAGGGCTGCGTTCCCGCGACAGAGACCTCGACCGCGACCCATGAAGCCTTGCCGCAACAGCCGTCCGCCTGCAGCCAGAGCCCGGTTGGACCCGTGGCCGGCAGCTCACCGGCGAAGAAGCATGGGAGCTGAAACCAGGTGCCGGCCGGGTTCTCCGACCACACGACGAACTCCGGCAGCACCTCCGCCGAGTGGAAGCACGGCCGGGGAGGCCGCGCGACCATGGCGCGCCTCCCTTCATCGACGGGGCTGCCACGACCTGGGCGACTCCCACCACTCAAAGAGGCGCAGTCGTGGCCACGAGGGGCCACGGCGGGGGTCGCGGTGTGCTTGCGGGGAGGGCCGCGCCCCCTCTTGGGCGGCGGAGAGCCGGGCCCCTCCTGGCGGTCCTTCCCCTTCTCTGCGGCCGAGAATCTCTTTGTAGGAGCCAATGGAGTCGTTACTAGCAATGAAGCGAGGAAGAAGAAGCGAGCGGAGCAGGAAGAGATGAGCGACGGGGCCTCCGCCCCCTCCTCGGTTATAGCAGGAGAAGGCAAACTAGCGATCCCCATGATCACATGTAAATATGATTTTTCTCTGCATGCAGCAGGGACTCGTCGGGTCGGGCAGTTGCCGAGGCAGCGTGGGGAAGCGGGGACGCCCACATCCAATCAATCGCCACACGTCAAGCGGGGCCGCAGGCTGTTGGGGCCCACGGCACTCCGCACGTGCCCTTCGGCTTCGCCTCAAAGGCAAGTCCGAGCGCGCCTTGGTCCCAGGGGCTACTGTCGGCGTCCTGGGAATGGGGGTCCCCAGACTTGCCTGCATGCGGCCCACAGCGTGGCTCCACCAACGGCCCTGTACGGCCTATCCTCACCACCAAACAGTCAAGACCCTCGCGAGGGGCCAAGCCTCGCGAGGCGGATGCCACAAGACCTCCTCGGGGGCAGCCACACCAGGCCTGCTCATGAGGGGCGGAGAGATCAAGGCGAGGGACACCTCGCGAGACTCCTGGGACGCAAGCCATGACGACTGGAGCCATGCGGGCGCCAGCGCACAGTGTCCTCGTTTCCTCTTTGGTGCTAAAGAGGCAAGCGCAGGCGAGGAGTCCCGAGGCATCAGGCAAAGGTTTCCATATCGGTGCAACGAGACCAAGACCAGCAGGACGGCAGGACGGAGGTCACCGTGGAGCCCAAGACGGCGTCACCACCAGAGCCTTTGGCAGGCGAAGACCACCTTTAGCCAGGATAACTTGTACTAGTTGTCTCCCTTCGAATTTGGCCGTTGTTGGATCCCTTCCTGCTCAATATTTGGGGAGAGGATCAGGGCCTCTATAAATAGGACTAGACACCACCATAGAGGGAGACAGATCATTCAGATCATCCTCAACCACACAAGTTCACCAAGCAAAAGAACACCTCTCCTCAGGAGCTTGTTATTCCCTTGTAACTGTTCATCCTCAGCACAAGAGGCAATCCACCACACCACACTGGAGTAGGGTATTACACCACATCGGTGGCCCGAACTAGTATAAACTCTTGTGTCTCTTGTTCTTTGGGTTCGTCGAGCTAGGGCTTCTGATTGTTGCGAGAGCGATCTAGGGAGAGAGAGATCTTCGTGCGCACCCAAGTGTTCGAACCTCAAGGGTTTTGCCGGAACCTGAAATCCGACACTTGCCCAAGCCAAGGAGGAGGCAAAGGTGAGCAAAGTGGCCGCAGACAAAGCGGCTGCAGATTTAAAGTCCGAATAGATCGCCCGCCAACAGTACGAGGAGAGGTTGACCGAGGTGGAGCAATTGCTCAAGGACGCCGCTGACAAGTGAGAGTCCTTGGAGGAGAAGAACAAGGCCCAGGCGGTCGAACTCGCCAAGGCCGTACAAGGGGCCAAGGAGGCGCGGCCCGAGTCCTGGGCACCTCGTGAGGAAATCCGGCATTCCGAACATATAGCGGCTGGTAAGCCCTTTCTTTTGCAGACTATATTTGGAGGTCAAAGATATGCCTTGCTCATTCGACTTTGGAATTCTCCAGACGCATTTGCGGATCTTCCAAAGAGTGCCATCGACGCTGCGTAGTTCTTCCGGGCCTAGGAGGGGCACACGACGGAGAAGCTCTTCTGGTCATAGTTCGTGGCACCGAAGCGTCCGGCGCTGTTGAACAACCGGATGATGCAACTAGCGGAGCTGCATAGGATGTCCGAATTGGCCATGAAGAATGTTATAGTCCGGCTGTGGCCAACCGAACCCATTCCGAGCAGCTGCTTCGGCCTGGTGCAGCGACTCGCCGACGCGCTGCCTCGGATTGAAGCTGTCAATCACTCGGCGTGCATAGAAGGTGCACGAATGGCCTTTGCTCGTGTCAAGATGCACTGGGCGAACACGAAGGCCGCCGTCGTCGTGGTCGAGGGCCCACGCGAAGGCAAGGACCACCGCAAACCCGAGCGGCATTTGGAGATGTCCTGGAGGGTGCCCGGTTAATAGGGGGCCAATGCTCGATGGATATCATATTTGAGTGAATTTATCCGAGCTGCCCAGACGTTGTTTTACAAACCAAGGCTTTGTAATATATTTATGTGTTTATCAGGAATTGCATGCCTCCTGTGCGGCCATATTTTGTTATCTTGAATGTTTGCCAGTCATCGGCTTCAGCCCCCACATAAATACTACGGGGGTGTTCGGAATAACACATGATCACTCTTGACCCAATGTCTTGGTCCGTAAAGGAGGTGTGTACGTAGCGAACCAGGCAATCAGACTATGCGGCTTTAGCACTTTCACTTAGCCATAGGAGTTTGACGGTGGGGCTAAGTACTAGCCCCTAGTGCATATGCGGCTATCCGAACTGTGATGCCTTAGGAGCATGAGTGAATGGAAGCCAGTCCTTTGTATAATACGGAGTACATCGCAAGAGATTTATAGTAAGTCGCCGAATCGCTGACCAGCTCTCACCGCATCATGACAGTCAGTTTTCAGCTTTCTCTACTGAGGGTTTGACCGGACAAACCAGAAACACAATTGCAGTACTTCTCCCTTTACTACCCTAGCCGGATAAGCGGAACGTGAGGTAGTAACCACAGGAGCCGGGCAACCCAACTATTGACCAAAGACATGATTCGGAGCTGATGCATATAATGCAATATTCGGGACGCCAAAGTATACTCTGAAAGTGTTTGGACTTTTTTTGGGAATAAATGTGGTTGAATAAAGCCCCTTGCATTTTAAGCTATGCCGGAGTGTATATGCCAATCTAAAATGAAGGTGGAATACAGATTATGACATAAGCCTATATCGAACAGAGTTGGTAAAAGAGGTTTCCATTATAGTCTGATTGATACGTCAAAATGTGCTCTTACAGATAATGCCATAAGCATCAGGGCTATTTTACATGCCAAGAATTTGAGAACAAGGGAAAGCTGTATACAGGTCCTAAAAAGAAAAGGTAGTCTTGAAGATCCTTTGGACACCGTGCCGCACGTCTGCGCCGCTTTTCGCCTTGGTGGAGGATCCTTTGAGAGGATCGATGATCGTGTATATGAAAGGGGCCTCGGAAAGGGCCCTTGTACCACTGTAAAGTGATTTAGGTTTTAAAGAACCTGTAATATAAGAGAAAGGAGAAAAAAAAAGAAGGATAAGAAGAAGATTAAGGTTCGAATAGGATCGAGCTCCATTATGGACCTCGTCCTCAGTGTGCCTCCGTTATCGCCAAAGGATTTTAAGTGCGTAGTTATGCACGCGTGGTACATGTGCCACGATTAGATGGGGTGACTGAAAGAGGCGAGATTTCTAGTCCAGCTCTGGATGGACCAAGCAGTCATTATGCAGGGTAGACCGGACTCGTTTGATAGTGTCCGGGGGCTTGGTGGTCGACGAAGTGTTCGGCTTGATAAGGCCGCTCTGTACCTCGGCTGCAAGGGCCGCGGTGTGCTCCTCAGTACGGAGGGAGCGCTCCATGTTTCCATTGACTGTGATAACGCCACGGGGTCTAGGCATTTTGAGGTTTAGGTAAGCATAATGCGGGACCGCGTTGAAGCGGGCGAAGGCGGTTCGTCCGAGGAGTGCGTGATAGCCACTTTGGAAGGGGACAATGTCAAACATCAAGTCTTTGCTTTGGAACTTATCCGGTGAACCGAAGCCTACTTCCTATGTTATTGAGCTCGTGCAGCGGGTTTCTATCCCAGGTATCACCCCTTTAAAGGTGATGCTAGTAGGCTTGATTCTTGCTGGGTCAATACCGATTTTGGAGACTGTGTCTTGATAAATCAAGTTAAGACTGCTGTCGCCCTCCATGAGGACTCGGGTGAGATGGAATCCGTCGATGATTAGATCAAGGACCAGGGCTGCCGAACCTCCATGACGGATACTGGTCGGGTGGTCCCTGCGATCGAAGGTGATCGGACAAGCCGACCACATGTTGAATTTAATGGCAACAGGCTCTACGGCGTAGACGTGCCTTAGTGCGGGCTTGCATTCCCTCTTGGGGATATGCGTGCCATATATCATGTTCCGTGTTTTCACCTCAAGGGGAAATATCTTTTGTCCCCCTGTGTTCGGTGGGCGAGGCTCTTCATCATCCTCGCTTGGCGGCTCTTTCCCCTTATGTTCGGTATTTAACTTACCGGCCTGTTTAAATACCCAACAATTTTTGTTGGAATGATTGGCAGGCTTGTCAGGTGTGCCATGAATATGGCAAGGCCGATCGAGTATTTTGTCCAAACTGGATGGACAATCTTTATTTCCTTTGAATGGCTTCTTCCGCTGACCAGATTTAGAGCGACTGAATTCGGCGTTGACCGCCGTGTCTTCAGTATCTTCATTGTTTCTTCGACACTTGTGTTTGTTGTGTCGTGGTCCACCGTTGCCATCTCTGGCTTCGGAGGTGCCAGGGTCGCTGGTATTGTTGCTTCTACGAGCCAACCAGATGTCTTCTCCCGCGCAAAAGCGGATCATGAGTGCGGTAAGAGCTCCCATGGACTTCGGCTTTTCCTGGCTGAGGTGTCGAGCGAGCCATTCATCACAGACGCCATGATTAAAGGCCGCGAGGGCTTCGGCATCCAGACAGTCGACAATTTGGTTCTTTTTAATTAAGAACCTCATCCAGAGTTTGCAGGCTGACTCTCCTGGTTGCTGGACTATATGACTAAGGTCATCGGCATCCGGATGCCGGACATAGGTGCCTTGGAAGTTGTCTCGAAAGGCGTCTTCCAAATCTTCCCAGCTACTAATGGAGTTCTCTGGGAGGCTGTTTAACCAGTGTTGTGCTGGTCCTTTCAGCTTTAAGGGGAGGTATTTGATGGCGTGGAGATCGTCACTGCGAGCCATGTGAATGTGGAAGAGGAAATTCTCAATCCATACCACGGGATCTGTCATGACGTCGTATGATTCAATGTTTACGGGTTTAAACCCTGCTGGAAACTGGTGCTGCATTACCTCATCGGTAAACCATAAGGGTTGTGCGGTGCCTCTGTATTGGGCAACGTCATGACGGAGTTTGGATGACATCCGTGTTCATTTTTCAGCCCGGGTGAGGTTATGCCTTTCACGCCTGGCTTGATGGCCGTCTTCTCGCGTTGTGGCACACCCCCTTGATCCATAGATTGATCTAGCTTGGCCGGCTCTATTGTCCAGGTCATGTCGTAGGTCGTAGGTGTATCCTGGAGCCTTTACCTCTTTGCCTCTTTGTCGAGGTGGTGCGGGTTCGTGTTCGGCGTAAGTAGCCACTTTATCTCGCCCACGTGGTGGTCGTTCTGGTTCATCCGCGCGGTCATATCTTGATGGTATTGGCTCAAGGGCCTCGTCATCGAATTGTGGTAGTAGCCGACGCTTCGGATAACTCTTTCTTGGGCACTCGAGGCCGTATATTTGGTAGCTAGGACCCGGGTCCATCTGTCGTTGAGGGTATCATGTTCGTCTTGGAGCTATTGCTGCTTCTTTTTTAGGCTTCTCGCAGTTGCGATTAACTGACGCTTAAAGCGCTCTTGCTTGGGGGGTTCCTATGGCATGATGAAGTCTTTGTTGCCGAGGCTGACATCATCCTCGGAGATCGGTAGATAGTTGCTATCTTTTGAATCCTCATTCCGGACCGGCTCGTCGGGGTTCACTTGTCCCTCCTCCCAATCATCCTGTTCGGACATAGGCTCAACGGGGCCTTCGGGATCTTCGGCGTTGTCCAGAGTGTTATTTTCTTTGATGCCGGTATTACTGTCCTTTTCGCGACGTGATTTTGAGTGGCGTCGCTGACGTCTATGTTTCAGTGGTGCGTCCGCGGGCTTGTCCTCACTCGGATCTTTCCTGCCTTCGTCCTCCTCCTCTTTGGGTGTATCCACCATATACACATCATATGTGGAGGTAGCCGTCCAGTGCCCGGTAAATGGTGGGTCTTGGCTTTGTTTGTCTCCGGCATCGTCGTCCATACAGTTGATGTCTTCGGAGGCATAATCTAGCATGTCGGACAAATCCTCGACAGTGGCTATTAAGTGGGTGGTGGGTGGGATGTAAAATTCCCCGCTCTAAGTCCCTAGTGTGGGCTGGGCGTAGTTCCAAGGCGATACTTCCGTAATTGCGAGGGATCGCATTAAGTCCAAGGCCTTGTTTAAGAGTGAAGGCAGGACAGGGAACCGAGGACCTGCAGGGCTAGGCACGACAGATCCTGCCAGGGTGTGCTTACTAGATGCGGACCTTGAGAGTTCGGAGTTCGCATCCTGAGGCGGGTTCAGCTCTCCGACGATAGGGAGAGTCCTACATGATTCCAGGCTCGCCGAAGGCATAGTTGCCTCCGGGTCTCCAGAGGAAAGTACCATAGTAGGAGAGAGTCCGGTGGGTTTCAGATACCCATCTTCGGATGAAGTAGTCTGCCCCGGATCTAAGGCCAGGGCAAGGATGATAGTTGGTCCTTGAACGGTGCCTGATGACGGACCCGATGGGTTTCCTTCGGTGGTCAAGCTCGTGAACCCTTCGAAGATCAAGTCTCCTCGGATGTCGGCGACGTAATTTAGGCTTCCAAATCTGATCTGATGACCAGGGGCGTAGCCATTGATCTGTTCAAGGCGACAAATTGAATTGGCACGCGGAGCAAAGCCTCTGAACACAAAAAGCTGACCCGGGAGGAAAGTTTCCCCACAAACAATATCGTTGTTGATGATCGAACGAGCCATCGAACCTTCTGCTGACGACATAGTGGAACTATCAATCAAAGCACCAATGTCGGTGTCAAAACTGGCCGATCTCGGGTAGGGGGTCCCGAACTGTGCGTCTGAGGATCGAAGGTAACATGAGACAAAATGGGACACAATGGAGGTAATACCCTAGTTCCTGCTTGATTGACTTTGAGGAGTATAGGGGTTACAAGAGTCGATCTACCTCGAGATCGTAATGGCTAAACCCTAGCTATCTAGCCTATGTGAATTCTGATAGCCTCTACGGACTAAACCCTCCGGTTTATATAGACACTGGAGGGGTCTAGGGTTGTACAGAGTTTGTTCATAGAGAAAGGAAACTACACATCGGACGCCAATCTTGCCATCCACACAAAGGAGAGTCACATCCGGATATGGGGAAAGGTCTTCAGCCTTGTATCTTCACGGCCCATCAGTCCGGCCCATGTTACATAGCCTGGACACCCGAGGACCCCTTAATTTAGGACTCCCTCATCCAGTAGCTAGATGGCTTCCTCTCTCTCTTTTGACTCTCAATACAATGTTCTCTCGGAGATCTATTTGATGTAACTCTTTTTGCGGTGTGTTTGTTGGGATCTGATGAACTTTGAGTTCATGATCAGATCTATTTGAGCCATGAAAGTTATTTGAGTTTTGACTCTTATATACATGAATATTTATAGCCTCGTATTTCTTCTTCGAATGTTTGGTTTAGTTAGGCCGACTAGATCAATTTTTCCCGCCATGGGAAGAGGTGCTTTGTGATGGGTTCGGTCATGCGGTGTTCTTTCCCAGTGATAGAAGGGGCAGCAAGATACGTATTGATCCTTTCTATTTAGGTTTAGGATAACAAGATGGGGTCTATTCCTACATGAATATATCTTGTCTACATCATGTGATCGTTCTGATTGCATTACTCCGTTTTTCCATGAACTTAATACACTAGATGCATGCTGGATAGCGGTCGATGTGTGGAGTAATAGTAGTAGATGAAGGCAGGAGTCGGTCTACTAATCTTGGACATGATGCCTATATATTGATCATTGCCTGGATATCGTCATAATTATTTGAAGTTCTATCAATTGCCCAACAGTAATTTGTTTACCCCGCCGTATGCTATTTTTCTCAAGAGAAGCCACTAGTGAAATCCACGGCCCCCATGTCTTTTCTTTATCATATTTTTTGTTTTCAGATCTATTATTCTAAAAACACAAAAATACCTTGGTGCAATTTTTTGTTATTTATTTTAAAATTGCGTTTCCGTGAAATCTCTTTATCGAATCTACTACAAACCAATCTGTCTTTTACCCGGGAGGGATTGACAACCCCTCTTCCGTCTCGAGTTGCAAGTATTGTTCTTATTGTGCAGTTACGTTTACATAGTGTTGCTTGGTTCTCTTACTGGTTCGATAACCTTGGTCTCATCACTAAGGGAAATACCTACCGTAGTTGTGCTACATCATCCCTTCCTCTTCGGGGAAAATACTGACTTGGACACGAGCCATCAAGAAAGGATTTCTGGCGCCATTGCCGGGGATACATCATCAACATCTATCAAGTTCCTAATCACAAATCTCATCTCGTTGCAATTTACATTATTTGCCATTCGCCTATCATTTTCATCTCCCCCACTTCACAAAAATTTGCCATTTTATTCGCCCTCTTTTTCGTTCACTGTTTTCTCGCCAGATCTGTTTTTGTTTGCGTTATTGTTTGCATAGTTGCGATGTCTCAAGAAAATAGGAAGTAGTGTGATTTTTCCAATACCAATAATAATGATTGTATTAGCACTCCGATTTCTCCTCCCGCCACTAGTGCGTAGTCTTGTGATATTAATGCCGCTTTGTTGAATCTTGTTATGAAAGATCAATTTTCCGGTACTCCTAATGAGGATGTGGCGCCCCATCTTAACACATTCGTAGAATTATGCGATATGCAAAAGAAAAGATGTGGGATAATTATTTCCGTTTTCTTTGCGAGATCGTGCAAAAATTTGGTTTTCTTGTTTGCCTCGCAATAGTATCAATTCTTGGGATAAGTGAAAATATGCTTTTGTTACTAAGTATATTCCGCCTGCGAAATTTATTTCCCTTAGAACGCAGATCATGAATTTTAAGCAACTTGAGCATGAACATGTTGCACAAACTTGGGAAAGAATGAAATTGATGCTAAGAAATTGTCCTACTCATGGGTTAAATCTTTGGATCATAATACAAATTTTTTATGCGGGATTTAATTTTGTTTCTAGGAATCCTTTAGATTCCACCACGGGTGGTACTTTTATGGGAATAACTTTGGGTGAAGGTACTAAATTTCTTATTAATATTATGGCAAATTATTCACAATCGCATATCAAAAGAGCACCTACTAGTAAAAAAGTTGATTCGGTTGAAGAAATAAATTATTTGAGTGAGAAAGTTGATGCTATTCTGAAGTTGGTTTCTAATAAAGTGCTCCTATTGATCTTAATGTTGTGCCCTTTTCTACTTTGATTGAGCAATATAGTGATGCCGTAGACGTGAATTTTGAAACAATTTTAATAATAATGCTTATAGAGGTAATTTTAATCCTAGGCCTTTTCCAGAAAATTCCTCTAATACTTATGGTAATTCCTATGGTAATCCTTCTTACAATAATAATAGGAACACCCTTGATCTTGAAAATAATATTAAAGAATTTATCAATGCTCAAAAAGTTTTCAACAATACGATAGAAGAAAAGTTGAAAAAGATTGATGATATGTCTAGAAGCATTGATACAATTTCTCAGGACATCGAAAATCTCAAGCTGAAATGTTTTGTGCCTAAGGTTGAAGAATCAACTAAAGCTTTATATGTTTCTATGGATGAAAGTAAGAAAAGAACCTCTATGCTTAGAGCTAAAATAGAATTTTTAGAAAGCGCGTTTTCTAAGGATTGCTTTCATAAAAATGATTAAGATCTTAAAGTGATTGGTGTTTCTTCTATTGATTCCTTGTTTAGTAAAATTAAAATTGATGATAAAGGGACTGAACAAGAGTCAACTTTTGTTAGAAGGCGTCCCGATAATTTGGAGGGTGAAAATCTTGTTGAAAAAATTCATAAAAGTTGGTTTGGAGAGGTCAAAACTTTAACTAGTGATGTGCCCACTCTTTTGGATTACAAAGACTTTAATTATGATAATTGCTCTTTGATTGATTGTATTTCTTTGTTGCAATCCATGATAAATTCACCCCACGCTTGTGAACAAAATAAAGCTTTTACTAAACATATTATTGATGCTATGATGAAAGCTTTGGAAGAAATGTTGGTATTAGAGATCTCAATTCCTAGAAAATTACATGATGAATGGGAACCCACCATTAATTAATGTAAACATTAAAAATTATGAATGCTTTGATTTATGTGACTTGGGTGCTAGTATTTCCACAATTCTGAAATCTCTATGTGATGTGCTTGGTCTTACCAATATTGAAGAGTGTTCTTTAAATTTGCACTTGGCGGACTCTACTATTAAAAAGCCAATGGGAAAAATTAATGATGTCCTTATTCTTGCAAATAGGAATTATGTGCCCATAGATTTCATTGTTCTTGATATTGATTGCAATCTGTCTTCTCCAATTATACTTGGTAGACCGTTTTTACGCACTATAGGTGACATGATTGATATAAAAGAAGGCAATATTAAATTTCAATTTCCACTAAGAAAAGGTATGGAACACTTCCCTAGAAAAAAAATTAAGTTACCATATGAATCAATCATGAGGGCATCCTATGTATCTAGAACTATAGATGATAACACTTAGATCTATGCTCTATGCCTAGCTAGGGGCGTAAAACGATAGCGCTTGTTGGGAGGTAACCCAATGAATAAATTATATTTTTTCCTTTTTCTTTCTGTTCTTGCGTGTTTGCACAATTATGCCTCTGTTATGATTGTGTTTTTTACGTTTTAGTTAGTGTTCGGGCCAAGCAAAACCTTTGGGATCATGTTGGGTGATAGTTGATTTGATCTTGTTGGAAAACAGAAACTTTTGCGTCCAGTAAAATAATTTTGAAAAATCACACAAGCAACGAAAAATTATGAATTATTTTACAGAAGATTGACATACAAATTTCCTACGTTGTCAGTTTTTTAGAATTTTTGGAGTTACAGAAGTATACGAAATTTTCAGATTGCTACAGACTGTTCTGTTTTTGACAGATTCTGTTTTCTTTGCCTTGTGTTCTTATTTTGACGAATCTATGGTTTGTATCGGGCGGTATAAGACATGGTAAAGTTGGACTATAGTAGATATAATGCAAAAATAAAATATGAATGGGTTTGCAACAGTACTTAGAGTAGTGATTTTCTTTCTTAACTAACGGATCTCACGAAGGTTTTGTTGAGTTTTGTGTGATTGAAATTTTCATGTTTTGGGTGAGATCACGATGGATGAAGGAATAAGGAGTAAGATGCAACGCCCATGATGCGGCTATATCTCCCACGTGTCGAGGCACGACTTAGAGGCATAACCGCATAGTGGTTTAGTCGCAAGAAGGGTCATCTTCACACAATCCCATGTAATGAACAAGAATGGGATAAAGAGTTGGCTTACAATCGCCACTTCACACATTACATAAATATAAATCATACATCATCCAGAATAAATACATATAGACCGGCTACGGTCAAGATCCAGATGAAAATAAGACAACCCCAAATGCTAGATCCCCGATCGTCCCAACTGGGCTCCACAACTGAACAACAGGAAAAGACACATAGTAACGACCACGTTCCTCGTCGAACTCCCACTTGAGATCGACCCCATCATCTGCACTGGCATCGTCGGCACCTGCAACTGTTTTGGTAGAATCTGTGAGTCACGAGGACTCAGCAATCTCACACCCGCGAGATCAAGACTATTTAAGCTTATACGAACGGGTTGTGTAATGAGGTGGAGCTGCGGCGGCAATAAGCATATATGGTGGCTAACTTACGCAAAGAGAGCGAGAAGAGAAGCATAAGAACGGATGTCACCTAGCAATGACCAAGAAGTGATCCTGAACTCCTACTTACGTCATTCATAACTCGAACCGTGTTCACTTCCCGGACTCCGCCGAGAAGAGACCATCACGGCTACACACACAGTTGATGTATTTTAACTGGGTCAAGTGACAAGTTCTCTACAACCGGACATTAACAAATTCCCATCTGCCTCATAACCACGGGCACGGCTTTCGAAAGATAATACCCTGCAGGGGTGTCCCAACTTAGCCCATCATAAGCTCTCATGGTCAACGAAGGATAAACCTTCTCCCGGAAAGACCCGATCAGTCTCGGAATCCCGGTTTACAAGACATTTCGACAATGGTAAAACAAGACCAGCAAAGCCGCCCGAATGTGCCGACAAATCCCGATAGGAGCTGCACATATCTCGTTCTCAGGGCACACCGGATGAGCAGTCCGTACAACTAAAACCAATCCTCGAGTTTCCCCAAGGTGGCGCTGCAAAGGGCTCTAGTTTGGACCAGCACTCAGAGGAACACTGGCCCGGGGGTTTAAAAAAAGATGACCCTCGGGCTCTAGAAAACCCCGGGGAAAAAGGCATAGATCGCAAATGGTAAAACCAAGGTTGGGCCTTGCTGGAGCAGTTTTATTCAAGGCGAACTGTCAAGGGGGTCCCATAAATCACCCGACCGTGTAAGGAACGCAAACTCAAGGAACATAATCCCGGTATATCAGAAACTAAGGCGGCAAGAGTGGAACAAAAACACTAGGCATAAGGCCGAGCCTTCCACCCTTTACCAAAATATATAGATGCATTAATTAAATAAGAGATATTGTGATATCCCAACATATCCATGTTCCGACATGGAACAAAACTTCAATTCCACCTGCAACTAGCAACGCTATAAGAAGGGGGCTGAGCAAAAGCGGTAACATAGCCAAACAACGGTTTGCTAGGAAAGGATGGTTAGAGGCTGACATGGCAATATGGGAGGCATGATATAGCAAGTGATAGGTAGCGCAGCATGGCAATAGAACGAACAACTAGCATAGCAAAGATAGAAGTGATTTCGAGGGGTGGTCATCTTGCCTGCAAGGTTCTCAGAGTTGTCGAAAGCTTGATCCTCGTAAGCGTAATCAACAGGTTCCACGTTCACGAACTCGTCTCCCAGCTCTACCCAAGACAAGAACACAAAAAAACAAAACCTCAATCAACCACGAGAAATGCACAAGCAACATGATGCAAAACATGTATGATATGCAAGATATGATATGCGATGCATATGCGTGCTCCAGAAGGAAAATGATGAACAAGGCAGTAACTTGGCAAACCAAGCATGCCACTGGAAATATGAGATGATTTCGGTCGAAATCGATATAAAGATCACCGGAAACGGATGCACGGTTTGCAAATGGCAAGCAAAAGAAGAATGACACGAATCTGCGATTAACAGCATGATAGCGCTTAAAATGCAACAAGCAACAATGCTACGACACTCCAACATAGCAACAAAGCATATGGCAGTAATCTACAGGAGATGCTTGACAAAATATGAACATTGAGCTACTGCTAGTTCACAACATAACAAGCTCAAACAAGCATGGCAAAAGTGCAAAAGATAACAGGTTCACAGACTGAAAAACTGGACATGGCAGAAAATAGCATCAGGTAGCAATGTTCAGAGCACGAAAACAACATGCTATCAGAACTAAACATAGCAAAAAAAGGCATGGCAGTGTTCTACTAAATGCATATGACAAAAGTGCCTTACTGACCATAATCCAAAAAGGATCAGAAGATATGATGGCAAGCATGTAAACATAGCAAGTTTCGTTATCAGGTTTCAAACTTGGCAGAAAACAGAGCATGGCAGAAATAATAATATGAAGGCCTATTTGTGAGCTTGATGCTCTCACTACAGAGCAATACATGACTAACCAAGCATACCTACAGCAAGATGGCATGTTAATGAAGCTAACCATGGCAAGAACAAAAGCATAGCATGTATGGATCAACTACAATAAGCTTGGCAAAAATGAATATCATGTTAAGAATCTGTCAGAAATATTTTATAGCAAAAGTAGAGCAGGATTGAGTCATGCTATGGCACTCCATAATTGCAAACAAGGACAGGAATGGATCAATTACAACTATAGCTACAAAACATACTCACTAAACATCACCAAAATATGCATGGATCTGTCTGTAGCATCAAGTTTACATGGCAACAAAATAACAGCAGACAAGGACTTGGAGAAATCAGTCCCTGAAATCAGAAACATTACGGAGCCTACTTTGCATGCTTGTGCTAGTCACCACAGAGATCACAAAAATACATGGACTATACCACTGGAAAGACGGCATGGCATACAACAGAACACATGTAGAGCTCATGCCCATAAGATGCACAGATTAAAAGATACAAAAATGACAAATCTCCAAGTTCTGATAAGAACCAGCAGATAACAGCAACTAGCCCTCTTCCAACAGAGATTTGGGTATCAAGACGACCTCTAATGAACAGGGTGCAATTGAACAAAATGTAGAGCATCACGAGGCGAACAATTTGACATATTACACGCACGAATCGGAGCTACATGCAAGGAGTTATGCAACGAGGAACAAGTGCACATATCGCAAAATTCGCAGACTTGGATCTGGCGATGGGGCTCCGGTGGGGCTCGTCTCCGGCGACGGGAGGAAGGAGACGGCGGTGGTGGCCGACCGGTGAGGAAGGAGGGCGCGGCCGGAGAGGGGTCGGCGGGGCCGGGCGCGGCCGGACGGCGAGGGCCAGCCGGGCGGCGGCGGCGCCTTGCCGCGGCGAGGTGGCGGCGATGGTCGGCCGGCGGGCGACGGCGAGGGCGTGCTGCGGTGAGGCGGCGGAGGTCGGCGGCGGGCGCGCGGGCCGGGAGGAAGGCGGCGGCGGCGGCGGCGCGGGCGCTCTGGCCCGGGAGGGCCCGCGGCGGGCTTGCCGGCTGGCGCGGTGGGGAGGCGGCGGCGACAGGTGGCGTGCGCTGACTGGCTCGGGGAGGCGGCGCGACTGTGTTCGGCCGGGGCGGACGTGTCCGGCGGTGCACGGGGATGAGGGTTAGGGTTCGTCTGCGTAACGTATCTCGGGGGAGATGCATATTTATAGGTAGAGGGAGCTAGGAGGCTCCAAATAAGGTGCGGTTTTCGCCCACACGATCGTGATCGAACGACCTAGAGCATGGAAGAGAGTTTGGTGGGTTTTGGGCTGGTTTTTGAGGGGGGTTTTGCTGGACACACAAATGGACTTTGCGGATGCCCGGTTAACCGTTGGAGTACCAAACAACCTCCAAATGGAACGAAACTTGACCGGTGGTCTCCGGGTGGTATACTAAGGCCACTTGACAAGCCTCGGTCCATTCCGAGAATGTTTGACACCCGCACACGAAAGAAAACAAGAGGGGTGCACCGGAGGAGATAGGAGCGCCGGATTGCAAAACGGACAACGGGGAAAATGCTCGGATGCATGAGACGAACACGTATGCAAATGCAATGCACATGATGACATGATATGAAATGCGTGACATGAGCAAAAGCAAAACGAAAGACAAAAACCGACCACGGAGGGAATATCATATCACATAGCCGAAAATGGCAAGAGTCGGAGATACAAATATGGAAAGTTACATGCGGGGTGTTACATAAGAAGAGCCTAAGCTTGGGGATGCCCCATGGCACCCCAAGTTATTATCCAAAGAGAAACAAGCAACTACGCTTGGGGATGCCCCCGAGTGGCATCCCCTCTTTCTTCTAACGACCATCAGTATTTTACTTGGAGCTATATTTTTATTCGTCACATATCATGAGTTTTGCTTGGAGCGTCTTGTATTATATGAGTCTTAGCTTGTTTTCCTTTGTAGTTTGAGTCATCTATCCTTGCTAGACACACCTATTTGAGAGAGCCAAAATTATGCTATGATTTGTTAGAATTGCTATTTATGCTTCACTTAAATTTTTTGAGCTATGGAATTGCTCTAGTGCTTCACTTATATATTTTTGAGCACGGTGTGCTTTAGTATTTTTGAAGAAATTCTCTCATGCTTCACTTATATTATTTTGAGAGATGAAATTTTTTATGCTCTTGTTCTTCACTTAAATTTGTCTGAGCTATCAAAAGCAACATATGAAATTAGTCCCAAAGTGATAAATATTCAAGAGGGATATAATAAAAACTTTCATGAGGATCATTGGCAAAATAAACTTGATTCCTTGTAATAGTTTTGTGATATGATGATAGTGATATGTGAGTATGTTGGTGAGTAATTATGCTTCAGTAAGAATATTGGTGTTGATGTTTGTGATTCCCTATGCAAGCACGATAGTCAATAGTTATGCAACGAAATTACATCCTACTTGTGGTGCATTATTCGGTGTTATTTATGCTTAATGCTCATTTATGTGATTTTTCGTTTCTTGGTTGGATGCTTCTCTATCTTTTTGCTATCCTTCACTTATACTAAGTAGGATTACTACTTGTGCATCCAAAATCCTTAAACCCAGTTTTGCTATATGAGTCCACCATACCTACCTATATGCGGTATTCCCTTGCCGTTCTAAGCAAATTTGTATGTGCCATCTCTAATTTCCAAAATAATTTCCTTTTTGTGTGCTCGTACTGCTCATGAAACAGTATGGGGTGTATGATTTTTTTCCATGCTAGATGTGTTATTCTCAAGATGAGTCTTTATTCACTTGTCATTGCACGAGAGTACGACAAAGGTATTAGGGATGCCCAGTACCGAAATGAAAAAATGAATTTACTTTATGTTGTCAAATAATAAATTCCTTTGAAACTGTTGGTATGGACGGCACCCGTGGATACGGCTTGCCATGGAATGTGAAAGTATGGTGGAAAAAGGAATAAACTTTATTTTTTGTTTGGGAACTGCCTATGAGATATCTAGCATGGCAAGTACTGGGAACTACTCGATCGTTTTTGTTGACCGGAAAAGCATGCCACCCAAAATGTTTTATCTCTATCTTCTTGCTTTGAGCTCTGGCACCTCTACAAATCCCTACTTCCCTCTGCGAAGGGCATTTCTATTTACTTTATGCAATTTTTATTTTTATTTGAGTCCCTATCTTCTCTATAAAGCACCAACTAACAAGCACTATGATCATACTTGAGCATTGGGTGTAGCTAATATGTGAGTGTGTTGCATGAATGGATCAACAACTGAGCATGATGGGCTAGGGATAACTTGCTTTAGTGTGGATATTTTGAAGGACATGGTTGCTGGTTGATATGCTTGAGTATTGAAATATTCATGACAAAACTAGACTATTGCTTTGAATCATATAAAAGTCCAAATGTCCATGCTACAAAAGAAAAGAATATGTGAAGAACATGTTAGGCAGCATTCCACATCAAAAATTCTGTTTTTATCATTTACCTACCCGAGGACGAGTAGGAATTAAGCTTGGGGATGCTGATATGTCTCCAACGTATCTATAATTTTTGCATGTTCCATGCTGTTATATTATAATTCTTGGATGTTTTATAATCATTTTATAGCGACTTTATATCATTTTTTGGGACTAACCTATTGACATGGTGCCCAGTGCTAGTTGTTATTTTTTGCTTGTTTTTACTTCACAGAAAATCAATAACAAAGAGATTTTTTCTGGACCAGAAGACAGCCGTTGGGCAAACAAGTACCAGAGGAGGGCTCCGAGGGGAGCACAACCCACCTGGGCGCGCCTGGGGGCCCAGGCGCGCCCTGGTGGGTTGTGCCCACCTCGGCCGCCTCCTGCACCGCCACTTTGCTCTATAAATACCCCAAAAATCCAAAAACCAAAGGGGAGTCGACAAACACAATTCCAGTTGCCGCAAGTTCCAGAACCACGAGATCCAATCTTGATACCATCACAGAGGGGTTCATCTTCCTCATTGGCGCTCTGTAATGATGCGTAGTAGTTAATTGTAGACCTACAGGTCCGTAGCCAGTAGCTAGATGGCTTCCTCTCTCTCTTTTGATTCCCAATACAATGGTCTCTCGGAGATATATTTGATGTAACTCTTTTTGCGGTGTGTTTGTTAGGATCTGATGAACTTCGAGTTCATGATAAGATCTATTTTAGCCATGAAAGTTATTTGAGTTTTGATCTCTTATATACATGATTATTTATAGCCTTGTATTTCTTCTTCGAATCTTTGGTTTAGTTAGGCCGACTAGATCAATTTTTCCTGCCATGGGAAGAGGTGCTTTGTGATGGGTTTGGTCGTGCGATGTTCTTTCCCAGTGATAGAAGGGGCACCAAGACACGTATTGATAGTTGCAATTAAGGATATCAAGATGGGTTCTATTCCTACATGAATATATCTTGTATACATCATGTCATCGTTCTTATTGCATTACTCCAATTTTCCAAGAACTTAATACAGTAGATGCATGCTGGATAGCGGTGATGTCTGGAGTAATAGTATTAGATGCATGCAGGAGTCGGTCTACTAATCTTGGACGTGATGCCTATATATTGATGATTGTCTCGATATCGTCATAATTATTTGAAGTTCTATTAATTGCCTAACAGTAATTTGTTTACCCGCCGTATGCTATTTTTCTCGAGAGAAGCTACTAGTGAAATCTACGGCCCCGGGTCTTTTGTTTATCATATTTGCTTTCTGATCTTTTATGTGCCACTTTTATTTTCAGATCTATTATTCTAAAAACCCAAAAATACCTTGCTGCAATTTTTATTTATTTATTTTATTTTGCGTTTCCGCGAGATCTATTTATCCAATCTACTACAAACCAATCTATCTATTACCCAGGAGGGATTGACAACCCCTCTTACCCGTCAGGTTGCAAGTATTTGTTCTTTATTTGCAGGTACCGTTTACATAGTCTTGGTTCTCCTACTGGTTCGATAATCTTGGTCTAATCACTGAGGGAAATACCTACCGTAGTTGTGCTACATCATCCCTACCTCTTCAAGGAGAATACTGACGCGGACACAAGCCATCAAGGCTCTGATACCAACTTCAAGCACCCAAGATGCAATTATATCCCGATCACGTGATGAATTCATGATTGGGGCGGAACCGCATTTCGAGCGCAAAGCGAGGTGGATATCATTACAACATACCATGTACTGAATAGATGAGAATACCAGATAAAGGCTTACACTTGCCATAAGCTACAACATGAATACATGAATACCTGAATATATGGCAATCATCACACAGAAGAGCAGGATCCGACTACAGATGAAATCAAACAAAAAAGAAGAATGACATCCACCGTGCTAATCCCAGGCTCCCGACCTGGAACCCATCCTATGATCGATGAAGAGGAAGCAAAGGAAGAACTCCAAATAGAACAAGCATGCATTTCTCCTGTACCTGCACATGATATTGTAGTAATCTATGAGCAACCGGGACTCAGAAATCTCATTACGATGGGTATCAAAACTAGCAAAGCTTAATGGGTATGGAAAGGTTAAGTGGTGAGGTTGCAGCAAGCACTAAGCATAATATGGTGGATAACTTACGAGTACAAGAGTAAGAAGAGTAAACTACGCATAACAGTCTCAAACTAGTAATGATCAATAAGTGATCCTAAACTACTTACGAGTCAATCATAACCCCACCGTGTTCTCTTCCCGAACTCCCTTGAAAAGAGACGGTAACGGTTATGCACATGATTGGTGTATTTTATTTGAATTTTAGTGCCAAGTTCTCTACAACCAGATATTATAAATTTCCATGTTGCCACATAAACGGCGCAGCTCTCAAAAAGATTTAACGCTGCAGGGGTGCTCCAAGTAGTCCATTATCAATTACCACACACATTCGATGGAACATCCTCTCACCATGATAACACAATCCTTACGGTAAGGAATCCCAGTGGACAAGCCACTCGTCAATGGTAAACTAAACCGGCAACACCTCCCGGCAGGCCGACACCGCGATAGGAGCCGCGCATATCTCGTCTCTGGCCACGACCGGATCAGCTAAGTTCCTAGTTGGCACACCCATTGGTGGCCCAGGCTACTGCCATTTTGGACCAACACTCATGAGGAGCACCGGCCCCGTTTGTTGATTAATTATCCTCGGGTGCTAGTCGGTCCCTACGCAAGTTTTGGTTATTATTATGCAAATGGTAAAACCAAAGTTCAGCCTTTGTGGTGGAGTTTTAGCCTAAGCAAATGATCAGGGGGTCCCCATAATACCCACACATGTTAGGAGCGCTAATCGAGGAACATAACACCGGTATGACGGAAACAAGGGCGGCAAGAGTGGAACAAAACACCAAGCAAAAGGCCGAGCCTTCCACCCTTTACCAAGTATATAGATGCATTAATTAAATAAGAGATATTGTGATATCCCATGATATCCATGTCCCAACATGGAAAAACCTGAATCTGTATCTGCAACTAGCAACGCTATAAGAGGGGCTGAGGAAAGTGGTACCATAGCTAAACAACGGTTTGCTAGGATAGTGGAGGCTAGAGGCTTATCATGTCATGTTGGGAGGCTTGACACACAAGTGGTAGGGAGCAGGACATAGTGATAGCATCGAGACAACTAGCAAGCAATGATAGTAGTGGTATCCAAGGTAATGGTCATCTTGCCTAAAATCCCACTAGGAAGAAGACCCAATCCATGAAGTAGATGAACAAACATAGTCGAACTAATCCTCACAATCTCGACATAACAAGAACTATCAAGACGAAGCACAAGTGGAAAGAAGTAACCCACAAGGTAAATACACAAGCATAAACATGGCATGATGCACAACCAAGTATGATGCGTGTCCGGTTTAATGAGGCATGGCATGGAAAAGTGCAACAACAAAATACTGTCGGCGTTCTGGGAACTGGGGTACCCAGACTTGCCTACCTGCGGCCCGCGGCGTGGCTCCATCGACGACCTGGTACAACCCATCTTCAACACCAACAACGCAAGACCCTCGCGGGGGGCCAAGCCTCGTGAGGCGGACGACGCCAAGACCTCCAGAAGGAGCGGACTCCTTAGGCTCGCTCCTGAGAAGGGGATATTTCTATGCAAGCCCTCACCTCGTGAGGCTCGGATGACGCAAGCCATGACGACAAAGGCCAGGCGGGCGCTAGCGGGCACGGTACATCAGGTTTCCTCTTTGGTGCTAAAGAGGCAAGAGCAGGAGTGGAGTCCCGAGGAATCAACCAAAGGTTACCATTTCCATGCTACATGTCCAAGACCGCCAGGACGACAGGACGGAGGTCATCACCGAGCCCACCACGGCGTCACGACCTAAAGCCTTGCAGGCGAAGACTACCTTTTTTCAGGATTGGATGTACTAGTTGTCTCCCTTCGAATTTGTACACTGTATGATCCCTTCCCGCCTTCATTTTGGGAAGAGGACCAAGGCCACTATAAATAGAGCATAGCCACCACCATAGGAGGGGATCCGGACCCAGTCCATCCTCACACTCACCAACTAACACGAACACAAGAACACACCTCCTGAGGTTGTTCTTCGACTGTACTCGTTCATCCTTAGCCCACCTCGAGGCTAATCCACCACAAAGCAGGAGTAGGGTATTACACCGCAAGGTGGCCCGGACTTGGGTAAATGGCTGTGTCCCTTTTCCTTCCAGTTCATCGAGCTAGGCCGTGGGATCGACTAGGTGGCATACTGGGGAGGTTGAGTTCTTCGCACGCAACCCAGAGTTCGAATCTATCCAGTGTCTACAGAGTCAGGAATCCGACATTTGGCGCGCTAGGTAGGGGTGCGTCGGAGCCTCACTTCCTCCGGTCAATCCGCCCCCATTTTTGTCGTCCCTGTCGTGGAAGTGTCACGGCAGATGTCCTCATGGAAGGACTTATTTGTGGAGCCATTGCGACGAAGTTAGCTTAAAGGGGTTAAATGGGACAAAGGACGCGAGGAGTTTATACTGGTTCGGCCCCTTGCGGTGAAGGTAAAGGCCTAGTCTAGTTTGAGGTGGTATTGCTAGGGTTTCGATGACCAGGGAGTGAATACACTTTGCCTGGCTCTCGACTTATTGTTTCTTGCCCTAAGTCGCTGCCGGGTCATCCCCTTATATAGACGGGTTGACACCCTGCGGCCAACAGAGTCCCGGCCGGCTCATACAATGTGTCCGGCTCGGTGACTTATCTTACATGCCTTACAATACAAGTTTACATATTCATGGCGGTTTATACTTGTGGGCCTTAAACCGCCTTTAGGTTTGGGCCCTCTAACAAGCCTGTCTATGAACCACCACTTTAATATACTCTTGGGCTTAATTGAGATGAACCGCCATAGGGATGACCCGGCCCCTCCTGGGCGGGTCTTATCTAATAGTCATATCCCCAACATTAGGCCCCAGGTTGATTTGAACTTGTTCATGTCAATCTTCAACACTTGAAAAAATCCTTCTTCATCTTACTGTGAAATATTGTAACCCGCCATGACGCCATCTTCGGAGATCATGGTAACCCGCCATGACATCACCTGTGATTAATACTACACAGAACCCAAATCTTAATAAATCTCTTTCTTTACTGTCCCTCTGAAAATTGAGGCGCCCGCGCCGTCGCTTATCCATTTTTCTGCCTCCTCGATTCTCGCGCCTGCCGTTTGTCCTTCCAGCCCTATAAATAAGAGCATGGACTCTCCTCTCATTCTCCCCCTTTTCCTTCTCGCCTTCTTTTTCCTCCTCGCAACACACCAGCCCGCACGAGCTCCGCCGCCGTCGACCTTCGTCTCCGACCTCAACTCTGGCCGCTGCATCACCCTGAACGGACCAAAGCACCGCGGCGCCTCTCCGCTATCCCATCAGCATCAGTAAGTCCTCCCTTTCCTCGCCATAGATCTGTCACTAGGGTTTCAGTGTTCATCGGTGTTCGTCACTGTTCTTCCCCTTCTCCATTCCAGACCGCGTAGTTTTGATCTGAAAATAACATAGATCCTGTGCGGTAGCAGTTTTAGCACCTGTTTTTGATACTAGAGCATATCCTCATTGCGACAGATCTCCTCTGGGGCACCTCCGCTTTTCTACTGCCGCCTCTGTAGGTTTCGAATTTATTTCCTTTTTCTGAAAAATCGCAGATCCGATTTTATAGCCTTAATCTGTGAAACATGTTTGTCCAACACATAGTAGAATTTTGCTCTTTGTTAGATTTTGAATACCTGTACTGTAACGCCCACGATGCGGCTATATCTCCCACGTGTCGAGGCACGACTTGGAGGCATAACCGCATGGTGGTTTTGTCGCAAGAAGGGTCATCTTCACACAATCCCATGTAATGAACAAGAATGGGATAACGAGTTGGCTTACAATCGCCACTTCACACAATACATAAATTAAAGATACATCATTCAGAGTACAATCAAGGTCCGACTACGGAACCGAAATAAAAGAAGACAACCCCAAATGCTAGATCCCTGATCGTCCCAACTGGGCTCCACTACTGATCATCAGGAAACGAAACATAGTAACGACCAAGGTCCTCGTCGAACTCCCACTTGAGCTCGGTTGCATCACCTGCACTGGTATCGTCGGCACCTGCAACTGTTTTGGAAGTATCTATGAGTCACGAGGACTCAGCAATCTCACACCCGCGAGACCAAGACTATTTAAGCTTATAGGAAGGATGGAGTAATGAGGTGGTGCTGCAGCAAGCACTAAGCATATATGGTGGCTAACCTACGCAAATAAAGGCGAGAAGAGGAGCAACGCAACGGTCGCGAAGCTAGAAGTGATCATGTAGTGATCCTGAAACTGCTTACGTTCATACATAACCCAAACCGTGTTCACTTCCCGGAGTCCGCCGAAAAGAGACCATCACGGCTACACACGCGGTTGATGCATTTTAATTAAGTCAAGTGTCAAGTTCTCTACAACCGGTCACTAACAAATTCCCATCTGCCACATAACCGCAGGCACGGCTTTCGAAAGTTAATATCCTGCAGGGGTGTCCCAACTTAGCCCATCACAAGCTCTCATGGTCAACGAAGGATATTCCTTCTCCCGGGAAGACACGGTCAGACTCAGAATCCCGGTTACAAGACATTTCCACAATGGTAAAACAAGACCAGCAACACCACCCGACTGTGCCGAGAAATCCCGATAGGAGCTGCACATATCTCGTTCTCAGGGCACAACGGATGAGCAATCCGTACAACTAAAACCAGGCCTCAAGTTTCCCCAAGGTGGCGCTGCAAAGGGCTCTAGTTTGGACCAGCACTCAGAGGAGCACTAGCCCGGGGGGTTAAATAAGATGACCCTCCGGCTCGTGAAAACCCAAGGGAAAAAGGCTTAGGTAGGCAAATGTTAAACCAAGGTTGGGCCTTGCTGGAGGAGTCTTATTCAAGACGAACTGTCAAGGGGGTCCCATAAATCACCCAACCGCGTAAGGAACGCAAAATCAAGGAACATAAGACCGGTATGACGGAAACTAGGGCGGCAAGAGTGGAACAAAACACCAGGCATAAGGCCGAGCCTTCCACCCTTACCAAGTATATTGATGCATTAATTAAATAAGAGATATTGTGATATCCCAAAAATATCCATGTTCCAACATGGAACCAACTTCAACTTCACCTACAACTAGCAACGCTATAAGAAGGGCTGAGCAAAAGCGGTAACTTAGCCAAACAACGGTTTGCTAGGAAAGGATGGTTAGAGGCTTGACATGGCAACATGGGAGGCATGATATAGCAAGTGGTAGGTAGCACAGCATAGCAATAGAGCGAACAACTAGCAAGCAAAGATAGAAGTGATTTCGAGGGTATGGTCATCTTGCCTGAGATCCCGCAAGGAAGAAGAACGAGTCCATGAAGAAGACAAACGGACATAGTCGAACGAATCCTCACAACTCCGGAACGAAACCGAAGCTAACGAGAGAAGCAAACCGGAAAGAAGCAAACAACTTGGTAAACAACCATCACATAAAACATGGCATGATGCGCAATCAAGCATGATGCATGTACGGTTTAGGGAGGCATGGCATGGCAAAGTGCACAAGCAATACTACAAATTAAGTGGAGCTCAATATGCAACGAGTTGCATATTGACGAAACACCACATCAAATATTTAGTTCTCTCTCGTTTATGTACCCAACAATATTAAATGTTTTTAAACATGGCAAGAGGTGAAGCATAAGTAAACTAACTATTTAGGCAATTTTAAATGAGGCCGGAACAACAAACAATAATTTCGGAAAATCCCCATATGCAAATTTAGCAATTTAATGGAAACAACAAATATAAACATTTTAAATGTTGTTATCATGATGCGGATGACATATGCAAGTTTTAAGAAATTTTATGAAAATGTTCACATGAGCAAGACATGAGGCATTTGTAACCGTGGCGGAACGAAAGGGTGTCACGGCGACGAATCCGAAAATGATGCCACGGCAACATGTCGGTTCCGGTAGCTTATGGAGATACCGGTTCAAAAGGAAGTGTGCGGATGTGCGGAACATGCTAGAGATGGTGGGGTGCTCCCGACTACCGGGTTCCCTCGGGTTAGTGGCATGGAAACGAGTGACCAATCGGACACGGTGCAAACGGTGCATCTCATACAACACATGCATTCGGTCCACGGCGGTCGTCTCATCATTATACCTTTGAAGCGTGCGTTTCGAGGCGGTTCAAAAATGTCGAGGGAAGTAGTCGTTCACAGGTCGTAGTGGAAGTAGTCGTTCTCGCGACGGTAGTGGAAGTAGTGGTACACGTTTCGTAGTCGTACACATTCCATAGATGTTCGGGGTCACGGCGAGGAACTTGACGTCCACGGAGTCTTCGAGGGTCAACGGTAGTCATACACGGCAACCGTAGTTGAACTTGTAGGGCCGTCAATGTCGTGGTACTTGGTACAATGCACGGGATGGCAGCCCAACAATTGTCGGAGAGGGACTTGATGCATCAAAGGTCTTCGGTGCCACGATACTTGGCGGGTCGTCATGTAGACGTAGTACTTCCGAAGAGGAACTTGGTGCATCCAAAATCTTCGGGGATAGTCCTTGGACTTGGCGGTGGTCTCCTCGGGTCAACAGTGATGTGCAAGGGCCAGAACGCCCGGCGGCTTGGGCTGCTCAAGGCCACAGAGATGACAGGCAGCAGGAGGCTGCTAGTGGAGGCAGAGCCACGACGAGGAGGTCCTGCTCCGGCAGCTGCAAGTGGTGGACGGACGCAGGGAGCGGCAAGGCTTCGGGCGCAAGGGAGAAGGAGCCGGCGCGAGGTGGTTGACGGAGGAGAGCATCTCACGCGCAGGGAAGGAGGTTGAGGCTAGTGCGTCCTTAGGCACGAGGTGTCGGACGACGAGCTTGCTCCGGCGAGCTGGTCACCAGCGCGGGGGAGGCGGCCAGCGGGAACAAAGCAGCGGGACGAAGCAGAGCCCATGGCGCAGCGGCATGGAGCTTGACGGCGAGGACTTGAAGCATGGCTCCGACAACACCGGGAACAGCAAAGACGGGTGGATCCGGTCACCCGGCGCCGGATCCGGGCAAACGGCAGCGCGAACGGAGGCTCAGGGCGGAGGAGCTCGGGTGCGGGACGGTGGCCTGGTGGCGTTGGCGCTCCTGCGGGTGTTCATGGCGGCGGCGGCCTCCTGCTGGTCGGGTGGCTGGACTCCTGCGACGAGAGGAGGCAAAGGGGGAACGGGACGAGTGCGCGGAGTTGGTCTCTCTCTCTGACAGCGCATCGAGGGAAGAGGGGATCGGGCAGGGCTCTCCCTTCCATCTAGGGTTAAGAGGAGAGGGTGGCTGGGCCTAGCGGATGGACCTAAATGGCCTGCTGGGCTGTTGGGAGGGAGGATGGGCCGGCCTGGGCTGTCTCTCTCCTCTCTCTCTCATACTTTCTTTAACAGAAAAGAATTAGAGAGAAGAAAAGAAAGAGAGGGTTAGGGAAAGAAGTTGGACATGGGGATTATTTTCCCGGACTCACAAAAATGTGCTTGTTCCGAGAAAATAGAAGAAGGCCATGATTAAAAGATTTAAATTCAAACTCATTTGATTTGAATTCAAATGATTTGAATAGGAGTTGAGGGTTGGGAAGGTCCAAAAATGTTCGGATTTTTGGTGGAGCTCCAGAATATGATGAAAGAATATATGGCAAGGTTGGAGACCAAGAATTAAGATAACAAAGGCATTGGGATAATTTGCAAGCGTGTTATGGTGATTTCCAAATTAAAGAAATATTTAATATAGCTCCCTAATATTGGGAGGATATGTTATAAAGAGAAGTCACCCTTCCCTCGATTTAAATAGATCAACCATCTATGCAATTTATTAGTTGAGTTGAGATGCAAAGATTAATGACATGATGGCATGATGCAATGCAAAAATAAAAGAGCAAGCACAAAAGAAACACACGGTGATCACAAAATATATGGAAGTCCTCTGAAGCGTCGGTCTTGGGGCGTTACATGTACATATCATGGCGGCTTACTTGTCCGGCTTACAAATACTCATATATCATTATGGCACGCTTTTGTACCACTTTACCTGTGCACGGGCTGTCGGAGCCGCGCCCACGACCGCACCACGCAGAGCAGGGGAGGTGAGCCAAGGTAAGACCGAAGCCCAAGACAATCAAAGCAACGCCAAGGCCAAGACCACAAAGAGCAGAGGGACGAAGCAGGTTCCCCCAACAAGACCCTTTCCGGGCGGCCTCAGCGGCCCCGGCAAGACCCTTGCCGGGACAGCTCACCCCACACCAACAGAGCGAGCCACCCTTGAGCCCACGGCCCCCAACGCCTTCATCAACATGGGGCCAGGGCTCGGGAAGGCACCTCTGTGGTGGCATGCAGATCTTTGTGAAGACATATTCAAGATCAGACAAGGATTAGAAGACGATGATCCTCGGCAAGTTCCTTGCCGACGAAGGCCACCAGACCCCCGGCAAGATCTTTGTCGGGGACGACAACGCGCCATGGCAAGACCCTTGCCGGGCCACCCGGCAAGGCCCTCGCCAAGGACGCCAGCGGGGCCACCGCCAGGCCAGCGCCAACCAAACTTCCACCATTCACATGCAGCTGCCAGCCCAACCAGCTGGGCGGGCACCTGCGTGGCAACATGCAGCTCCACCACCGCGCCACCTCAGCTGCCTGGCTGCCTACATGGCACAACGCACCTCACTGGCCAGGGCGCGTGTCAAGGCGAGGAGGAGCGGCGACGGACGGGACGGGCCTCGCCCCCGTCCCCAATAAAGCAAGGGGACACCTACACTACACATTAAATGCGTCTTGTCCTGTAATACGAGCGATAAGCTCAGAGCACTGTACGCCTTTCCACCTCCTGTGTGTCACTGTGGCAGCCCCTTCAAACTATAAAAGGAGGCCCATAGCATACTGGAGAAGGATTCGGCTCTTTCAAACCACGCACTGACCACAGCTAATTCGAGAGCTCAAGAACTCTCAAAAATACACCCACAAAAGTAGGACTAGGGTTTTACGCATCCTCGCGGCCCGAACCTAGGTAAACGATCCTTGTGCTGTCGACTAGCCCTGCTCTCCTCGCAACCCTGCGCCTCGGCAACCGTAGTAGGGATTCTTGTGATCCCATAGGTGTCATTCCACACCGACATCTTTGGCGTGCCAGGTAGGGGGCGCAATTGTGAGAATCTAGTCTGGTAGTTAGCGAAGCAGTTCTTCGTCGCCATGGCTCCTAAGAAGAAGATGGCCACGACGATCGGCTCGTTGCGAGCCGAACGGCCCGCGCCGGTGCGGACGAGCAGCGGACCGGTCGCAGACAGGAGCCGGGCCGGAGCCTGCGAGCACCAGCATCGCCCAGGTAGTCGGAGCCTGGCGTCCTTCACGCGCCAGACGACCAGCTACACATTGCCGGATCCAAAGACGGAGCTAGGCCCCCCGGAGGCGGCGCGGGGCCCTCCAGGAGTGTTGCTGTGCCACCCCGGGCGGTGCAGCAACCTCCAGGACGCCCACACCGGCGACCACCGCGCGCTCTTCCCATGGTGTGCGCGCTGAGCAGCGTCACCACGTCGGTGACCCTGGGCTCCGCTGTGAGAAGAGCCCTGTGCGTCATCCGCAAGATGAAGGGGTTCAGCACGCTCGCTGAAGCGCTGGTGAAAATGGCACGCAGCCGCTGGGTCGTAACGGAGCTCCTTCTAACGTAGTTAGAAGTCGAAGCGCGCCACGATGCACGCAGCTGTCACCGCCGCCCACGCCAGCGGAAGCTTTGGCGCGCGCGCAGCTGCTCCTTGACTTCCCTCCTGCTGCGGAGAAGCTCGACGAGTGGAGGGCCACCATCCGAAGCCTCGTCGTCGTCGCAAACAAAGACGATCCGCGACCGGTGGGGCCCTCGGGTCGGCGCTCCACCAAGCCACCACATGCTGGCACTGGGAGGACCAGGGGAGCTACGGCCACGGTGCACTCTCCTCCTCCTCGCCAGCCGCCGCGGGCGTCGGCCCGTCGTGACGACGCTTGCGATAACATCTCCATAGCATCGTCCGACCCGCGGACCCTCCGCGACCAGCGCCAGGTCCTTCGGGAATGAGCTCACGAAGACGCTCGAACCACCGTCGAGCGCCGGCGCGAAACGCGCCGCCAGTCGGACAAGCGGGCGGGACCCGCTATGGACCACCCGGCACCGGGGGTCTTCGGCGGCCTACCTTACGAGGTGGGCTGCCCGGCCTTTACCCGTGAGCTGCGGCAGTTCCAGTGGCCGTCCCACCGCACGTTCAAACCCGACGTCGGCGAGAAGTACACCGGCAAGACCCATCCGTCCGAGTTCCTCAGCATCTACACCATCGCGATGCAGGCTGCTGGAGCTCGTGATGACAAGGTGCTTGCCAACTATTTCCCGCTGGCGCTGAAGCCCAATGTGATGTCTTGGTTGATGCACTTGCCGGCGGATTCCATTTCTTCCTGGTCGGATCTGTGCCATGAGTTCGTTGGCGCCTTCACGGGAGGCCAGCAAGCTCATGCCCAGGCCAGTGATCTGCATATCATTCCCCAGAAGGAAGGGGAGACCCTGCACAAGTACATCCAGAGATTCAGCCGGGTGCAGTACAACATCCCCGACGTTCATCCCGCCGCTGTGATTAGCACGTTCCACCAGAACGTGCGCAATCGCAAGATGCGCGAAGAGCTGGCGATGACCAAAGTTAAGGATGTGGCCGAGCTCTACGTTCTGGCCGATAGGTGCGCCCAGGCTAAAGAGGGAAGGAAGTACCCGGCGAAGACGCCGGCGCGGAAATCGACTCCACCGATGAAGACGCCGTGACCCCGACGAGGAAGGGCCGGCGTCGCAACAGGAAACGCAAAGGCAAGGTCGTGCTTGCCGTTGAGGGATCTGACGACACCGGTGCCGGCAAGAAGGTGAAGGCATACGCCCCCGGCAAGGAGATTGCCGGGTGCGCCGCCTGCCGGGCCTTGGCGGCTACCGACAAGCCAGGAAGCTCCGGCAAGCAATACTGCAAGGTCCACCACACCAAGGGCCATGACCTCCAGAACTGCCGGCAAGTCGAGCTGCTTGCTGTGAAGCAAAAGGCTGAGTATGAGAGGCGGGACAAGGAGAAGGACCAGGACAGTGCGGAGGGGTCCGGCAAGAAGCGTTGCGGCCAAGGAGGCTGCCCCGGCAAGGACAACCAGCAAGAGAGGCCCGCCCGGGGCCGCGACAAGAAACAAGAAGACGATGATCACGACGAGGACGACGAGTCTGGTGAGCAAGGGTTCCAGAAGGCTACGGAGGCCATGTGTGTCGATGGCGGCGCCTCGCTGCATACCTCTCATCGCCAGCTCAAGCAGTGGGCGCGTGAGATTACAGCAGCAGAGCCGTCGTTCGACGCTCAGAAGCCGCTGAAGTGGTCCAGCACGCCCCTCATCTTTGACGCCGAGGACCACCCTGACCGCACTACCGCGGTCGGGTGTTTGCCATTGTTGGTCTCACCAACAATACGCAACCTCAGAGTGAACAAGATGTTGGTTGACGGCGGAGCCGGCCGGAACTTGATCTCGCCTGTCGTGATCAAAAAGTTGCAAATCCCTGATGGAGACCTCGAGGAAACGGGCACGTTTCAAGGGGTTAATCCGGGGAGGAGCCAGCCGAAGGGAAAGGTCACACTGCCTGTGACGTTTGGAAGAGAGTTGAACTACAGGACGGAGAGGATCGTCTCCGACGTAGCCGAGATCCCCTTGCCCTACAACGGGATCCTCGGCCGCCCAGCACTAGCCAAGTTCATGGCAGCATCACACTACGCCTACAACATGCTAAAGATGCCTGGGTCGTTGACCATCATCTCCGTCCCCTCCGACAAGAAGGACGCGCTGATCTGCGCCGACCAGCTCTACCGTGAAGCAGTTGCAGCGGCTGCCGTCAAGGCACCTGCTCCTGCCGCTGAAGCCCCCGGAGGGAAGAAGAAGCCCGACAAGACCTCTCGCACCCACTCCGGCAAGCGCACCTCCTCAGAGTGTTGTGCTACCGTCGCGGACGTGCCAGAGAGCTCTATCGGCAAGAGCAAGAGACCCAGGGCCGAGCCACCACAGACCAAGAAGGTGCCCGTCAAGGAGGATGGCACGGGAGGGGCCTTCACCATAGGCTCCACCCTCGACAGCAAATAGGAAGGCAGGCTCGTCACCTTCCTGCGGGCGAATGTCGACGTGTTTGCATGGCAAGCATCCGACATCCCCGGTGTTCCCAGAGAGGTGATTGAGCACCACCTAGCTGTCTGCCCTCACGCATGGCCCGTCAAGCAGAAGGTCAGAAAGCAGGCTCTGGAGAGGCAGGAGTTCATCACGGAGGAGATCAGGAAGTTGGAAGCGGCAGGTTTGGTGAGAGGAGTGCTCCACCCGACGTGGTTGGCCAATCCGGTAGTGGTGCGCAAGGCGAATGGGAAGTCGAGACTGTGTATTGATTACACAGATATCAATAAGGCTTGCCCTAAGGACCCCTTCCCGTTGCCGCGCATGGACCAGATTGTTGACTCCACGGCCGGGTGCTATCTGCTATCATTCATCGACGCCTACTCAGGCTACCACCAGATCTTCATGACGAAAGAGGGTGAAGAGAAGACCACATTCATCACCCCATGTGATACGTATTGCTTTTTACGGATGCCTTCCGGGTTGAAGAGTGCTGGCTCAACGTTCGCAAGAGGAGTCCAAATTGGTTTTGAACCTCAGCTCCATAGAAATATGGAGGCCTACATGGATGCATAGTGGTCAAAACAAAGGACGGGCCAACTCTTGTGCAAGATCTGGAAGAGACATTTGCTAACCTGCGCAAGATCAACCTCAAGCAGAACCCTGAGAAGTGTGTCTTCGGTGTTCCGTCCGGCAAGCTTCTCGGGTTCTTTGTGTCACAGTGCGGGATCGAGGAAAACCCAGACAAGATCAAGGCTATTGAGTAGATCGAGGCGCCCAAGCGGATAAAGGATGTCCGTCGGCTCACCGGCTACGTTGCCGCCATGAGCCGATTCATCTCCAAGTCCGCCGAGCGCGCCCTTCCCTTCTTCAAAATCTTGAAGAAGGCAGGCCCAATAGAGTGGACCCCAGAAGCCGAGGCAGCACTGCAGGATCTGAAGAAATACCTTTCCTCCACGCCAATACTAGTTGTGCCTAAACCACAAGAGCCGTTGATGTTGTATCTGGCGGTGATGAATCAAGTTGTCAGCGCCGCACTGGTGGCGCAGAGGGAGGTCGACGAGGAAGCAGCAATGGCGGCAGAACCATCGGATGGCAAGCCAATGATTCCCCCTGCAGGGCCTGGTGCCGACGAGGCGCGGCCCCCGGCAGAGTCTGATGCCACCAAGGCAGTACCCGCGCAGTCGAGTGAGGTGGTGCCGAAGAAGAAGATGATGCAGCACCCGGTTTACTTTGTTAGCTCCCTCTTGCAGGGGGCTAGGTCTAGGTATTCCGGCGTGCAAAAATTGCTCTTCGAACTCCTTATGGCCTCGAGGAAGCTGCGTCACTACTTCTAAGCCCACGAGATCACTGTCGTCACCCGCCTCCCGTTGCAACGGATACTGCACAACCCAGATGCAACCGGAAGGATTGTGGAATGGGCCTTGGAGCTGTCAAGCTTTGGTTTAAGGTTTGAAAGTACCTCAACAATTCAGAGCAGAATCTTGAAGGAGTTCATCGCAGAATGGACCTCGATGCCTGACGAAGAAATCCAGGAGACCACTCTCCCCGGCAAGGAAGCAGACCGCGACTGGATCATGTACTTTGATGGGGCTTTCTCGCTGCAAGGCGCCGGTGCCGGTGTCCTGCTCGTCGCACCCACCGGAGAACACCTCAAGTACGTGATTCGGATGCACTTCCCCAGGGAGATGTCCACCAACAACACTGCCGAGTACGAGGGATTGCTTGCCGGTCTCAGGATCGTGGTAGACCTCGGGGTTAAGAAGCTCATCGTCAGGGGTCACTCGCAGCTCGTTGTCAGGCAGGTCAACAAGGATTATCAGAGCCCATTGATTAAAGCTTATGTAGATGAGGTGAGGAAGCTGGAGAAACGCTTTGATGGTATCCAGGCGGAGCACGTCCCCCGAGCGGAGAACGACATTGCCAATTACCTGTCAAAGCGTGCCGCATTCAAGCTACCTGTGGAACCAAGTACCTTTTTGCTCCAGTTAACTCAACCATCCGTCGAACCATCAGCGGGGCAGAACAAGCGGAGGAAATCAGGTCCCAACAAGTACTTTCCAACCGAGCTCCCTAGGGCTGCCGGCAAGGGTGCTGCCGCGGACGCTGAGCCTGCCCAAGAGCAACTGGCTCCGGCGGGGCGTCAAGCCCTGGCCGTAGAGACAGCCGCTCCCATGGCGGAAGAGATGCCTTTGGTCCTTGCCGTCAAGCCCCAGGCTCCGGCATGGGCACAGCATATCGTCCAATTCCTCCAAATAGGGGAGCTTCCTGAGGAGCAGGAAGAAGTGGAGAAAGTAGCCCGTCGGTCCGCCCTGTACCAGTTCATCGATGACGTCCTATACCGGAGAAGGCCGAACGGTGTGAAACTCAAGTGCATCCCCCGGGAGGAAGGACTGGAGCTATTGGCGGAGATACATGGAGGCATATGGGGCTCCCACATTGGGTCGAGGGCCCTTGCCGGGAAGGCGTTTCGGCAAGGTTTCTTCTGGCCCACCGCCCTCCATGATGCGACGGCACTAGTAACCAAGTGTGAAGCATGCCAGTTCCATTCAAAGAAGCTTCATCAACCAGCTGAAGCCGTTCAAACAATCCCTCTCTCCTGGCCATTTTCGGTCTGGGGGCTCGATATACTGGGCCCTTTCCCCCGCGCTGTCGGGGGCTTTGAGTACTTGTTCATTGCAATCGACAAGTTCACAAAGTGGCCGGAGGTGGAAGCAGCGAGGAAGGTGACTGCTCAATCAGCTGTCAAGTTCATCAAAGGACTGGTCTGCCGTTTTGGTGTGCCAAACAGAGTCATCACCGACAATGGCACACAGTTCACAAGCCACACCTTTATGCAGTACATCCAAGACCTCGGCAGCAAGGTCTGTTTTGCTTCCGTGGCACATCCACGGAGCAACGGCCAAGCTGAGAGGGCAAATGCTGAAGTGTAGCGAGGCCTGAGAACGAAGACCTTTTGACAAGCTGCACAAGAGTGGAAGGCGATGGATTGATGAGTTGCCGGCGGTTCTTTGGTCGATCAGGACGACGCCAAATCGAGCCACCGGCCAGACACCTTTTGCCCTGGTATACGGGGCAGAAGCAGTTCTCCCCACGGAACTCATATACGGGTCACCTCGAGTGCTCGCTTATGATGAGCTTGAGCAAGAGCCGTTGCGCCAAGATGACGCGACGCTCCTTGAGGAAGATCGTCTTCGGGCGGCTGTGAGAGCAGCACGCTACCAGCAAGCCTTGCGCCGCTACCATAGCCGCAAGGTTCATGCCCGAAGCTGTGAGGAAGGCGACCTTGTTCTTCGGCGCGTTCAGTCGGCCAAGAATGCCAACAAGTTGACGGCGAAGTGGGAAGGCCCTTATCGGGTAATACGAGTCACCAGGCCTGGTGCAGTCCGCCTAGAGACCGAGGATGTCGTCCCAGTGAGCAACTCCTGAAACATTGAGCATCTTCGCAAGTTTTACCCGTAAGGCGCGGCTTGTCGGGCCTCCCGGCAAGCCACCTTTTGTACAAGCTTTGCCGGCAAGGCATGTGACCCTTTTGTACAGAGCCAGGCGCAGACCCTGAGCATAAATAAATAAAGCGCTGGCGCCCTAAGTCATATCATGCATGCTAGGTCAAGTCTCTTCCTTGGTTAGGGTTCATAGTGCTCAGCAGCGACTGACCCCTAGCTTAGAGGTCGAGTGTGCGTCTATCTGTTTCTCTTCTGTCCTCTTTTGGTTCGCAGGGCGCATGAGCACTTCTGCTGAGCTACTTGGAAGAAAGAAAACGGACCGGCGTCCCGACCCCGGCAAACCAGAGTTGCCGGGGGCTGCAAGCACAAGGATCCAACCGCGGCAAGATGAGATTGTTGGGGGCTGCAGATCCAGATAAGTCTCCCCTGTGTCATGCATTTCGGAGCCGGACTAGGGTATGTGAAACCTTGTTTTTATCTCTAGGCTGTCCTGCTCCCCTTTTTCCTATACCTAAGGATTTTTCCTGGGTCCGTATTTGGTTGTAGCCGCGGCGGCAAGGAGGTAAAACGAGGAGCCTAAAGCCCACCTCATCCCTGCCTCCGCCAAGAGTGCTGGAACAGTCGAGTGGAGTGTGGGGACAGCAAGGCCTGTTGCTGGGCGAAAAACGTTTATCTTAAACAATAACAAGGATTCGCTCCTTGTCGCGGGATTTACCCACGAACGAAAAAACCCGGCAAACATCCCTTTTTCATTAAAAACATCCCATACAGGTACAGTTCGTGTGAGATGAAAAACATGAGCAAGGGGATTACAAGTTTTAAATTTAACAAAGGCCCACAGGCTTACAGATTAAAAAAGAGATAAGGTGCCCGTGATCCCTTTCTTGTCCCTCTCCTCAGGAGGCAGGTCAAGGAGGCGAGATGGCAAAAGGGGCGCCTAGGCGAGCTACGAGCAGCAGAAAGCACCAAGAGAACACCTCGGTGGCCGCCCACAGGCGGGCCGGTGACAACGGTGCCGGGAAAGGAGCTGGAAGACGAGGCGGCAGGACCGGCAATACGCGATGAAGGCGTCGGTGCCCGCGTACTCTGAGTTGACGGCCTTGCTGCCCACCCTCTTCCTCTTCCACAGCCTCCCGACGCCAGCCGCCCAAGGAGACGGCCCTGAGAAGTTCAAGGAGCTGGCCCCACCCCTGGCAAAACCCTACCGGAGGAGTGGCCAGGTGCAGATGCTGCTGCTGCCGCACCCGCCCAGGCGCGGGGCGTCCGACGCCTAGTCGGACTCGTCCCCGCTATCCTCCTCGTCACTTTCGCTCGAGGAAGAGCTTCCATCGTCAGAATCTCCATCAGAGGAGCTCTCCACGCAACATTTCAGGCGAGTTCCAAACTCTCCGAAGACCTTGACGGAGAGCAGGCCGTCCTCCATTAATTTCAAGTAGAGGACGAGCCCCGCCGTCAGGCTGTGGATGCGGGCGAACGTCTTCCAACCACGGTGGAGGTACATAACCCGAGGAGCCGGGAAGTCCACGTCGACCTGCGTGCCCCCGTTGCCATAGCCCCTCATGTGCAACCTGAGGGTCTGGGGTGGGTCACGCTCCATCACCCGAGCAAACGGGCAGGAAGACGAAGACGACGACGCGGAGGGCGGCGCAGCCTGATGAAGAACTCGCAAGGCTGGTCTTCAACGTGGCCCTCCATCGGGAAGGGCATCATTGGCGGGGGCAAGGCCGGCGCGCCGCCCGTCCTCCTCTTCCCCGAGCGCTACGGCCTCTGCCCCGGCCTCGCCCACGGCCTCGCACCCTCCCCCTTCCCCTCACGGCCAGCTCCACCACCGCGGGCTCAGGAGGAGGAGGGACGCATTGTCGAGCGGCGACCCTCGCTGCCACCGTCGAAGGACCAGGATTCCCTTTCTCCATGGCGAGTGAAAGGAAGAAGTAGAAGCAAGAGGAGATAGATGACACAAGAGTGCGGGACGCCATCCCCCCTTCCCCCTCCTTATAAAGGAGTGGGGTCGGGGCTCGGCCGCCCCGTTCGGCCAATCCACCACCAGAGGTGCGCGGAATCGGGACCGACCCACTGCCCCAACCAGCGACGGCCTGGTTTCCCAACCCCGCCGCTTACTACCCCAAGTGCATGGGGGACGCGTGGCCGACGTGCAGAACTGAGGGGACGGGCGAAGCGACCTCTCCCCACCCCGTGATCGTGGGGAGTGGACGCCTTGAAGACCGCGCCCCGGCCCCGTTCAGTAAATGAGCCGCACCTCCACGCCTTCCCCTTTTTACGGGGAAGGCGCGAGCCGCCTCTTTACTGCGATGTGACGCATGCGTGTGAAAAATGCCCCACGCATGCCGCCCATGTCACGCACTCCCCTCCATGCCGCACCGCGCGCGCGGGTCGTGGGAAGTGAAGCGCGCGAAGAGTCTTACCACGGTAAAAACCGCCCCACCTGCCCGCGCACCGTTTTGGGCCTGGCCCAACAACGTGTCGCGCTTATGTGTGGCCCAGGCCCGGGGGCTCCTGTCGGTGTACAAAAATAGGGGCACGCTTTTGTACCCCTTTACCTGTGCACGGGCAGTCGGAGCCGCAACCACGACCGCACCACGCAGAGAAGGGGAGGTGAGCCAAGGTAAGACCGAAGCCCAAGACAATCAAAGCAACGCCAAGGCCAAGACCACAAAGAGCAGAGGGACGAAGCAGGTTCCCCCGGCAAGACCCTTGCCGGGCGGCCTCAGCGGCCCCGGCAAGACCCTTGCCGGGAGAGCTCGCCCCACACCAACAGAGGGAGCCACCCTTGAGCCCACGGCCCCTAACGCCATCATCAACATGGTGCCAGGGCTCGGGAAGGCACCTCTGTGGTGGCATGCAGATCTTTGTGAAGACATATTCAAGATGAGACGAGGATTAGAAGACGACGATCCTCGGCAAGATCCTTGCCGAGGAAGGCCACCAGACCCCCGGCAAGATCCTTGACAGGGACGACAACGCGCCACGGCAAGACCCTTGCCGGGCCACCCGGCAAGGCCCTCCCCAAGGACGCCAGCGGGGCCACCTCCAGGCCCACGCCAACCAAGTTTCCACCGTTCACATGCAGCAGCCAGCCCAACCAGCTAGGCAGGCACCTGCGTGGCAACATGCAGCTCCTAGGCCAACTCATCGAGCGCCTGCGTGGCGGCATGCAGATCTTCGCGAAGGCTCCAACACCGCGCCACCTCAGCCGCCGGGCTACCTACATGGCACCAGGCACCTCAGTGGCCAGGGCGCGTGTCAAGGCGAGGAGGAGCGGCGATGGATGGGACGGGCCTCGCCCCCGTCCCCAATAAAGCAAGGGGACACCTACACTATGCATTAAATCCGTCTTGTCCTGTAATACGAGCGATAAGCTCAGAGCACTGTACGCCTTTCCACCTCCTGTGTGTCACTTTGGCAGCCCCTTCCAACTATAAAAGGAGGCCCGTTGCATACTGGAGAAAGATTCAGCTCTTTCGAACCACGCACTAACCACAGCTAGTTCGAGAGCTCAAGAACTCTCAGAAATACACCCACCAAAGCAGGACTCGGGTTTTACGCATCCTCGCGGCTCGAACCTGGGTAAACGATCCTTGTGCTGTCTACTAGCCCTGCTCTCCTCGCAACCCAGCACCCCGGCAACCGTAGTAGGGATTCTTGTGATCCCATAGGTGTCATTCCACACCGACACATTAGTCCTCACTTAAGCCGCAATTCTGAATGTATACTGTAACCGCTTAACCTGTGATTTCACAAATTGACTTGAACCGGCAAACATTTTCCTTTCCTTTAGGCTTTCTTTCTTTCACCAAGCCGCCAAATACAGTCTACACATGCAACTGGGTCCCCTCCATCATTACCGAGGGTACTTTTAAGGATTTTGTCAAAATCGGGTATCTGCCAGCCAAGAGTGTGATGCATTACCGTGCTCCTGACCCGGGTGAAGAAAAACCTTAGCCGAAGGATGACGAAGTTATCGTTTTTACTGACCACATGAACCGGGGCTTCTCACCACCCGTCTCTAAATTCTTCCGGGACGTTCTGCACTTTTTCCAACTCCATCCTCAAGACATCGGACCCAGTTCCGTGTCAAATATCTGCAACTTTCCAGTCTTCTGTGAAGTATACCTTCATGAGGAGCCGAGAGTCGATCTCTTTAGAGAGTATTTTTATTTGAACCGCCAAACTGAATTCACGAACAGGCCCAGCTTGGAACTTGGCGGGATCTCAATCCAACGCAGAAGAGATGCTATCTTGCCTTATGCCTACTTGCCAAGTCACCACAAGGATTGGAACCAGACATGGTTTTATTGCAAAGACACTTCTCCGGCCGACGAGAATCCACTGCCGGGTTACCGTGCCGAGCGCTTAGACCCAAAGAACAATCTTCCAGAAAAACTTGCTGCTACTGAACGGAAAAGAATTGCTCCTACCATTGTGAAGGTTGAAGCTCTGCTAGGAAATAGGCTAACTGCCGTTGACTTAGTCAGGTGTTGGGTTTCTTGGTGGATCATTCCCTTAAGTCGCCGCACCGGCTTAATGTGCACTTACACTGGCGGTGTAAAGGATCCACTGTGCCACAGCTCTGCACCATTAACTGACGCAACAATAGACAAAATGGTTAAGTCCCTTCTGAATGAAGATCCAGAAGATTGCATTAAAGTGGGTCTGGCCCCGTTCTGCAAACTTAACCCGGCCCCAGACGTGAGTATCTAAACTTTCTTACCTTTACCTTATTATCCGAATACTTTATTAACTCAGCCTTTGCTGACTTTTACAGGCTAAATCTGACTTTTGGAAGATGGAGTATGATGATGAAGCCGCCAAGAAGGCTAGGGCTGTCAAGAAAGGCGCCAAGAAAGTCGTCAAGAAGACCACCAAGAGAAGAAAGAAACCAAGCGCCTCTGATCTCCTTAAACTGGATGACACCTCTAAGTCGAAGGTAGCCCTTGACTCTCTTAGCTCATTTTTCAATCATCTTATTGACACTGACTATTATCAGGCAGACACGGGAGCCAGCCAAGCAGCTGAAGAAGAGGTAACCATTATTTCCTCCGGCTCAGACCCTTTGCCAAGACATAAACTTCGACAAGTAACCCGAAAAGTAAGATTTTCACACCCCTTGGCTTATTTAGATCCTAACTTTCTTTTGAAGCAACAGCAACATGAGAATCAACGTCAGACCCGGACGAGCGGCGGTGAAGAGTTGTCCTCCGGCTTACCCAACACTCCCGTTCCTCGAAAACGGCGAAATGAGGTCCTTTTTGACTTACTCCTTCGACACGTTGACATGTCTCATTTGTCTATCACCTAACTCTGTTGCTGATCATTGACCAGGAACTTGCCCGTTCTTCTTCTGGCGACTCATCGCAAACCTAGTTGCCGGCTTTCAAAACTGCCCCTGGGTAATGGCAATTCATTTTACTCCGTAACTCTCTTATACTCAGATATTTATACTGACTTGTCATGACCCATGCAGTGGTCAAGCAAAGCCTAACAAAAAGACAAAGGTGACCAAGCCAACTGAGGCACCTGAAGTTGCTGATAAACAACCGGAAGAAACTGTCACTAACACTCCGCCTGAGATTCCGGATCTCTATGTTGATGACACTACCGATAATCCTTCAAATCATGTACCCTCAAGCTCACCTAAGCCGTCAGAGACTCATAATGATGACGTGTTGATTACTGGCACGGGCTTTGTAGAACTGGGAAATCCAATAGCCTTAGCTAAACATACTGCCAAGCAAGAGGTTATTGAGAGGCGAAAAATGAAGTTTGACATCTCCCATTATGCGCAACTGAGCAACAGTAATATCCTCTCTGGTTACCTCAGCCAAGTACACTCCAGCCGCGATCTTGAAGTTGATATGGTGAAACAGATGCACCAAAAATATGAGGTATGACTTCCAGCTTTAAGTAATTTATATACATATCCTGCCAGCCCACAAGTCTACTGGCTATGACAAGATTGAATAGGCTGTGGACTTTAGAAGAATCCATAAACTTCTGTCCTAGAATCCCTCAATGTTCGGTTTAAATGTAAACCGGATGTTTACACAGTTTAACATTGCATCCGTAGTCCCCAAGGGCCGGTTTAATCAGCAAGAATGAGCCGGTCCTATTTATCATTTGTAAGAAAAGAAAACCTAACTGCATAGCCCCCATGAGTCGGTTGGGACTGTTTACAGCACAGCCGACTCATTATGAAGAAGATATAAGCGATATGCATTAGCCCCCAAGTGCCAAGTAGTTTTGCTCGCAAAGTGCTTGGTACTTTAGTTATAATATCTATTTCCTTGAGAAATTTCGTTGATAGACATTAGCCCCCAAGTGTCAAGTGTTGTTGCTTGCAAAAGACTTGGGACTTATATTCTTATAACCTGGACATCAATATTGATAACTCTGTTCTTCATACAGACCGCTACTACTGAACTGGAGTCTCAATTGAATGACGCAAAGACCCTGCTGGCGACTCAGGAAACTGAGACCAGGAAAGCTAAGTCAAAGTTCCAGTTTAGCGTGGCTGAGTCGGAAAAGCTGAAGACCAGTTTTGAGGCGGAGAAAAAGACTTGGGCTGAAGAAAAGACTCCTTTAACGCAGCGGGCTGAGAAAGTAGAGGCAGCTCTTCAAGAGGTGACCACCGAGCTCACCAGCTTAAAAAGTCGTGTATCTCAGATAGTTTCTGCTATCTTTGGTAAGTCGCCGCGCTAACCGTCCAACAGCAATCCTTTCTTTATAGTATAAGCCGCCTCTAACCAATTTGTTATTAATTTAGGTCCCAGGAGCAGCAATCTTGACCAAGACATAATTGTAAAGCTGAAAGCTGTCTATACTCTTGTTGAACAGCTATCCCAAGGTCATCCCCGTGGACCAACCTACGTCTCCCACGACACCACTTGGACCCATGACAAGAGCCCGAACAAAGGCTATCTAAGATAAAGTGACCTCGCACCTTTTCGAACTACTACTTTCGACACATGAGACATGGCTACTACCTCAAACGGAAACACTATGTGTGCTTAGGTACTTGGAGGAAAGCCACAGAACAGCTACACTCAACGGACAAGTCGGCGAGGACACCAACCGCGAAGGACAAGAAGAAGAGCTACCAAAGAAAGCTCCAACCACCGGAGGACCGGTCTGGACCGGACGTCCGGAGCCTGAAGCCAAGCCTGCTCCAGTCCCAGGCTACAGCAAGCGGACGTCCGGCCCGGACCGGACGACCGGCCACACCCTCCAGCGAGCGGACGACCGAAGTCACCAGACGTCCGGCACCGCCCCCACAGAACAAAATTAGTGGAAGTATGCAGACACCGGACGTCCGGCACTGCCATCACAGAACAGAATCAGCAGAAGACCGACGACTACCGGACGTCCGGCCGTTCCTGAACCACCGGACGACCGGCCCCCAGCGGACGTCCGCTGCCTTCGTGCCCGCGACCTCGGGCTGATGCCCTTGTACCCCTTCACTTCGACCCCCATTTGTACTACGACTATAAATAGACCTCTCCCACCTCCTAGTTAGGGTTAGCAAAAGATTAGCTCATGTTTGTGTGAGAGCTTTGCTCATCCACTTGGTTACCTTCTCCTCGGAGATTGCCCCTCCACCGAAGAAGATCCTTCCAAGCGGATTCAAGACCCCCTCTTCGGTGGCCCCATCAAGACCTCCTCACGGAGAAGAACCGGTTACCCTCTGTATCGTCCATTGTTGACTTTGGATCGTGTATCTCCCCTTGTGTTTCGAGGATCTAGCGCATGTGTGATCTATTCTTGTTGGTTGAGTGATTTCTCTCGTGTTTCCCTCGTGTCTTCCTCCGTTTCCCCCTCGTGTCCCTCGTGTTCTTCGTCGGGATACGCTCCTTTCGTGAAAGATCAGACGCATAGGGTTCCACCCTATATCATCTTGGTATCATGAGCCAGGTTGATCACGTTTTCGGAGCCTCCCCTCTTCGTTTTCTAGCTTGATTTTGTTGTTTTTCGTCCTAATCCGAAAATCCCCAGAAAAAATAGCCCCAAATTTTTTTTGTGATTTGTTGGTGTGATGAAGTTTTGTTGGATTTGATCCATGGATTTGCTTTGCCTCGAGTGGATCTAGCATCTCCCCGATTTTCTCCACTTTCCATCCACGAAATCGCTCGAATTTTGCCCCCAAAATACCAAAATTCCGCTCAAATTCGCATCTCGCACCTCGCGTTGAACCCGACCCACCAGACGACCGTCAGTTTACCGGACGTCCGGAGCCCCTGGAACGACCGGACAACCACAACTTTTGGACGTCCGTCAAAGCCTGACGAAACTGAATTTCTCCTCGAAAGTTTTCAGCCACCACATCCACTTCCGCATACTCATTCCTTTACCACCACCACTTCCGCATACAAACTCCATAGATTGTCCGCTACCCACCTTCGATGATTTTGACAAATTTTGGTCTTGGAGAATTTGAGTTGTGGTAACCGTGTCCTTTTGTGTTTCGGCTATCTAGGTACGGTTCGACATCGACTTCACGACCCCTCATCTTCGCCATGAACTACTACGATCGACTACACCATTGTGGTATCAACCTCACATTGGTATCATCTTGGTATCGTGATATCATCATACATTCTCGCAATTGCATTGATTACCCCATAGCCTTACTTTTGCATAGCTTACCCATCGAGACTAGCCTTTGAGTATTGCCGGCAACGTGACTTGTGCACATTAGTGATCATACTTCCCATAGCATACATACCATATCACCATGGTGCATATCTTGGTATCATCTCTTGTGTCACAAAGTGGCCATCGCATATACTCAATTGCTATCTTGGTTCGTGAAGCATTGCATGAGAAAAGAGCTCAAACAACAAAGAGCCAAACAAGCTTTTAAGCAAAAGGGAAAGATAAGCAAAGAGCTTATAAGCAAGAACCATAGCATCAAACAACATTAAGATTGTCATACTCGATCATCTTGGATCAAAGCATAGAAACATCATACATATAGCATACTTGGGATAGAAGTCGTTGCACTTTTGCTTAGTAGGTTGTGCACAAGTTCGTATCCGCCTATTGTGCAATCGTGCTAGCGTCTCTCTAGTGTTGCGCAACAAGAGCATCCTTGTGGATTCCACATTATGGCTCATCCTTGGTTGCCCGACCACACTTATCTATTTGCGTGTGTGTTTCCGTGTACCTTATTTTGCTTTTGGTCTACTTGTTGCATTTGCAAATTTGTGAATCTTTTCCAACATTATTGAAAGTCACTAACAATTGCATGAAATTTTGTGCCACCATCCTAACCAAGCTCCACCATAAGCTTTTACTTGCGTAGGTGTGAGAAACCGACAAGTTGGTACCAATTGTGCTATTTCCTTGTTACACATTGTGTGATCTTGATCCATCTTCAACATCGGTCAAGGTACATTTGGTATTGGTTCTTCTCTTTCTCCCACTCACATATCTTTGTTTGGAATGATGGATAGGCCAAGTACTTCTACCAACCCACTCTTCATTGAGCAAGACGCTGACATGACCTCCTACGTCACCAAGACTCAACTATTTGGCGCACATCGAGCTTTGCATCAAGAACAACTTGCTTTGGGCGACCGCATCGACAATCTCGCCACCGACCTACGACAATCCGAGCAACGTACAAGAGACTACTTCGACACATCCATGAGTTCCCTCAAAGAAGATATCCAAACCATGATGGTCAACCGCTCTTCTACAACTTCGTCCTCCTCAAGACGAAGCCGCTCAAGTCGACACTCCGATGACACTATCTCCGGTTCACGTACACCGACATCGAACACTCTTCGTCGTGCCGCACGTCAAGACCATCAAGCAAACCGCCATCCTCTACACAACACCGACTCTCAAGAGCATCGACAATGTCAAGCCCAAGCTGCATTCGCACAATCACAAGAACGACAACGCCAACGACAACAATAACAAGAGGAGCGAGCGCGACAACAACAAGATGCACAAGATGCCGAGGCACAACGTCAAGAGTAACAACTATGAGAATCTCAAGCTCTTGAGGCGCAACGTGCCCTTCACGACTCAAGTCAAGCCGTAGCCAACCGAGGACGACAAGCTCGTGAACATCAAGAAGCACTTCGCGATGAAGTCCATGAAAGGATTTTCCAAGCACGTGCGCATCGTCACGCTCCTCGTCAAGCTCGACAAGTTCCTCCTCAAGCTAGACAAGAATATCAAGTCCATCAAGATCATGAAGACAATGGACCTCCTCCACGACAAGGGCAACATGAGGTCGACAACCCTCCTCGCCAAGAGCAACATGAGCTCGACAACCCTCCTTGCAAAGAGCAACATGAGTTTGTCAATCCTCAACGACATGGGCATCATCATCCTCGACCCCAACACAATGAAGAGCAACGATACGGCAAGCTAAAGTTCACCATGCCCAAGTTCACCGGAAGCAATGACCCCAAAGAGTACATATCATGGGCATTGAAGATCGACAAAATCTTCCGCTTGCACAACTACGAAGAAGAGAAGAAGATCGCGATGGCATCCCTTGAGTTCCAAGACTACGTCCTTATTTGGTGGGAACAAGTGATTGAGCGCCGAGAGGCAAGACGTGAACCACCCATCACTACTTGGGCGCAAATGAAGGATGTCATGACAGCACATTTTGTGACAAAATACTACAACCATGACCTCTTCAAGAAACTCCAACTCCTCAAGCAAGGAACCAAGAGCGTTGAAGAGTACTACAAGGAAATGGAGATTGCCATGATAAGAGCCAATTTCACGGAAGATGATGAGCAAACTATGGCACATTTCTTGAATGGACTCAATCATCCTATTAAGAAGATCGCCGACTTCCAACCATACTCGAACCTCATCAAGCTAGTGCATCAAGCTACCAAAGCAGAACGTCAAGTGCAAGATGACTTCAAGTATGCCAAGTTTTCATCCAAGTCCTATGGCCTCTCCAATACCCAAGCTTCGCCGACTCCAACAACTTCTACCTCAACGAGGCCATCTACAAGCAACGGCGACAAGTCAAGTTACAAGAAAACTTCGACAAGCTCAAGTCGTCCTCCTACTACAAGCAACTTCAAGCCGAAAGCTTCATCATCATCTACTCCAACCGATGAGACCATCAAGACAAGTTCCTTCAAATGCTTCACATGTGGCGGCCGAGGCCACAAGTCTTTCGAGTGCACAAACAAGCGCACCATGATTCTCAACGACGATGGAACATATGACTCAATGAGTGAAGGCGAAATGGAAGCCCTTGAGCAAGTGGCCATGCATCGGCAAGTGAACAACGAAGATGAAGATGATAAAGTCTTTTGTGATGAAGATTCAAGCCCCGCTCTCGTTGTCTCCAAGGTCTTGACTCTTCAACATCAACAAGAAGAAGACCAAAGATGCCATATCTTCCACACAAAGGCCGGCAGCAATGGACGGTCCGTCAAGGTCATCATCGATGGAGGGAGTTGCCATAACCTCGCAAGTGAAGAACTTTGCTCCAAACTCCAATTGGCCAAGATGAAGCACCCGCACCCCTACAAGGTTCAATGGCTAAGCGACACCGGCACCATCCAAGTCGAGCATAGGGTACAAGTCTCTTTCAAGATCGGAGCTTATGAAGACACTTTGGAGTGTGATGTCCTTCCGATGACCGTGTGCCACCTCCTTCTTGGACGGCCATGGCAATTTGAACGAGGTGTCATCCACAACGGGCACACAAACCAATATAGCTCCAAGATGAAAGGGAAGGAGTTTCTGCTACAACCTATGTCTCCAAGCCAAGTGCTCGCCGACAAGCAAGCCACCCATCGTGGAGAGAGTAGTGAGAGAGGGAACCACCAAAAAGAGAGTGAGCAACACAAGCCAAAATTGAGTGCCTCCATGATGAGCGACAAGAAAAACCTATTTCAATTTTGCCACCAAACATGAGATGAGGGAAGTGTGTGAGAACCCATCAAGTGTCCTACACTATGTCCTATTGTGCAAGGACGAGGCACCACAAACTAACAACACTCACAATCTACCTTTGGTGTTATCTTCTCTATTGCAGGAATTCCAAGATGTTTTCCCCGACGAGCTACCTCCGGGTCTACCTCCACGACGAGGTATCGAGCACCGAATCGACCTCATCCCCGGAGCGCCACTTCCAAACAAGGCTCCCCACCGTGTCAACCCCGAAGAAACCAAAGAAATACAAAGGCAAGTAAAGCATATCATAGATCATGGACATGTGCGTGAAAGTTTGAGTCCTTGTGCCGTACCGGTCATTCTTGTGCCAAAACGAGATGGTAGCTTTTGCATGTGTTCCGATTGTAGACCTATCAATGCTATCACCGTTCGCTATAGGTACCCCATTCCACGCCTTGATGATATGCTTGATGAACTTAGCGGTGCCACTATCTTTTCCAAAATTGATCTTAAAAGTGGTTACTATCAAATCCGCATACAAGAGGGTGATGAATGGAAAACCGCCTTCAAAACAAAGTTTAGTTTGTATGAGTGGTTAGTCATGCCTATGGGTTTATCGGAAGCACCCGGTACTTTCATGCGTCTTATACATTATGTGTTTTGCCCTTACATTGGTGAATTTGTTGTTGTCTACTTCGATGATATCCTTGTTTTTAGCAAATCGCTCAAAGAGCATGTCACCCACCTTCGCACCGTGCTACAAACTCTTCGAAAAGAGCAACTTTATGCTAATATGGAAAAATGCCTCTTTGGTGTTGATAAGCTTGTTTTCTTGGGTTTTGTAGTCTCTTCAAAGGGTGTTTATGTTGATGAATCTAAGATCAATGCTATTAAAACTTGGCCCCAACCAACCAATTTGCAAGAAGTGCGTAGTTTCCTTGGTTTAGCCGGTTTCTACCGTAGATTTGTGAAGGATTTAAGCACCATTGCTTCACCTTTGCATGCTTTGAGCAAGAAGAATGGACCGTTTGTTTGGGGAATATCCCAAGACATCGCTTTCAATGAGCTTAAGAATTTGCTTACTCATGCTCCCGTTCTTGCATTACCCAACTTTGACAAACCCTTTGAGATTCATTGCGATGCTAGTGGTAATGGCATAGGAGGTGTGTTAACGCAAGAGAAGCGCCCCATAGCATACTTTAGCAAGAAACTTTCCGGCGCGCAACTCAATTATCCCATCTATGACAAAGAGCTATATGCTTTAGTGCAAGTTTTGCGTGAATGGGAACATTACCTTCGCCCTCATGAATTTATCATCCATACCGATCATGAAACGCTCAAGTATCTTAAGGGACAAACTAAGTTGAACAAGCGTCATGCTAAATGGAGTGAGTTTATAGAGTCTTTTCCTTATGTCATCAAATACATTAAAGGGACGGAATATGTTGTGGCGGATGCACTTTCCCGTATATGCATGCTTGTTACTCTACTTGAATTGAATGTCATTGGCTTTGAGCATATAAAAGACTTGTATGAGCATGATCCTACTTTTGCCATTCCTTATGCCAAATATTTGACGCATACATCTTGGGAACGATATTACATCAAGGATGGTTATCTTATGAGAGCTAACAAACTTTGCATCCCCGAGTCTTCTCTTCGTTTGTTACTTTTGCAAGAATCTCATGGAGGTAGACTCATGGGACATTTTGGACGCGACAAGACACTTGCGACGCTTTCCAAGAACTACTTTTGGCCAAAGATGTTTTGCGACGTCAACCGCTTCACCAACCAATGCTCTACATGTCGCAAAGCTAAGTGTAAACTCAATCTCATGGCCTTTACATGCCACTTCCAATTCCATATCAACCATTGGAAGACATTAGCATGGATTTTGTGCTTGGTTTGCCTAGAACTAGAAATGGCAAGGACTCTGTGTTTGTTGTTGTGGACCGATTCTCTAAAATGGCACATTTCATTCCTTGCAACAAGATAGACGATGCTTCACATGTTGCCAATCTCTTTTGTAGGGAAATATTGCGTCTACATGGAGTGCCAAAGACAATTGTCTCGGGCCACGACGTCAAGTTCTTGAGTTACTTTTGGAAGACCTTATGCGCCAAGCTCGGAATAAAGCTACTCTTCTCCACGGCCTACCATCCACAAACCGACGGCCAAATGGAGGTGACGAACCGTACACTCTCCACTCTACTACGCGTGTTGATAAAGAAGAACATCAAGGAGTGGGAGGAGTGCCTACCTATCGCTGAGTACGCCTACAATCGTGCAAGACATTCCACTACCGGCAAGTCCCTCTTCGAGATCGTCTACGGTTTCAACCCGTTGTCCCCATTGGACATTCTTCCTCTACCACTACAAGAGCGCATCAACATGGACGCGAGCAACCGAGTGAACCACCTCAAGAAGATGCATGAAGATACAATGCACACCATCGAGCGCCAAGT